>NC_142144.1:13117500-13742500 GCF_024610735.1 Ursus americanus
TTCCTGGAGGAAGGTTATATTCCGCCTGTCTCAAGTACTTGTCAACGGGCTGCAGGTTATAAGGACATTTAATCTTATCTGCATTTCCTTCTGCCTTTGTTTCCCACATCAGACCCATCCGGAAACTTCATTCTCCCAAGCTCCAAGACCCCACCTGGCCCACTGACAGCCTCTGTGCATCCTTCAAGTATTCAGCCAGGCCTCTCTGTTCCTTTCTCATTAGCAAGAAACAATTACAATTATACCTTACACTCAGGCTTGTGCCACTTTCCTGGCATCAAAGTATATTTTCAATGCATTCAAATATTTAAGAAGCTGATTTCTCAGTCTCTCAAATTGATGTTCAATGGCAAATGACCCTAGCAAAAGGGAGTTTTGACTTTCCACCCACAAAATACGTGGTCGTGAGTGGGAGTAGAATGCCTCTCGTCTTCATCAGTGCAGGGCAAGCTAAGCCGGAGCAGCCGGATGTGCCTACATCAACTCAACAGAAGTGAACCGCTGTCGTACAGGGCGCAGAAGCACAAACTCTCAAATAGATTTTTGGGGGGTTCCCTTTCAAATAATTCCAGTGGAGAACCCCAGGGGGTGTGGGGGGCGTTTTGAGAAACTTGGGCTGGAGTCTGTGAACGTGCACAGGCAGGACCCGCGCCAGGTGCCCAGTGACCAGCCCCCCCCTTCCGGAGCTCAAGACTTGGGGGGCTCCGGCAAGAGCCGCGAAGGCTCCAGCCCGCCAGCCTGTCGCTGTCTCCATCTGCACTCTTCCTTCCCCAGGAAACAAATGGTGGATCAGACCTCCCAGGCTCTCGGCTTCCCCAGTGTTTGGCGGCGCGCCAGGGCACCGAGGCCCCTCCCCGCAGTACAGGGTGACAGACCCCACCCCACCCGAAGCTCCCGCCCCCCCCCCCCACCACATGCAGCCCGAGACAGCAAAGAGGCCCAGCCACCGTCACCAGGGATTTTCTTTTCTTTTTTTGCTGGTTGCAGGCTTTTTTCTGCCTGAGTGAAAATGAAACAGACACCCCCTCCGCCTCCCCGCCGGCAGACACACGCACCCGCACACACGCGCTCGCGCGGCCGGCCTCCCGGCCGCCTGTGTCCGGGGCGGGCCCGGCTCTGCGCACACAGCCGCGGGCGGCGCAGAGCGGGGAGCGCCGCCGCTGTCTAGCGCTCGCCCGCTCCCGCGCGCAGCTGCCCGCAGCCCGCCGCCCACCGCCCGGGAGCAGCGCCCCGCGGCCCGTCGGCCGGAGCGCAGGCTGCACACCCCGCCCCGGCACGCCCCGCGGGGCTCGGGCAGAGGCGGCGCGGCGACAAGTGCGGGCGGCCGAGGGCGCCGCCGGGCCGGGGACCGAGGCGCGGTCCAGTGCCCGGTGCGCCCGGACTCTGCGGATCAGGTGGGTCTCGCGGGGCGCCGCCCGAGCCCCCGGAGGCCGGAGCTGGGCCCGGCCCGGGGGGCTGCGGGCGTGGCGTGGGGGGCGGCGGGGATGAGGAGCGGGCTACTGCTCCGGCCCTGCCCTGTTTCTGCCCTGCCTGTGTCCTCGCTTTTGTTCTTGTCACTATCTCTCTGCCCCAGTCCCTGTCCCTATCCTGTCCCTGCCGCTGCCTCTGCCCAGCCTCCAGGCTCGCCGGAGGGGCTGCGGCGGGGTTCTCCCCACCAGGTCCGTGGGATGGGGGCGGGAGAGAAGAGGCCCGGGGGGCACGGGGTAGGACCCCCGTCCCCGAGGAATCTCGAAAGGAGTGAGGGGTCTGTCCCCTCCTGTGGGGCAGGACACAGGATGGCTCTCGCCCCGGACAGGACGGGAAGAGGATGCCCCTGGGAAGGGGGAGCCTGGGAAGGTAAAGAGAGGGGCGCATGAGCCCCTGAAAGCAGGAGCACAGAGGGGGAGTGGTCGGAGAGGGAGGACCGAGCCAAACACCAGGCGTGGGGAAAGTTTCAAACATTTGTAACTTTGGCAGCAAAGGGCCTGCTGCACTGGGCTGAAGGGAGGAGACAGGGTCCTTTCGACTTTACAAACCACCCCGTTCCTGCTCTAAAGGGACACCACCCCGCCTTTGAAAATGGCAGAAAAACAGCTAAACAGAATGATTGCACAAACTCTTGAAAGGCATCCAAAAAACAGTAAAGTGGAAAAAATTGTCAGCACTCGAGGAGAGAAATCAGGACGAATTGAGATTTCCCAATCTTCCCGCTGGCAGGCGGGAAGGAGTAGGAAGGCGAGGAGAGTGTCAACGCCCCCCCCCCCCCCTCCACCGCGCCGCCCAGGAAGGAACGGAGACCCGGGCGGCTGCTTTTGCGGCTTTGCTTGTCGTTTGCACGCCTTCTGCCTCCTGCACAAGCCTCGTTGTCTCCTCCATTTACCTGGAAATAGGTATGTCTCAGGAGGCAGCGGATGCCCTGGGGAGCCCAGGCCTCTCTGCTTCTTCGCTGGGAGACACTTGCCCAGGGGAAGCCTCAGTTTCTGCAACTATGAAATGGGGCGCTGCTCTAAGACAGTGCCAGTGTGGAGGGGCTAGCGCTTGGGGGGTGGGGACATGGTTATTCTGTTGCACTTCTGTGCTTCTTCGGCTACACGAAGCAAGTACTTTCTATCTTGTCCCAAGTTACTTCTGGGTTTACCGAACCTCGCCTACCATATGGGGGGGGAACATGCAGATCTCAGTTACTGTTACAAGTGGCAGATACTCAATGAAGAAAGCAGAGCTAGGGTTTACCTGGTCCATGAGATTTCAAACTGTGTGCCCAGCTGGGAGTCTTGGGATCCTGGCTGCGGAGCCACCATAGTGGGGGAGGAGAGCCTCCAGGGCAGGGCTCTGACCCCTCCCTTCCTTCTTTCAGACAGAACAAGTTCCCTTCTAGAACCCTTTATCTCTCCTATATTTTGGGAACCCCCAGGGGCTGTTTTTAATACCACATTCCTCAGATCCAGTCTGATTTGGTCATTTTCAGTGGAGAAACTGAGTCAAGAGGTATGCAAAGTGATTAGTCTAAGATCCTCTGGCTGCCAGACCTTGCCGGAAAACCTGTCTCCTCTGAGTCATGGGCCCGGAGCCCTTTGCCCTGGGCCTCGTGGCTCTGAGCGGCTGTTCCTCCAGCTGTTAGGCCCAGCTCACCTCGACCCTAACTCCAACGCCTCAGGTCCACCTTCTCCTTCCAGGGGAAGAAGCCAAAAATCACATTGTCCGAGATTTTTTTAGGACTTTTATGGGACCTTCACATGAGAGTTGGTTTCACAGGCTGAGATAAAAAAGAAAGAGGTTCAACAAGAGCTAGTCAGCCTGCCGCCCCCATCTTAGCTGGCGGGACAGAGTAGGGAGTTCAGAGAGGCCAAGCAGCTCACCCCCGGGGCACTCAGCTTTTAACTTGAGGCTGGGATTGGAATGCAGCTCTGACTCTAAGGCATGTGCTCTTTACATTACGTGATTTCTCATGATGGCTAAAAAATGGCTAATGGACAGATGTCATTACGATGGGAGCAAGGGTGAGGGGAGAATGGCTGAAAGGGGGGCAGCATTAAGTGGGAGACTGGGCATTCATGGGGGGGCATTCCTACTATAAATGTAATCGTGTTTGAACAGTGTGTTTTCTGCAATGTACTTTCTTTTTTAGTTTAGAGGTTTTTTTGTAGATACTTAAAAATATTTATTTTTCTAATTTTTAATTAAAGTGTAATCTACATACAATAGCATCCACAGATCTAAAGTGTTCAGTTCAAATGTGTCTCGACAGCTGTTTACAGCTGTGTAACTGCCACCCAAAACAAGATGTAAATATTTGCATCGTCCTAGAAAGTTCCCACGTCCAACCAATTTTCCTTCTGTCCTTGCAGGCAACCATTTTTCTGATTTTATTACAATTGATTAATTTTGCCTGCTCTTGGGCTTCACATAAAGGGACTCCTACCGTATATCTCAGGTTTATTTCACTTGACATAGTGGTTCGCAAGTTCACCTGTATCGCTGCATATATGGGTCCTTGTTCCTTTTTATTGCTGAGTCGTATTTGTTCCATTGGATGGATAGACCACGGTTTGCTTATTTATTCTCTTTTTGATGCACGTTTGGGGTTATTTCCAGTTCGAGCTCTTATTTCTTGAAGAATTCTTTTGTGGATGTTTGTTTTTAAGTGGGAATGAAACCACTGGGTCACGGGGTATATACCATTTTACCCTCCTACAGAAATGTAGGAAGCTTGTGATTACTCCCCACCCTTGACCATGTTTGGTGTCGTCATTTGTTTTGATTTTAGCTATTTTAGTGGCTGGGTGATGGTATCTCTACCTTCTATTTTTACAATGGAATTTTAAGGGTTGTTGGAGGAGATAGCATGAACAGGTGGCAGAATATGGAATAAGATGGTAGTTTGGAGGCCAGTAGTTGGAATTGTGACCTTGGGAGGAGGAATTTCTGGGCTCAGGTGAGCTCTCCGTGTATCACCTGAGATTTAAGACCTGGTACTTGTACTCTATAAACTAGGCAAGCTCGTCCATGCTTATGGCTTTAAATCCTGCCTCCCGGACAGTCATTTTTATCTCCAGTTCACATCTCTGTTTTGGGTCCCCGATTCACATGTTTAACTGCCCGTTGGGCATTTCGTCTTGGATGTCTCAATGACACTACAGACTTGACAAGACTGGAACACAACTCATAGTCTCATATGGGCTTTCTGTCATGGGTCACTGGATGAATGATGGCACCACTGAGAGAATACATGAAGAGGAACATTTGGGTCAAGGGCAGGGACAATGTATTTGGTTCCACGCTAAATGGTGTGGCGCAGTCTGGGAAGATAAGGACGGGAAAGTACACTGGGCGGTTAGGAGATGACTGAAATCTGCTGGGAGTAGCTTTGGCGGAATGGAGGGCAGGCAAGTTAGATTGCCGAGACATGAGAGAGAAAGAAGCAGAGGTGGTGAGTATGGGCAGCTCTTGCAAGAGATTTGTTTGAAAAGGCCAGAGGGAGATTGAGCTACAGCTGTACAAAGATAGGGTGAAGGAAAGGATTTTAGGAGAGAAAGGACAAGGGAGACGGAGGCTCAGGGGAAGGACTCAGTCCAGGAGAGGGAAGGATGGCCCATAGAGCAAGGTGCTAGAGGAGTGGGAGGGAACAGGAGAGGCTGGCTTTGAAAGAAGGATGGATGTCTCCACCCCTGAGACTGGATGTGAGTGAATGAAGGGGAGAAAGCTTATCAACTACAGAATTCTCTGTTGACCCTCCATGTGCACCACCTTCGTGACATGGAAGGTTCTTCACCACCTGCTCCCGTCTCGTCTCAAATAGGTAGTGTGTATCAGTTAGCTTCTGCTGCAGCTCTGCTGCATAACAAACAGCCCCCAGTCATAGCTTATGACCACAGAAGTTTATGGGTCGCCTTACATGCTGGCTGCAGAGCAGGTGGCTATATGGTCTTGCAGCTGAGCACCAGGTGCCAGCCAACCAGACCTGCTCCACGCATCTTCTCGCTGCAGGACGAAGGCTGAAAGAGCTGCCTCTATCTGGTAGGTGTTATTTTCATGGTTAGAGCTAGAGGAAGAAAGGAATGATGTGATGCCTCATAAAGCCTGAACACTGAACGGGCAACACTGTCCCTTCTATCCACATTCTGTTGGTCAAAGCCAGTGATGCCACCAGGCCCAAAGTCAGTAGGACAGATGGATGGATATACAGGCATGGGAAGGGGGAGGGGCAGTGGGACAAGCAAACTCCCCCCTGAGCACGGAACCCGACACACCGCTCCATTCCAGGACCCTGAGATCATGACCTGAGTTGAAGGTAGATACTTAACTGACCCTTTTTTTCCTTTAAGATTTATTTATTTGAGAGAGAGAGAGTGTGCGTGTGTGTAATGGGGGAGGGGCAGAGGGAGAGGGAAAGAGAGAATCCCAAACAGGCTTTACACCCAGCTTAGAGTGCAAGGCAGGGCTCGATCTCAGGACTCTGAGATCATGACCTGAGCCGATATCAAGAGTCAGATGCTTAACCAACCGAATTACCCAGGTGCCCCATCCGTACCATTTTTTGCAACAGCATTTGCTCAGTTTGTCTCTGTGGCACATTTTGGCAATTCTTGGAAAATCTTCATTATTTCAACAGACTCTTTCATGACTACTGGATTTGAATTGCTGCAATCTCACAATAGAACTTTAGTGGACGAGGGGCGCCTGGGTGGCTCAGTCGTTAAGCGTCTGCCTTCGGCTCAGGGCGTGATCCTAGGGTCCTGGGATCGAGCCCCACATCGGGCTCCTCCGCTGGGAGCCTGCTTCTTCCTCTCCCACTCCCCCTGCTTGTGTTCCCTCTCTCACTGGCTGTCTCTCTGTCACATAAATAAATAAAATCTTAAAAAAAAAAAAAGAACTTTAGTGCACAAGGAGGTACTTACGGATCTGCAAAGAAAGTGGTTTCTTGAGATGGAATCTACTCCTGGTGGAGATGCTGTGCAGACAGCTGAAATGACAACAAAGGATTTAGAATTACATCAACGGAGCTGATAAAGCAGTGGCAGAATCTAAGAGGCCTGACTCCAATTTTAAAAGAAGTTCTAATGTGGTAAAATGCTATCAAACAGCATTTCGTGACATAGAGAAATCATTCATGAAAGGAAGAGTCAGCAGCAAACTTCACTGTGGTCTTGTTTTAAGAAATTGCTAGAGCCACCTGACCTGCACCAACCAGTTACCCTGATCAGTAGCCGTCAACATCAAGGCAAGACCCTCCACCAGCAAAAAAAATTCCAACTTGCTAAAAGCTCAGATACTGGCTAGCATTTTTTTTATTTTAGCAACAAAGAATTTTTTAATTAAGACATGTACACCGTATTTTTAGACGTAATGCACTTAATAGACTACAGTGTGGCATAAACATAACTTTTATAGGCACGAAAAAGCCAAAAAATTCATTCCATTTGCTTGGTTGCTGTATTTGCTTTATTGCGTAGTTGGGAATTGAACCCGCGGTATCTTGAGGGTATGTCTGTAACTCTGCTTTTTGGCAGGGAATGATGCTTGGGAACAGGAATCCAGTTGGCCACGTGTATTTGTTAATAACTCCCTGATACAAGTCTCCATTGATTTGTTTATCTCTCTGAACGAATCCCCATCACACAGTCTACTCTTTGGTACAGTTGCCCTGTCCTCAGGCAGGGCAGTGAGCTTTCAAGTCACTGTAGCTTTGCAACACACGGTCCCTCTGTCTGGGAGTCTCGCCCGGAACTAAGTGTATGACCCGTGCAGGCAGGCAGTCCCGCCTTTGTCGTCCTGTCCTTCCGTGGAGCTCTCTCCCGCCCAGACCCCTGCCATGCAGGCTCCCTGTTCTCTGGCCCAAGCTCATGTCCTCTAGTACATCTTGTCACTGCAGCCCATGCCTTGCCAGACACTACACCGACTGGGGTTTTGATCTTTCCCAGGCTCCACTCTGCCCTCAGGGTAAGGCCCGTGTTCTTTACGGGACCTCCAAGGTCCTGCATGAGCTGCCCTCTGAGCCACTCTTTATTCTCATCAACCCACCCCCAGAATTTCTGCTCCAGCCTCAAAACTACTGCAATTCCTGAAACCCTCTCCTGGTTTGATAGCTCTGGGCTTTCTCCCATGCTGTCCCCTCTGCTTGGAACGCCCAAATCCACCTGCAGACTCCCCACTCATGCTTCATGACCCAGCTTCAGCATCATCCTCTCTGTGAAGTCAGTTTCTTCGTCCTGCCTTCCAGCCACCCCGGGCATCCTGCAGTTACGTTCTGGCACCTGTCGTCATTTCTGTCTTCCTGGACTCTGAGCTGTAGGAGCCAGAGGATAACTGCACTCGCCCAGAGCACACTTTACTGACCCACGCCGGTGGTGCTGTGGGGTCCCTGGAGGCCCGCTGCCTGAGTTTGCGTCCTTACTGGCTGTCAGGCCTGGAGCAAAGCACCTCACTTCTCGGCCGGGGCTGAAGGGTCTGCTCCCAGGAGCTTTATCTTGGCTCCTGGGAGAGGGAGGCCAGCTGGGTCGGTTGGGGAAGCCAGAGTGATGTAGATGGGGTCCGTGTACTGAAGGCAAAGGGGGCGTCATTTTATATATTTAACCAAGAATTCTAAAAGGCCTTTCTGTTCGAAAAAGAGGAAGTAAAAATATGTCATTTCAGTCTCCAGCCAGAGAGCTGTTCTGCTCAGCTCAGCTTGTCCAAACCCAGCACGGAGGCCACAGACCTCGGCCGCAGGCCGTCAGAGCCGGCTGGGGGAGTTGCCAGGACACGCGCTCCGGCGGCCACTCTGCTGATTTCTGTTGCCAAGTAGAGTTTCATAAGGGAGAGGTGGTGATGGCTGGTGGAAGGTGGAGCTGTGTGCTCACGTTTTTTTGTGCGCCGGGGAAAGCCTGCTCCAACGTTCACAAGGGAGCTGGGTGGTGGTGCTTCCTGTGGCTTCTCTCTTAAGCCACGTGGGCTTGGCAGATGTGACTGGCAGGAGAGGGCGTGGTGCCGCCACCTGGGCCAGGTCCCAGCTCAGAGAGTGAGTGATCTGAGCGGGTGGGAGAGAGCCCAGGGAGAGTACGGTTTGCCAAGTCGGGGGCAGAGCAAGGTTCCGGGAGGATGTTGTCAGGAGGGTTGAATGGTGCCGAGAGGTTGGGTGGAATGAACCTGGAAGAGATCAGCTGGCTATGGGTTGACAGCAAAACCCCGGGGAAAACAGAAAAACAATTATAGAATTATTATTATTATTATTAGAGTTCTCTACTCTAGTTGACAGTTCAAAGAGTGAGATCATATTTCCACCTGGCTTGAGCATCACAAAAGCCCTGTGAGGGCAGCAAATTAGGAATTAGGCCCCCATTTTATAGGGGGGGGGACTAAGGGAATGGAGTTTTAAAGTTTTGGCCAAAGCCTCTCAAGAACTAACTGCAGAGGGGAGGCATGAAAGCCCAGTCCCGACTCCAAACATAGCGTGGCTTGGAGACCCTGGTGGGGTACAGGCAGGGGGAGCGA
This sequence comes from Ursus americanus, assembly GCF_024610735.1. NCBI lineage: Eukaryota > Metazoa > Chordata > Mammalia > Carnivora > Ursidae > Ursus > Ursus americanus. The sequence goes on from NC_142144.1 coordinate 13,126,450, forward strand.
AGATGGTTCTGATGGGTCAGGGGTGCTGGGCACAGATCCATGTCCAGCGCAGGACACGGCTGCTACGTGGTCCTGCTCAGACAGAAACCAACCCGAGAGAGCGAAAGGCAGCCTCTGGAAGAGGCTGGGAGAGAGAGAGGCCAGGTCTTGTGGTGAGTTCTCGGTGAAAGCTTTTAATTCCATCCCAGGATGGGTGCTCTTGTCTTCAGAAGCACTTGGGGCCAGGACAGTGAAAAGAGTCTGGGCTGAAAGTGAGCTGATCTGGCCACACCTGTACCAGCGGGAGGAGCCGTTGGGGCCTCAGTTTCCCTGTCAGCAAAATGGCCCGAGGCTGTGATCTAGCAAACTTCTCTCTGAGCAACTCCTGCTGTTAAACAGCAAGTCCCCCCTGGACAATGAACATTCAGACTAAAAGCCAAAAGGGAGAAGCAGCTCTTGTGCCCAGAGGGAGTTCAGGTTTGTGGCCCCTACTTGCCAGTTTGGACACCAGGGACTGTGGTTCTAGGAAATGCACCTGTTCCAGAAACTCGTGCTTTGAAATTAGCTATTCGTTCAACAGCCGCTGAGCCACCATATATTCATTCACTTGGCCCACATGGAGGTTGGGATTTGGCTTGGGAGACAGTCGTTAAAAAACCGACTGCACAGTGAGAGCCATGAAGGAGAAGAACAGGGTGGGTGTCACAGGGGAACCTGTCAGGGGAGGTGGTCAGGGAGGGCTTCCTTGAGGAAGTGATCTGTAAACTGAGCCGCGCAGGAATTAGAGGGTGAAGAGGGAGTTGTTTAGGCAGAGGGAAGAGGCTGTAAGAACCAATCATCCTGATATCCCGCTGGCTGTTCCAGAACTCAGCCTTGGTGGCCAGAGGAGCACGGAGAGGGAGGCAGGCCTGGGACAGCGGGCCAGCTGCCCAGAGGGATGACGTTGGGCAGCTTCAGCATGCAGAACAGCAGCTGCCCTCCTGTCTCCTCCCTCAGGGAACCACGAGTCCTCAAGTGGCCCTCCAGCTGTCCCCGAGAGGAACTTGCCCAGCTTCTGGGTGGAAGGCAAAAACACTTCTCAAAATCAGGGGCAGGGTCTTGGTGTGCTCAGTTGACTAAATCTGTGGTTGTCTATACAGTGGTATTTTGTATAGAAAATTCTGTTTTCATATGTTAGCCAGAGCTGTGCAGAGGAAGGGCAAATTAATATTCTTTTTTTTTTAAGATTTTATTTATTTATTTGACAGAGGAAAAACAGCCAGCGAGAGAGGGAACCCAAGCAGGGGGAGCAAGAGAGGAAGAAGCAGACTCCCAGCAGAGTAGGGAGCCCGATGCGGAGCTCGATCCCAGGACCCTGGGATCATGACCTGAGCTGAAGGCAGATGCTTAACGACTGAGCCACCCAGGTGCCCCGAAAATTAATATTCCTATGTGCGAATTTAATTGAGTGCTTAGGAATTCATTCGTGGGCGTGCAAGTGCTCAGTAAATGTTTAGGGTTAATATACTGACTAGGACCTGAGAACGTGTAGCGGTTAGAGATCATGGTTGTAAGCAACTGATGGACATTCTAGCTCACAGAGCAGAAAAGGCATGCATTGGAAGGATTTCTTTTACTGCTCACAGTATCCCTGAGGAGGCTGGAAAACCAAGCAGACCAGACGCAGTAGAGGTCGGGCCATGGACAACACAGTCCGGGTCTTGCCCAGGAGCTCATTCTAGCTCTTGCTGCCCCTGGGGCTGCTGTAACATTTCATGGGCATCCGAACCTTCGCGCTCTTGCTCAGGATGTAAAACTGCTAACGGGCCAGGCCTAGGTGACGCTCCTGCATTCCAGGGGTACACAGGCGGACAGGAGAGTGTCTGGCCCCTTCTGCTCTGGTGGCTGGAGGGGATTCCTGACACGAGGCTGAGAAGCCACAAAGCCCACCAAAGCGACCAGAGTTCCTGCAGGTCTAAAGAGAGTCACGGGGCTGTGGCTGCAGGAGGGAGAAGGCTTCTGGGGGGACTCTCAGAAGGGCAGCCTGGCCTTGGTCACCTTTTTGAACCCCTGGGCCTCAACATTCTCAGGTGGACAGTGGACTGGGGCGGAGTGTAGAGATAAGCGTGCCCAGTGGCGTGGTGCTGTGAGCTGGAAAACTCCCCTTGTCATTACTGTCAGTAGAAGTAACAGTAACTCCACTCAGCTGTTACCAGAACAGTTGTGTCCTCAAAGGAAGGAAACCCAACATATGAAAAGCTAGAATTCAGAAGCAGACCACACAGGTTTCTACAAACAGATTCTCTGCAGGGGTTCCTTTAAATTTGTGCCTCCTCAGGATACTTACCTTAGGACTTAACTGACCAACACTAAATAAACAAACTAATGAATGAATCACCATCTGACAGACCCTTGATAAGTACCGTGGAAGAGACCAGTTGTTGTGCGGGAACAGACAGATCCGTTTAGAGATCCTAGTCCGGCTTCCTCACTGGGGAAGCTTTAAAAAAGGAAGAGAAAGTTCAGGGCACGTGACCGGAGGCGCTGCCCCGACCCCACTCCCGAGAGAGTCGGGGCTGCATCACCACACCCTCTGGCAGGAAGAGCACAGGCTCCCACAGACACAGAGTGCCCGGGTTAGATCTAGACACCCAGGCATGCTGCTAAATGTTTTATGACTAGCTCCTCCAGAATTGAAAAAGCTCTGATACGTGGTGTTTGCCAATTTCCACAGTATAAATATTTCCACCATGACCAGTTTCAAGGCACCAGTTGAGGAATTGGGAGCATACTGTTAGTTAGCACTTGCCTCTGGATACAGTTGGTTCAAAATAACCTCAAGGGTGTATCATGTAATAAAACAATTAGGAAATGATGAGTTTTGATGATTACCTTTGTTCTTAATACAATTCATTTAATTGTAAGGTTATACAATGTAACTTTTAATGATGGCTGTGTTTAACAACTCACTTGCCAAATTCCTGAAAATTTAACAGTTGGCCGTTACAAGCCAATGGGAGCCAACTTTAGCTTGCTCTTGGCTCGGGAGGTCCCTGGAGACCCCAGAGAAAGGCCAGTGTAAACAGGATCCCCAAACAGACCTCTCTGCCCCCACCATCAGTTTCAAACATGTTTTAACGTCTTTTTTTTCCCCTAAAGATTTATTTATTTGAAAGAGAGAGAGACAGACTGAGAGAGCATGAGCTGGGGTGGGGGGAGGAGCAGAGGGAGAAGGAGAGAGAGAGAATCTCAAGCAGACTCCATGCTGAACACGATCCCCACTCAGGGGATCAGTCCCACAACCCCGAGATCAGGACTTGAGCAGAAATCAAGAGTCAGATGCTTACCCGTCTGAGCCACCCAGGAGCCCCATGTTCACATCTTTTATTTGCTTTATGACCCTTTCTGCCACCCGAACTTATGTCCTTAATTATTTGTTAATTATAATTATTGTTTTGATTTGCTTACCAACGGGAATGTGAGCTCTGTGAGAACAGAGTACTTGACTGGTTCACTGTCACGTCCCCAGTGCTTAGAAGAGCGCATCTGTGTCGTAGGCCCTCAGTAACCGAGGATCCACCGAATGAATGCAAGTAAGTCAAGGAGCCTTCGAGGGTTCGAATCCTGCCTCTGCTATAAAGAGCATCTTTCCTTGAGCCTCTTCCTTCATCTGCAAAAGAAAAAGATTTGAGCAGAAGCGCCTAAGATTCCCTGCAGCTATTAAAAAGTCTCTGTCCCTGAGAAAGACACCCCTTCCACACAGTGCAGCCAGAGATTGTCCAGTGAGCATCGTCAAGGGTAGGAGCTCGTGCATGGGTTTTGAGGATGGTCGGCTTTATTCTTTTCCCCTGCAGACAGCTTTTTAAACCCTGAGTGCCAATGACTTTCCTTGAGCAGCCATGACCAGTTCCTTCTCAGCCATGCTGAGAGAGCCAGGCCCTGCCTGTTCAGTGGCAGCCGAGACTTCAAGGCCCATGGCATTTGCCACTGGGTGAAATGCTCTTGGCTCCGGAGGGCGGGTCTGCCTGGGGGAGTCATTCCAGCAAGATAGGAGCCCAAACTCTGCCTCGAACACAGAGCCCACTGGAACCAAATGGGGGCGGCTGCAGGAGGCAGGACATGACCCATGTCTCTTGTACCAGCTTTAGGGCTTAGGACAGTGCGGAAGCACAGTCAGTCCTTCTTTGTTCCTCTTTGTAATCCTTCTTGGATGCTATTTTGTTAAAATACAGTAAAATGAATATACTCCCAATTTCTCAGCCTCCTTCTGCGGGAGAAAACAGCAGCCTGCCGCAGGCCACGCTCTGAGAGCCGCTGCCCTGGGGGCCATCAGCCAAGGCTCCCTTCCCTCCCACAGCAGCCGGCAGAAGCAGGTGTTTGAATATCCTGGCTGTGCCGGTGAGGAAACTGAGGCCGGGCCCGGTTCCAGACCGTCCCTGTGAGGAGCCGAGGGAGGCCGCGCTGCTGCCCCCACCTCCCTGTCCCTGGGGGTGAGAGACCAGCACTTCTGTCAGAGAGAGTCCCCTGTTCTCTGCTCCTCGGGGGCTGTGTGACTGAGTCCAGCCTCCTCTCTACGTGTGATTCAGGACAGAGACAGGAACAGAGCTAACCCCACACCTGGCATCTTTGGCTGCTTCTCATCCATCTTCTTCCCAAACAGTCGTCCTCGCCAGGGCAAGCCGAGGGGGGCCAGGGACCCTCCCCCCGCTGCTGAAGCTGGGTGTGCCCGCAGGCCTTCTCTGGGGCGGCGGCCGGGCCCCTGAATCCGTCTGCTTTGGGGAAGCGTCCTAGGATTTTCTGCTGCTTGCCCTACAGTTCTCTTTTCCTGCTGTGCATGGCTGCACCTGAAATTCGGATTCACTTTCTCTGAGGGACGGGGCTGGACGTGGCTGGCAGGGCCAGTAGGGCTGTCTGGGCAAGGTGAGAAGGGGAAGCGATCCAGAAACCAGAGTGATAACAAAACAGCTCATGCTCACTGGGCATTTTCTCACTTCGGATGCTGCCGTGGACCTCTGCAGGAGCCCTGGGTTTTCATCAGCCAGAAACCCCAGTTTTGCAAATGAGGAAACTGAGGCACAGAAAGATTAAAACATTTCCCGGAGCCACATGGTAAAGGAGAGATTTGGGGACTCAGACACGGGCGAGGAGACGGCGCCCTTCATCACGGCACCGCACGGCCTTCTGGAATCGAACACAGTGAGCAGGGAGACAGCACAGCCCCAAATCCAGTCCTCTCACTCAACAGATGGGGAAACGCAGGCCCAGAGAGGGGTGGGGGCTTCCCTGAGGTCACGTGGGGTGTGGGCCAGAGCCCAGGGGCCCTAGCCCTCCACCTTCTGCTCTGTCCTGGGATTCAGTCAGGCATCAGAAGAACGAACGGTCACGGGAACATCCCTTAGACCGTTGATCTGCTCATTCTGGGCTCTGCAGCCCCTGCGAATGCACCAGGGTGGGGGTGGCGGGGGAGGCCCAGTCGGACACCAACAGTGTCCTCCGCGCACACTGTTGAAGAAAGGTCTTGGGCATGGAGTCTTGGCTTTAATAGAAAGTTCAGAAACTCGTCGTTTCCCCATTAGTCCCGCCATGCTTGAGAGCAACAAGCCGGATGTCCCATTTCCTGTGTGTGTATGCCTGGTCGGAGGTATAGCTTCCGGGGAAAGGCAGGGGAGGAGGGAGCCTTCTTACCGGAATTACCATTGTTGACGGTGGGAAAAGCCCAGAAGGTTGTACCCGAATGCTTCGTTCTGGAGATAGGGAAACTGAGGCCCAAGAACGTAAGAACCTGTTCTCCGAACTTGTCCAGTGCGCCGGACTCACGACGGTTGTTGGGTTGGTTGGTTGGTTGGTTGGTTGGTTGAAGGGATAAAATCACAGAATGTGTGAGCTGGCAGAAATCTAATACGTGCCCTGTCCACCTCCCCTAGTTGTGTAGATGAGAACCTGAGGACAGTGTGGTGGTGGGTGGGGGGGGAGGGTACTTTCTGAAGATCAGAGCCCTGAGAAGAACTCGTTTTTCGAATCAACGTACAACAAAAACCACTGAATGTCACCTCTCTGCCAGCTGATTGAAGATGAGTCTTCCATCTCGTGGCGAGGCGTGTATGCCTATGTGTCCAAATATAGTGGTCAGTGTCCCAAAGGAGACAATAGGGTGCTACAAGGGACATTAAGACTATAACGGGGAGACTTCCCTTGGGGAATAACATTTTCATCGAAGCCTAAAGGAAAGGGGGGGTGCATGGGTGTGAGGGGGCAGGGAAAGGTGCCCCAGACAGAGAGAAGAGCATGTACAAAGGTCTTGAGGCAGGAAGTGCCTTATTTTACAGATGAGGACGCCAGAGACCAGAGATTGGCAAGTTACCTAATTTAGGGCCTCAAAGAATCTTCCTGTCCCCTCCCTGCCTTTTCTTGAAAACTTTTTTTTAAAGAAAGAGGCAAGAGGTAAACAACTAACTGAACAAAGGAGTTAGTGGCAGAGCTGGAATTATCAGGAACCCCCACCCCCACGCCTTCATGCCAAAGGAGTTTTAGAAAACCCTATATCTGGTTATTCCCTAACTGTGTGACCTTGAATAAGATAGATAGCCTCTTGGAGCCTCTGTTTCTTCATCTATGAAATGGAGCCCACCTTCCGGCTCTGAGGATTTCATATGGACTCCTATGAAAGAGCTTTTTGCTGGCCAGTGTAGGACCTCAGAGCTGGGAGTCATGGGGCTGCTGGGCTCCCCTCCCCTGCCTTTTAGGGCCACCTCTGAACCCTGGGTCTGAAGGATCCTGTCTTCACCCCACTGCTGTACCGTAATCCTGAAACCCACCACTCAGCATTAACTGCCTTTGGTACCACTACGCTCCAATCCACCACCAAGACACACATGAATCTTGAACGGTGAACTTTAAGATACAAAGGAAGAAGCTTGTGAGCACCTGCTACGCGCCCAACATCTCAGGGACACTTTACACTTTACGTTTAGCCCCCCCAACAGCCCTGCAAGGTGGGGCCTTTCTTCCCCTTGGTTGGTAAGGACACTGCCTGAGGTCACATGGCCAGTGAGGAGCCGCTGTGGGTCACCCTGGCCTCCTCATCCTATGCACATGGCCTAGGAGCCAGGAAAGGTGGCACAGTTGGCTTAGGATAGAGGGCACCCTGGCAGGTAGACACACCAGCTGCCCTCGCAACCAATATCCTTTAAATATTTGGTCAACCATTATTTGGAGTGGGGGGTGTTAGAGGAAATGGATTTGCAGGGAACACAAATGGCAGGACTCTTCTGGATTTGTAGTTCTTTCTGCCCAAGAACGTTTTCCAGAAGAAGCAGAAGGGATAGAAATTCACCAGTAAAGTCACTTTCCCGACTGCTGCGTTAATGTCCTGAAGGGGCTGTCCTCCACTTTTCTGTAACATTCTTTCCCTCTTCCGTTTGCATTCGAGCTTTCCCAAGCCAGACAGCTTCTTGGGAAGCTCATTAGGGGATTATATTCTGGTTCTGTTTTCATTTGGATTTATTTAAATACAGGTGAGAACAACTAGTCTTAAAAGGGGGAAGCACTCCGCCTGTCGTTTAGTTTGACTGAGTGGCTTGCTGTATACTTGAGTTGGCATTCTTGAACTTGGTTCCTTTTATTAATTAAGTACATAAAGTATTGCTTCCATTCACATAAAAGGCAATGATGCATTTTTGGAAAGTGTCAGAGAACCACCAGATTTATTTAATTAAATAGCTTTTTGTCCAGTTTTGAAAGTAATTTGTTCTCATTGTAGAACATCTGCAAATGCGGAGACGTGGAAAGAATAAAGTGATGGCTCTCCCACACTCTCATCACACGATTCACCGTCATTACCATGTGAATCTAGTTCTGGCCGGTATCTTTTTTTTTTTTTTAATCTTGGTGAAATATACATAATGTAAAATTTACCATCATAACACTTTTTGGGTGAACCATTCAGTAGCATTAAATCCATTTACATCATTGTGCAACCATCACTACCGTCCATCTCTAGAACATTTCCATCCTCCCAAATGGAAACTCTACTCGTTAAGCAATAACTACCCACTCCCTCCGCGCCCCAGCCCCAGCAACCACCACTCTACATTCTGTCTCCATAATTCGACTACTCTAGGCACCTCATCTGAGTAGCATCATCCAGTATTTGTCCTTTGGCATCTGGCTTATCTCGAGGGGCATAATGTTTTCAAGGTTTATCCCTGTTGAAGCAGACGTCACAACCTCCTTCCTTTTCAAGGCTGAATAATATTCCATTGTATGTCTATACCACACTCTGCCAGTCCATCCATTCATTAATGGACATCTGAGCTGTTTCTACCTTTCTGGCTCTTGTGAATAATGCTGCTGAGACATTGGTGCACAAATTCCTCTTCAAGGGGTGCCTGGGTGGCTCAGTCTGTTAAGCATCTGCCTTCGGCTCAGTTAATGATCAGAGCCCTGGGATCGAGCCCCATGTCTGCTCCCTGCTCAGGGGGGCTCTGCTTCTCTTCCCTCCGGTCCTCCCCCAGCTTGGGCTTACTCTTTCAAATAAATAAATAAAATCTTTAAAAGTAAATAAATAAAAAACAAAACAAACCAAAACAAACCCAAATACCTCTTCAAGTCCCTGTTTACAATTATTTTTGGTACATACCCAGAAGTAGGATTGCTGGATCATAGAATTCGATGTTTAATTCTTTGACGACCTGCCATACTTGTCTGGTAATTTTGATATATTTGATCCAGAGTTGAGATTGTAGTCTATGTGCAATTTGGTATCTGGCTTTCTCATTTAATTTCCAATCTTATTAACTGTTCTTCAAAAACAATGTTTTTTTTTTAAAGGTCATGTAATATTCCTTTGCATTGCTATCCACACGCTTCCCCCTCCACTCAACTGATTTCTGCTCTGCAGCAAACGATTTTAAATTACAGTGGTAAAATGAATAACGCTGGTAAGCAGCCCCGTGCGGTGTCCATACTTGTTTGAGGAATACTCCACAAAAGTAGGCTGCTGCCTTTAAGGAATTTAAAGATTTCTCCTTGGGGATTCGTGGATGATCATCCAATTCAGTGGTTTTAAAAGTTCTTTGTAGCCAAGGAAACTTTACTACAAACAAAATAGCACACAGAAGCACAGCATAGGATAGCAGACGGGTAAAGGGGAGACGATCTAAGGAAGCAGGGATGGGGGCTGAGGGTCCTGCTCTCTCGGCCTCCCCATCTTCCCTCTGTGGTTCCTGAGGGGCTTCGGGAGATTCTGGGGTTCTCTAGAACACTGTTTGAAAACCACCAGGGTGACCCAGTGCCTTTATTTTAAAGAAGAGAAGACATCTTGAGCGAGGAAAGGACTTTCTGAGGTCAAGTTCATTTTTGTACCCATCCATTTTTTTTTCTCAACACATAGCACTTAATCCCTGCATGTTGGAATCACTTAGGGAGCTTGTTAAAAATACAGTTTCCAGGGACTCTTCTGGATTCCAAGGCAGGAGATGTGGGGAGAGACAGCACTGGACCCCTTGCTCCATAGCTCACACTGGGCTCGGTGGGGTGCTCCCATTCTAGCCCCCTGCATTTGCACATGCTTGTCCTTCAACCCATGGATGGTCTTCCCCATGCACCAAAGCCCAGTTCAAATGGAGCCCCTTCCTCTGTGAAGTCTGGCGCACAACCCTGTGCAGGAAGCCTTCCTCCTTCCTCCTTCCTCTATAGCCCCAGAATAGAACATCTCCACTTGCACTGCCTTCTTTCCACTGTAGGTAATAGTTCATTGCTTCCAGGCCTGCCTCCCCCACTAGAATGTAAGCTCCCTAGGGGGCCTGTATAATTTCTGCATTCCTTGAAGCTCCAAGCACACACTGGGTGCTTCGTGATTCTTGATTGACTGGCATCGAATCTGGTACACACCCCATATCTGGAAGATAAAAAAAAATCAGATAGCCAGCAAATTATGGAAGGTCATATAGCCCATCGGAGCAGTGCCAGGACTGGCACTGGGTGTCCTGAGGCTCGGCCCGCAGCACTGGCCACCTGCCAAGGAGGACAGCTGTCTGGTCTGGACAGGGAGCACTGGCCCCAGCTGCCTTATCCCCGAGTCCAATAATAGCCCAGGTTTTCTGAAATCTAGAGAGCTCTGCCTGGTTGGTGACTCAGCATACAGGTTTGGATGCCTGAAATTTCCTTTATAAAACTTCAACCTATAGAGGATGGGATATCATGTTAGTGCTATTAAGACTGAGCCAGGGCACAGATGCTAAGAAAGCAAGTCTAGTGGGGGATGGCCAGCTAGTCTACCCTCAAGGATGCAGAGCTGGGGTTGGGGTCAGCCAGCATTATATCCAGAGGCAGCTGCCACAAACCCTCCTGGCATTCCAATTTGTGGTCCACAACTGATGCTTTCCTAATGAGCACACTGGACACTAAATTTTTTTTTTAATTGGGGAAACAAGTGACTTATTTTTTATGAGAAATTGTTATACATGGGGTCATACTGTTGAAATCAAAGTATTTATGATACTTGTGTATTTATGATGTTCAGATGGGCTAAAGTAGCTATGAACCACTCCCCACCCTTGCACAAAGATGGTATAGGGTCCCTTACTCTGCTTACCCTGTACCAGCCAGAACCTCTGGGTCCTGCCTCTGGAATCCAGGCATCTGCCTCCACTATGGACTCCTTTGGAATCTGGGGAAGCCCATAGACCCCTTCTGAGAATGTCTTAAAATCTAAAAAAAAAAAAAAAAAAAATGAGATTATGGAGGAAAGGATTCAAGCTGAACTATAGTTATTAAAATATTAATACCAGGGGTTGAATTTTAGCTCAGCCAAACTGAGAGGCTTCTGCATCTGCAAAATGGGGTGATTCCAACACCTGATTCACAGAGTTGAGTGAGAACTGAATAATGAGTGTAAAGTCCTTAGAACACAGCCTGGCATGTCGTGTGTTCAATAAAGAGTAGCATTTGCTACTGCTGCTACTACTACTATTAGTTATTATATAATGTACTTATTCCCGCTCTTCAGGAGCTCATGATCTGGACTAGGAGACTATGTACATGTGAAATAGTAATTAAAAGGAGAAGTTAAGTGCAGAAGAAAAGCGTGATAAAGAGCCAAGGGGAGCTCCAAGGGAGGGACATGGCTTCTGGCTGAAAGAGTACCACCAGGTAGTGGCTGAGCTTTTGGGCCGGCCAGGCTCGGATAGTTCTGGCTCTGACCCTTAGCTGTCGGAGCTGGGCAAGCGGTATCATCTCTCTGGGCCTCAATATCCTTCACTCTAAAGTCAGGTATGCTGTGCAGGATGCTGTGAGCTCCGCCTCCTCGCTGCCTGTGATGATTGGTGAGTGGGACCATGTGGCCGGCTCAGTTCCAACCCCAGGAGGCTCCCAGTGCTGCTTGGCACCCTGTGTCCCTATCCCTGGTCAGTGTCTCCCCCCCTCCCCAGTGTCCCTGGCATCTGCTGCTAACCTGGGGGGCTCTCAGGCTGCCCTCTCACTTGCTCTTATCAAGCGAGCTTGCTGCTTCATAGGAAAGGGCGTCTGTAGACAACAGCCCACTCAGCTTCCTTGTCATTGCTTTCAAATGTAGGTGAATGTTCAGCTGTCTTTGGGACTTGAGAAAATTTCTCCAGGACTAATTAGAGAAACCTTCTTGCCTCCGTCTTATTCGCGTGCGTTCATTCAGGGCTCTTAGTGATAAGGAGGGTGAGGTTTTGACAGGGAAGAGGGTAGACTACTACCTCGAGAATCTCCCACTCTGTGTGAGATGGGCAGCCTATCCATCAGGATGGAGTAGGTTATACTGCGTGCAGCAAGAAGCAGCCCCTCGAGGCTAGGGACCGAACCCATGAAGGTTTATTTCCTTCTCTAGTTCATGTAGGCATCCTGGGCCAGTTGGGGGCTGTGTCCCTCACTCAAGGAAGCAGGCTGCTGGAATGCCTTCTTGAACGTACTCCATGGCACAGAGAAAAGAGAGCCCCTAGGCGGTCTTGTCCTGGCAGTTGAAGAGCCTACTTTTATCATCTTGGTCAAACTAGTCACTAGTTCCCAGCCACAAGGGGACCAAGAATTGAAATCCTACGTGAAGGTGGAGAGCTGGAAATATTTGGTGGAACAGCATTAGTGAGATCTCAGTGGGCTATTCCCCTCTGTGCCTGGGTCGTGCAGACAGACAGAACAGCCTATGGACTTTCCACTAGGAAACCACACCGAGCAAAACCCCAAAGCCACCTCTCAGCCCCCGCACGAAGCAGAAGCACAGAGAGGCACACACAGCTGCTGGCATCTCTGGGGGGAACAAAAGCAGAAGCTCAGTGACGAACGGAGCCGTGAGGAGGGTGGGCGATACCTTCTCAGAGCTCAAGGCCCTCAGCTCATGACCAAGGCCAAGGCAACGGGGTTAAATTGTGGTTTTCATGCCACATTCTTCATAACAGATCCATGTGATGTGGCCTCCGTGGAGCACGTGTGGAGGTGTTTTCGCTCCATCTGAGCTGTTTTATGTTTCTGCTTGAGTGAGGATGTTTTTTTTCTGAATTGGAGGCCTCCCTTAGCTTCAGCCCATCTGTGCTCACCTTTTCCCAGTGACATTTCTGGGCCCACGTCAGGAAGCCCACCGTGGCATCCCCAAATCGTTCAAGAGCAGTGGGACCAGGGGAAGGGAAGAACGCTGATGTGGCCATCTCTGGCACAGGCTTCTGGAGTTTTCTTGGCCACAAATAAGGAAACTTGGGAAGAAGACCCCTGACTGCAGCCTCCAGCCCCTCCCTGAGCCCTTCGATTTCCTGTGCTGTGGTTTAGAGGCATCTCGTCCTGGAGGGACGCCAGACACCTGGGTAGCAGCCCTGGTCTCCTCCTGTCATTGCCCGGTGGCCCTGGATCAGTCACTTCCCTTCCTCAGGGCCCCAGTGTTCTCATCTACAAAATGCAGCAGCTCAGAGGTGGGGGGGCATGCTAGAGGGTAGAGTGACCTTGGGTAGTAAGGCAGTTCCTGCAGCCACATGGGCAAGTGGCATGTGAGATTGTTGTCCGAGTCCTCCAGAAATCCATGGAGCTCAGAGTAAGGGAGGGACTGAATGTTGGGGGGCTCCTTTGTCTTTTCTGTCTCAGGACATTCACCTCAACCACAGAATGCATTTGGTGGCATGATAGTTGGATTCTGGGCTCAGCTTCTCACCAGAGCGCCACGAGAGCGAGGCCATGTAGGCTAATCCTTGTAGACGTAGCAGGGCTGAGCGGTGCCTGGCGTGTGACAGGTGCCAATATTGACACTAAATCGATACTTATTTAATGAGTGAACAAGCAAGGGAATACATCATTCTCTTCAACTCTGACTGAATCAGTGACTTTCAGACTTCCTATGGGCCAGGAGCAGGTTGGAGAAACACTTGGCTCCACCCAAACCCAGCTTCCAGTCCAAGTTGAGTCACCTTGGGCAAGTCCCCAGATTCCTCTGCCAGTGGAAAGAGCAACAGTCACCCTGTCTCACGGGCGAGGGAGGCATCAGCAGGTGGGAAGATTTGAAAATGCCCCATTCAAAGGACGGGCTGGTTGTTTTTCGGACACAGGAACATGGTGGACTTTTTGGGAACACAGAGCCTGTGATGCCGGAGCCTGTGAGGTGGAGGGTTCTGGAATAATCATTATTAGGAATTAAGTAGCTGCCATTGGGCCCTTGTTGCAACATCAGGCCCTGTGCGAAGCACTTTATGTGCACCCTCTCATTCACCATGGTTGAAGAGAAAGGCATTGTTACTCTCATTTTACAGAGGAGAGAAACCAAGTCTCAGGAAGCTCTCGTGATTTGCTCAAGGTCGCGCATTTAGTCAACGCCAGGCCTGTCTGACTTGAAGGCGGGCTGTACACTCTGTGCCATGCTGTCTCCTGCCACTGTGACAGTGACTCACAGAGGACACGGTGCTTGTCTCTCAGACACCAGTGATGACCATGCCAGTTCCCTTTTCCTGAGTACCTGCAAGGGGCTGGGAGCTTTACAGATGTTATTGTTCATCCTTTCAACAGCTCAAGGAGTAAGGAATTATTATCCCTACTTCACGGATGAGTAAACTGAGGCTCACAGAGCGCGGAGTGACTTATCCAGGGTCAGAACAACAAGAAAGTAGGTGGGACTGGGATTTGAATCCAGGCCTGCCTATTCCAAGAAAAAGCCATCTCCATTGTGATCTCAATTAAGAGGCATTTTGTTTTGTTTTTTTAGCTTACAGCTAGGATTCCTGGAACCTCATCTTTAGAGATCAGTTCTTGGAAGTCAATTGATTGTCAAGTTCTTACAAGAGTCAATTTATTACAAGAGACCCAGGAAAACCTAGTAGAGGGAAAAAAAAAAAAAACAAGACAACCTCAGGATTTTCCAGTAAAAATTTTTTTAAAGATTCTACTTATTTATTTGAGAGAGAGAGGGAGAGTGAGCATGGAAGGGAGAGAGAAAGAGAGAGGGAGAGAGAACCAGCGGGAGGAGAGGCAGAGGGAGAGGGAGAAGCAGGTTCCCCGCTGAGCAGGGAGCCAGACACGGGACTCGGTATCAGGACCCTGAGATCGTGACCTGAGCTGAAGGCAGATCTTAACTGATTGAGCCATTCAGGCGCCCCATTTTCCAGTAAACTCTTAGCTTCTGAATCCTCCTAGCTGCACAGAGGAAGCAGGCAGAGCAGAGATACCCCCCCCCCCCGCCCCGCCAAGGCAGTAAGGGGGACAGCCGGAGGGCAGCAGCGGAGCAGAAAAGCATCTGGAGGGGCTGGACCTGCACCACCTCTGAGCAGCCGTAGGAAAGACTCGGATGCTAGAGGGGGGATCCTAGGGGACCCGCAGGTGGTAAACACAAGCCCTGGATTCTAGCTGGAAGGGATCTTGAAGAGGACTTCATGAACTCTATTTTATGGAGCCATTTCTACATAGAGTGACCCTATAATTTATCCTGCAGACTGGCACACCTTTGAAAGTGAAAGGGGGCTCTAGAACGTGAACCTGTTAACTGCCCCACAACACATGTAAGCCAGAACTGTCCTAGGGAAAGCAGTTCGTACGGTCACTTGATTTTATAGGGCCTTTCTTACCAACGACACCAGGCAAAGGCAAAGACTGTAGACAGGCAAAGCACAAGTAACAGAAACAGGAGGATGGTAAAAACGAAAAGAAGGAACAGGACACAGACCCTGAGGGAGAGAGGAGTGCTGACTTCTTTCTGCCAGTGGACGCGGGCACGGCCCAGCTCTGTGCCAAGGCCAGCCTGCGTAGCCTGATGGCAGGAGCAGGAGCTGACATCCGTAAATAGCATTTGACATTTGTAGGTGCATTCGTCTGTCTCACCGGACTTGGACTTGAAAAGTGCAGACAGTGGGTCTGATTCATGCTGTGCGTGGCCCCGTCCCAGCAGTCCCCGGTACAGAGGAAATGCCCTCCAAATGTGTATCACTGGAATAAACGCTGGTGGGCACGCTTTGCTGAAGTGTGCCAGGGAAGATGGTATTTTGCTTGCAGAGGAAAGAGTGGGGGGCCCTGTCTCGGAGGACCTGTCAGGTTCGATGGGGGAGGCATGGCTCCGTGCACATGGAGAGCTTGCTTATTGGCTGTGTGATCTTGTCCATGTTAGTTAACCTCTGAGCCTCAGTTCCCTGCCTGGGAAATGGAGAGCACTGTCACTGATCAGAGTAAGGATCAAATGAAATGGTATATGTAAATGAATGGTGGGCTTTATCGTTATTAATAACGTTCTAGGAAGCAGAGATCAGAGATCAGTTCCACACTGAAAAGATGTGCCTTAAACCATCAGAAAAGCCTAGAGATTGGGCACCTGGGTGGCTCGGTCAGTTAAGCTTCTTCCTTAGGCTCAGGTCATGGTCTCGGGTCCTGGGATCAGTCCCACATCAGGCTCTCTGCTCAGTGGGGAGTCTCTTTCTCCCCCTCCTTCTGCCCCTCCCCCCTGCATCTGCACTCTCTCTCTCTCAAATAAATAAATGAAATCTTTAAAAAAGAGAAAAGTCTACAGATGAAGCAGAGTTCCCTGTCACTAGAAGCCTTCAAGTAGAGGCCAGAGGCCGTGTGGCACGGATGCTGTAAATGGGCGAACGCCTTTGGGAGGTAGGCCGGCTAGCGAGACACTGGGCGCGTGGATATATTACCACTGGCATCAAAGCCAGAGGGACTTGAACTCCTGCAGATGAGAGTGACTTGTTTATTTCTCTCATGTCACCTGGCAGTCGTCAGCCAGCCAGGGGAACACACACAGGGGCAACGAGGCTGGGACTGGGAGCTGGCCCCTTGAGAGACAGGCTCTGCCTTGGAGTGGAGAACAGGACCCAGGCAGAGGCCAGCCTGAAAATGTTCCCTTCTTTTGCCATGTAATGCTCCCTTGGTGGTTTCAGGGCCTCCCATCTTGGCTGAGGGAGGAGAAGGCTGCTTAGAACTTGCCTCTCAGCAGTTCTGATCTCAGCAGATAAAGCCCTGGATTAGGCACACCTGTTGGCTCTGCCCCCCCCCCCCCTCCAGTGCCCTTCCTCCAGCCAAAGGCTGGGGCCTCCCCTTCTGTCTCTGGTCTTGGGAGCCCTCTCACGGCCTATAGCTCTGAAAGCACCCAGCGCCCCTCTGCAGGGGTCTGCGGCCAGAGTCTGTGGCTGGGCTTGAGGGGTGCCGCGCGCCCCCCCAGAGCTGGGATGCAGTGCAGAGTAGGAGACACTGGTCCAAGCTTTTCATCTGCCAGAGGGTGGAGGGTTGGGGGAGGGGGAGCGTGGGAGCCAACCCCGCACATGCAGGGAGGCAGAGCCAGGACCAGAACCTCCGTCTGCTGCCACACCTCCACGCCTGGCACTCCTTGGTGCTTCTCAAGACAGCAGCAGCCCTGCCCAGGCACATGTGTGTGGCCTTCTCCTCTCTGCGGGCGGCCAGGGGCCCCAGAGGTGGTCAGACGAGAGAGTGTGGCCCTGAGCTGGGAATCCAGACGGCCGGCCTCTGCTCACCGCCCTCACCTGGCTGTCTTGGCTGCATGGGGTCCTGGTTCCCCACCTCCCTCTGCCTCCTCCAGGTGCCCCCCTGGTTTCAGGGCGGTGCCTATTAGGGACGCCCCGCTTTGCCCTCTATGCTTCTCTGCCTCAGCACCCCGTGGACCTGCCTGCTCATGCCTGCGTGCTGGCAGCTCCCAAATTGGACTCCTCCCGGCCTCGCTCTCTCTAGGACGCCCCTGCAGAGCTGGCTCCAGCAAGTTCTTAGAACTCCACGCATCTAGGACGAACTCACCAGCTCCCCCTACTCCCAGCCCTTGCACTGCGTTCTTCAGTGGCAGCAATGCTATTCTGCTCTGCTGCTTCACCCAGAAACCCGGGCACCAGCCCAGAGCAGGGCTTGCAAACGCCAGCGAGTGTCCGCATCACGAGACTCCTCGTGCCGACACTCACGCTGGGCCCACTGGACACCCTCATCTCTGCCTCGCTCCCTCCATCCCACTGCTTGCTGCTACTTTTGCTCTTATCATTGCCATCCATTTTTTAGAATAGTTAACATGTATTGAACGTGGAGGTGCCAAGCCCCGTGCTAGGCAGGCATCGTAGCCTAGGAAGATGCACGGGACGTCAGCTGCTGTTTCACTTGGGTCCAAAACACATGAAAGTATCTGCCCGTAGACTCAACATTCTGGTAGAAGAAGAAAGATACTTAAAAGATAAATAAGGGGGCACCTGGGTGGCTCAGTCGGTGAAGCGTCTGCCTTCGGCTCAGGTCATGAGCCCAGGGTCCTGGGGTTGAGCCCTGCATCGGGCTCCCTGCTCAGCGGGGAGTCTGCTTGGCTTCTCCTTCTCCCTCTGCAGCTCCCCCTGCTTGTACTTGCTCGCTCTCTCTCTGTTAAATACATAAATAAAATCTTTTTTAAAAAAAGATAAATAAGGAACCTACAAAAAGAAAGCCATTCTAAATCTGGGAATTTCTCCCCAGTGAGGTGACACTTAAGCAGAGTTGAAGGAGAATGTACTTCATGTCACCCAGTTTGCTCTGTCCCTCACAAGCAGGGATGTCTTTTGTGACTGCCCTAAACAAGATTCGGATGAAGCAAACACTGACAGCCTGCAAACACTTGGTCTGTAGGGTTCTTTGTCACAGACACATAATCCTCACACCTCCGCAGAGGTCATCAGGGTGGGATCTTGACCTTCATTCTTCCCAGCCAGAAGTGGTCTTGGGTGCAAGGCCAGGCCTTCCCACAACTGGGCTGCAGCCACGTTGGCTCATTTGTTAGGTTTTTTGCCTCTCAATTCGGGAGTGACCACAAGTGTGTGCTCCTTGCTTTGACAGTCTGAGCAGGACAGTACGTCAGGGGAGGAGGAAGATTGTGTCGGATCCTTACGAGTTGAATTTGCGGCCTTCCAGGTTTGCACGCTGTGTTGAGCTGCCCTTAACCAGCCTGCAGCCTATAATCCACCGGCCTGCACAGTGTCCCCTGGAGGCAGCTGTCAGAGAAAAGGCAGCACTGGACTCACCAGCTAGCGACCTTCAGCAAATCACGGAGGCTTCCAGAACCTCCCATTGTTCCAACCACTTTGTGGGTGATCCCGAGGGTCATCAAGAGAGGCTGCTTTGTCAGCTGTGAAGTGGGACCCCCGTGTGACCTGTGAGAGGTGCTTGCTTGTGAAAAGGGATGAGTTTATCTCAGCATCCAGCCTCTGTTTTTGTCCCCTTTCGCATTGACCATGGCCCTGGGTTTCTGGATCATTGAATGCAACAGATCATCCCTGGACTTCTAGTGAGATGCTCAGTGGTGCTTGGTATTGGGGTGGGGAACCCAAAAGAAGGAAAAAGTAGGGCCTGCCCCTGGTTCTCTGGCCCTCAAGCCAGGGGCAGGGGAAGACCGAATGCCCAAGAGAAGGCAGGCTTTCAGGAGAAAGTTTTCTGTTCACTCTTGGTCTTAACACTCGCATGGAACAGGCACATTCGTGACGGAATTTTCACAAAGTGGACACACCTGGGTAACCACGACCCAGCCTAAGAAACAACATGACCAGCCCCACAGGAACTCCTCCGGGCCCTTCCCAAGTCTCAGCCACCCCCATGCTAGGTTCTAGCACCTCAGATTGGTTTTGCCTGTGTTTTTGAACTTGAAATAAACGGACTGACCCAGGGCCGCTGGCTTTCGGCATTACGTGTGTGCGACTCTCCTGTTGCCATAGCAGCAGCCGGCTCATCCTCACTGTTGTGCGCAATCACACTCTGGGACGGGACTGAGCTGCTCTGAGCATGGGCTTTGGGGTTGTTTCCAGTGTTTGCTGGGCGATGAATGTCCCGGTCTGTGTGTCTTGGTGAGCTCACGGGCATTTTCTTTTGCATCCAGAGCTAGTTGCAAGGTGCGCCTTTGTTCGGCTTTCCTAGATTTAGGCATGTTGTTGGGACTTCCAGACACTAAACACTGTGGCCCACCAGCTCGTGCCCCCAGAGGAGGGGGTGTGAAATTTTGCTCAGAACAGCAGTAAGAGGCTAGATTAGGCATCCCCTTGACCGGGCTCCTGGACTTTAGTCCCCTCTCCCAAGTCTGGGGTTTCCAGACTGTCCTCCCAGGAGGCATGTGGGGCCCCTTGGGAGGGCTGGAACCAGGGTGGGGGGGGGTGGGAGGGGATTTGAGCTTCATTTCCCTGCCTCAGCCAAAGCATTCTGTGTGCTCTGTTTTGCATAGTGGGGTTCTGAGAATGACTTCCTGTGGGTTTGTTTTTTTTTTTTTAATAAAAGTTTTAGCTGTTTCGATGTTTGAAAATCCACTGCTCTAAGGTCCTTTCCAGCTGGAAAATTCTATTTTAGGAGCAGGAGGTGGGTGTGGGAAGGGTTAAGCATTATTCAGCCCAAGAGCAGGGCCGGGCCTCCGTGACCTTTTAAAGTTCTTATAGCTCGGTTTTCGATGCGGGAGATCTCATAACATTCTATAAAAATAGCGTTCAAACAAAACAACTTCCGAAGTTCAAAAGATGTGGAGAAGGGCTTAAACTTGAGGAACGTCTAGGTAGCATTTCGACAAGAGTCTTGAAGACTCTCCCCTTCGCCCACCCACCCCTGCATTTTTTTTAAGCTCTCCATTGGCTGTTCCTTATAGTAGTCACTTGGGGATGTCTGGGCTCAGAACACTTCCCATTTTTGCGAAGGAGTGGGTGACGTGGGTGGCCTCTGGGTCCCTCTCAAGGGTGGCGGCCTTCCCTCCTCCAACACCAGGCCTAGTTTGGGCCTGTAGTTTCGCTGGGTGAGGGAGGCCCGGCCACTCATGGGCCCAAAGAGAAACGTCTCTGCCTTGGCATGTAGCTCTGAGTCAACAGGCCTGATAAACAGCCCATTTCCCGGGGCCAGCAAGGAACAAAGCCCCTGGCTGCTGCGGGATCTGTCTACCCCCCTCTTCCTGAAACAGCTGTTTATTCTTTTGACAGGAGTTGGAAGGCAGCACCTTCCCTTCCTCCCAGCCTGCCTCCTTCTGCAGAGCGGAGCTCCATAAGAACTTTGTTGTTTTGCCTTTTACTCTGCGGGGAGAGAAGCAGACGATGAGGTATGTGCAATGTTGAAATTATTTACTTCTGCCTTGTGGGGGTCACTGGGGGAGTGGTGAGCAGGCCCCAGCAGGGACCCACCTGGAGGAGGAAACTTGCTCTCCCCTTAACCTCTTGCTTGTGCCCTCAGTAGTCCTGGAAGAAGACAAAGTCCTTCTCTCCCTGCTCTAGAATCAGGAGCTGGTAGGATGCTGGCTCAGGGGCTCCCCCCCCAACCCCCCCCCCCCGCCCCCGCTGGCAGGACCTCACGGCGCTGAGCTGGCTGGCTGGCTGCGGCCTGGGCTTTTCTCTCTAGGATTCCCAGTGACAATGCAGAGGCTGGAGGACTGGGGCTGGCGTCGTGGGTGGACCCAGGGCCCTCCCACCGCAGTGCAGACACTTCACCTACCGTATTTCTCTCTGGGGGAAACCCTGAACCAGTGACTCTGGGGCCAGGCGGCAAGGAAAAGCTGGCCGGATCCGGGCTTTAGAGTCCTGAAGGGGGTTCAGGAACAGGCACCATGAGAGGCACTGCAGAAAACAGGTTGTTCTGTGTGTGACGGCTGGAGCGACAATTAGTCGTGTGTTTAGTCTGAGACCTGACTCTTCGTTTCCTCCGCCTGTGTTTACTCTGACCCTTATAATGGAAAACATCCCTGGAAACAGCCTTCTGTACGCTTTTATCCCCCCCTACCGATTGTCCCATGTTTCTTCCAGTGGGGAGTGTTTCCCTGGAGCATGCCCCATTGCAGCGGGGTTTTCGGGTCAAGTGGCCCTCCCGTCCTCGCCCCCAGACACTGTCCTCTTCTGAGAGTGGGGCCTGGGGGGCAGAGACTCTGCTTTTCAAACTCCCCCTCTGGGTGAGCGCGGTGACCTCAGTCTGCGTTAAAGCGGTTTCCTCAGCTAGAAGCCACTACTCTGGCCACGATGAGGGATGACCGAGGCTTAGTGGGTGAGGAAGGCCCCACCGGGCACATGGGAGGCGCCTGGAAGTGGCAGCGTTGTTGAGCCAATGCTCACCAGCCGGTCCAAGGAGAAGCCAGCCCCCTCGGTGAGTCCAGCCTGTGAGTGGCCGGCTCTGGGTCAGTTGTGACCCAAGTGATTTTCATGTGATAATCAAGAGAGACAAAATGAGAGGGTGTGTCAGAGAGACCCAGGTGATTTTAGTCCATGGATAAGCCTTCATGCTTATTGAGAGAAGAGGGGCTAAAAGGGTGGACACTGAAGCCCAACCCGCTGGATCTGAATCCCATCTCTGCCACTTGATGCTTTGTGACAATGGGCAAGTTACTTAACCTTTCTGAGCCTCCATTTTCCTATCTTTAAAACGGGGATGATGCGAAAGTGACTTCACAGAGTCACTGTGAGGTGCAGCTGAGACACTAGTGGTCAAACATTTGGCCCAGGGCCTGGCCTAGTTCAGCTGGGGGGCATCCAAGTGTCAAAGGGCCGGGAGCTCACTCCATTTTCAGAGTCCTCTTCAAGGAAAAGAACACAGAGTTGCAAATACAATATTAGCATGGAAGTGAAGATTAGAATATGAGAAGAGATAACGTAGCAAATAACACTGACAAATACTTCAAATAGGACTAAATCCAGGAAACAACATCATAATAAAATGATGTGAAAATCATATAAAGATGATTAGTCTGACTTAGCTGCCTAATGCATCTGTCATACTCTGCGTGGTCTTGGATTGCCTCTTTATCTGACGACGATTTTGCAGTATCATTTTCAATAGAGACAAGGAATGAAGCCATTTGGCCTCTGGCACGGTTAACTAACATTGCTTTTTGTTACTGAGCGTTTAGAAATGTTTCTTCCAGTGTCACAACTTAGTATTGGTGATGCCACAGCTGTAAATCTCTTGGCCGTTTCTCTCTCAGAGGACCCAGCTCTTTGACCCTGGAGGGGTTAGCGGTGGGGTACAAGGTGGCTGTGAAGCCTGGATCACTGTGACACCTGGGTAGGGTACAGAGCAGCATCTGGGTCAAGTTCTTCCCCTTGGGACCCAAGTGGGAGTCTCCTGGGCACTCAACCAGGTCCATCTGGGGCAGGCTGTTACTGGGATGCAGGTGGACATGCAAGGAGTAGGGTCAGTCCCTTGGCCCCACGTGCAGCCCCAGGACAGCCCTCAAGGCTGGAATGATCCCCCCGACTAGGGGTAGCACTCCTTGCCTCAGGAAACATATGGGCCTTCCTGACCCACTCCCCACCCCAATGATCAGGCCCTGGCTTGCAAGGGGGAATAGCTTCATTAGCTTCTGGGTAAGTCAGCCTCTGCACTCAGTGTATGCTAGTTGGTGCTCCCACCGCTCACTGCATGCTGGTTAGTGCTCCCACTGCTCAGTTGGTGCTGCCACTGCTCAGTGTGTGCTGGTTAGTGCTCCCACTGCTCAGTTGGTGCTCCTGCCACTCATTGTGTGCGGGTTGTGCTCCCACTGCTCAGTTGGTGCTCCCACCGCTCACTGCATGCTGGTTAGTGCTCTCACTGCTCAGTTAGTGCTCCCGCCACTCAGTGTGTGCTGGTTAGTGCTCCCACCGCTCAGTTGGTGCTGCCACCGCTCAGTGTCTGCTGGTGAGTGCTCCCACTGCTCAGTTAGTGCTCCCACCGCTCAGTGTGTGCTGGTTAGTCCTCCCGCCGCTCAGTTGGTGCTGCCACCACTCAGTGTGTGCTGGTTAGTGCTCTCATTGCTCAGTTAGTGCTCCCGCCACTCAGTGCGTGCTGGTTGGTGCTCCCACCATTCTGTCGCCATGTCAAAGAATCCCTGTGGGCCATGGCAGCAGGTGCTCCCCATGTGTCTATGTGAGCTGCCCTCGTAAAATGAGACAGCTAGCCCTCTGCTCGATTGCTCTTCCACATCCTGGATCCATCAGGAAAGACAGTCATGGAAAGTTAGGTCCAGAGAACTTGTTTCATTGATGGGGAGACAGGCCAGAGAAACTCGTGATCCTGGTTTACAAAGCCGGCTTTGTGTGGGAGCTGGGGCCCACCTGGAGGTCTGCGACACATAGGAACCTCGTCTTCCTCACGTGTCCACCTTGAGCACTGGGCAGTGGGGACAAATGTGCTGGGTAGCTGGATCCTGAGCTGGGGGCAGTGAGAAGGGGAGGTGTCATAACGGTCACCGACTGGGGTCACCATGACTCTCCCGTGTGATGCAGCCCTGGAGGACCCAGACTCTTCTCTCAGATAAAGTCACAGCTCTACTTCAGAGCCACGCATTTCAGAAACTCCCGTGAAACATACCGTCATCATGATGGCTGCCGTTTGTGGAGCATTCGCTGTCCACCAGGCGCAATGTGCTTCATAGACACCATCTCCTTTGGTCCTTTCTCAAGAACCCTGGAGGAGGGTGTTTAAAGCTCCATTTTGTACATGGAGTAGAGGCTCTGAATACTTGCTCAAGGCATCCGTCCAGGAGCACTGATTCCAGAGTCTTCATGCTGGCCTAGTTTCCACCTGGATTTCTGGGTCTAGACATCACAGTGGAGGATGTGGAGGACTAAAGAGGGTTTTGCCCAAGGTCATGAACACCCAGTAGGTTCCTGTGCCCTCCCCTGCCCCTCCCCTGCTATGTTTTCGTTTGCAACACTTGTCACTACCTGACCTGTAGCATTTTTGAGTCTCTTGATTGAATGCAGTAGTCCAGAAGCGACTCAGGCTAGCAGGGCCAGCCTCGTGCGGAGGCTGTGGCTGGGTTCCTGGGTTTGGGGGAGGAATCAGAGGCAGAGAGGCGGTTCTTTAGGCTGTGGGAATGTCTGGTTTCCCTCTGCCCGATGCCTGTGCTCCTGAGATAATGGCTTTTCCAGAGCTTCTGAGTGCTCTGTTCCTCAGCTGAGATGTTCACCTTTTCCCCTGACACAAGATGGAGAAAACACGGTCTATCAGAATTCCTTTCAGAGAGGAATTCAGTTTGGAAGGAATAACTTGACTTAGCCCCAGTGGGGTGGAACTCCAGAGATTCTCCAAAGGGGGTGTATGTCTGTGTGTGTGTTGTTCTGTGTGGGACAGGATGGTGGTGGGTAGGGAAGAATTAATTTATGGGCCGCATGGAGAAATCCGTCTGACACTTCACATGGGAACCGTTGGGAGGACCGGACTCTACTAGGAGCCCAGGGGCAGCCCGTGCATGGGGTTGGACAGACTCGGTGGGAATAGTCACAAGTGTGACAAGAGGGCCTGGGAGATGGTGGGGGGATTCGGTAGAATTGGCCCTGGCTGAATCTTCTGAAGGATGGCACCCAGGTGACCCAGAGTCACACTCTCCCACATGAGACAGGGTGGCAATTTTCAGCAGGGCCCAATTCTGTGCTCTACCCCTTAGAGGAAGGAATTCAGAAGCAATCCCACATTTCCTTCTTGGTGGGGAAGAGAGCCAACCGCCAACTTTCAGAATTACCTAGTTTTGAAAATTCTGAGACAGAAACCAAAGAGAAGGACTTGTAGACTACACCGACTGCCAAATGCCTCATTTTGGTCCAGAGAGAAAATTTAAAATGTCTTAAAAGATCAGTTGGCCACCCTGCCAGCCCTTCCTTCCCCGGGGACTTGGAGCCCAGATTCCGGGACGCCCGGATACGCCCGTTTCTAGCGTCCTGCTCAAGGACGGAGTATTGGCTCCCTGGCGCGGCTCGTGCTCGAAGGCTCCAGCAAGAGTGATGACTGGCCATTATCAGCTGCAAGCTGTCCGTGAGGTCCAGAAAGCAACAGGCTTCCAGAGTCGCTTCTGATGCTAGTTTCTGAAATGAAGAAAGCACATACATATTTGGGGAGGTGTGACTGACTTGGGCGCCGCCGGGTGTACTGGCAGTGATCCTTCTCCACCCCGAGAGTTTGGGTGTTTCTTACGCTGGGAAACAGTTGGCGTGGGATCCTCAGCAGGTGGGGCTGGTGGAGCTCTGGATGCTTGTGGCCGTGTTGTCACTTCCTCCTCCGCACACACCGGGTGTCAGTAGCAGGGGCCCGGGCTTGGGCTTGATCAGAGAAACCCCACTTCCCAGGAGCTCTTCATCAGGCCGTGCCACGGAACAGATGGAGGGACCTTCAGAGTCCCTCATTTGCACTTATTTGCACTTCATTATTAACAACACATTCTTATTCCTTTTCTTCACATTTGTTTTGAGCTCTTCCTAAGGACCCCTCTTGGTCGCGGTCACAGTCACGGTGCTATCTCACGGGAGCATCCCAAGAGCCCATTTTATGGATGCCCATTTTAAGAAGTAGCATTTGGGAGGAGCATTTATACAGTGCCACGCACAGTGAGAAGCATTTTGTGGACATTGTCTCTTGTCATCCCCATTTTCATCCTCATTTTAAAGATGAGGAAACCAGTTCAATTAGAGATCCACAATCCCTTTTCTGAAACCCCAGGGCCAGATATGTTGGAATTCAGAATTTTGGGGTGTGGATAATATATCACATATTAGGCAACGCCCCAGTGTAGCCACATCACTTAATAAGATACATCAATGTTGGTGCAAAGAAGTGTTAAAACAGTCTCACTGAGTGGGATAAAGATTATAGAGAGCCTCCTGTCAGTTAGGGCCCTGAGGCCAATGGAATTATAAAAAGACTTTTGGTTCTCAGAGGTTTTCGGAGCTGTGCATGAGGACCTGAGGACCTGCCCCAAAGTCAGGGCTCCCCGGCTCCGTGTGCATCCGCACTGGCACTCCGATCCACGCGTCTCTGGGAGTGAAGACATCGCCTCATTATACGAGGTGGCTACACTCCCAATCTAGATCTTTCACTCCCAAATGTGGGACTTTTCTTGTACTTCTCATCCTTTGGACCCTGTCTTCATCCCTTGGGAAACTCTCATCACCTCCCCAGCGACAGGGCTTCCTTGACCACCCAAATTAAAGTACTTTCTAACCTGTTATTCCCCACCCAGCACCCTAGCCCTCTTCAACCACAACTTCATGCAGCAATCAAGACATTTATGTACCTACTATGTGCCGATTGACTGATTGATTGATTGATCGATCGATCGCCTGTGGGCATGGTGGGGAAAAGCTAGATGGGGCTGGGATGTGGGTGAGCCTAGACTTTAAGGGACCAGGGTTGTCTTCCCCTCTGAGGATGGGACATGTGGTCAATATATCAAAGGCAGCAGAGCTGGAGAAGGAATGGTTCTCCATAATCTGAGTCGGAAGGCAGCTGGAGCCCATGGGAACCATTTATAGCTACACCTTCACCAACCCAAGTCCATGACAGACCCTGTGGTCAGTCAGTACACTTCCTGTCTGAGCGCCAAGATGGCCTCAGCATCCTTCCCCACCGGGGAGCCAGGTCAATTCATTAAGTTAGCCTAATTTGCCATTGCAAGCCTGTTCAATTTAAGGTAGAACAGACTCCATAGCTCTGGTTAAATAGTTATAAATGTTTCTCCTTAAAGGGTGGAAGCCTTGCTTAGAAACCATATCTCACCTTGCACGTATTTAATCTATTTTTTCCTTTCCCCTTTTTTGTTTCCCCAGGAGAAAATAATGAATGTCAAAGGAAAAGTGGTCCTGTCAATGCTGGTTGTCTCCACCGTCATTGTTGTGTTTTGGGAGTATATCCACAGGTAATTGGGGGTGTGGTGTCCACCTTTGACCTGAATCTCCTGCTTATCTGCCAAGTCACCAGGTTGAAGATTAAATTGAGGTTAACTGAAACAATGAAGAGGACAGTCTACCCTTCCCGTATCCCTGAGCCCTGGACTATATTTAAAATCATTAGATCTCCCAGTACCTTCTGGCTAAATTATCTTCCTTCCTGCTACGTTCCTAATGTCCTGATTTTTATAACCTTGCCATGCTGGGCAGGCTATATCCAGAAACAGAGAGGCCATATTAAACCCAAAATGTGACTTTAGATGATTTGAATGATGAGCTATGGGAATTACCTTAAGAAATTTCAGACAGGAATTCCATTAGAATTCCACCCTGAATTTTGCAAGTCTAAAATATTTTCGGAGTTTTAAAGGAGCAACTCAAAGTTGTTGACTTTTGCTGTAAAATCCACTCCGGGTGGCTGATGATTCATTTATGCCTGGCTACAACGCTTGAGGGTGTTCTGTTTTGTTTTGTTTTTTTAAACTCTGGAAAGCAAAATGAATTAAACATTTCTGGGTTTTCAAATTCATCCTGTGGATTCACCCCAAATATATGTGCTTCTGTGCTTTGGGAAAAGACAGTGTCTCAGAGGTTCCAGCTGGAGAGACTCCTGACAGAAAGAAGTCTCTGCAAACAGCTATAAAAATGCAGGATTCCTTGGACTTAAGAGGCACTGGGACAGCTCTGCCTTGATCCAGAAAGTACACGACACAGCTCTGGGTAGGGAGAGCTGCCTTGGCACCACGGCTGTTTGCACGGTGGAGTGCTTTAGTAGCCCCCAAGTTAAAGATGACAGCCTGGATTAACATTTGAATTCTTCCAGTTCTTAAATTCTAAGATTTGATGGGCCAGTAAGACCATCCTGGCTACTGAAAAAGGGTCTGTGCAATCAGTGGGAGGAGGACTCCCCAGAATACGGGAGCTCTTATTCCCCGGAGTGCAGCATAGATCTAGTGGCTTCTGGAGCATTATTCATAGCTCAGTTTCACAAAATCAAGACAAGCTAGAGTGTGATCAAGTTCAAAGGGTCTACACCCATGGCTTTTGAAATGAGGAAACTGGGGGTATTTAGTCCTAAGACGAGAGGATTCTGAGTTGGGTGCAGGGAGCCTGGGATCCCTTGGGTACTTGAGGGCAGAGGAAAGCCTGAAGTCTGGAGCTAGGCTGTCTGGAACTGGTCCTCTGTCACCACTTACCTCCTCCGTGACTTTGGGCAACAGAGGACTCTGTTCCTCAGTTTCCCTCTCTTTAAAAATGGGTGATACTAGTACCTGCCTCATAGGTACATTGTGGGGAGGATTAAATAAGTTATTGCATATAAAGCATTTAGGGCAATGCCTGGGACTTAAAAAGCACTCAGTAACTGCTAACTGCCATCATCATCGTCATCACCATGGTCATCATCTGCTCTAGAGGGCAGACTGGGACGGGGGGTTGTGACAAATAGAAGGAAGAGCTCTAGCAGTTGGAAGACGCCCAACAGAAGAACAAGCAGTCCTTGGGGTCCCTGCCCTGAGTTGAGACGCTTGTGCAGATAGCCCGCAAGCCCTGAATGCTTGATTGTTTAAGTTTGGCGTTTTGAATCTGAGCCAGAGTTGTACTTCCATATTTTGGGCGGTTCGCAGAATTAAAATATGGAAGCCAGAAGTCCAAATGTGGATTTTGGCACCGACCTCCCGTAAAGAGGGTTACTTTGCAGTGCCGGGCACTCTCTGAACAGTAACTGGAGCAGGTTCTGGCTGCTCTTTGGGACTATGGTCTGGCACGCAGACTCCGGGCACATCATTCTTCAATGGGAGGAATCTACTGAGTGCCTGCAAGAGGCATAAAAGGCAGCAGATCCTTTGGCACCTCGTGAACTGGCCACGTGATGGCTTGAGGTGAGCTGAGGGCACCAACCTGAGACAGGTGGACAGTACCGAGCTTAAAAAGGATTTTACAATAACTAAACAGAACACATCAACTGACTAGGGATATACCGTGAGCCAAGCAGAACTCCTACCCTCAGGGATTATGATCTAGATGGGGCAGGAAGATATGCGTACAGATAACCAATGCTAGAAGTAGAGAAAGAATATCAGGGTAGAGAAAAGGAACTGTCAGAGTTGAGGCGGCTAAGGTTATGTTTGGCTTGAAGGGGGATCTATTTTTTGCATGGATTTACAATTGTTTATAGAGCCCCTTCTATGTGCCAGGCACAGTGCTAGGATCGCATCGAGAAAGGCACAGAAGAGATGGCATTTGAGCTGTGCCTTGAAGCATGAATATGTGTGAAATGTCATATACCGCAGAGTGGGTATCACTGTGACAGTTGAGATGCTGAAGGATGCTGAGAGAGGAGGGTGAGGAGGGGAAGAAGGAGAGGTTAGTAAAGAAAGGTAACAGGGAAGCAAAGCTGAATTTAGAAATCGGTGCCCTAAGTGCCAGGTGGCCATCTGAGGGATGGGTCCTGTCTTCCTCATTCCCCTCCCCCTTCCACCTCTTGTAGGATCTGGAGTCAGATTCTCCAGGTTCAAATACTGGTTCTACTCCTCAGTAGCAGTATGACCTTGGGCAAATCACCTAATGCTTCTGTGCCTCAGTTTTCACCTCTGTAGGATGAAGAAGAGTAGAACCTATTTCATGGGTTGTTGTGAGGGTTCAGTGAGCTAATATATGTCAGTTGCTTAGAACAGTGCCTGGCCAAGTATTCACTATTACGAATATTGTCAGAATCAGTATAGGAACAAGAAATTTTGCAGTGTGGTCCATGAGTCCCGAGCTCAGAGGAGAAACCATAGGCGGTGAGAGAGCACACATTTTATTTCTACAAGGAGATGTGGACCCCCAACAGGGGGAGAAGGTGGAAGGAGGGGATAAGAGTTGGCAGGGTCTGAAACAACTGTGAGTCATTTGTTTTTTTTCAGGGACCAGGGAGCCGGGGCCAGGCAGGGGTTGAGCCAAGGGAGGTGCCTGAGCTCAAGTCTAGAACTCTTCCTACCAGGCTGCACTCCCTTTATTCACAGAGAGGAAAAGGGGTCAAGCAAGGCCTAGCACTGGGGCACAGCATCCCTGCACAGAACAGTGGAGTAACGCAGTATGACAAGTCCTGTCACTTTACCCCCCAACATGCCTCTCCAGTCAGTGCGCTTCCTCCCCTCTACCTCCTTGGCCGCCCTGATTCGTGCCTGGGTGATGGGCATCACCTCCAAACTGGTCACCCACATTCACTCCTGCATCCCTGCTGTCTGTTCTCCAGTGACCTTCTTCGGATGCATGAGACACCCTGTCCCTCCTCTGCTTAAAACCATTCAAGGGCTAAATCCCCAGTAGGTCCCAGCAAGGTCTGGCCTCTGGCTACTACTTCCTTGCACATTTAAATGCCCCCTTTTTACCTCCAGGCCTTTGCGTATGTTTCACTCTTACTGGAGCACTCTTCCTACTTCCCCTTCACCTGGACTTCATTTATCCTTCAGATCTCCGCTAAACCATTCCCCCCTCCTCCAGGAAGCCTTCTGGGTCTTCCTGTTAAGTGCTTATAGTTACTTATGCTTTTTTTTTTTTTTAATAGCCCTTCCTGGGGTTCGAGGTCATGTAGCTGTGTGATTATGGGAATAGGGTCTGCCTTCCCTGCTAGATTGAGTGGACCACAAGGACACATAGACACAGGACCTGTGTCTGTCTTAGCTAACAGTGTGTCCCTGGCACTCGACATGTAATCACGCTCAGCAAGTCTCAACTGAATGAGCAGAGATGGCTCAGTGGAGGAGTCGTATATTCACTGGCCTAGGCTTGTAGGAGCCTACAGACCAGCTCACCGCCTTCCTGGGCTCAAGACGTGCCCTCCGAGACTGTGCTACAGGAGGTTCTGCAGCCATGGCTTTGTTTTCTACAGGAAGATAAATCCTGGGGGCAGGATAGCGGGGATGTTCCCGAGTGGGTGGCAGGAGGGAACCCGTCTGTGGAGCCCCGCCCTCAGTGCAACCACCCCTAGACAGTGGAGAGCTGTTGTCATGGGTTTTTTTGTTTGATTGGTTTTTTTTTAGTTAAGGTTTGAGATTCTCCAGTGACCTCTTTCCCACCTCTTGCTCTGAATAACCCTGACGTGGCTACAAGTGAAAATTCCCAGTCCCTTGATACCATGGGTTCTATCTCAAAAGGAAAGTAGAAGAAACCTAGGAGTTGTCAAAACCCAGGCTTTCAGCCCAGGGCTTCGCTGATAATGGTTGCAAAACAGCTTTTCTCAGAATTAAATGTAACATGATATGTTTTTATTTCTCATTTGCTTTCAGCCCAGAAGGCTCCTTCTTGTGGATATATCACTCAAAGTAAGTGCTTTGAATTCTGGAGGTCTATGGGATGTCTCCCGTGTCCCGTCTGGCACCCCCCACAGTCTATTTTTAGCATGGCAGCGGGTGGTGGAGCCCTGGTCAAGGGCTAGAGGGTGAAGAGCGGTTTCCCAGGATTGGACTCCCCGCCTCCCATTCCCTAGACTGGCCTTTATCCAACTGTGACTATTATTTGGCCCTTGCTTCTCATCAAGGGTTTCTTTACGTGGTATCATTGGGAGAACATTCTGCCTTGCTGATGAAAAGAATCAGGACAGGTATTCCCCCTTATGCTGCCGAGTATATGTTCTATAAAGACCCTTGCAAGAAATTCCTTTGAGACAAAGAATCAGGAAAAAAAAGTCAGGGTCACCTGATGAGCTCATCTTTATTATTATTATTACCAAAGGCAGCGAGAACTAGGTAAGCCTTCATTTTTCTGTCTTTGGCTTGGTTGCCAGGAGGCGCAGGGTAAAGTCTTGCTTAACTGCTTTGTACTTTCCTCAGCTTTCATTTCTGATATTATTCCTGCCCTGGTGTTAAATCCTGGCTTTTATGCTTACATTCTGTGGGATCTTGGCACTTGGCCCAAACCCACGTGGCCGAATTCTCAGCTATGAAATGAACATAAAGATAAAAACCTTTATTCTCATGAGTAGCTGGGATGACCACGATCATACGAAAAACACCTACCTGGGTGACTAAAGAAATAGTTCTCTTTCTGTTCCCCTTTTGTTTATTTAAGTCTTATGTGGTCTCCCTGTGTATGGTAACCACATAAATTATCAACCATCTGAAACACCTCCTGAGAGTAGATGGGCTTTAAAACAGGTTTCTTTCTATTATTACGCCTGTTCGTGCCTCACCACCTTATTTGTCCAACCGCAGGACACTGCACCCCCTGGCTTCCCGCTCTTTTCCCTCCTCCAGAAAGCCCCTGCCTTGGAGAGACTCTCACAATGAGAGAGGATGGAAATTTCCACACGTGGGTGGCGAGGGTGGCTACTGATGACGGTTTCCTGAGCTTCTGGTTTAGAGACCCTCCGATTTCCTGAGGCTGTCCCTGCTGACCTTTGTAGCAACCTGAATTCTACTTTACTCAAAGAGATCATTCTTGGAAAAATACTCTATTTTGTTTTGTTTTGCATTTTAATTAAGATTTACAACTTGTTCTAGTAATTTTCAACTTTTATAAAGCTCTCGGATGGACGCTATGTCGTTGACTTTTCAAAGCCACCTTCGTGGTAGGTTCATTATCGTTATGATTGTCACCATCGTTATTATGTATCTGACTTTTCAGAGGAGAAAACCAAGATTCAGAGAGTGAAAAGGTCCCGTCACGGTCATACTACCAGTAAGTGGCATATCCATGACTCAGGTTTACGTATCCGTGCTCCCCACCCTGTCACCCCCTCTGCTCTGCTCTGTCCCTGCCAGGGCCCCCTGGGTGAGCGGAGGTCCGGGGGCTGCCCGAGGGTGGAGAGGTCCAGGCAGGGGTAGGTCTATCTTCCCCCATTCTGCTGGAGCAGCGTCACTTCTTCTTTTTTTTTTTTTTCCTAATTTTTATTTTAATTCCAGTTAGTTAACATACAGTGTTATGTGAGTTTCAGGTGTATAACAGAGTGATTCAGTATCCCCGTACATCACCCGGTATAGGGTAATAGGGTAGCTTCACTTCTGTCTGTTTTATGAACTGGCTTTTTTTTTTTTTTTTTAAGAACTATAAGTGATTTTCTGCCATTAAAAGAGTTTGGAAACCCTCCCCGCCCCGCCCCCCTCCCCCCAGTTTGGGACTGCCTCATTTTCTAAAAATGTCGTCTTTTTCATTTCTTAGAAACCCAGAAGTTGGTGACAGCAGAATTCGGAAGGGCTGGTGGTTTCCGAGCTGGTTTAACAATGGGTAAGGTGATGGGATGGCCCTCTGTGTTTTTCATCCACCCAACGCTTATAGAGTCCGAATAAAACAGTTTCATGTTCGTGACCTAGGGCACTCGTCTTTCTGGCCTATTGAAGTCATACAAGGAATCTACTTCATGGTTGGGACTCAGATATTTAAGTTTGGGGGTTTTGTTTGGTTTAGATTTTCCATTTAACTTGGGGGTGAGTGGGGCTTGGGCTGAAGTTTAGGCTGTGGGAAAGATGATCGCAGCTAATTCGGTTAGCCGTTCATTAGTCCAGCAAGTTCCCTGAGCCCCTGGAATAACCAACCCAAGGGTCCTGGGTCACTAAATTGCTAACTGTGCTGACCCCTGGAAGGAAAATATGAAAGGTGAGTACTGAGCCTTTTCACCAAAAGTATGTGTTTATGAATTAACATATCCGATCACGAAGCTTTCTCCGCATACCCCCTCACTGCACACATTCTCCACCTGCCAACCCGTGTTCACATT
Organism: Ursus americanus; assembly: GCF_024610735.1. Classification (NCBI taxonomy): domain Eukaryota; kingdom Metazoa; phylum Chordata; class Mammalia; order Carnivora; family Ursidae; genus Ursus; species Ursus americanus. Next base: position 13,160,188 of record NC_142144.1, read on the forward strand.
CCCCAGCTGTCCCGGTGTCATAGATCGTCCTCCCTGTCTCACTCAGCTTGCTTTCCCTTTGTATGTAGGACCCACATTTACCACGAAGAGGAAGACATAGATGATGAGCAAGAACAAAGAGAGGAAAACAACGAAGAGCTTCAGCTGTCAGACTGGTTTAACCCACAGTAAGAAAAGTACTCCCCCTCCCCGGGTTCAGTAAGTGCATTAGCGCCCATCGGAGGTGGCGGGGGCTATGGAGGCAACAGTGCCATTGAGAACGTTCCTGATGGGGGAGATGGAGCCTTAGCGTCCATCAGACTTTCACCATAGATTAGATGAGAAACGGAGAGTCTGGACATTTTGACCCGGATGCTTGAGCAACAATACAGTGATTCTGACAGCGGTTGTCCAAAGGCAGCAGGCACATCACAAAATCCTGGGGCTGGAAGGGGTCTCACTGGCCATGGGGTATTGTGGAAAGCAGTGTCAAGAGTCAGAGCAAGAAAATTCTCTCTGAGATTCAGCAAGCGCGTCTGAATATTGGCAGTGATGATGAAAAATCTCATGAGGCCATGCATGCATTTATTAAGTGATTATACAACAAATGTTGAACAAGTACCTATGATATGCCAGCTGGTATGTTTCAAACTACAGTGACGGTCCATTAATATGTTTAGAAACTAGCTTAATGGGTCAAAATGAGCTTTTTTTTAAATTGAAATCAAATAGAATACCAGAGGGCATCACATGAAATAGAACCAAGGTTACGTATTGTGTGGTTGAGTTGTTTCTGTATATATGTGTATGTATTTGGCTGTGATGGAAAATGCATTTCTCACTGTGAGTCGTGGTCAAAAATACTGTGCTAGACGTTGTGTTAGGCACAGGAGATAGAAGAAATCAATCAACATGGTTATATTCAATAAGTTCATAGTCTTCTAGGGGCAGGAGATGTATAGGGAGTATTTGCCAAAATTGGGAAGGAGGTGTGGTCAATTCGACTTCAGACAATGTGTCTGGGGGAGTAAGGAGGCAGAATCTGTCCAAGATGACCGTGGGGCCCAAGAGACTGGTGCGTGGTGGTGGTGTTGACCAGGATAGGGACTGGAGGAGGACAGCCGGGTCTAGGAGTGGGGGGAGGTGAAGAGCTCTACTAGGGACGTTTGTGGATTCAGGTCCCTGTTGGGCATCGGGACTGAGACTCACAGAATGCCTGTCTTAGTCTGTTCAGGCTGCTACAAACAACAGAAATTTATTTCTCACAGTTCTGGAGGCTGGAAAGTCCAAGATCAAAACACCAGCCGCTTTGGTGATTGGTGAGAGCCCACTTCCCAGGTCATAGACAGCATCTTCTCTGTCCTCACACAGAGACAGAAGGGGCGAGGGGGCTCTCTGGGAGCTCTTTCATAAGGGCACTAATTCCAGTCATGAGGCTTCCACCTTCATGAACTAAGCCCTTCCCAAAGGCCCCACCTCCAGATATCATCACACTGGCGATTAAGTTCCAACGTATGAATTCTGGGGGCACAGACATTCAGTCTCTGGCAGTGCCCGTGAGCTCAGTGGAAGACGCGTGTAGAGATCTGGGTGGCAGTGGGACCTGTAGGCCTGGAGGGGGCCACCCAGGCAGAGGACTAGAACCACATCCTATCATAGCAACATTTAAAGGGCCGGTGAAGGAAAAGAAATCGGAGAGGGGTTAGGAAGAACTCTAGGGGAAGAGGATCGGGAGAGAATATTCCTGTGGGAGGGGTGTGACCTCTGGAGAGACTGAATATGTTCTGGCAAGCTCTCTTTTTGTTTTGGGGTGGGGAATCACGCTAGTGTGAAAGGGTGGGCATTGTGGCCCCCACGTGTGTCATTCAGTGAGCTGGGCAACAGGGTAGCCATCCGTGAGATGCTAAACCCTTCCTGGAAATGCAAGAATATGGAAGCATTGGTGCTTTAAAGCCCCTTAGGTGTGTGTGTTGGGGGGTGGGGGGGGCCTCTGCTAGGCTAGGTGGGCTAGATGAGCCAGAGATAGTCACCAAGTTCCCGTCTAAGGAGGATGATGCACGTTCACTGTGGCATTTATGCTCGCTGTGCGGGACTTGGGAAGCAGGGTTGAAGGCTGAGTTACTGGAGACAAAGGGAGAGACATATCGTGGCCACCAGCTGTGACTCTCAGCTCTCCCCCATGCATGATTCAGCTTCTCCTCCAAACAAGTGGCGAGCAGATAGGTAGAGTATCAGTTTGAAGAGGCACCAAATTGAAGCCAGGGCACCAAAGTCTATTTCCTGCATAAACGAATGATTAGCTGAACAACTGCATGAACAAATAAATATATTTATATAAATGTATCCCTTCCTGGAAACAACCTACAGCATATTACAGCATATCGAGCACACATTTCCACATCAAGAGCTCCTAGCTTCTGAGAGAAAACATCCTCTGGATTTCCCTCCTACTTCTCCGTTCCCCCTTCTGGATCCCCTCCATAAGCACCTCTCCTGCTGCCCAGCCATCATATGTTAGAGTTTCTTTTTTTTTTTTTTTAAGATTTTATTTATTTATTTGACAGAGATAGAGCAGCCAGCGAGAGAGGGAACACAAGCTGGGGGAGTGGGAGAGGAAGAAGCAGGCTCCCAGCAGAAGAGCCTGATGCGGGGCTCGATCCCATAACGCCGGGATCACGCCCTGGGCCGAAGGCAGACGCTTAACCGCTGTGCCACCCAGGCACCCCCATATGTTAGAGTTTCTGGAGGATCTCATCCGTTTCCATGGCCTTAGACACGATGGTGTGAGAGTGACTCCCACCTTCCCATCTTCAGCTCTGAGGTTCCCTGAGTCCTGACTTGGGTCTGACTTCCTGCTGGGCAGCTCTGCACACACGTCTCCATGACCCAGCTGGATCTGCACCTTCTACCCTGCCCTTGTTCTCACTTCCCACCTCAAGCCAGAGCCTGGGATCTCTCTCCGGTTCATCCTTTCCCTCCACCCACCCCACAGTCGCATTGATGGATGTGTTCTGTTAATCCTGCCTCCAGAATTCTTCCTGCATCATGTCCTTCTCTGTATCCCACGGACCCCACTCTTTGTTCCTTTTGCCACCGGCTCTGTGCTGGATCACGCGCGCTCCGGCGTGCTGACGCTTAGAGGGAGTTCAGTAACTAACACATCGTGTGCACCTCCCAGCTTTTCTGACCTGCTTCACGATTCACATTTTATCATATTCATATTTAAAATATTCACTTTGAGCACTTCCTCTACCCAACACCTGGGGACCGCAAGGTACCCATGAATAAGTATGTAAAATTAAAAAGCTACCAATGGCCTAGGTAGGTATGTGTTTATTTAGCGGGAAGCCTCTGGCCTACCCTGGAGCCACACCCAGTGACACAGTGGGTGCTGTGCTTGGAAGAAAGGCATCTGGGCAGCTCTGAGTCTGTCCTGGCACTTTTCCCTCTTTTTAGAGCCCCATCCTTGTGATCTTGGACATCTCTGGCAATCGACAGCAGTGGAGACTAGCTCTGACACATGGGTGGCCTGCCCTGTGTCACTTCTTTTGGGCAAGAGTGGTGGTGATGGTTTTGCAAAGACTCCCTGATGCATGGGTTCATCTGGGAACTGATCTGGTTCTCATCCTCCCTCCTCCCCTGCCCCCACTGCCTGCGTTTTCAAGCTGTCACCCAGCTTTTTCGTCAGGGTCCATGACATGTTGGAATTGCCAGTGAAATTTAATAATTAACAGCTGGGAAATAGAACATTTTAATTTTTAAGTAAACATTAATTTTTAATATCGCTTTTTTCTTTTTCCTGCATGGAGGAATCTTCCCAGGCAAGCCACCAAACTGGGCACTGGTTTTCTGACTCAGTCTTTCTAGAAGATGGGGACTGTGTGGGGGTGCCGTTGTGTAGCAGGCTGACCACCTGCTGGGAGTGTGAGATTCTCAAGGGGTAGGATGGAGTCTCATTTCTCTGATCTCAGTGCTCGGCTGTGGGTCTGGTGTGGCTGAGGCAGTGTGCAGGGAGGGACTGTGTGCCCTGGCCTGGCCCTTCCTGTAAAGCTGAAGGTGCAGATCACTTCTGCTTTTCTCTTACCCCACCTTCCTTTATTTGTAAAATGGGGGTGAGGGTAGCACCCACTTTATAAGGTCAATGTGAGGATTAAATGACAGAGTAAAAGTCAAGTACTTGGTCCCTGTGCACCGTAAGTATGAAGTAAGTCCACTTGCTACCTGCCTTCCCCCCACCTTCCTTTTTTCCTTAAAGATTTTATTTATTTATTTATTTATTTATTTATTTATTTATTTATTTATTTAGGGAGAGTGTGAGAGTGAGTGGCGGGAGGGTCAGAGAGAGGGAGAGAGAGAATCTCAAGCAGACTCCCTGCTGAGTGAGCCCGATGCCGAAATCAAAAGTTGGATGCTTCACCGACTGAGCCACCCAGGCACCCCTCTTTTTTTTTTTTTTTTTAAATAATATTACTTGCTTACCACATGTCCAGCTCGTACATGGTTGCAAGACTTAGCTAGCGGGCTTGGGTCAGAACTACTAAAAGATCCTTGATGGGCTAAAACTAAGGACAGCAAAGAATGAGGCAGTAACACAGAGCAGACTCTAAGTTCAGAAACGTTGGTTACAGATGTGTAAGCCGTGTGTGTGTGTGTGTGTGTGTGTGTGTGTGTGTGTGGTGTTTGGTGGTTTGAAATCTTGTCATTCCACAAAGTGGGGGGTTTTATGTGACTAAAAGCATCACATAAACTTCTAAAAACATAACACAACAAGAGCTCACTATTTCTCATTCTGCGCTGTTAAAAATACCAGGGTAGCTAAGGTGAGTGGAAATGATGACAAACCTGGGTTGTAGCCCCAGCTTCACCAGCAGAGCCAGCCGATGTCCCTATAAGGAGCAATACAGGCTGGTAGCCCAGAGCGTGGACTCCGGAGTCAGACCATCTGGGTCTGAAAACCAGCTTTGCCTCTTACTAGCTCTGTGTGACCTTGGACAAGTTATTGAACCTCTCTGTGTTGCTCATTGATACAACAGAATCAAAATAGTACCTCTGAAGGGTGACGCCCTTAGCTCAGTGCCTGGTCTCACAGGAAGTGCTCAGCGTATGTCAGTCTCCATCAGCAGCGGCCAGCCGTGCGGCTCTGGACAAGTTAGCCAGTCTTTCTGAGCCTTGGTTTTCTTCCCTGTACAAGGGACATAATCTGTGGCAGGACTGTTGCCAGGACTAAATGAGAAAGTGTAGTGAAGGTGCTGGGCACAGGTTGGTGCTTTCATGACTGAAGGAAACCAAGAGCAGCAGTTCTCTGCGCAGCCAGCACTGGTGGGGTGTGAGGGCAGAGCCGAGACTCCAGACAAGATGGGGGGGCCAGGAGAGCAGCCTCAGAGTGCCCCACCCGACCCATCTCTGGGGGCGATTCAGCTGTGCAGGGGGAAGAGGGAGGCCAGAAGCAGGGCACAGGCAGGCGGGAGGGACTGTCATCTCAAGTATTAGAGTGAAGAGCTTGGTGACTGATGGACAGGAGGATGGGAGTCTGCTGAGGCTCTTTTCTACTCTGGGGCTGGGGGGAGGCTGGGACTGAAGCTGGAGCTGGGGCTGGGCTGATGCTGGGGCTGGGTGAGACTGGGGCTAGGACTGCAACTGGAGCTGGGGCTGGGCTGAAGCTGGGGCTGGGTGAGACTGGGGCTAGGACTGAAGCTGGAGCTGGGGCTGGGCTGATGCTGGGGCTGGGTGAGACTGGGGCTACGACTGCAACTGGAGCTGGGGCTGGGCTGATGCTGGGGCTGGGTGAGACTGGGGCTACGACTGCAACTGGAGCTGGGGCTGGGCTGATGCTGGGGCTGGGTGAGACTGGGGCTAGGACTGCAACTGGAGCTGGGGCTGGGCTGATGCTGGGGCTGGGTGAGACTGGGGCTACGACTGCAACTGGAGCTGGGGCTGGGCTGATGCTGGGGCTGGGGCTGGGGTGAGGTGGGGGTTGACCCAGCCTTGCCCAACTTCACTGTGGAAAACCCAGCTTAGCTGGTGGGATATGGGCAGTTTTGTGAAAACCCACCCTCCACTGATGTATAGGACTAGGGGAAGTTCTCAGTGGCTGCATCTATTTGCTGACATCTCGCTAACAGCCTCAGCAGGGCCACATGCACACAGCCTTCAGGGACCCAAGAGGGACCACTAGGACTTTGCCCTCATCACTGGCAAGCAGATGCCTAGTGGGGACAGGCCCGTTTGTGCTGGGGTTTGAATCTGATGACTGTGTTTCGGTCTCTGCTCCCCAGCAGGGGAAATGCAGCCGCTTCCTGAGCAAATGGGGGTCAGAGCTGAGTCTGTGTCACCCCCTCCTGCTGGGCCCCAGCTGCTCTGCAGCCTTTCCGTGTCTCCCCTCCGCAGTTGGTCAGTTTGCTGTCGCTCTTGTGTTGCTTCCTGTGTTTGTGTTGGCTTTGCCAAGTCCCTTCAGAGCATTCTGAGTGCAGAAAACATACCCCCCCCCTTTGCCCTTTGTACTCCTACCAAAGATGCAACGTGGTCTGAGGAGAGGGTCTGTGCCAGACCCCCATGTTCCAGCCTTGGCCGTGGGGGGTCTCTATTGAGTCCCTGCTTTTCTGGGTGACTCTGTCTCTTTGTTTGTAAAATGAATGATAATGCCAGAACCCCCTTAAATCTGGGGACTTTTTGGCCTATAACCAAGTTTTTACCTAGAAATCCCTTTCTGGCAAAAGGCAAATTAAAATAGCTTTCTCTCTTTTGGCTCCAAGGTCACTCTCATCCTCCCAAGTCAAGGATTAGGGACTCCTGAGGCTTGGATAGCACCCATGGGGCTAAAACCCAAAGATGCCACTGGTAATTTAGGAAGGGGATGGGGAGATAGGAAGGAAGAAGAGAACTAGGAAAGCAGCAAAAGGGGACAGAGGGTGTGGAGGTGTACAGGTAAGATCGCCATCAGGGCCCCAAAGGCAGCTCTCAAAGGCACCTGGCCAGAGCCTCCTGCCCCTCACTCGGAAGACGCTGTCTCTGCAAATGTCACACCAGCCTGCTGACTGCCCGGGGCTAAGTCAGGATTCAAGGGCAGTCTCAGCAAATCATAGCTGACCCCAGTGTTCCCTTAGACAATCTCCGCCCCACCTTAGGAAAGCTGTCCTGACTCATGGGGCCCTATGTTTTGTCACCAGGAAACGTCCAGAGGTTGTGACAGTGACCGGATGGAAGGCGCCGGTTGTGTGGGAAGGCACTTACAACAGCACCATCCTAGAAAATTATTATGGCAAACAGAAAATTACCGTGGGTTTGACGGTTTTTGCTGTTGGAAGGTAAGAGTCCCTAATAAGATCGATCTCAGTTTTTTCTTGTTTCGTTGTCAGAATGTTTGTGAGGGGCCCCCTGGGCTCATGGAGCTGTTCCTGCCTTGTCTGAATTCTTAGATAGGAGAATGTTATAATGGGATGGTGTCCATCTCCATTCTGCTGAGGCCCCTGAAGGGCTGAGAACAAAACAATAGTAGGTGAGTTGACTCCTTTCTACCTCGAAGTGAGGGTCTCAGGTTGCAGGTAAAAGTGTCCACTCCACCCACGAAGGAGCCTAGGGGCTACAGCACACCCACGACGACCTCCTTCCTGACCTCCATGGCTTTCTCTGGAAATTCCAAAAATGGTAGCTGTTGGCCCAAATGTGCATCATTCGTCCTCCTACACTCTCAGACCCAGGACCAAGGACAGAAGGATTTACAGTCCAGACTGATGCAAGCATGGCCGTTCTCCATGTCTTCCATGGGCTCCTCAGGTCTTCCTTGGCCCCCAGAGATTCAGCTAGCCAGAACTTCCTCTTCTAGAGGTTGGGTAGATTCCTGTTTCAGCTTTCATTTCCTTGTTTAGAACACTTCTTCCAAAACTGCAGTCATTCTTGCTTGAAATTAGTAGGTGTAATATTAGTTTTAAAATGTAACCCATTTTGCTTTTTTGGAAAGTTTTTGGGCTTTTCCCCCAAAACAAAAGCAAAAGTTCAATTTTCCTAGTCCGCACCCCCACCATGGGCCTCTCCTGTTCCTTTCCTGAAAACTACATGGGAAGTTGATCCCTTGGCCTGTATGAAGAGTGTTGAAGGCCCAGGTTGATTTGAGCTTCAGCTCTGCCCACCGCAGGGCCTAAAGGAGAGCTCTGTGAAGATCTGATGGTTCTCCTAAAACCTCCAACCCAGAGGCCAGAAGCCATCACTGTGGCCATACTAATCAGGTATGGTGACCTGGTTAGTCACCTGGGTGGCATCTCTAATAGACAAGGGTGACTCTGGAGTTTTGAGATTTTCCCCAGGAAAATCTGTACTATTCTGAGTCAGGAGCCAATTCTCAGCTCACCTAATCCCACAGCCCAAATGTTATGGGCGGACTCGATCTTGGTGTTCCCAAAAAGAACAGAATACTGCTTATGGCTCCACAACGGCTTCAGCATCCAGCTGCAACTCTGCAGAACCCAGCTATAAATCACCTATCCTGGGGAAAGCCCTATGCTCTCCGCTCTGACGCCCGAGAGGACTGTTTGTGCACTCAGCAGCAATAAATCCTCATAAGAGTGGATTTGGACTTTTAGGAGGTGTGATGTTTGGTTTGTTTTCAAATAACAATGCAGGAAGCCAACAGCAGTGTTTTAATCCCTAAACAATGTTAAACCTCCAGTGGCGGGGTCCCTGGGTGGCTCAGTCATTAAGCGGCTGCCTTCGGCTCAGGGCGTGATCCCAGAGTTCTGGGATCGAGCCCCACATCAGGCTCCTCTGCTAAGAGCCTGCTTCTTCCTCTCCCACTCCCCCTGCTTGTGTTCCCACTCTCACTGGCTGTCTCTCTCTCTGTCAAATAAATAAATAAAATCTTCTTTTTTAAAAAAAAACCCTCCAGTGGCGCCCTCCCTCGCCTTAGGATTGTCTCCCAAGCTTCAGAGCACAATAGAGTTTTCTTAAAGCTCCAGAGTGCCCAAGAATTTCCTGGCAGCCAGCCACAGAGCCATGTTGAACTCCCTGTTTATATTGCTCAGATATCTTCTTTCCATTTAAATAATCAGTACTGTAAACTCTTGGGCTTCTAGTGGCCAGCATTAAAAGCACACTTTATTTTGGTAGTAAAGAAAGGAAATCTGAGCAGTCACCAAAAAGCAAAATGAAGTACCGGTTACTATGGCGCACAAAACCTCTTGATTGCCTGCAGCTATGATCAGCAAATTAAATTCAATCCACATTCACTGAGCGAAGCATGAGTCTGGGGTCTGCATGAGTTGTGTTAAGACATCTGACTCCTACTTCTTCCTCCTCTCTGTGATCTCCATGGCTTCACAAGAGCATACAGCTTGGGTTACAGAAGACACCAACATGGTGTGTTTGGAATGAAGACCTATGTAGCTGGGGCGCCTGGGTGGCACAGCGGTTGGGCGTCTGCCTTTGGCTCAGGGCGTGATCCCGGCGTTACAGGATCGAGCCCCACATCGGGCTCCTCCGCTATGAGCCTGCTTCTTCCTCTCCCACTCCCCCTGCTTGTGTTCCCTCTCTCACTGGCTGTCTCTATCTCTGTCAAATAAATAAATAAAATCTTAAAAAAAAAAAAAGACCTATGTAGCTAAAATAGCACCACCCACCCATTAGCATGGCATAAATCCAAAACACATTGTCAGTACCAAATACCAAATGCTGGTGAGGACGTGGAGCAATAAGCACTCTCATTCATTACTGGTAGGAGTGCAAAATGGTACAGCCATTTTGGAAGACCGTTTGGCAGATTCTTAAAAAACTACAGATAATCTTCCCATGCATTTCAGCAACTGCACTCCTTGGTATTTAGCCAAAGGAGTTGAAAACTTATGTCTACACAAAAAACTGTGCACAGATGTTTATACCAGCTTTACTGATAACTGCCAAAACTTGGAAGCAACCAAGATGTCCTTCAGTAGGTGAATGGATAAACAAACTGTAACATCTAGAATATTATCAGTGCTACAAAGAAATGCGCTATCAAGCCATGCAGACGTGGAGGAACCTTAAATGCATGTTAACTTAGTGAACGAAACCAATCTAAAAAGACTGCATGCTGTATGATTCCAACTATGTGACATTCTAGAAAAGGCAAAACTATGGAGACAGTGAAAAGATCAGTGGTTGCCACGGGTGGGGTGGGGTTGGGGGAAGAGGTGTGGATGAACAGACAGAACACAAGATTTTTAGGGCAGTGAAAATACCCTGTATAATACCATACATAGTGATAGATACATGTCAGCATACATTTGTCCAAATCCATAGAATGTACAACTCCAAGAGTGAATCTTAATGTAAACTATGGAGTGATAATGATATGTCAGTGCAGGTTCATGGATCGCAAGGCATGTATCACCCGATGCTGGAAATTGGTAGTGGAGGAAAGCTGTGGGAGGGAGGGGGAGCAGTGGGTACATGGGAACTCTGTGCTTTCAGTTCAGTTTTGCTGTGAACCTAAACTTGCTCTAAAAAATAAAATCTATTTTGAAAAACAAGGAAAAAGTAGTTAAACTAAGGTTAAAGCAGGTTGCTTGCTCCAGTGTTTGGATGAGTCTTACAATGGTGGTATCTGAAGAGTGGATTGGTGTTTGGGGTGATCAGTGGGAGGCTCACAGGGTGAATATGTGATATAGAAGGATATCTATGCCCTGTGACCCGTTCTCTGGGTCCCAAAAGAGGATATGAGAGTAGTGATGGTTAGGCTTAATGTCACCCTTGCATCTGGTAGGACAGTAGCAACACTGGGTACAGTTTGAGGGAGAACTAGTGCCCCCAATGTTGGTCAGAGGGTGCAAACTTCCAATTATAAGGTGAATAAGATCTGGAGATCTAATGTATATCATGGTGATTATAGTTAATAATACTTATTATACACTCGAAAGTTGTTAAGAGAATAGATCTCAAATGTTCTCATCACAAAAAAAGAAACAGTAATTATGTGACATGCTGGACGTATTAGCTAATGCTACGGTGGTAATCATTTTGTAATATAAAAGTGTATCAAATCGACACTTTGTACACCTTAAACTTACACGATGTTATATGTCAATTATCTTAGTGAAGCTAGGGGGGGAAATATCTGGCACCCACTTTGCCTGCGCAGAGTCTGAACCAACAGATAAATAAGACAAAGGGTAGATGATGTGACTACCATGTTCATCGCAATTAAAGCAGGTCTTGGAGAATGTGGCTTCTATCTGTAGACCTTAGGCTTCCTGACAGTGAACCACAGGATTAGAAAGATTGGGTATCCAGGCTTCCAGATGCAGAGTAGGGCCCGTTCCACTAGGCTCACTTCAAGGCCCCAAAGAGTTGAGAGCACAGGCTCTCTCCAACTGGCTGGTGGCCATTTCCAAGAGTGAGAGTGGTGGGGGCAGGGCTGCAAACGCCCTGTCGCTCTTCCAACATCAGCAGGTAAGTCACTCCTCCTCCCCAAAGTGGAACGAATGAATGGTGGAAAGCAGCCAGGAATGTTCCCCTATCAGATGTGGAAAACACATGTCTGGGATGGGGAAAATCATTCCTCTCCCACACTGCCAAACACAGACAAGATGATTAGAAGAGCACGTAGTCTCCTGCACAAATCCCAGGAGTTACATTTGTCCCGTTCTTCTTTGTTTCAGATACATTGAGCATTACTTGGAGGAATTCTTAATATCTGCCAATAGGTACTTCATGGTTGGCCACAAAGTCATATTTTACATCATGGTGGACGACGTCTCCAGGATGCCCTTGATAGAGCTGGGGCCTCTGCGTTCCTTCAAAGTGTTTGAGATTGAGCCTGAGAAGAGGTGGCAGGACATCAGCATGATGCGTATGAAGACCATTGGGGAGCACATTGTGGCCCACATCCAGCATGAAGTGGACTTCCTCTTCTGCATGGACGTGGACCAGGTCTTCCAAGATAGCTTTGGAGTGGAGACCCTGGGCCAGTCAGTGGCTCAGCTGCAGGCCTGGTGGTACAAGGCAGATCCCGATGAGTTTACCTACGAGAGGCGGAAGGAGTCTGCAGCCTACATTCCATTCGGCCAGGGGGATTTTTATTATCATGCAGCCATTTTTGGAGGAACACCCATTCAGGTCTTAAACATCACCCAGGAGTGCTTCAAGGGAATCCTCCAGGACAAGAAAAATGACATAGAAGCTGAGTGGCATGATGAAAGCCACCTAAACAAGTATTTCCTTCTCAACAAACCCACTAAAATCTTATCCCCAGAATATTGCTGGGATTATCACATAGGCCTGCCTTCAGATATTAAGACTGTCAAGATATCTTGGCAGACAAAAGAGTATAATTTGGTTAGAAATAATATCTGACTTTAAACTGTGCCAGTAAGTTTCCGAATTTGAGAGAGTATGATTATGGCAACTTTCTCAGAAGAGTAACACTTGACTTTTAAACAATACTAGCAAAACACCAACACAGCAAATACTTGCTCTTCTTCCTTATAACTTTGAACTTTGCAGTATGGGAGAAGGAACCTATGGTAATCAGATGTAAATTCCTATTCTGGGTTTGGGGGAAATACTATCAACTAAACCAAAAAAAAAAAAAATTTTGTTTTGGACACAGGCAAAGAAAAAGCCAGAAACGCTCTGCACGTGCCAGAACGTACTGACAAAAGGGTGCGAAGGAGGCATTTGGCGACAAGATACAACTGTGGGAGGTCATCCCCTTGACTTCAGTGTCCTTGCTGAGTTGCTCGGCAGCAGAACTCTGAGCAAGGACACGGTCCCCCTTGGCAATCCTCGGATGGTTTCAGTAGCAAACTGCTTCAGGCCACTGGCTGTCCATGTTCTTTTCTCATCAGGAAAATGTCATTTGGCTTCTCTACAGAAGATTGGTGGAGATTCCCAATGGATATCATGGTGGTGAAGGTTTGGAGTCCCAGGGAATGTGAATAAGCCAGTGGGGGCTCAGCATGGAGTGAAAACAAAGACTCAAAGTTAGTTTGCCGTGAAATGGGCAAGAGGCCCATGCCGTGAAGTGGGAAAAGAGGAGGCTGGTGGGCCACCTCTGAGGGGCACAGGGCACAGGGCTGGTGCTTAAACACAGCACAAATCCCGGCGCTGAATGGGAGGCTGTGTGGGCAATCTCCAGCCTCCTCAGACCCACAACAACTAGAGCAGCAGGGGCTTGCATGGAAGATGCTTCTCGTTTTGCCCAAGTCACATTCAGTCTGCCAGACTCTGCCACTTGGGTCTTCGGTTCCATGGCCGGAGGAAGTGGATGGTGTCAGAGAAGGCAAAGGCCTGCAGTGGACTGAAGAGGCTGGCAAGGAGTTCCACTTCCCAAACCTGAGCTTCATGACAATAAGTCGTCAATGTGTCCTGCTGCAGCCTGCTCTAAGCCTCAGGGCCCCTCAGCCCATCATGCCCCAGTGGAGGGCTGACATCCAGGAGTGGACTGGATTGGAAAACCCTCCCGTCAAGCAACCTCTCGTTTTCCCCTGTCCTGTCTGCACGAAAGCAGTGTAACCACCAGACACAGTGGATAAATGTCTAATTGATTTTATATCAAAAGCAGACGGGACGGTAATGGGAGACCCAGTCCTCATGACTGAACAGCTTAACATACAGTTCCCTTCTCTAAGAGAAGCTCTGAAATCCTACATATTATTTAAAGTTAAGCAATTCAGCGTCAAGGAAGTTGGGAGGCACCATCTACATAGGCAGGTATATTTACAGTTTGCTTGTGTTCCAGTTTTGGTCATTTCGTTTCCATTTTTAAGTGATTGATTTGAAGAGCCACTGCCCTGGCTCCACGTTCGGCACAATGGGCTTACGTGATCCAAATGAAACCCACGTTTTTTCCTACCATTTCACTGTGCCGCCTACTCTTCAGTCCTTGCCAAAAAATCCCACAACCCAGCAAAACCAAACCAAACCAACAAAAGTGCTGAAGAAGTAGACTTCGTGAAAGAAAACAAGGACCATACGTCAGTTAGGATGCTGCCTTTAGGATTCAAGTTTTCTGGGATCCATTCTGGAGTAGAGACAGTTGAGCATTTAAGTCTTACACCAAAGAAATGATCTATCTTAAACGATTAGGGGAAAGGGCTGATGGTTACTTTTGAGGGAATCTTGATTTCTTTTTATTTGTTTAAATCCCAAATGAACAAACTCAAGATCTCATGAATAGTTATTCTTAAACATTAAAAAAATAATAATAAAATTCCTGATTCACAATTGAATAAATTATTTTCTTAGTAGATTCTGGATTCTGGTCTGATCATGGATTGTGTGTTTCCTCCCAAAGATGTTCAGAATAAGCCCGTTATAAAATTTTATATTCTTAGACTCCAAAAAGTCCTGAGGTCCTTCTAAAAATGTGTTCACTATTATGAAGATAGAACATGGTTGGAAGTCCCAGGCTTTCAAAACAACAAATGCCGATGGAGAGCTTTTCCAAAATGGTGCATTGAAGTCATTAACTGCCCGTGAAGGAACCAGAAAGAAAAGGCTTGCCCCTGAAGCCTAGGGTGGGGCACCAGGGCAGCGGGAGAAAACAATGTCGTAACTACATCTGGGGGTTATTAGTCCTGACCTCTGGGGAATATATGTGGCCAAAGGGGCCCTGGGAAAAGGCTGCATTTCCAGCACAGTCAGGGCGGGTGGCTTTGTAATAAACAGAAAGATGAAAAGTGATGAGACTGATAGAGTGTGGTGCATTAGCTACACAACAGGGCATCATTCCCTCATTAGAATGGTCTTCATTTTATAGGTGAGCAAAGCAGTGTTCAGAAAGGTTAGCCACCTGGCTAGGAAACAACCGAGCTGAAGCTCAAACCAGAGGAGCCGACAAGGATAGATGTGTTGACACCATACAGCTGAAGGGCCATGTTTCTAATCAAGGAAAATGCAGCTTTATAGAAGGACTTTACAAAGGGGCATTTCTGCCCAAAGAGTTAAGATTTTAAAAACTAGATGCATCCCCAAGCCTGTTGTACTATTTCCCACTTTTTGTGTACTAAACCTGCCCTAAATGCATTACATTAGTTAAAACGGATCCTGTAAGAAAAATAAAAGACTGTGATCATTCTTATCTTTACTTTGTGCATGCAGGGCTGATACAAGCCCTGTGGGCACACACTAGCTGTTGTGCCAAGGCAGGTGCCATGGAGGGCACGCTTGGGCAGGGGGGGCACAGGGGGCCGGGGGAAGGGACAGCCACGCCTCCACCTTCCACTCCACCTCTAATCTGGGGCTCACATGCAGCTGGAAGGGGATACGTTTCTTTAAGCCCTGAAAGGACCTTACTTCTCTTGTCCTTCTTGAGTGACACGTCTTTGATGTCTCCCAGCCAAAGTCACCATGTGATTTACCAATAAGGGAATCATAGTTATGGCAATACTTACAAGTATTTATTAAATGCACCATTTGTTAAATGTGCCTTTTATAAATGAATAACAGGCACAATAGCATACTAGCTGGTGCAAGGTCATAGAAAGCGTGGATGCATAACGTACAATGCATACTTTTTAAGGCAAGAAAGCAGGGTTAAGTGAGGATCCATTGGGCAAAGCCTCAGCTCTATAAGGGTGCCAACTAGAATTCAAACCCAGGACTGTCTGACTCTACATCCTTTGTTCTTTTCACAGCTCCTGTCTGCTTCCCTCACTCTTTCTTTTACTTGTGTGCAAGTGCGCCACACACATTTTAACCATCTTGTTTTAAATTTGAGGACACCAGAGGAATCATTACCAAAAGCTCTCAATTCCTTTGTTAGGCATTAAAGAGAGAGAACTTAGTAGACCCAAAACTCTCAGAATGCAGGTCTAAAGCGTTCAAAGCGCCACGCTGGAGAAGCAGACAAATGAAACGTGAGCGATACAGGGTCCAGGGCAGCATGGAGGAAGGGAGGAGGAAACTGCTTCGGAGGGGCTGACTCTGCACTTTAAAAGAAGAGAAGGGGGTGGCTGAGGAGTGGAGCTGGAAGGAGGTTTCAGAGGGAGGAGCAGCAGATGCAAAGCACAGAGGGCAGCCAGGAGACCTTCCCAGAGACCCACACAACTGGTGCTGGGGCCTTGGCACTGGCTGAAATCAGCTGGCAGAGCCTGTGTGGAAAGCAGTTAAGACCATGTGAGCAATTTGGCTGGTTGAGGATTCCATATTTGCCTGGCATTCGTGGCTCTCTTTCTCCCCTCCCAGCAATGCCTAGGCTCCTTGAAGCAGAATACGTGATTTCCATGGAAACTGGTGCCATGATTGGAGCAAGGGATCCAGAATAGCAAATCAACATTCTCCATCCCCTTGGTGGCAATGATTCATTTGGGGAGGGGCAGGTGACCTAAACTAGTCCACTCAGAGTGAATCTCAGGTCCTTTCAAGAAATGAGGAAGCATGTAGTATTAGGAGCTTGACCACAGGAAGGTCAGCCTTAGGATGGGACTGACAATAAGACAGGAGGGGCAGGGTTGCTGAAGGAAACACAGCCCTTGATGACAAGCCTGAGTCACTGGCTCCAGCCTTACCTGCACTGCCTGTGGGCTTTTCAAATGTGTGAGTCCCATTATTAAGTCAGTTGGAAATGGGCTTTCTCTTATAACTGAAAAATATCCCCTTTGAAGCCTTCTAGAATTGTTAGCTCCTGAAAGGCAGGTCCACAGTCTGCCTTTGCATCAGTCCCAGCCCTCCCACACATCTCGGAGGCGCTGTTTAACACATACCTACTGAATGAATGAATGAATGAATGATCACATCCACTCCCATCATGCTTAATAAGAAGTCATTGTTTTTCATTTAAAATTTTTAAATTTTGATGGTGGACTCTATGTCCTACCACAAAGCGGATGCTTTCATATCTGGCACCTGGAACTTTCCCTCCTGTATGTAGTACATAGCATGAGGACTCAGGAATTGCAGCCTGGGCTTTGGGCTCTAACCCGGTGCTAACCTACTGGGTTCGGCACTGCTTAAGGTCAGTGATGCAGGGACCAATCGGCTTCATCAGTGTGGAGCAGTGGTTCTCAACCAGGATGATTTTGTATGACCTCCCACTCCCCCGCTCTGACCCCAGGGACATTTGGCAATGTCTGAAGATATTATTGATTGTCACAACTGGGGGGCAGGGGATGCTACTCACGTCTAGTGGGTAGAGGCCGGGAATGGAGCTAAACGTCTTACAATACACAGGACAGCCCCCGCAACACTGATTCGGCTCAAAATGTCAATAGTGATGAGGTTGAGAAACCGTGGTGTAAAGTTCCTTTGGACTTCATTAAGGAAGAAACACTGGGGAGTCAACATGCATAATAACCCAATGGCCTATCCCCTAGGAATAGTCCCTGATGGGTGTCAAGAGCCTTAAACTCACCTCTTAACTCCTGTTAACATTCACAACTAAGGCAGAAGTAGTTCCCTATACTGGACAGTAGAGGGCAGGGATTTCCAAAGATTACACTTCCCCAAAGCAACTGCAGTGATTCCTCTCTGGATCTGGTAAAGACCACACATTTGTAGAAATGGATATGAATAAATGAAAATAGCTATAAATATCTAAAGAATGTGGCTGTGAAAAATCAGCCAAAGTTAGAAAACACTTTTAGTGAACTGACTGTCAGTGTCAGGATAAAACATGGTTGTGCTAGCTAGGTATTTTAGTTACAAATATTTTGATTGCTGGGGTGCCAGGGTGGCTCAGTTGGATGGGTGTCTGACTTCGGCTCAGGTCATGATCTTGGGGTCCTGGGGTCAAGCCCCGCATCAGGCTCTGTGCTCAGCAGGGAGTCTGCTGTCCCTCTCCCTCTGCCCCTCCCCCTAGCTCATGTACACACACTCTCTCTCTCAAATAAATAAAATCTTTTCAAAAATATTTTGATGGCAAGGAACAGGCATCCCCTTTGAGCTGTCTAACTCTGAAAAGGAGATTTTCGGGAGGCTATTTCTTGGGAGGGAGCATTCCACTGAATACAAGGGAGAGTTGATAACCAGAAAGGAATATACTGAAGCTGGATTATGCCTGTTTCTCAAGCCCCTGTGCAGTGACTTCACTGGGGTAGCTCGATATGGGCCACAGTGAGTGTACTGACACCATGGGAATCAGTCAACGCTGGAAATCGGGGCTTTCCTCCCTTTCCTTTCTTTTCCATTTTTCTTTTTTAGGAGTTGGTTGTATAAAAATTTTCCAGCCACATCACTATAACCAGGCCATGAGCAAGAGCTAGGGAAGTTCTAAGGGCTTCAACAGCTAAAAATTGTGAACTTTCCCCAGGGGTCTGTCAATATGGCTCAGCCCGAACTATTTCCAGACTTAGGGTTTCTTCCTTCAAAACTTTCAAATTCCTGGAAAAGGAAACACAAACAGCACAGCATCCACTCCTGCTCCCAGCCGCTGTGCCATGGGGCAGGCTTACCAGAGGGTGGTTACACCTGGGGCAGTTCTTCAGAGAAGGACATACTGTGAGCTGGATAGATGCCTCTCACAGTGTCTACCGCACCCAACTTACAGCTGTCTAGCCGTCAATCACTTCTTCCCACATATCTAAAATATTCCCTGCTACCATGAACCAAAAACGTGATGCACTACCCTAGCACAGCCCCCTCGCTAACAGCAGACCACAGAATCCACGGATAACATCAGAAGGCTGGGCTTCTCAGAGCCTACTGTCTCCAGATATTAACTACGTCTCCTTTGGTTCCTTAGAGAACCCATCTGACTATATGGCAATCTGTAAAATAAATGGTAAGC
This sequence comes from Ursus americanus, assembly GCF_024610735.1. NCBI lineage: Eukaryota > Metazoa > Chordata > Mammalia > Carnivora > Ursidae > Ursus > Ursus americanus. The sequence continues at coordinate 13,178,858 of NC_142144.1, forward strand.
TTAGCTCACACCCGAAATACACTAGAGTTAGCAGTGAGACACAAGGAAGGAAGAGAGAAAAAATTATAGCAACACCTGTTTAAATAGGAAATAATGGCTATCTGCTCAAGAGGCATTTCCTTATTCTGGAACTCAGTGGGCCTCTGCTGTAGGTTTCCTATCAGGGCTAGGCACAGTCTTTATCCATCATCCCATTCTACTGCTAATTCTCTGAACTATGTAAGATAGGATTGGTCATAAGAGTCCAGTGTCAGGGCAACTGGCCTTCAAGCTGGATGAGCTGGAGAGCTTTCTCTCTCTCTCTTTTTTAATAATAATTTTTTATTATGTTATGTTAGTCACCATACAGTATATCCTTAGTTTTTGATGTAGTGTTCCATGATTCATTATTTGTGTATAACACCCAGTGCTCCATGCAATACGTGCCCTCTTTAATACCCACCACTGGCCTATCCCAATCCCCCACCCCCTCCCCTCTGAAGCCCTCAGTTTGTTTCCCAGAGTCCATAGTCTTTCATGGTTCATTCCCCCTTCTGTTTACCCCCTCTTCATTCTTCCCTTCCTTCTCCTACCGATCTTCCTGCTATTTCTTATGTTCCATAAATGAGTGAAACCGTATGATAATTGTCTTTCTCTGCTTGACTTATTTCGCTTAGCATAATCTCCTCCAGTCCCATCCACGTTGCTGTAAATGTTGGGTAATCGTTCTTTCTGATGGCTGAGTAATATTCCATTGTATATATGGACCATATCTTCTTAATCCAGTCATCTGTTGAAGGGCATCTCAGCTCCTTCCACAATTTAGCTATTGTGGACAATGCTGCTTGAACATTGGGGTGCATATGGCCCTTCTCTTCACTACATCTGTATCTTTGGGGTAAATACCCAGTAGTGCAATTGCTGGATCATAGGGTAGCTCTATTTTTAACTTTTTAAGGGACCTACACAGTGTTTTCCAAAGTGGCTGTACCAACTTGCATTCCCACCAACAGTGTAAGAGGGATCTCCTTTCTCCACATCCTCTCCAACATTTGTTGTTTCCTGCCTTGTCAATTTTTGTCATTCTAACTGGTGTAAGGTGGTATCTCAACGTGGTTTTGATTTGAATTTCCCTGATAGCTAATGATTTTGAACATTTTTTCATGTGTCTGTTAGCCATTTGTATGTCTTCGTTGGGCAGGAGATATGGAGAGCTTTCTCTTAAGCAGGATCCCACTGAAGCTCACTGCTTTTTTATTATCAGGCAAATGGGAGGCAACATGTGTGGGGCACTGCCTCCAAAATCCAAAGCGGCCCATAGGAGTTATGCCTCTCTCTTAGATGTAGGGTGTATAAAGTCCCCTTGGGGCTGCAAACTTGGCTGCAACCTAGAATTACCTGGAGAGTTAACATTGATGCCTGGTTCTGACCCCACAGATTCTGATTCAAGAGGATGGACATTAGGACTTTCAAAAGCTTCCCAGGTAGAGAGGATTCTGGGAATACGGTGGACTACGAAGCATCAGGAATCTGTCTCCCCACCTAGACAACAATTGCACTGGCAGAATCTGTAACTATTTTGGAACTCTGGAGTCTATTGAAGGCTCGCAAGTTCCAAGGGAGGGCTTGGCTGGTAAATTAAGGTTAATTTTGGTCAATTTCAGCTCTTAGCACAGTAGCAGCCACCTCTTCTCCACCCCCAGCCATGTGGCAGGTAGTTGTGTACAAGTTCCTGGCAGCCTGTGAGAGCCAGAATGGGCCAAAGGGACCCTGTCCTCCACATATCAGGGGTCTGTGCTCTGATCACTAATTGCTGCTTAGGATCACAAAGATGCAGACAAAGGCAGGCCGCTATAGTTGTTGCACCTCCCCCCATTGTTGCAAGCCCTGTCCCCTTCAGCTGAAGTGCCTGCCAGGGGACTTAAAGGGCCAGCATTCCTTTTCTCTCTTCATTTATCTCTTTTCCTCTTTTGGGAGCCAGAGTGGGAGATTCAATAATGACTACATATACAGGAAAATTAGTAAGTGACCATGCATGCCCAGGGAAAGGCTCGGAAAAGACCTTAGAAGACCTTAAATTTACACCTTACGCTGATCCTTGGCACAGAGACAGCCTATGACAATCAAAAAAGCCAAAGCAATAAATGAAAACAATAACAAAAAACAGTCAACCCTGGGGAAAAAGGATAATCTGACTTCCAGAGTTATCACAGTATTAGATATAAATGTCCAGTTTTCAACAAAAAATCACAAGGCATGTAAAGAAACAGAAAAGTATGGCTCATTCAAAGGAAAAATAAATAAACAGAAACTGTTCCTAGAAAGGCCTGATGGCAGATTTCTAGACAAAGGCAACTGTCAATGATGCTCAAAGAACTAAAAGAAGACATGGGAAAAGCCAAGAAAATGATATAGGAACAATAGAAATAACAATCAAAGAGAAAGCCAAAAGAGAAACCAGAAAGAAACTCTGGAGCTGAAAACCAGAAGAACTGAAATGAAAAATTCATTAGAGGGAGTCAAAGGCAGATTTGAGCAAGTGAAAGCAAGAGTCAATGACCTGGAAGATATAGGACAATAAATATCATGGAGTTTGAGGAACGGAAAGTAAAAAGACTGAAGAAAAGTGAACAGAGCCTAAGAGACACGAGACACTATCAAACAGAGCAACATACTCATTGGAGGCATCCCAGAAGGAGAGGAGAGAGAGACTGTGTGAAGAAATAATACCGAAACGTCCCAAGTTTGATGAGGGAGATGAATGTAAACATCCAAGAAGTTCAATCAACTTCAAGTAAGATGAACCGAAAACGATGCACATTGAGATACATTATAATCAAACTTTGGAAAAAAGGTAAAGACAAAGAGAATCTTGAGAACAGCAAGAGAGAAAGGACTCATCACATACGAGGGATCCTCCATAAGATGACTGGCAGATTTCTTGTCAGAAACTTTGGAAATCAGAAAGGAGTCTTGCAGGGTGAAATGAAAGGACACTAGACAGCATCAAAGCTGTAGAGAAAAATAAAGATATCCATAAAAGTAAATACGTGGGCAACTATAAAAACTAGTATTGTAACAATGGTTTGTAACTCTAGTTTTTGTTTCCTATGTTACTTAAGAGACTAATACACTTTTTAAAATTCCTAGTCTAAAAGCTAGTATTATAACTTCAGTTGGTAACTTCAAATTTCGTTTTCTACATAATTTAAGAGGCTAATGCATTTAAAAGAATTACTAGTTCATGCTTTTTGGGTACACCATGTATAAAGATGTAAGTTCATGACATCAACAACCACCAAGGATGGGGACTGAGGTATAAAGGAACAGAGGTTTGGTATGTTATTGAAGTTAAGATGGTATCAATTCTAATTTGAGTGTTATAATTTCAGTACATTCACTGTAATCCCCATGATTACCACAAAGAAAACAGCTATAGAATATACACAAAAGGAAATGCAAAAAGAATTTAAATATTTCACTACAAAAAATAAACTAAACACAAAATGAAGAACAACAACAACAACAAAGGCTACAAGGCAAATAGAAAACAGATAGCAAAATGACAGAAGTAAGTCCCTCCTCACAGTAATTACATAAAGGTCAAACCTTTATTCTTATGAAGTGGCTAGGATGTCCAAGTCATGGGAAACACCTACCTAAGTGACTAAATAAATATTTCTCTTTCTGTTCCCCTCTTAAAAAAAATTCTTGTGTTGTTTCCCTGTTTATTGTAACCACACTTTCTTAATAATAAGTCATCTCAAACACTTCCTGAGAGTAGATGGGCTTTAAAACAGGCTTTCAATATTATTATGCCTGTTCATGCCTCACCATCTTATTTGTCCAACCACAGGACTCTGCACCCCCAGGCTTCCCACTCTTTCCCCTTCTCCGGAATGCCCACAACTTGGAGAGACTGTCATAATGACAGAGTGTGGAAACTTCTGCCTGTGGGTGGCTAAGGTGGCTTCTGATTGCAGTTTAAATGTAAATAGATTTTTATTTCCCCTCTTTTTCACAAAGATGATTAACATTGATCTATCCTTCATTGCACCGACCTTTTCTTCTATGGTATATAATCTGTTTGTAAGCCCATCCACTAATATCCTCATTTCAAATACAGTACTTTCAAAGAATGTCCATTTTTAAATAGCTTTCCTCTGTTCATTTGTTTTCACCAAGTTTTCCACTAAATCCTCAAACATTTTTTTAATAGTTGCTTTAAAGTCCTTGTTTATCACTTATATTGGGGTCTAGTTCTCTTCACTATGGGTCACATATTCCTCTTTCTTTACATGTCTAAGAACTTTTCCAACATGTATACCTGACATTATAGATGACATGTAGAGACTCTGGATTCTGTTATTTTCCTCTAAAGAGTGTTGATTTTTGTTTGGACAGATAGTTAACTGGGCTGGACTCAAATTCCAAACTCCATTTATCCTGCAGGGGGCATTGGTGGAAACTGCTCAATTTCAGAAGTTGCTATTTCCTAGGGAAACTGAAGTTTTTCCTATGCATGGGCAGTTTAGTTGTCATCCACGGTTTAAGTCAGAGTTTCTATGCAGATTTTGGGGTACCCCACTCTGTGTTTTCCATATTACTTTTCAGCCTCCTTTATATCAACCAATTTCATCTTCTGACTGCCCAAGTCTTTCTCTGTGAGTTCTAGCCACCCGACTCTGTGTGAATTAGGAGGTAACCTCAGACGAAAAGTTGTATAAATGTAAGTTTTACCCAATACACGTCCCTCCTTTCAAGGATCAACCTGGTTTTGTTCCATCTCTTTTGCCTTCAAATAGTTTTATGTCATTTTTATTTTATTTTCCCTTCCAGGACTTATGACTGTCATCTATGGGAGCATTAATCTACTTTCCTGTGACTCAAAATATTCTAATTCTGTATTAATTTAATTTAATTTAATTATCCTCCTTCACCACCCCATTTTTTCTTCTAGGAAGAAAACTTCTAACATTAATATAGATTTTATTTCCTGTATGGTATGTAGTATTTAGGTCACTGTAAACCACTGGTGAGTAGTAATGGCTTACTTATTCATTTCTTAATGGTGTCTTTTGATGAGCATAAGTTTTCTAATTATAATAAAGTATAATTTATCATTTTTTTAGTTGTTGTTTTCTGTCACCTTCTAAGGGACTTTTATCTATCCCCAGGTTAGAAAGATATCCTCCTACGTTTTTCTCTAAAAGCTTGTGGTTTTAGCTTTTATGCTTACATCTATAATTCATTTTGAATTAACTTTTGGTATGTGTCAGATACACACAACCACATAGATGAGGTGCAAAACCTTGAGTGGAAAAAAAAACTGGATGCAAAGAATACACACCATGCAATTGTACTTATATGAAGGTCTACAGCAGGAATAACGCAGCTATGGTAATAGAAATCAGAACACTGGTTTCCTGGATGGGAGAGGGTAGAAACTCAAAGGGGCACAAGAAGAAAGTTACTGGGGTTATGGAGATGTCCTGTATCTTAATTAAAGTGGTTTTTACATAGACATGTACATGTGTGAAAAACCCCAATGAGCTGTACACTTAAATTGCATGTGTTTTACTTCATGTAAACTGTACTTCAATTAAAAATGTATTATGAAAAAAAAGTCCCAAATAAGGAAAAGAAACTTTAATGATCCTATGTTTGTTTTTTTCTAAATGGGACAAAATCTAGTCCCTTGGTAATGACAAAGAGAAGCTACTGGCATATGAATTGTTATGATTGCAAGTATCCAATTCTTTCATCATCAAAAGAGAATCTGATGACATCATCATCCCAGAAGACTGAATAATAAACAGGCAAACTGGGGAGTGCCATAGAACCAGTGCCAGGTTATCTGATTCATGATTTTTCAAAGGTCTCAGCATGTCCTGTTTGAAAACTGTCTGCCCATTTGAGATTTGCACATGTCTTCCCAAACCACCATACCATGTTAAGTCTCTAAGGAAGAAACTATATAAAAGCCCTATGTGATCTTAGGAAAAGAAAAGGTAAGAGTTTGTCCTTAATTTCAACCAACTGAGCCACATTCAATTCCTTTTCTGCACACAATTTCCTAAGTGCATAGACTGAATATCACAAAGGAGCTTTATAAACTTCATGGCTAAAATTCCAAGGTCAATGTACAAATAATCTAAAAATTATTGTTCAGCCCCTAACTCATGCTTAAAATCAATTTTACATTCAAATACTTTTGAGAAGGAACATCTGTTTTATGCTCCTATTGGTCCTATCATCTGTCTTGGAATGATCAACTTCATAATATTAATTCATTAAAAATAAGTTCATTCATAACTATACTCCTCTTTAGAGTCCAAGTAAGTATTTTCACAATTATCTCTTTTCCCTGACACCCCACCCTGTGAGTTAGGCTGGGAAGTGGCATTTGTATTTTTATTTTCTGTAGGAGAAGCCCTGTGCACTCTAGAAAAGACAAATGAAGGTTATAAAATCTCTTGCATCAAGGCCAGCTTAGACCAGCTAACGTCCTAAGACTTTGGCAGCTAGCTCCCACAAAAAGTGTCTCCACAGACTCAACCCCATTTTCATATAGAGAGACATCCAAGGATGAAATGTGCCTCAAAGCCTAGCCAATATCTATTAAATCAGTTGGTTTAAGTCATGGAGAATCACAATTCAACACAGCTTACTCCATATACATTGTACTATATTTAATCTACTTTTATCTGTTTCCTTTTCCTCTCAGGAAAGGATGAAATATGGAAGAAAAATAATTCAATTGTTATTACTTTTATTGTTTCTATGGGCTTCGCACAGACTGTATCGTTTTAGGTAATTTGTAAAAAATTCATGAATATTTTATTCTGGCGTTTGGTAAGGATCTAGTTTGTCAGAAAGGTGATAGGCTAGACCCCTGAATAAATCAGCATCCAAATGTACCACTCCAATATACCCAAAAATATCCAAATGACATTCAAATACAACAGCAGGAACATAACCTTCAGCATAAAAGTTTTTTGTTTCTAATGTGATCAACGATAAACATAATTTTTGTAGGCAATGTAAGCTACCAAGATAGTGACCATGTAATTATGGCAGTTAGGAAATTTTAGAGAAACTGCCATTTTTAAATAGGTGGCATCTTTAAGAAACATCCCTAATATTGGTGACTTCTGGCACTATGTATGGTATCTGCCCTCCACAGAGTTACCCAAGTAGAAAGATTTCATTGGCAATTAGCAAATTCCATTGTTTCAATGATATTAAGTTAGTTTTTCTTTCATTTGTAGCTCAAAGAATTAGGCTTCCTTTTTTTAAGATACAGCGTATGAAGTCCTTAACTGCAGTGATTTTTTTAAAATCACATTCATTACTGTATCTCTACAACCAATGATGTACTTGGCACATAGTATGTGTCTTAGTCCATTCGAGCTTCTATAATAGAATACCACACACTGGGTGGCTTATCAACAATAGACATTTATTTCTCACAGTTCTGGAGGGTGAGAAGTCCAAGATCAAGGCGCTGGAGGACTTGGTGTCCTGGTTCATAGACAGCCACCTTCTCCCTGTGTCCTCACATGGTGGAAGGGACAAGGGAGTTCTCTGGTCTCACTTTTGTAAGGCTACTCATCCCATTCATGAGGGCTCCAACCTCATGACCTAATTATGTCACAAAGGCCCCACCTCCTAATGCCATCATACTGGGGGTTAGGATTTCAGCATGTGAGTTTGAGGGGACATAAATATTCTGTCCATAATATTATGTGTTCGTTGACTATTTGGCAATATTTAGTAATCAAATGAGTGGAGTGATGGAGTATAACTCTAGTCATCTTAAATGCGGAAACCCGGGGCACCCGGCAGGCTCAGTCGGTTAAGCATCTGCCTTCAGCTCATGTCATGATCTCAGAAGCCTGGGATCAAGCCCCGCATTGGGCTCTCTGCTCAGCGGGAAGTTGGCTGCTTCTTCTCACTCTCCCTCTGTGCTCTCTCTCTCTCAAATAAATAAATAAATAAATTTTTAAAAAATTAAACATGGAAACCTTTTATATAAGTTTAAAAGTAACATAATGCTTTTTGTTTATCCTAAGCACAAAGGAACTACAGAGGATATACGAGTGCTGGTAAGTCTTATTTACAAATATGCTATGACCTCTTCTTTGAGGACAAAACCTGTTGGAGGGCAGTGGGGTACCTGCAAGTCCTTGGTTCCTGCAAGCAGGGTAAACCAAAGTAATTTTACAAACATACGTTGGAGACACTCATGTAAGGTCAGAGTACTAGGAGTACTAGGAGTACTAAGAGTGAGAACTGGTTAGGGGAAATGTGTTACGGGAGCCAGAACCCAGCTGCCAGGAATCTTGAGTCTTTTAAAGCTCTGGGAAACCACACAGGAGTAAAGTGTTGGTTTAAAGATTTGGGAGATTGTTATTAACCACAGGCCACCTACCAAATCATACTATCAGAACGTATGCAGAGAGGAAAACCTCCCTAAAGACTGTGCAAGACCCCAAGTCATAATATGTTCTATTTCTCCCTAGAGTCATGGGAACCCACATAGTGAAGTGAAAGAAACTTTCTTTCTGATGCTTGTTGTGTCTAAGAGCCTTATGTCTCTGGTGGTTCTATGGTGCACAACACTCTCACCAGGACCGTGACTCCATATGTGGGTGAGCTGCTCTGTGCATGAAAATAATACAGTAAGATGGTTTTTATGGGAGGGGTATGTTCCCTCTATATAGAGCCATGGCTAACAAGGGCAGTAACTCTCAACCACCTGAAAACAAGAGGAAAACCCCTAGACAAAGGTGGGAACACGCAAGGGCAGTCTGCTGCAGCAGAGGCTGGAAGAATGAATGATTTAAAATGTTTTCTGGTAAAATGTACAAGTGCAACACAATCTAACAATCGCTCTACCATTAATATTAGCTCTCCTTAGCATCAGGATTCTATAGCCATAATACACTAACACTCAGCATCCAAAGACTTTGCCATCAATGAGGCAGATGCCTGCATAGAAGGCCGTGCCTCAGTCACACTCTGGACACTGCAGTGCTCACTCATGACGTTCAACTCAGCTCCACAGCTGCCCAATCCCCACCTGAACTCAGCCCCGGATCAACTCTCCAAAGACAGGATATCCAGGGTGCCATTAGAGTGTATAGCAAGGAGGAAGTAAGGACTCAGGCGCAACTGCTTGTTTTTCCACCTGCTGTGTGACTGTGGACAAGATAATAAAAACTCTTTGTGCCTCAGTTTCCTTATCTAGTAAAATGAGGATAATAACAACAATACCTATCTCATATTGGTGGATTAAATTAGATAATACTTAGGAAAGTATTTCATAAGTTTTAGCTATTAAGAAAGGCAATCTAACCTCATCCAGCAGGTTAGAGAATACTTCCCTTAGGTAGGGCTATTTAAATAACATGAGACCTAAAGGCTACGTGGGAATTAACTGTTTGAAGTCATGGCATGTTTAAGGAAATTTAAAAAGGCAAGTGAGTCTGGACAATTGTCATTGTGGGGCTAGGAGATGCGGCTGGAACAGTGTGAAGGGTCAGTTCATGCAGAATGTCATGGCCACATAAGGAATATAGATGTGATCTTTAGAAAATGGGAAGCCACTGAACCCTGTTAAACAGAATAATGACATGGGAACACTGGAGCTTCAGAAATATAATAGTGGAAGCACAGTGGGTATATGGAGAATGGATTGAAAAAGGCCAGTGCAAGGACAGGCAGAGAGGGGATCACAGTGTTAATTACAGGGGATGGAAATATGGAGGTTCATTATATTCTTCTCTTTCAGTTTGTGTACCTTTGACATTTTTCACACTACAAAGTCTTATTGAAAGTGTACAAACAGTGAGACCAATTAGAAGGCTGCTATAGTAGCTCCGACAAGAGATGACGGTGACCTGATGTCACGCGGTAGCAGAGGATGAAGACAGGGGGTAGACCTGAGAGATGTTTTGGAGGTACAACCAGTAGGGGTTAATGATAGATTCGAGGTCGGCATTTAGGGCATGCTCTGAGTGTAGAATGACGCTCATACTTCTGCCTTGCCAGCCCAAGTGAGAAGGCAATATACGAAGGGGACCTACTTTGGGGAAGACAGGATGATTTTCACCTTAAACATCTTCATCTTGTGGCGTTGGTGCAAACTTCAAGTAGAAGACTTCAGCACGCAATGGGATGTCTGGGTCTTAAATTCCTGGGAGAAGTCTAGCTGCACATACAAATCTGAAGCCACAGGAAAAGGCCTGCATGCATGTCAATTGATCAAATAGAAAGCCTAGGAGAAACCCTTCTGAGAGTAATTCTCAAACCAAGGATCCTGAGCAGATAGGATATTTAAGGCCAGAAAGTCAGGTTGTATTTCCATTGCAATAAAAGGGGAGAAATCAGTGCTCAAGGTAAATTTGGAGGCAAGGTGGCAGAAGATTGAGGGAGCTTTCATGTGATAATGGCTATTTCTCAATCAATGAGTAGAAGGAGAATGCACACTGTGGAAACACATAAAGGTCTCTGGGCAGCCCAGAGACTCAAGTCGAGGTAAGAAATCATGATATTCCATGCCACTCCCATCAAAGTTCATCATTGCTTTTTTTTTTTTTTTTTTTTTTACTGTTTCACGCTTATCTTGCATTTTATATCATATTATAACATAGCCCATGATTTGGCAGATACTCAATTACCTCAAACTCAAATAGATACAGTGTGATTCTTTGCATTATTCCTCCTGGTAGGTCTGTGGATACTCAATCAAAAGAATTAAAGCTATCGGACTGGTTTTCTCCCAGGTAAGACGTACAAATCAAACACATGCGAGACTGACCCACAGACCGCTCAGTAGAAGTTAACAGACGGCAACAACACTACAAATGGCATTCCAACTGCTGAATGGCAGATGGATCTTTGATTACATTTTTTTAAAAAAGCAGTGGCCCAGACAAATTGGGAATGGACATTAGGGCCCACATCCTCCATAAATGACATTGTAGAATGACAGAAACCCAAAGGCCCTAAAATTATGGCAGCTCAACCTGCGAAGGGTGTATCTAAGATCTTTTGGTTGATTCTCCTCATTCCACCAATGAGGGACCAAAGCCCAAATGGGATAGATGGGCCATCTGTAGGTCAACCTGCGAAGGGTGTATCTAAGATCTTTTGGTTGATTCTCCTCATTCCACCAATGAGGGAACCAAAGCCAAATGGGATAGATGGGCCATCTGTGCACTTCTCACTTTAATACGGTGGCTTTCCTTTGGCCTCTCTGCCCCTCTTCTTATTATACCCACCCATCTTTCTCCCTGGTGCTGCAGAGTTTCAGGCCTTGCTCTAATCTAAACTTTGCAAGGAGATGTCCAATTAAGATCATGATTGGATAACGGCCTGTGACTCATCTTCCCATGATAGCATAACTTTTATCAGATCTAATCAGGACACAGAAAGTCCAGTGGATTATTTTAACAGAGAATTTAATACAAAGAATTGTTAACTAGTGTAAAGTTGTTAACTAGGTAACTTGAGCTTAAACTCTGATGCACTCCACTGGTGCTGGTATCTCTGAGCTCTTGAAAGGCTTCTTGGGACAGGGAACCAGCCCTCTAGGGAAGGGCACCGTGAGGCTGGGTTTGCAAGTGTTGGAAAAGCTGAAATCTGGATTCAACTGCTGGTCCAGGAAGGAACTGCTAATATGGTGATGTGGGATTTGCAGGAACAAGAGGCAGGCAAGGAGCCCACTGGAAACAGGAAAGAGCAAGGCCCTTCGTCCTCCAGGCTCGTAATTTTCCTCCAGCGCCCTCTATTAGCAGAGCCTCAAAGGGTGCACACTAGCAAAGGGGAAATGTGGCTTGCAGAGTCCCAGTTCAGCACAATAAAGCCAAATATAGTGTGGTGGGTTTAGTTCTGAAAGACACTAGCTTAATAACTGGTACACGATCTCACTAACAAGACAAGTGAGGCATATCCTTGTAACTCAGGGTGATCATCCCGACAATTGAACAAAGGAGAAAATCATATGCACAGATTCCAAATAAGCTACTGATAAAATTCAACTCCCACTGCATTTCTTTTTTCTTGCATTGGGCTCCTTGCTTAGTGGGGAGCCTGCTTCTCCCTCTGTCTGCCACTCCCCCTGCTTGTGTGCTCTCTCTCTCTGACAAATAAATAAAATCTTAAAAAAAAAAAAGATTTGTCAATTTTGTTGATATCTTCAAAGAACCAACTTTTGGCTTCATTAATTCTATCATTGTTTTCTCTTTCTCTATGTCAGTTGTCTCTGCTCCAGTCTTTATTATTTCTTCTTTCTGCTTGCTTTGGGTTTAGTTTGCTATTTTTTTCTAGTTCCTTAAGGCGGAAGGTTAGGTTATTATATGATATCGTTCTTCTTTTTTAATACAGATGTTTACAGCTATACATTTCCTTCTGACTATTGCTTTTCACTGCATCCCATAAGTTTTGGTATGTTGTATTTTCATTTTTATTCATCTCAATGTATTTTCTAATTCCCTTTTTATTTTTTTCTTTGACCCACTGGTTGTTTAAGAGTGTGTTGTTCAATTTCTACATATTTGTGAACTTTCCAAGTTTTCCTGTTATTGATTTTATACCACTGTCAATGAAAAAGATAGTTTGCATGTTACCAGCCATCTTAAGTTTATTGAGATTTGCTTTATGGCTTAACATATGATCATCCTGGAAAGTGTCCCATGTGTATTTGAGAAGAATATGTATTCTGTTGTTGGTTAAAATGTTCTATGTGTATCTTATTCTTTCTTCTGCCTGTCAAATATGCAGTTGAAATCCTATGGCAAGGTGGGTTTTTTTGTTTTATTGTTTTGTTTTGATTTAATTTCAGCTATTATACTTCTCAGCTCCAGAATTTCTATTTGGTTCCTTTTTATAATTTCTATCTCTTTATTCACATTCTCTATTTGTTAAGCTGTTGTTCTCCTGGTTTCCTTTAGTTCTTTGTCCATAGTTTACTTTGGCTCTTTCAGCACATTAAAAATAGTTGGTTTAAAGTCTTGTTCTAGTAAGCCCAATGTCTGGGCTTCCCTAGGGACAGTTTTTGTTCATTTTTTCCCCTATGAATGCACCATACATTCTTGTTTCTTTGCATACCTCATAATTTTTAGTTTAAAAGTAGGCATTTTGTATATTATAATGTGATCACTTTGGAAGTCAGATTCTTTTACCTCCTAGAGTTGTTCTTGCTTGCTGTGGACTATAGTTGTTTGTTTAGTGACTTTTCCAAACTATTTTTCAAGAGTGTATTCTTTGTTTTGTTTGGTCTGCGAGGTCTCTGTCCCTTTAGCTTGTGGTCAGCTAGTGGTTTGACAGAGATATCCTTAAATGACTAGAGCCAGAGTGGTGGTGATGGTCGTGGTTGGAGGGTTATTGTAGAAGAAGAAGAAGATGAAGAGAAGGAGGAGGAGGAGAAGAGGGAAGAAGAAAAGGAAAGGAAAGGAAAGGAAAGGAAAGGAAAGGAAAGGAAAGGAAAGGAAAGGAAAGAAGAGGGAAGAAAAGAGGAAAGAAAAGGAAGGAAAAAGAAGAAGAAAAAGGAAAGAACCCCTTTACAGTCTTTGAAGATTAGCTGTGTATTTGGACCCTCCTTCAACAGAGCCCAGCTATTTACAACTCTCCCTTAGCCTTCACTTCCTGCTTGCACTGAGTCTAAATATCATCCAGAGGTGAAAGCTTAGGATCTTCAGGGATCTTTTCTGAACATGTAACCTGCCCCGAACATATGCATGGATTTCCTAATTCCTCGTTATACATGGGATCTTGCCAGAGGTTTTACTTTTCAAAGAACTCTCTTCCAAACTTTTCTTCCCAGGCTTTCAGCACATCTAGTGTTTATTCCAACTGTAATTTCTTGCCTCAGGTGGCAGGGGCTTGTTCCTTTTTAAAATGCTTTCAAGGATTGCCCTCCACTTTCCACTTTTCCATTTTGAGAGAGTTCTGAGTTAAGTGAAACAAAGGAAAGCACTAGGAGTCCAGTCCTTTGGGGAGCCCTCAGGTCAAAACGGACAAACACAATTCCTTCAGAATTAGATCCACTCTTCTCGTCCAGAAGCAGGTACTCACACTGAGAACATGGTTTGCTGTTTTCCATATCACTGCCATACTGGCAGGGAGTTGGTGTAAGGCTAAGTTAAAATACCACAAAGCTTTCCTTCTCCTATTGTGTCATTATCCTTTTCTTGATTTAACTTTTGTTTGATTGCTCCCAAACTCTGGAAGGTAGCCAAACTTTGGCTTTGGCTTGACTACCCTCCAGAGTTTTGACAAAGTTGTTTCTGACAATATGCAGTAATATTATCCTGGAAGCATTTTAGAATATGAAACTAGAAGGTCATTTTTCAAAATATGGCCTCTGAAAAGAATTAATGTCAAAAAGCCTAAGACCAGGAGATTTTTGCCCAAATACAGGAGACATTGTTACTTTAGACTTCGGGTGACATTTTAACTGTGTCCTCAAAGATCTTGGAATTACAGTACCATGAATCTGTAATGTACTTTTGTAATGATCTGGCCATTACTGAGAAGCTGTTTCTCCAGTTTATCATAATCATCAAGGCTTTGGATTAGGAGTAAGGAAATGCTGCAACCAGACACAGGCTTTATATATTAGTAACGTCTACTGCAGTTTTATTTTAAAAGGTATCTTGTTCATAATTCTTATGTCTGTCTTACAGTGAATCCATGAACCTGACTACCACCAGCTGGTCAGCTCCAGTTGTGTGGGATGGCACTTTTGATGAAAAAGTATTGGAAAAGTATTATGAAAAAATAAAATTACTGTGGGATTGACTGTGTTTGCTGTAGGAAGGTAGGTAACGCCAAATGTCCTTTATAGTCAATCTTTTTATTGTAGAAAATGGTAGATTATCAATAATCCCACCTCAAGAATCTAGGAAAAGTGGGACAAAATAAAGCCAAAGTAAACAGAAGTAAGGAAATAGTAAAGATGAGAACAGAAATCCATGAAACTGAAAACAGAGGAGCAATAGAGAAAAATCAAAGAATTAAAAAGCCTTTTCCTTGAAAAAAAATCAATAAAATTCACAATCATCCAGGAAGTCTGGCAAAGAAAAAAATTTGACACAAATTACCAATATTAGGAAAGAAACAGGGTTTATCACCTCAGACCTGGCAGACATCAAAAGGATAATCAGAGAATACTACACTACACATACATACATTTGAAAACTGAGGTGAAATGGACCTTGAAAACACTATCACAACCCACTCAACATGAAATCGACCATCTCAACAGCCCTATATCTGTCGAGGATATAGAATTGATAATTTTCAAAACTCCCAAAGTCTCCAGGCCCAGGTGGTTTCATTGGAAAATTCTACCAAATAGTTAAAGAATTAACATCAGTTCTACCTAATATCCTTTGAAAAATCAAAGAGAAAGGAACACTTTCCAATTCATTTTACGAACCCAGTGCTACCCTAATATCAAAATCATACCCAAAAAAGTACAAAAAAGTAATAAGTTGAACAATGTACATATTACCCAATAAAATTATAAATTTTTATAAAGAACTTCTCAAACTCAACACCCAAAAAACAAATAATCCAGTCAAGAAATGGGCAGAAGACATGAACAGACACTTCTCCAAAAAGACATACAAATGGCTAACAGACACATGAATAAACGTCACTAGCCATCAGGGAAATGCAAATCAAAACCACAGGGGGATAACACACCAGTTAGAATGGCAAAAATTAACAAGACAGGAAACAACAAATGTTGGTGAGGATGTGGAGAAAAGGGAACCCTCTTACACTGTTGGTGGGAATGCAAGCTGGTACAGCCACTCTGAAAAACAGTATGGAGCTTCCACAAGATGTTAAAAATAGAGCTATCCTACGACCCAGCAATTGCGCTACTAGGTATTTACCCCAAAGATACAGATGTACTGAAAAGAAGGGGCACAAGAACCCCAATATTCATAGCAGCAATGGCGACAATAGCCAAACTATGGAAGGAGCCAAGATGTCCTTCAATAGATGAATGGATAAAGAAGATGTGGTCCGTATATACAATGGAATATTACTCAGCCATCAGAAAGGATGAATACCTACCATTTGCATCCACATGGATGGAACTGGAGGGGATTATGCTAAGTGAAATAAGTCAAGCAGAGAAAGAAAATTATCACGTGGTTTCACTCATATGTGGAATATAAGGAACAGTGCAGAAGACCATAGGGGAAGGGAGGGAAAACTGAATGGGAAGAAATCAGGGAGGGAGACAAACCATGAGAGACTATGGACTCTGGGAAACAAACAGGGTTACAGAAGGGAGAGGGGTGGGGGGATGGGGTAACCAGGTGATGGGTATTAAGGAGGGCATGTGTTGTGATAAGCACTGGGTATTATACACTACTAATGAATCGTTGAACACTACATCAAAAACTAATGATGTACTATATGTTGGCTAATTGAACATAACAATAAAAAATAAATAAAAATAAATAAAATAAAATTATAAATTTTATCAACTTTATAGTAACTCATTATTAAATATTGATAGTAATTTACTCTTTTTTAAAATAGACCTTTTTAAAAAGTTTTATTTATTTTTTTTAGTAATCTCTACACCCAATGTGGGGCTCGAACTCACAACCCCAAGATTAAGAGTCACCTCTTCTTCTGACTAAGCCAGCCGGGCACCCCCAATAGTAATTTATATTTAAAAAGAAAATGACACAGGGGTGCCCGGGTGGCTCAGTCAGTTAAGTGTCTGCCTTTGGCTCAGGTCATGATCCTGGTCCCAAGATTGAGCCCTACATCAGGCTCCCTGCTCAGTGAGGAGTCTGCTTCTCCCTCTCCCTCTGCTCATCCCCCGACTCATGCTCTCTCTCTCACACAAATAAATAAAATCTTTTTTAAAAAGAAAAGAAAAAAACACAGAAGGAAAGAGGGAGGGAGGGAAAGGGAAAGGAGGGGAGAGGACGGGAGGGGAAGGAAGGGAAAGAGAGGGGAAGGAAGGGGAGAGAAGGGAAGGGGAGGGAGAGAGGATGGGAGGGAGGGAGGAATCCTTACAGAAGAAGCTCCTGGATTCCCAGATCCATTCTGATCCCTCTCTGTTGCTGCCCCAGGATCTGTAAGAGGCATGGTGAGGGACCCTGTGCCCGGTCAATGCCCCTACTTTCAGGACACAGAGCTTCTGCTTCCTTCCCACCCTCCTTCAGTAGAACTCACTGAGTCTTAGAAGAATACTATGTAAGTGAAGGGGCACTGAAACCAAAGCCTCATTAACTTTATCATAACCCCCCCTTCATGTGCCCCTGAAAATCAATCTAATTAATGGCATCAAGTGCCTCTGCAATTAGGAGTATAGGTGGGACTGAAAACAGAAGGATAGATTGAAGGTATCTATATGGAGCATTTAGACATGAATATTTGCTGCAGGGATGAACAAATAAGCCCATATAATAAAACAAATGCCCACACAAATGTGAAAGACTATGGCTGTGGCTATGACACTGTGGATCTGTAGGGAAAGACTTCCATAGATGATGCTGGAGAGAGTTGATGTCAGCATGGGAACATCGCAATTGTACCTCTATGGCACATATGTATGGCAAGCATATACAAACATAATTCCCAGGGAGCCTGAAGACCAAAATTTAAAGGGAAAACCATAGTGTATCTTCATGAAATCAAGACAAGAAAGGAGTTCTTAATCAAGATACAGAAAATACTAATCATAAAGGAAAAGGTTGATAAATGTGACTGCATTTAATTAACTTTACCTAAGAAAACATCAGAAAAACCCAAACTGGAGAGAAACTGAGACAGACTGGAGGAGCCTAAGGAGACATCATGACAAAATGCAATGTGTGTTCTGGATTGGAGCTTGGAAACTAAAAAGGCCATTAGGGGAAAAACTGGTGAAATAAAAATAAAATCTGTGGTTTAGTTATAGTATTTAATCACTGCTAATTTCCTAGTTTTGACAAATGTACCGTGGTTATATAAGATAGTAACATTCGGTAAAGGTGAGTAGAGCATGTACGGGAACTCTTTATAATATGGTTGCACCTGTTCTGTAAATCTAATATCATTCCAAAATAGAAAGTTTTTTTAAAAATTGAAAAAAAAAAGTTTGCCGTTATAGTGAGAACGCCTAACAATAACCTTTTTTTCCTGTAAATGCCTGCCATTAAGCTTTTGATCACTGAGGCATCCTCATCAAGGCATCCAACTCAAATAAACATATTGCCAGTCTTGACATGGTCACTAGCTAAACAACTGGGTAAAGAGCCAGGCCACCCCTCCAATGAAATTCCCTTTTTAGAAAGGCCTGGGTAACCAACATAACCAACCACTTGAGTGACCCTGCATTTTCCTTCCTGTGCTTTCATTCTTGCTTTTAGATTTTAAATTGTGAAACCCTAGGTACCCCACCCCCTACCCCAGTAAAGGCAGAACCCCCAAGGTCCCCCCTTCTTTCTCCCTACCTAGGACCTCGTTCTGTGACCCTGGACTTAGCTTGTACCCTCTAGGACTTGTGAGCAATAAATCTTACTTTTTCAAAGTTCTCTGGTGGTTGTGCTGAGATGCAGCTTGCAAATGTAATGAGAACCACCAGAGCTGGTCCAGCCAACATTGGCTCTGGTAGGGGAAATGTCTTTGGGGGTCTCACCACAAGTAGCAGGGCTCAGGTGAGTCCCAGGTATTCCCGGCCAATAGGATTACCATCGAAGGCTGAGAACAACAAAAACAGCCCTATATTATACCATACACAAAAATTAATTCAAATGGATAACCAACTTAATGTGAAAGTTAAAACAATAAAGCAACTAGAAGAAAACATAGGAGCATATTTTCCCTACTTTGAGGAGGCAATGATTTCTGAAACATTAATACAAAAGCACGAACCATAAAAAATGTGCATAAATTATATTTCTTCAGATTTGAGTTGCTAGTTTCCAACTCGGTAGAACATTTTAAGTGATATTTTTCTAAATTAATCTTGCTTTAATTATTAAATTGCCATAATTTTAGATATTCCAAACTAGAAAGTTTTCTCCTAACTCCATCTGCTATGTTTCTTAAAACTTAGGTCAACATTCAGAACTTACTTTTAATGATTCTATAAACATTAATTGAAACAGGAAGCATGTATGATTACCCTCCCTGCTTTGAATTTACCCGAGGCCATTTATTATTCTGAGAATTTTCACTGGTTGGAGAGACCGGAAGTGAGAGTTTCGTTTTCTAATCCTGCCATCTTAGCACTATCCTGAAGGCCACGAGGCAAAATAAGAGAGACACTGCAGATAGTGGTAGTTGATCATGCTACCTCTAACTTTTTTCTGCATAACTGACCCTTTACAAAGCAAGCCATAGACATCAATCACTGCTCTTGCAATGACCCAAGACCTTCTTGCCTACAACCTGCAAAGCAAGTTCCTTCTTCTCTGATAACTCTGAAGACTCTAGCTCTCATCTTGCACTGGGCTCTATGTTGTATCCCCCTCGTGAGGAAGTCCTCTTCTCTCCTGTAATTCACAGAGTCCCGTCAGGGAGAGGAAAGGCAGATGATTTCACTTGCTTCTATACCGCTTAAATACAACTCAAGAAGTATATCTAATACTTGGTTTGCTTACCAGCATGTTTGGACAGACTACAGCCAGGATAATTAAAGTAGCATGCGTTCCACTGTAATGTAAGACCATGAACTTAGTCATTTCTTATTTGCTTCACAGATACATTGACCACTATTTGAAGAGATTTATATCCTCTGCAGATAGGTTTTTTATGGTTGGCCATAAAGTCATAATTTATGTCCTGATATGTGACTTCTCCAGGATGCCCTGGATACAGCTGAGTCCCCTCCGTTCGATCAAAGTGTTCGAAATCGAGCGAGAGAAGAGATGGCAAGATATCAGCATGATGCGCATGAAGGCTATTAGTGACCATGTCGTGGCTCATATCTAGTATGAAGCTGACTTTCTCTTCTGCATGGACGTGGATCAAATCTTCTAAGGAAATATGGATTGGAGACTCTGGGGGAGTCAGTAGCTCAGTTACACGCTTACTGGTACATGGAAGATCCTATAGGGTTGCCATATGAAAGAAGTGAGTTATCAGAAGCATATATACCTTTTGGTATGGGAGATTTTTATTACCACGCTGCTGTATTTGGTGGCACTCCCATTCAAGGTCTCGATATTGCCAGGGAGTGCTTCAAAGGAATCATGAATGACAAGAAAAACGGCATCGAAGCAGTGTGGCATGATGAAAGTCATTTAAACAAGTATTTCTTTCTCCATAAGCCCACTAAACTCTTATCACCGGAATATTGCTGGGCTTTTCCTAAAATGGATGTTCCTTTTATTCACAGTATCAAACTCTGTTGGGCTAAAAAGGATTATGAAAATCTTAGGGTGACAATGTAATTAGATAGCCCTTCCTTCAGGTTGCTGAAGTTAAGAGCATCATTTTGTCTTATTCCTTAGGAAATTAGCACTTGATACATTTTAGCACTAAAAAAGAAATCACTAACAAAATGGCAAGGCCACCATCACGGCATACTCATACTTTTCCTCATATTCATTTTGAATTGTATAAGATGGGATAGAGCAGTTGCAGAATGAATGTATTGACATCAGATGGAGATACAGTGATTTCATATCCTAGGTGAGTATTGAGGAAATATTATTTGTGGGATCACATTGAACAAAATAGACTCTCTCACAAGAAAATGAAACCGGAAATATTTTTATTTATCCATGCGGATACACATTTCTCATATTGCTTAAGAAAGGAATTGAAGGGAGGTGTGGATAAGAAGTCACTGCAAGTATAGTAATATTCTCTCTATGTAAAACGTTAAAGACATTAAAGTTGCCACCAGATGGACAGATAATTACTTAAGAAACTTTGAGTCATTCAAAACTTTTTTTTGAATTTGTAGTTTTAAAACTACAAAGTTGTTTGTTGTAAAAACTAATTGAAAAGAAAATAAACAAGATACAGAGAAAATTGAAAGCCACCCCTTTACTCTCCCTTTAAAAACCTATCCTTCAATACTCCTTTTATATGCATTTACATACCCACATGAATACACACACACACTTATTTAATATTTTATACAAACTGATTTATGCCACACACATGCACGCACACAGATTTTATCACTAGTCAGTGTCCAGTTAGGAAAACAAATACTACTTTTCTCAGTATTTTAAACAGTGGGGATTTAACTCAAGGAACTGGACATATAAAAGAGGTAATAACAGAGCTGAGGAGTTCACAAGAGAGAGCGGAGCAACCCACAATTTTTTTTTAAATGGAGGCAATAACAGTCCTAAGTCTGAAGGAAAAATTGTAGAATGTCCAGAAAGAGCTAGGACCTAGTATGAGTTGCCAGGCACGAGTGGAGACAACAAAGAGAGGAGTCCCAGTCACTGCTAAAGATGTCACCCAAAGGAGACAAAGACAGAGACAAGAGAGAAACATACAGACTTTTCTCCTTCTCCTATCCTGTCTGCCTGTTTTCCACTGTCTAGTGCTGTCCACGAGTCAGATGCAAGGGAGTCTGGGAGACATAGGTCCCTGTCATATGCAGCAGAACGCAGGAAAAATGAGAGAGGAATCCAACAGTAAACAGACAAATGGCTATCACAGTTCACCAATTTTGCCACAAAGCACCCATACTCCTCCTTCCACCCATGCCTAACTCCCATAAAACAATTTCATGTTTCCACCTTGCAGAATTCAACCAACTTTTGTATAAACAATCACTTTCTTCCCCAAAGGGTGAAACACAAAGTTTCCCTCATCATGTCCAGGAACCCAAGATGATATGAGGTCCTCTCCCTCAGGACTGTATGTGACTCTTCAGTTTGGCCAACTCTGATCTAAATTGTTAAGGAAAAGAATAACTAACACTTCTCCTTAAAAAAAAAAAGTAGGAAGAGAAGGAAAAGGGGAAAATAATTGGTTAACATATAAAAAGGTACATATATATATAAAATATATATACTTATGTTTATAATATAAATATACATGCCTGCTATAGTCCTCATTTCTTGTAGCCAGTTCTAAGGTCAAGTTCAAGGTCACTTCTTTCCTCCACCACCAATTTTATTCCTACCCTCTGCTAGAAGCTCAGCTGAATAGGGTTCTTTACTAGTGAGATGACATAAACCTTTTCCCTGTGGGATCTGAGTCTTTAGTGGGTCCTTATTCATTGGATTGCCACGGTTTTCCCCTAACATGGATTGTTGGATAAAGTAGTTTAAGAGGCTCCCAGGGAACACCCTGAATTCTAAAATACAGCCCTCATTCCACTATTGTGTAATAGCAACCTCCTTTCATCTTGATAATTGTGATCAGTTCCCTGATCCAGTACACAGACCCCTTCTCTGGCTATTGATTCAGCATGAAGAGAAGGCAAAAAATGGCCAGGAGAAGTCTCAGATCCCAGTTCAACAGGACCATCACTGTTTCGTTGTGCACTAGGATCTCCAAACTCACTGAGCCCAAGGTTGCAGAGAAGGAAGTGAAAATTTCTCCAGTAGATTATTTGGTGTAATTGCAAAAGAAAGCCTCACATCTCTACTTCCCAGTTCCAGATCCATGCATTCTGGCTTTGAGGAAGACAATATGATATAGTGACCACTATTTTAAGATATATCCCATACCTTTAGGATGGCACCCCAACCTCACCAAATGTTGTCTTATAGCTGATACTGTAACTGAGTCTTCTTTAGGCCATTTCACAAAGTTAGCTGCTTCTGGGTCATGACCGACATGGTAAGACCAGTGACTTGCATGGATAGGAGCCTATTGTTGCACTTACTTGACAATAAAATCTATCTCCTTGTAAGGGGCAATGAATAAAACATTCTGTAAGTCCATAAGTGGTGGTGCTGGAAAAGGAAGGTATATCTGTACCCAGAATATATTTGTTTGGGGACAAGTTTCTTCTCCTTCCCTGATGGAAAAGATTCAAGGTAACCAATATGCCACCAGTGGCCAGACAGTCCCTCAGAAGAAAGGAGTCACATGATGTACTCAGGGTGGCCTCTGCTGTTGGGTGGTTGCACGTTTAGCAGCAGAGAAAGCCAGATCATCATTGATGAGAGGAAAGACTATCTTACTGAGCCACTGGATAGCCTCCATCCCTGCCACCAAGGCCACTCAGTACATGTCCTCAAGAAAGCACTGTGGTGGCTGCAAAAGGAGGCTGAGTGACATCATGGAAGTTTTTCTCTGCTCGGTTACTGAGAGTCTCCTTTACTAAGATGGCTCTTCGGTGAGTATTTTCATGGGACACTCACATCCTTACACTCTGTACCTATTTCAGAAGCCCATAAAGGACCTCAGACTTTCTTGTCACCAATGTTTCAATCTGCCTGAGTCCAATTTCATAGAAATGACTTTCACTGATAGATTACAGCTGCATGTATCCAAGCTTTTAGTTTGTTGGATCAGAAAGCATTAAGTTCATGGTGGGTAGGAGAGGTCATAATTCAAGTAAATTTAGAATCCCATGTGTCCAGTATTCATTCTCTGCCTGGCTATGCAAAATACTCTGTTTAGTATCTGTATCTGCCACTTTAACCTGCTAAGGGGCACAGATCCTTGCTCTGCAGACTATCTTACATAGAGCCTTCTCTTGCCCTGGGTCTCTCTCAAAATGGGCAGGGTATTGGTTTCTCAGTACATAGGTCAGAGTGGTACTCAAGTACAATATATGTTGCCTCCTATATCCAAAAAGCCCCACTGAGCTTTATGCATACTCTGATTTGCTACTAACTGGTGCAAGGGGCAGGAACTTGCCCAGAGCCAATAACCCTACATGCTCCGCAGAAATGTCACTGACGTGTCAGGCCCCTGAATGTTTCTTCCAATTCCTGCCATACATTTGTATTAGCACGACATCTGGGATTCTTGCTCCTTTCTGCTCAAAATGCTCAGCATGGTGTTAACAATGGTAGCCTGTAAGACGTCCAGATGGTCAAGGACTCGGGATTATACTACGACAACACAGGAGAGTTTTTGTAACTCTGAGGTTTACTGATGTCTCTGCCAGGTAAAAGCAAACTGCTTTGGATGATCCATACTAACTGGTATAAGGAAAAACATCTGTTACCTGCAGGCCAAATATCAGGGACTGTGTTCACTTGCTCTAGCAAAGATACAATGCCAGGAGTCACCTCTTGATGAACTTTATGATTGCCAGCCATTCTGCAAATGTCGCTGTCTTTTATGCTGGCCGAACAAGCAAGGATATTAACAAATCTCAGGAAAGTGTACCTGTTTCGATAACTTCAGAACCTCAGCTTAATCCAATATTATATTCCATTCATCTTAATCTAATATCGTTAGATATTAAACAAGGGTGTGATAGGAATCGACAACCTGCCGTGTTCAAGTTTTTAATGGTAGCACTAATCTTTACAATCGCCACGGGGAGATGTTATGATTATATAACTTTTGATTTGGTAGGAGAGCCTTTTCCTTTGGCTTCAATTTGACCCTTCTTACCACATTAGCCCTTACACCATGAGTCAAAGACTAATGTAAATACTCTACTAGTTGCTGACTATATATATTTCAACCATGAATTCAGGAATTCAGAAACCACACAGTGGCTCTTTTATATGATGGGACCACTGTGAGATAAACTCAGGGTAGAATCTCCACAAGCCTCTGTTCAGTAGATCATGATGCTATTTCTAGCCTCTAGAAATTGCCAACTCAGAGCTAGTGTCCGTTCTGCGTTTTCCTCCAAGGACACAGTCATCCTACTAAATAACCACAGGTCTTCCCTTGAGGTGACATAGACTCCTCTTGTCAAGAGACTCCAGGTCTATAAACTGGCTTAGGTACGGGAACATGATGAGATACCATAACTTGTTACCGGGACAATTCAAGTCAGGTTTCTGCTCACCAGGGCTGGGGTTTCCCCAGTAATGTAAATCCCATAATTTTCATTGAAATCTGGGAGTCCATTTCAATATCAGTATCTCCCCACACTGATTCATTTCTCAATGACTTAGTGAAAGAGAGAGTTCTCTGAGTCCCCCCCCCCATCCCCTGGAACACAGTTGGGGGGGAAGGCGAATGGTGTGAACATGATAAATTCACTTCAGCATTTCTGCCTCCCTAAACATTTGGATTTCTTCTACATCATGCCAGAAAAGATATGACATCTTAACCTCATTGACTGTAGGCTACCACTGAATTCAAATTTTAGATAACATCCAAGAAAACTCTTAGAACCACTTACAGCTGACTAGGACAACATATTAAATCCAGAATATCAGGTAAATGTACCTGTTTCAATAACTTCAGAACTTCAGCACAATCCAATATTATATTCCATTCATCTCAATCTAATATCATTAGAATCCATTCTCACATGTGTTTCCCTGCTAATACAAATTTGCCTTGAAATTTGCAAGAGCTTGAAATTCTTTTAATGGACCTATCTCTTACTGGAGCAGACCTTGAATTCCCTCTCTGAGGCATGCTGTTTCTGACTCTAGGTATTAGGTCTTCAGGCAATGAGAACAGACATCACCTTATAAATCAACTATCTTGGGTGAGATCTTTATGGAATCTTTTAGCAAGAAAAGACTTGTTTCCTCAGAGAGATGAAGAGGAGGAGTTGCTTCCACTGACAAGGGAAGCTCAGAAGGATTAGAATATGAGTTCTCAGATTCATCTGAATCCACCCAAATATAGCGGTGCCAGTCTTTCCAAATTCTCTAATTTTAACATGAGACTTTTCCCCCAAGGTTTTATTTAAATTCCAGTTAGTTAACATACAGTGTAACATTAGTTTTAGGTGTAGAACCGAGTGATTCATCACTTACATATAACACCCAGTGCTCATCACAACAAGTGCCCTCCTTAATCCCCATCACCCATTTAACCCATCCCCCCACCCACCTCCCTCCAGGAACCCTGTTTGTTCCCTGTTGTCAGGAGTCTGTTTTCTGGTTTGCCTCTCTCTCTCTCTCTCTCTCTCCTCTCTTTTTTATCCTCTATGTTCATCTGTTTTGTTTCTTAAATTTCACATATGAGTGAAATCGTATGGTATTTGTCTTTCTCTGACTGACTTATTTTGTTTATAGCATTATACTCTCTAGCTCCATCCACATGATGGCAGGTGTCATTCTTTCAATAGCTGAATAATATTCCATTGTATACATAGACCACATCTTCCTTATCCGTTCTTTCGTTGATGGACATTTGGGCCCTTTCCATAATTTGGCTATTGTTACTAATGCTGCTATCAACATGGGGGTGCCTGTATCCCTTTGAATCAGTATTGTTGTATCCTTTGGGTAAATGCCTAGTAGTGCAATTGCTGGGTCATAGGGTAGCTCTATTTTTAACTTTTTGAGGAACCTCTATACTGTTTTCCAGAGAGGCTGTATCAGTTTGCATTCCCACCAATACAAGAGACTTTTAGAAGTTATATATAAACTTACATTCTAATTATGCATATCACACAATTCGATTTGGGGCCTTATCCTCAGGAATGTGTGTCTGTGACTACAAGTACACATGCACATGCATGCACGCACACGTACCCACACACACATACCCATGCACAAATACACACACATGCTCCAAAGGAACCATCTTGGTCTGTGTCCATGTCTTGAGCTGGTATTTCCAATTTTTAGACTTAGCATTTTATTTCTGTAAGCTCTCTAGAACAGTCAGAAGAAGGAATCCCATCTCAAAGACCTTGTACTTGTTATGGCCACAATGGCGAGTATCGCACCTGTGTAGTGTCCTGAAGTCTTCCCTTCAATGTACTCTTCCTATCGAGCAATAATAGTGATAAAGTAATTTAAATAATTGTGATGTCACTACATGCCACAGATTTCTAGTAATCCACAGTAGGATAGGATTCTACATGGTAGTCAAATAGGTGAGCAACCCAAAACCAGAATCCCACTTTGAGAGACTGCTTCTTAGGGCCTTTGGTGGATAGTTGGCAAAAGTGAATATTAGTATCCCCTCTCTGTATCCATGCCCATTTTACATTGCCCCAGTTGATGTTCTCCAACGGCCAGATATGTGAATACAGACCAGGGTTATGCATCTTTAAGAATTTTATATAAACAGAATCACACAGTATGTGCCTTTTTTTGCAGTATCTTTCTTTCACAGTCTCATTATTTTAAGGTTCATTTATGCTGTGGCACATATCAGTGCTAAGTACTGTTCCATTGCAAGGACACACCACAGTTTGTGGGTGAATATCAGGGATCATGACCTGAGCCGAAGGTAGACGCTTAACCACTGACTGACCCACCCAGGTGCCCCGAGACCCTTTTTTTTTTTAAAGATTATCCTTTCACCAACGAATTGTCTTCTCTTATTTGTTAAAAATCAATTGTCCATGGAGGTATAGATCTATTTCTGGACTCCCGATTCTGCCCCAAGGATCTGGTTGTCTATCTTAAAACCATATGGTCTTAATAACTGTATCTTTAAATCTAAAATTATGCCAAAAATAAAAAGTTTATTTAAAAAATGCAAAAAGATAGAGACCTAATAGAAAATGAATAAAAACTATGGACAGTTTGCAGAGAAGGAATGACAATGGCTCTTAAACATTCAAGAACATGCTCAATATAAGCCATAATGAAACAAATGTAAATTAAAGCCACACTAAGACACAATTCAGACACTCCGATTTTCAACTACCAAACATTTTAACAGCACACTTTATATTGATAAGTATGTAAGAAAATGGGTACTTTTACCCATCGATGGTACGAGTTAAACTGGAATAACCTGCATGGAAAACAATTTGGCAACATTTACTTAAACGTGAAATGGGTATAACCTTTGACCCAACAATTCTGTTTCTAGAAATTTACCCTGCATTCTAGTTCAACATATGCTCATAGAGCACGATCGCACGTCCAAGTAGAAATGGAAGTGGAAACACTGTGGCATTTCTTATAATGGCAACGACAATAAGCAAACAAAATGTCTAGCAATAGAGAACTGGTTACATAAATTATGATACATGTAATATAATCAACTAAGGTTCACTAGCAAAAGAATGAGTTAGGTCTCTTTCGGAATCTCAGAACCAAATGATCTTCAAAATATACTGATAAACGTGAGATATTCGAAGTACCGAAGGATGTTTTTAGTATGCTGCCATGTGTGTGAAAAGGAGACCTATAGATACACTTAAAAATAGATAAATGCCCTTATAGGTGCAAGATAGCTATGGAATAAAAGCCAAGAAACTGTGACAGTGGCTGTCGCTGGGGATAGGATAATGGAAAAGAGTTGGTGCTGAGGGGGAAGATAAGCATTGCACAACCTTTCCTCTGTTTGAATTTTTTACTCTGTGTGTGTCTTACTTTTTCAATAAGAAAAACTATTTTAAAAGGATATATAATAAAGGTACATGCTATCTTAAATTAAGAGTGATTATCTCAGGAGAGGGTAATTACATTTGATTATCATTTTGTTTGTGCTTTTATGCACTTGACAAATTTTATAACATGAAAATGTGTTACTTCTATAATCAGAAAAATAAGTACTTGTAAAACGTTCTACAAAAGGGTGAGAAGGGATTAGCTTTACCTGGGATAATTGGACAATGCCTGAAAGGGGTTGAAGAAAACGATGGTGCACGTTTTTTGTCATTCACC
Organism: Ursus americanus; assembly: GCF_024610735.1. Taxonomy (NCBI): domain Eukaryota; kingdom Metazoa; phylum Chordata; class Mammalia; order Carnivora; family Ursidae; genus Ursus; species Ursus americanus. Next base: position 13,207,513 of record NC_142144.1, read on the forward strand.
TACACATATGTACACACACGGCACACCTCTCAAAATACACCTCGGTAAGGAAAAGTCAGTCATCAAGAAAGGTAAGGAAGTACAACAAAGGAAACTAAAAGCAAACCATTTTTTAAAATCCTTTTCCAAATGGGACAAAGTTCCACCATCTGGTAGCAATGAGATCTTGGGACCACAGGTATCATTATGACAGTATCATTATGACTTTCGAATGCTTTCATCATCAAAAGAGCCTGGTGACATCACCACAAGCAAAAGATTCAAACACCAGCAGAATATTTTACAATATCTGATTTTTTAAAATACAGACCCCAAAATATAATGATTGGGAAACATCCTAGGACTCCTTTTTACATCACCAAAACTAAAGGTAAGGCTCTTAGGAAGAAACCGTATGAAAGGTTGGATGATCTGGCAAAAATCACAGGTAGGGGTCATCCCCAAACCTTGGCCTTAAAAGTATATTGTACAAAATAGATGGCACTTCAACATATTACTGGCCTTTAAGAATAATGTCATTGAAGGCACACTGTCAGAAAATCATCTGACTAGATGAACTCTTACCTCATACATAGGGTATTTCTAATGGTTTTTTTTTTTTTTAAGATTTATTTATTTATTTAAGAGAATGAGAGTGAGAGAGAGAGCATGCATGTGTGCGGAGGGAGGGGCAGAAGAAGAGGGAGAGAGAGAATTCCCCGAGGAGACTTCCCATGGAGCACAGAGCCCTGACACCAGGCTCTATCCCAGGAACCTGAGACCATGACCTGAGCCGAAATCAAAAGTCAGAGGCTTAACTGACTGAGCCACCCAGGAGCCTCTCTAATGTTTTTGAATTTAAAAGGTGGTCATTCCACATTGCTGGAACACGAAAACTGTGTCAAATGCAAGCCTTCCCAGGCTGGTAGTATCTATAGAAGAACGGTCTAATAGAAATACAATGTAAACCACATTGTAACTTTAAATATTCTAGGAGCCATACTGGAAAAGGTTAAAAAGAAACAGATAACATTCATCTCAATGATATATTTTATTTAACCTACCATATCCAAAATTTCATTTCAACATCTCATCAATATATGCAATCATTAATGAGATATCTTCCATCGTTTTTTCCATAATGAGTCCTCAAACTCCACTGTTTGGACTAGCAAAATTTCAAATACTCACTAGTCACTTGTTGCTAATGGCCACCACGCCGGAAGGAACAGATCTAAACATCTTGCTCATTAAATAAATGTTCAAAAAGTAAGTATCGGGGGGAAAAAAAAGTAAGTATCGGAAACCTCCATTTTACTCCAACACATAACCCAAAAGCAGGACCTGTTCTTGGATAACGCCTACTGAAAACCAATTTAATGCTGGTCAATAGAAGTCATTTTTCCCCCACATTTGAGCCAATGTGGGGCTCAAACTGATGACCCCAAGATCATGAGTCACGTGCTGCACTGACTGAGCCAGCCAGGCACCCCATGGGTAAACAGAAATACTTACTAACACTTTCAACACAAGCTCAGTGCATTGGCTGGAGCCAAATATTCCATTTTAGAGTGTAATGCTTTTAATTTAGATTTTTAATCACTGTTTACAAGACTATATCTTTGAGAGAGCGCATATGTTTCTAGGTTACTAGACCTATAGTGTTTGAATAAATTATTAGTCTTAATACCTTCGTGAGAAAAAAATATATAAAAATCAACTTTGGGGGAAGAATATATTCCAGTGCATAAAAACATCTTCATAAGGACCACATTTTCTTTTCTCAGAAGCACAAGTGAAAAAGAATGAGAGTTTTACTGAATTTCCTTTAGGCATTCAGGGTGCACTTTGATAAAGGAATACAAAAGGAATCTCACAGACACTCTGCACCTGATCTAAAGATCCCGAGATTTTTGCAGGCACTTCAAACAAAATAGGTGGTTTCCCTAAGTCTGCCTTCTTCCGAAGGCCAAGCATTCTAGAATCAGAAATCAGACACTTTGGTAGCCAAATTTCCAGAAACTGATTCCATAATTAATTAGTTATTAGAAGATGGCAAGGAAATTGTCTCTTACTTTCCAAAAAACTGCTTTTCTCCCCCCCCCTTTTTTTTTCTAGGGAAGAATGAATTCTAAATGGAAAATGCTGTTATTAACCTCATTTGCTTTATTGCTGATGTTGACTAAGCATCATTCCCGGTAAATATAAAAGATTGATGGATCACCATCTTTAATGATTGGCAGAGTAGATCTAAAATGCTGAGTTCTGTGCAAAAAACGTTAATAAACACCCCCTAAATTAATCAGAGATTATCTCCTCTTTGAAGAACTAATTAAATTATAAATACATTCTTTCACTTTTCACCATTCAACAAATATTTACTGAGCACTTTTTTTGGTGCCAGGTCCCGTTCTAGGTGCTGGGAAAACAGTAATAACCCAAACAAAGTGACTGCTGTTATGCAGCTTTATATTCGAGGTGGAGAAGATGGACGATAAACAAGGAAATATATAATAAAATGCCAGGAGCTTTGTATTTTATATAATAGTGCTATGAAGAAAGAAGTAAGGCAAGAGAAGAGAAGAGAGAATGCTGGGGGCTATTTTAGGTACATTTTAGCTTAAAGCTACGTCAATGTTCCACCTGATAGGAACAAGATTCAAAGTAACGTGCTATAGAAACATAGCTGTACTGAGAATCTGTTAACCCGCTAGTATTCTCTCATAGAAAAATTCGAATTCTTCCCTCATCCCTGCCTTCCTCTTTATGGTCTCTTTAAATAAGCAATGCAATGTTACTGAGTGCTACCGGAAAATCAGCTATATTGTGGGAGCTAATGTCTTTCAAAATTAACCCTATTGCTTTGCTATCATGTTCTACATGTTATTTGCCCTCTTAGGGGGTTGTACCTTAATAGAAAGGCCTCATTGTCACTTGTAATAGTATTATTATAATCTTTTTGAAGATAATGGGCTTAGTCAAAAGGGAAATAATAGACCATAAGCTCATTGCAGGCCTGGATCCCAGAACTGGATGTCATGTATTCCAAACTGTAGCATTGTGCCTGGCAATATAGCAGGTATTTAGGAATTGTTTGGCTAACAATTCAAATGAATGGATTTGAACTCAAGATTTTTTGTTATTCCAATTGCGTCTGTTCAAATTTAACACGAAATATCTTTTTTCATTTATATAAAGAATAAAGAACCACCTAGAGAAGATAAATCTCTGCTGGTAAGAACCTTTGTTCTATAAATATTCTGAACTGTATTGAGGGCGACCTGGTTAGAGTCAAGTGAGTTCTAATGGTGATGACAGGCAGAAGGATCAGAAAACTGGACTGAATTCTCTAGAGACAATCACTGACAAATTTCTTGGGTATCAGTTCAGAAATATTTGACGCATACGTACCCATCTATGAGTCTGTATGGACACGTGTATGCGTGCATCTCCAAATTTTGCTCCCTCGCCACACTCACTTGCTTACACCAGACAAATTTTTCATATTTGCTATAGTTTAAATATCTCCGTCTAGGATGATATTTTTCTGTAGATTGATAGCCCTCTGTAGTCCACCATGTTTTCTACCAATGACCATATGTAGGACCTGAGAAATTAGTGAAACCAACCCTCAAAAAAATCAACTTTTTAAAAAAGTTCTCCATTTGTCACTATACATTTTTAATGAAGTTAGGCATGGACAAATTGGATTTTGAAAAAGCACAGTCTTGAGCAGTCCTATATTAAAATATTTTTGGCTAAAAACACCTCTGAAATGTCAAAACGGGATGCACTTTCAAAGTTATTATTTAATATTTGATTTTGAAATAATTACAGATTCATAGGAAGTTGCAAAAATAGTAAAGAGGTCACATGTACCCTTCACTCAATTTCCCCCAGTGTTACAGCTTACATAATTGTCATGTGATATCAAAATAGGACATTGATGCTGGGACAAGGTATGTATATAATTACATAACATTTTCTCACATGTGTAAATTTGTAGACGGCCACGGCAATCAATATACAAAACTGTTCTATCACCACAAAGATCTCCTCTGAGCTACCGTTTATATTCACCCCCAACCTCCTCTCCTCAACCCTTTCTAACCCCTAGTACCATGAATCTATTTTTATCTTTATAATTTTGTCACTTTGAGAATGTTTTATAAATGGAATCATACAATATATGATTTATTGAAATGAGCTTTTTTTCACTCAGGATAATGCTCTTGAGATCCAGCCACCTTGTTGTGTATCTCAATAGATCACTCCTTTTTTGTTGCTGTGTAGTATTCCATGAAGGGATGTATTGAAGTTTGTTTAACCATTTACCTACTGGGGGACTTAAAAAAAGAGATTTATTCATTTGAGAGAGAGAGAGCATGAGTGGGAGCAGTAGAGGGAGAGAGGGAGAGATTTCCAAGCAGACTACTCCCCGCTGAGTGCCAAGCCTGATGTGGGGCTCAATCTCACAACCCTGAGACCACCACCCAAGACTAAACCAAGAGTTGGGTGCTTAACCAACTGCTCCATCCAGGCGCCCCTACTGGGGGACATTTTGGATGACAGTTCTTTTCTTACAGCACCTGAAAAATACTGTTCTACTTCCTTTTATATCCATAGTTTCTAATAAAAAATCGATTTTCATTCAAATTATTTTTCCCCTATAGGTGAATCATTTCCTTCTGTCTGTTTTCAAGATTCTTTTCACCTTTAGCTTTCTTTTCACCTTTAGCTTTCAGAAATTTGGCTATCATGTGCCTTAGCATGGATTCTTTTTTCCTTAGGATTATCCTTTTTAGGGGTCACTCAGCTTCTTGAATTTGTATGTTTATCTTTTGCCAAATTTTGGGGGCATGTTCAGTCATATTTTTAATACTTTTTCAGCCCCATCCTCTTTCTTTCCTTTTGGGATTCCAGCTACATGAATGTTAGATCTTTTGTTTTTGTCCCACATGTCCCTGAAGCTTTTCCTTTTTCTTTTCTCCCCCCGCCCCCCCAGTTTTTTCTCTCTGTTGTTCAGGTTAAGTGATTTGTTATTCTGTCTTCAAGTTCACTGATTCTTTCCTCCATCATCTCCATTTTGCTGTTAAGCCTATTTCTTGAGTTTTTATTTCAGTTTTATATTTTTAAGTTCTAAAATTTCCATTTGGTTCTTCTTTATATCTTCCATATCTTTAATAAGACTTTCTATTTCTTTGCTGTGACTTCCTATTTTTTCATGTTTCAATGGTTTGTAATTGCTCATTGAAGCACTTTTACAACGGCTGCTTTAAAGTCCTTGTCATATAGTTCTAATATCTTGTTATCATGGCATCTACAGAGTATCCTTTCTCATTCAAGTTGAGATCTTCCTGATTCTTGGTATGTGATTTTTTTTATTGAAACTCAGACAACTTGGAGTATTATGAGACTCTGGATCTTATTTAAATTTTATGTTTTCATAGGCATCCCTATGTGATTTTTTTTATTGAAACTCAGACAACTTGGAGTATTATGAGACTCTGGATCTTATTTAAATTTTATGTTTTCATAGGCATCCCACTGTTCCAGCTAGGAAATAGGGTGGCACCATCTCATTACTGTCAGTTGAGGGGTGAAATTTTAGGTTCTTGACTCTGCCTCCCTTAAAACCCAGTGGGAAGGGGCTCCTTATTACTAATGAGCAGGGGTGGGAGTTTGGGGTACCCATGTGGTCTCCACTGACACAACCACAGGAGGGTTGCCACAATTGCTGAGCAGTGGTGACAGTTTTAACCCCCATTAACCTCCTTTAGCTCCACACAAGTGACGGAGGGAGGAGATCCTCATTATGGTCTGGTAAGGGTAGAAGTCTAGGCTCTCTACTTAGTTATTGGTGGAAGGATGGATATGGGGCTATGGTTTTTCTGTTGTATTGGGCTGCATAACAGTAAGTAGTGTCTACAAGTTCTCTGCCTTGCTGGGTTGCCCTTTTCCTGGCCCTTTAACTATCAAGAGCAGTGTTTTTTCAGGCCTCTTTTTTTTTTTTCTCTGTCTGTGCCCATTGGCATCTCTGGGTTGCTGGCTTCTCTGGCACCCAGTCTGGGCTATACGTGGCAGAAAACCCAGGGAACTCACTGCCATGTCAATCCTTGAGTCCCAGTGCACCTACCTGATCTGCCTTCTTCTCTTCACCTTTCAGAGTCTTCTTTTGTTTGTTTTAAATACAATGTCCTGGGTTTTTAGCTATACTCAGGGTTAGGAATAGGGAAAATTAGTACTTATTCCATCTTTCTGGAAGTACTAGTCACTTAAGGTTATTCTTATTTTACAAAATATCCCCGGTTTATGAAAGAGAAGTTCCTTCATAGCCTTGTTAATTAAATAATTAACTTAAAAGTAAAACAAAACTTCGGGTGGATCCTAACTTTAAATGAAAATCAAAGACAAACATCTAGATCCCTGCTATAACCCCTTTATTTTAACATGTCATTAACTATCTATCACAGAGTAAGCTACTAATACTTGATAAGTGAATTAAATAAATCTGTATTTTTGTCTGAAGATGCATTATTTTTCCTGCTCTGTTAATTTAAAAAACATATCCCCCATTCAAAAACCATACTGTTCCTTGCCTTCTCACCTCTGGTCATGACCTCTTCACCCTACAGTTCTTTCCTGAACTAGCCTTTATCTTTCCAGACCCAGTTTACATATTTCATCTCCAAATAGTTTTCCTTAACCCCACATTTAGGTTGGATGCCCCATTTATATGCTCCCATGGAGATCTGTTTTTCCCTATTAGTAGTTAACACTCTGTACTGTAATTGTTTATTTACTGTTGTCTTTCCAGCTAGTCTATTGGCTTCTGGAGAGGAGGAGCTGATCTAAATGTTCATAGATATAGAACCAGCACCAAACAGTGTCTGCCATATTACAGGGACACAATAATTACTTGCTGAATAAGTGGATTACTCTTAACTTGACTTTTTCTTTGTATCAGGGTCATGAAGCAGAAGAACCTCAGCTCTCAGACTGGTTTAATCCTAAGTAAGAAAAAATATTCTGCACACGGATAATAATAATAATAATAATAATCATCATCATCATCATCATCATCATCATCAACTCAATTTAAATGGGGGAGATTTTTTTCCCTATCATCAAATTGTACCTATCCTGGCATGTTTCTAGGCCTTGGAGTTTTTATTTTCTTTTAATTTGTTAAAAAAGATTTTATTTATTTATTTGAGAGAGAAAGCATGAGCGGGGAGGAGAGGAGGCTGGGAGTCTGACATGGGGCTCTATCCCAGGACCCTGGGATCATGACCTGAGCTGAAGTCAGATGCTTAACTAACTGAGCCACCCAGGTATCCCCTTGGAGTTTTTATTTTTAAGGCTTTTATATATAAACCTAGTGTCTCTTTATCAAGAATCGGGCAATTAAGGGTCATAACGAGAAAACTGTTATCTAGTTTAACATTCCTGGTTTTATTAGGGGAAAGAAAAAAAAAATCTTTTTAGTAGCAGCCCAAAAATGCCACTAAGGACTTCTCTTGATTTTGGCATTAACACTCGGGGGAGAATCTCATTCTTTATAATGGCAATCGAGTATTCTATTTTATAGATAATTTATATAACCAGTTCCCTCTTGGTTTTGAATCGTTTGCAATTTGAGGGCTGTTGTAACTCATGCTTTGATGAACATCCTTGTATATATATTTTTGTACCCTCTTGTGTGAATTTATCCATATGATAAATGCCTATTGTAGCATCATTAGTTTAAGAGACGTAGATATTTTATATTTTCATTCAGGTTGCTAAATTGCCTTTTAATAATTATTCCACTTGTTTTCTAATCCACAGTGGATAAATAATAATATTTTGTTTTATAAATTTACATTTTATTCTAGTAGTATCAAACATTTTATTGCTGGCAAAAACTGCTAGTTAAAATATCTCAATTCAATTTGCACTTCTGTAATTATTATTGAATTTGGGCATCTTTTATATGTGTGTTCTTTATTTGTATTTCCTGTTCTGTGAATTATTTTTTTCATATTTACGTTTTTAAAATAACCTCAAGTGCACAGAATTAGATAACAATCTTTGCTTCATGACTCACTCTGATCATTAGGTTATGCAAGATCCACTCATATTATTTGTGTGGTTTTTTGCTCGCTTATTTTTAATGAAACAAGAACTTCGACATTCAATAAAATTCAACATCCAGCTCTGCCTTTCCCAGTACCCGCATTCTGTCTCTTCACCCTCTGCCTTGAAACAATCTCCATCCTGAATCCTGCTTCATCACCCCATTGCTTTCTCTTTTTAAAATATAAGTTAGATCTTCCCCATGTGTTGTGGGAAAAGTGTATTTTTTTAATTTAAGTTTTGGTAATTTTATAAAGAGGATATAATGCTATGTATGTAATCTCCAGGGACTTATTTCGGCCCTTAATATTAGAATGCAAAGATTCATCCAAATTGCATATTACTATCATTCATTTTGATGGCTGTGTTAATAGTTGACTACAGAAATATACCACAGTTTGTTCATCCATTGCCTTAGTAATGGGCACTTGAACTGTTTCTAGGTTTTTGTTATTACGAACATTAAGAAGTAACACTCTCGTAAGGGGCTTTTCCAAAGACTTCAAAGTGTTTATAATATATATATATTAGAAAAGTTATAGATAAAACAGCGGCCCAACATCTATCTCTGACCTCCTCTTCAACTGTTGTTTCCCTCACTCCACTCCAATCATGCTAGCTCCCTTTTGTTCTCTGGATCCACCCAGCGTGCTCTCACCTGGGGATCTTTGCACCTGCTGTTCTTTCTCCATAGACCATTCATCCTTCAAACAGCCAAATGACTCATTCTTTCACTTCCCTCAGGACTCCACTCAAATGTTATCAGTGAAGCCTGCTCTAATCACTCCATATAAACCAGCACACCCATGCCCTTTCTCCCTTATCCAGATTTATTTTTTCCATTGCTCTCCTCAACATTTGACACACTGTATATTTGCTTGCTTATTCATTTATTATCTGCCTCTCCCACAAGAATGTGCCTAGAAAAAAAAAAGCCTAGATATAGTAGAGATTCAATATTTGTAGAATAAACAAATACATGAGACCTTTTGTCTAAGTGAAACGATAGCACCTTCATAAAAATATAATAGCAATGGTAGAAGGCATTGTGCTTTATTATGAAGCATCGTATTGGCTTTTAGTTTAGAATGAAATGACCCCTTCAATATTGTGATATCAGGCAGGAAGTTCATTTTTGGTTCTTATTAAGTAGAAAAAAAACTATAAGCTTAAAGCAAATATAAAAGAGTAAATGTCTCAGAACATCCAAGGAAAGTGTGAAAAATAAGAAAGTTAACAGGATTTTGCCTTAAATATCCAAACATATTCTACTATCATTATGATCAAATCAACATGGAATGGATCAGAGGAGTAGTAAATCCAGAATTAGATCACAGTATGTATCAAAGTTGATACATAACAAAAGCAGTATTTTAAAAATCAGTGAGGAAAGGACTGATTATTTCATAAATTATACTGACACTACTCGCAGTCTAAGTACGGGGAAAAATGGGGTCTTACCCCTATGGCATAAAGATAAATTCCTGATAGATTACAGACTTGACTGTAAAAAATAAAGCAGTAAAACATTTTGTTAGAAAATCAGTATGACAACATGTAAAGTCTAGGTAAGAAGGAAATCTTAGTTCATGCTGGAAACCTACTAGCTATGTAAAAAGACATATTTCACTATATTAAAAAAAAACTTTTTATTTTGGTTTTAAACCAAGCACCTGGGTGGCTTAGCCGTTAAGCGTCTGCCTTCGGCTCAGGTCATGATCCCAGGGTCCTGGGACGGAGGCCTGCATTGGGCTCCCTGCTCCGTGGGAAGCCTGCTTCTCCCTCTCACACTCCCCTTGCTTGTGTTCCCTCTCTCATTGTGTCTCTCTGTCAAATAAATAAATAAAATCTTTTAAAAAAAAGTTTTGGTAGACAAAAAATCTGGGAAAAAATTATTTGTAATACAGATAATAATTATCAAACTATAAGGAATATTCATAAACTGCTGAGAATAAATTAACAATTCAATAGAAAAATATGAAACTCAGGGCATCTGGGTGGCTTAGTCAATTAAGCATCCAACTCTTAATTTCGGCTCAGGTCATGATCTCAGGGTCATGAGACTGAGCCCCACATTGGGCTCTGTGCTGGGAGACTGCTTGAGATTCTCTGTCTTCCTCTCCCTCTGCACTTCCCCCACTGCACACGCTAATATACATATATATAATATTTATATATATTATATATAATATTTATATATATATTTACCATCTGCTCACACATATATATTATATATAATTTGCTCACATTAGAACAAATTGAGATAGCCAATAAGTATATGAAAAGATACTCAAATTCACTAGAAATCAGAGAAATGTAAAATAATGTAATAATGAGCTATTATTTATACCCATCAAACTGGAATCTTTTTATTTATTTATTTATTTTTAAAGATTTTATTTATTTATTTGACAGAGATAGAGACAGCCAGTGAGAGAGGGAACACAAGCAGGGGGAGTGGGAGAGGAAGAAGCAGGCTCACAGCAGAGGAGCCTGATGTGGGGCTCGATCCCATAACGCCGGGATCACGCCCTAAGCCGAAGGCAGATGCTTAACCGCTGTGCCACCCAGGCGCCCCTGGAATCTTTTTAAAGCTACAATCTAATAGTATAGGAGAAATTCTGGTGGGAAGGTGAAATATTGCAGCTGTTTAAAAAGTAATTGGGTAAGAACCCAAATTTTTTTTTAAATTATTTATTTATTTATTTATTTACTTGAGAGGGAGTGTGAGCAAGTGGGGGAAAGGGCAGAGGGAGAGAATCTTCAAGCAGACTCCCCACAGAGCACAGAGCCCCATGTAGGGCTCTCTCTCACGATCCATGAGATCATGACCTGAGCTGAAACCAAGAGTCAGCTGCTTAACCAACTGTGCCACCCAGGTGCCCCAGGTAACAACTATTAAAAATGAACACAGGTATACAGCAAACGTACTCCTGGGATCAGCCAGTAAAAAAAACAGCAATAAAACCTAAGGACATAAGATTAAGATTTGTTATATCACTTTTTATAACGACAGACATCCCAGAAATAAAATGAAAACCCATTCATAAGGAAATGGCTAAACAAACTGTCCACACCTTGGAATATTATGCAGCCATTACAGAGAGTGAACGAGAACTAGTCCAGAAAACACGAAAGGATTTCCACAAAGTTGTATTGAGTAGAAAGGCGAGCTGCAGAAAAGGATGCATTATCTTATTATTATAAAATAAACAAGATTCTAAAAGCCTGGATATATATGTGTATTTAATGTATATGTGCATATTGTACACATATTTTCTATAGAATTCTATGAATATGGTGGGGGGAAGAAAAGGGTACCAACTAGGCTGCTAATATGGCAGTTTGGCTAGGAAGAAGGGAGGTGGAATATTGTATACTGTGGAGCAGGAGTAGATGTGGGAAACATACACCCTGGAAATTCTCTAGTACTATCATGATTCTGTTTGCTCATGGTATGTTTATCTCTGTGACATCACATCTGCTTCCTACACTTTTTAGACTCCTGTTCAGTTTCCTATAACTAGACATACATCAATATAGCCTGGACTTACAGGAAGAGTCCCTGCCCTCTCCCTCCAGAACTACTTTTTGAACAAATTATACCCTCCCATATTATTGTCATGATCACATCTCAGCAAATCTTAGTAATACCTTCTAGCATTGAAATTATTTCTAATTCATTTTGGCACCTATTCTCTCTTCATTAGGAATGTGGGTATCTTAGGTCATATATATGATGTCCCCCCTTCATTATCGTGCTTCTATGTCCCACCTATGACAGTCTATAGCACTATGACACTGTAGCATTCTCCCCTGTGTACCTCCTTCTGCAAATGTTCATTGTTAGCAATATACTTTGTGAGTAGGTCACTTTGTATCCTGCTGAATACCATCTGCTCAGGCCTCCTGAGGTATTTTCTAAGCTCCTCAGATACTGAATCTATCAGGGTGTAAGAGGAAGAATGCAACTGAGATGAAGTAACTCTGGTGAAGGGATGGTTGGCAGAGATGTGAACAAGGTGAAGAGACCCAGCAAAGGATATGGAGGCATTGAGAGGCTTGCAACAGCAAAAAGTTATGACCACCCTCTGCCTAAAGGGACAAGGGAAGGGATGGTGTTCCTGGAGACCAGGGATTTCTGGAACCAGAAAAGAGCTACCCAACAGAAGCTGTAGTTGTATATGGACACAACCACTGTTAAGATCTCAACAAAGCTGGGAGAGAGGGGAAGAAAATAGACAACCACCTTTCCTGTCCTCTGCTCTCATGCTGGTGCCTCCCACTAGCAGAACTCGCTGCAAGCCATAGGGCAGGGAACTTTGGGTGATCGGTCTGCTCCCAAGGCAGGCCAAGTAGAGAAGGGCTGAGGAAGGAGAGCGGAACAGTAAATGGAGAATAACTAACACCAGGCACCCTTTTTGCCACTAAGCATCATTTCTCGAATTTGACTTAGATGGAGAAGCTCATGTTCCCCGAACAGGAGAAACAAAAAGTCATATCAGCTAGGGGGTATCATCAAGATGATGGCAATCCAGCCCCATTCCCAACCTAAACTGTAATCTAAATTGTAACATTTGCCATCTCTAGCACTCTTCATATAAAGTGGTGAAGGGGAGAGAATAATTAACAGCAAATCATGGCTACAATCCCACTTCTGTAGCTGTACAGGTGGTTGGGAATAAAAGGAGGCAGCTAACAATCACTACCCCATGGTTTCTTTACCCTCTGCTAACCCCTTTGATGGCCAGAGTTTCTATCTGATAGGGTGACTCAAACCTCCATTCCTGAAGAGTCTGATTCTCTTGGTGGTCTCACCTTAGGGAGTTGCCACAATTTCCCATTGACCATTATTGCTGGAAATGGGAGTAGCAGGGGCAACCCCGAAGAATCCCTTGCATTCTATGTGAAGCCCTCCTTGCCGTCATTGTATAACCTCATCTCAGTATCTTCCTGGTGAGGAAGATCAGTCATGCTGGCCAGCGCAGTAATGCCATTTTCTGCCTGTTAGCTCAGCAACATGAGGAACCACAAGGGATCGGCTATCAGGTTCATAGAACCATGACTTATTTCCTAGAGGAAAGACTCCTCCCTTGGGAACTGAGAACACTACACACACTGAACGCAAGGTCACAGCAATGGTGAGTAAACATTCTATAAGTGAATTATTAGATGTGATTGTGAGCAGGAATAGCCCCACATCCACCTTGTTTTATGAACGGCGCATGTTAGCTTGGGAAGAAACAGTATTTCACAGTGCTCGCTGATTCAAAGCATGAATGGTGTAATACTACAGAACAGTTCCTCAACCTTTTCAGGGAATTAATCTCGGAACTAGCACTGAAACTGAGACTTTCCCTGGCTCTTCCACTCTCTATCAGGCCAGCTGCCTCTAGACAGACTATGTGCCTCATAGTCAGACCAGAGAACTTTATGGAAATGGGCCAACTGTTACACTATTTTCACCATGGAACGAGTACCCTGGATGGGGGCAATGTTATGTGTGATACAATGGCAACTAATAAGATATTCTGCAAGTCAACAAAGCTGACAAATTTGTAGGCAGGAAAAGCAAATCCCTCCCCAGAACATAAAACATTCCCCTGAAGGACAAGTGTTATTCCTTTCTTCGTGGAGTCTAACGTAATCAACCAGCCATCATCTGGCTGGCTGGTCACCCTGGGAAGTGGCTTCATACTGTGGGCTCCCATTGTCCCTTGTTGTTGACAAGTTGGGTGCTCAGCACTGGAGATAGCTCAGTCTTAGCAAGGGGATGTCCATGTCATTGAGCCCGTGCATAAACTCCACTGGACTCCAAGTAGCTAGGGCCACGTTATACAGAGACACTAAGCCAGCCACAAAGGAGACTGGGCAAGGTGTCTAGCTGCCATCCAGAGGGTCAATCATCTTGTCTGCCTAATGCTGAGCACCTATTTGGCAGAGAATGCCCTCTGGCCAGCACTTACCTTCCAGGTAAGGAGCTTCATACCTGTAATAGAAATCTAATGACTCTAAGTCTCTCCTACTCCTTCCTCTTCTGTTTTATCAATTTGCAAACACAAGTTTTTACCTGCCTTCTTCTTTCAGAGACTGCTTTTGTTCTGTCAGCAAATCTTTAATCCGATCTAATGAAGAAAGAGGGATAATCTTCAAACCCTTTCATCTTCACAAATAGATACTGATTTGCATCTGGGATGTGCCTAGGTGATAAGCATCATCACCCCGATAAGGGTACAGGTGGCCAATATTAAGGCGGAGTTTGAGACTTGTGAGTCAAATAGAAGTGTCTGACTATAAGCTCTAAGAAGTGTTTAAAAATAAATGCATAATAAATAAGTAAATGTGGAAGTTCAGAAAATCCCTAAAATAGTAAGAGTAAGGGTACTTTGAAGAATTTTTTTTTTATTAATGTACTATTGAGGGTTGCCAAATCTTACTCTTATCTGGGTCAGAATTTGTAAACAAAACCTGTAAATCACCAAAAGCAAAATGGCTTCTCATTTTGTAGTCGATTCCTTCCAAAGCAAAGGTGTTAATTTGTTTTAATAGTTTAATGCCCTGCCTCCAGCCGAACTATTACTTTTGTCTGCTTCTTTGCTTTGTTTTTTGTTTATTAGTACTAATGCTGCTTCTGCTGTTATTTTGTTACTATTAGAAGCAAACCTAATATTGGGGCGCCTGGGTGGCACAGCGGTTAAGCGTCTGCCTTCGGCTCAGGGCGTGATCCCGGCGTTATGGGATCGAGCCCCACATCAGGCTCCTCTGCTATGAGCCTGCTTCTTCCTCTCCCACTCCCCCTGCTTGTGTTCCCTCTCTCGCTGGCTGTCTGTCAAATAAATAAATAAAATCTTTAAAAAAAAAAAAAAAAAAGAAGCAAACCTAATATTAATCTTCTCTTTTGGACTAATCTTATTTTCTTCTGGTTTGCACTCATGGGCCTAGAACAGTAGGAAGGGTGGGAAGAAGGTGCTCTAGATCTCCTAGAAAAGAGGGAAGAAGAGAAAGACGCAAAGCGGGTTAAGAGAACGGAAGACAAATGCACACGGTGGTGCTGTCTGCTTTAGGCAATAAGCAGAGAAGTGATCAGACACTGGGCAGCTAGTTTAAGCCGCAGTCAGAGCTCAAGGGAAGGAGCGCCTGGGCGGCTCAGTCATTAAGCGTCTGCCTTTGGCTTGGGTCACCATCTCTGGGTCCCCGTGCTGGGTTCTGTGCTCAGCGGGGAGTCTGCTCTTCCCTCTGCCTCTGCCGCACCCCCCCCCCACTCCTGTTGTCTCTCACTCACTCACTCACTCTCAAATAAATAAATAAAATCTTTTAAAAAAAGATTTTTTAAAAAAGGGGGAAAAAATCTCTGGGCTCAAAAGGCAGTTGGGAATACTGACTGAAGCACAGATTAGGAAAGCCAACTGGTTAATCTTGAATCCTGACTCTGCCATTTGTTAACTGTGGGATACTAAGCAATTGACTCAACCAATCTCTGCTCACGTTTCCTCATACGAAAAATAGAGATAATGATGGTAGGACAATGTAGGACATTGCAAGGATTAAATGAATACTGTAAAGCACTTAATCACGGTGCCTGGCACATAGTAAGTACTTTGTAATCATTAACTATTATCACTTGGACCACAACTTACGTTGTCATGATAAGGTGGTAGCTTGATTTGTTTCGTTTGTTCAACAGAAAGCGTCCTGATGTAAAAACAACAACTGATTGGTTTGCACCAATCATATGGGAAGGAACTTACAACAGACAAGTCCTGGAAAAGTATTACAAAAGGAGGAACATTACCATAGGCTTGGCTGTGTTTGCTACTGGAAAGTAGGTGCTACTAACATTCATCCTTCTTTATTTTGGAAAAACATGGATAGGTACCCATGAACTCTCTACATCCAAAGAGTTACTCATACTTAACCCTAATCATGATTTCTGGCTGACCTGCATAATTATAGTGGTTATTTTCTGCAGCCATGGCTGAATCCTTTACACGACTTGGGAATCTTCTTATTAATATCCACTTAGCTCTCTTTTCCTTTTTTCTCAATCAACTTTATGGCTCTTCTCCGGCCCCCAAGCTCACTACCTCCTCTTTCATTAATCAACACAGATAAGCTCTTTACCCAACTTCTCTGCCCCTACCCATTGGCAATTCTGTAGCAACAATGACACATGGTGTTCGATAGCATGCCTAAGTGACATGTTTTCTCCTGATGAGTTTTCAAAATAAGTGTTTTGTTTTTTGTGTTTCTCAGGTTTGTAGATCAGTACCTGCAACAGTTCATCCAGTCCGCTAATAAACACTTCATGAGTGGCTACAATGTTATCTTTTATATCTTGATGGATGACTTCTCCAAACTACCTCCCATAGAGTTAGGTGCCCTTCGAACATTTAAACTATGTATTGTATTCAGACGACATGAGTGGAAAGACCTGAATTACATATACATGAGGAACTTGCATATGTACGTCCTAGAACACATCCAGCACAAAGCTGACTTTCTCTTCAGTATGACCGTGAACCAGATCTTCAGGAGTGACTTTGGGGTAGAAGCTCTGGGCAAGTCTGTAGCTCAACTCCATGGATGGTGGTATTTTGGACATGCTAAAAACTTCCCTTATGAGAGAAGCCCTAACTCAGCAGCTTTCATCCCTTTTGGAGAGGGAGATTTCTATTACCGTGGCGCAATTTTTGGTGGTACACCCTATGAGGTTTTAGCCTTCATTGAAGAATATAAAAAAGGAGTTCAAAATGATGCCCGAAGAGGATTTAAGAGTACATATGAACGTTACCTAAACAAATATTTATTTATCAATAAACCCACTAAGTTGTTATCACCAGAATACAATTGGGATCCAAATTTTAGACCGCCCCCACAAATTAAACGTGTAAAGATAGAATGCCAGTCAAAAAGTATTTGAGGTTATATCATTAGATTTACGAATTAATAAGTGAATCATCACAATAATTCCTCAAATATAAAACTTGTTAAAAGTTTCAGTGTTTTAGAAGCTTGCAAAAATGTGCAATCTTCCAAAATAAATTGTTTTTCTCCTTGTAAACTTGAACCATCTAAATCTGCTTAAACTGGATTAAGAATAAATGGATGGTAATTTAATGTTAATGCACAGTGATGTTATTATCTACATATAATAAATAATGTAGAAATACTTTTGGAGGCATAAAATGAAGAAACACACCCAGACTCTAGTTCAGAAAATAAAGATGGTAGAGAGATGATAGATAGATAGATAGATAGATAGATAGATAGATAGATAGATAGATAGGTGATACACATACACATATACACAATGTCAAAGGGATATATTTAAGGGAAAAAATATTCATCAACTCACTCATCAAATACTCTTTTTTAGTGTTGGGAGATAAATACTGCTTATAATTAATCTCAGTTAGTATTTAATCTATTATCTGATTGAACTTAGGTGAACTGGAGACATTCTACCAAAAACATATCTTACCTCTATTGTTACAAAGATGTTGGATTCATTCTTTTTTCTTTTTGGGGGGGTTGGGCAGAGGGAGAGGGAAATCTTGGAAATAATTACAGACAACCATAAGAGGACTCTGAAAGATAGAACGAGGAAAGCAGATGGGCTAGGGACCTTAGGACTTGAGGAACAATATGGCAGGGAGTTCCCTGGGATTTCTTTTGTCTCCCGTATATCCCAGACCGGGCACTGGAGAGGCACACAGCTCAGAACCACCAAAAGGCAAAGCCCAAAAACCCCCAAGCCAACCAACCAACCAAACAACCAAACAAACAAACAAACAAACAAACAAAAAAACCTCTAGGACCAGCTAGGAAAAGGCCCAGGAAAGAGGCAGCTCATCAGAGACCTAACGGGGAAGCCCATCTCCATGCAATACCTGGCTGACCTGCTCTGCCTACACCAGCAGCACCTGCAAAGAGGAGGCAGAGGATTCCACCCAGAAGCTCAGTGTCTCCTGGCCCCCCACTCAGCAGTAGAGGGAGACTCATTCTAGCATCTCCTGGGCTCTACACAGTGGTAAAGACGACGCCCACCACTACCACCAGAGGCAGAAGGAGGCCCAGGTACATGCTTCTCTCCCTCAGGGGCACTGGCAGAGATGGAAGAAGAAGTGTCAGCACCAGATGACCTAGAGAGATGGCCCCTGAAAACCTTCCAATCCACATGCCCGTCATCCTCCACCCAGCACCTAGAGGCACCGGGGAGCCCAGGAAGCGCCTTCCACTCCCTCAGACAATACCAGCAGTGATTAGGTAGGCACAGGGTGGTCCAGACAACAGGCTCAGGGAAGCACTCACTGCCCCATAGCTTGGCATCTCCCATACTCCCCCTAGGAGCACCTGCCTGGGAAAGTGCACGCCACCCCTGCGGGCAGCATCAGCACAAGCAAGCAGGAGACCTGATGGTGCCGGGTGAGTGCAACGGACCAGAATGACACTATACAGGCTCCGAATCCTATACTATTATTGGAACCACAGCCCAGAAAAGAAAGCCAGGGACGATGTCCTAAACATAAACAGGGTGACTGTCTGCTGAAATAAAAAACTTAAATAGGATCCAAGGTCTCAACACTTAGTAGTCAAAATTTCCAGGATACAATAAAAAAAAATTATTCATACCAAGGACAAGAAAAGTCACAACCCAAACAAGAAAAGGCAATCAACTGATGCCAACATAGAGACAAATCAGATGCCAGAATCATCTGACAAAGGTTGGAACAGCCATCATAAAAAATGCTTCAGTGGGCACCTGGTTGGCTCAGTTGGTGGAGCGTTGACTCTTGATCACAGGATTGTGAGTTTGAGCCCCACAATGGCGTAGAGATGGCTTAAACAACACAACACAAAACAAACAAACAAAAAAACCCAAACCAAACCAAACCAAAACAAAAGCTTCAACAAGCAATTCCAAATTATCTCAAAACAAATTAAAAAATAGAAAACGTCAGGGAAAAATGTTTATTAAATGAATGAATAATGTTTAGTAAATACTGTGGAAGAACACATATCATGTATTACTATTTATATTTTACTTTACAGAATGTAAAGCAACAGTACATACTGCTTAGGAATATAAACATACAGGTAAAAATACAAAGAGATAAATTGCAAGGATAATCACCAAATTTGTGATTGTGGTTACCTCTGTGATAGAAAGGAAATGTGATCAGAAAGGATACACAATGTATTTCATCTGTATGTGAAATGTTTTATTTCCTAAGCTTGGTTACTGTTACTAAGGTGTTCATTATAGCAGTCTTTACACTTTGATGCCTGAAATATAATAAAAAATGACTTTATTGAACAACTCTACTGAGTGATCTCTGTCTCTTGTAGTTCAAAAATTTTCACTCAATACCGTAAACGAAGCTTTTGAGCTTAACTTGCTAATTTTTGCTTTAACCTTTAAGTTTTTAGGTTACAAAGACTATTGCCCCTACCAAAGACTGTACAAAATGCATATATTTCAAAGGAGAACAAAATATATATATGTGAAATAACTTTATCTACGATAAAATCTAGACTAGCACCATACGTAAGAGGAAAGATTGTCAATGTTCTAGTTCTTAAATTAGGTAGCGGTTTCTAAGTAAAAAGAGTAATAAAATTGACAAACTACTCACAGAATCCAGCAAGAAAAAAAAGAGAGAAAACACAGATAACCAATATCATAAATAAAAGGAGAGACATTTTATTACTAATTATTACCAATAGCACAGATAACATCAAATATAATAAAAGGATACTTTGAAACAAAAATTTCCAATACATTTGAATATATGGAAGAAACAGAAATTTTTAAAGAAAAATATAAAATTGCGAACGACACGGGTAGAAATAGAAAAATAAAATATCTTAAAGAAACTGACTCAGAGGGGGGAAACAAGTCTTCCCTCAAAAATAAGTAGGCCCTGGGTGAAATAGGTGAAGGGGATTAAGAGCACACTTACCATGACGAACACTGAGTAGTGTATAGAATTGTTGAGTCACTATATTGTATACCTGAAACTAATACAACACTGTAGGTTAATTATGCTGGAATTAACATTTGAAAAATACGGGAAATAAAAAATAGACCCTTACCTCATACTACTAACAAAAATTAACTTAAAATGGTTCAAAAATCTAAATATAAGAGCTAAAACTATGAAATTCTTAGAAGAAAACATAGGGACAAACCATGCCCATGGATTTGGCAATGGTTTCTTAGATATGACACCAACAACATGAGCAAAAGGAAAAATAAACTGAGAGTACAAAACTTTTATTTTTATTCTTTTTTTTTTTATTTGATAGAGAGAGAGCGTGCACACAAGTGGGAGGGAGGAGGGGTGGAGGGAGAGGGAAAAGCAGACTCCCCATTGAGCAGGGAGCCAGACGCGGGGCTCAATCCCAGGACCCAGGGATCATGACCTGAGTTGAAGGCAGACACTCAACGGATTGAGCCACCCAGGCCCCCCAAAACTTTTATGCATCAAATGACATGATTAAGAAAGTGAAAAGACAACCACAGAATGGGAAAAAAAACCCTGCAGATCATTTATCTGATAAGTCTAGTATCTAGACTTACCTATATAAAGAGTTCTTACAACTCGACAAAAGAGAACAAGCCACTTTAAAAATGGAATGGCCATTTTTCTGAAACTATATATGCAAATGGCCACCAAGCATATGAAAAGATGCTTAACATCATTAGCCATTGGAGAAATGAAAATCAAAACATTGAGATACAACTTCACACCCACCAGGATGGCTATAATTTATTTTAAAGATTTTATTTATTTTTTTGACAGATTGAGAGTGGGCACACACAAGCAGGGGGAGCGGCAGAGGGAGAGGGAGAAGCAGGCTCCAGGATGAGCAGGGAGCCTGATGGGGGGCTCAATGCCAGGACCCTGGGATCATGACCTGAGCCGAAGGCAGACACTTAACTGATTGAGCCACCCAGGTGCCCCAGGAGGGCTGTAATTTTAAAAGATGGAAAATAATAATTGTCAGAGTGAGGAGAAGTTAGAACCTATGTACGTTGCCTTGAGAATGTAAAATAGTGTGGCGGCAGTGGAAAACATGTTAGCAATTCCTCAAAAAGTTAAATATAGAATTACCACATGACCCAGGAATTCTACTCCTAGGTACAGGTCCAAAAGAACTGAAAAGGTTTTCAAACAAAAACTTGAACGTGAATGTTCATAGCAGCACTATTCAGAATAGCCAAGAAGTGAAAACAATCCAAACGTCCATCGGTGGGTAAATAAGCAGAATGTGGTTTCCACACACCCGGAGAATATTATTCAGCCATAAAGAGGAATGAAGGACTGGTACAGGCTGTCACATGATGAGCTTGAAACCATTATGGTAAGTGAAAGAAGCCAGTTATGAGAGACTACCTAACATCTGGGTCCATTTACATGAGATGTCCAGAATAGGCAACTCGTAAGACAGGAAGTAGGTCAGCGGTAGCTTAGGGCTGGGGTTTTACAGAAGGGGACAGTCAACAGCTAAAGGGTACATCATCTCTCTTTGCCGTGACAAAAATGTTCTAGAGTTGGCTGTGGTGATGGTTGCATATATTTGTGACTATACTAAAAAACCACGGACCTGGATGCTTGAAATGGGTAAACTCTCTGATACGTGAACTCTATCTTAGCAAAATTAAGATAAATCATTAATTTTAAAAAATAATTCCAAGCTCTGATGTATTCTCCAGCAAATCCAAAGAAGAAATAATGCCAAAATTACACGAACTCTAGGATGATAGGAAAAGAGAGATTCATCAACTCACATTCGGGGGCTGGCAAACTCTGATACGAAAACCTGACGATAGCAAAACCTGATTGACTGTGTTCTCAGGCACCCTTTAACGAACAAAGACAAGGAAAATTATAGGCCAATCTCATTCATGGACATAAATATAAAAAATATTAAAGAATACGTTAGGAACCCAAATTGAGAAATCTATTAAAAAGTTAATCAATCATGACCAAGGTGGATTTATCTTAGGAATGTAAGGTCAGTTTAACATTAGGAAATCAGGGGCGCCTGGGTGGCACAGCGGTTAAGCGTCTGCCTTCGGCTCAGGGCGTGATCCTGGCGTTATGGGATCGAGCCCCACATCAGGCTCCTCTGCTATGAGCCTGCTTCTTCCTCTCCCACTCCCCCTGCTTGTGTTCCCTCTCTCGCTGGCTGTCTCTATCTCTGTCGAATAAATAAATAAAATCTTTAAAAAAAAAAACATTAGGAAATCAAACAGTGAGATCTACCACATTAAAAAATCAAAGCAGGGGAAAAAATCACAGCATTTCTAGACAGATGTAAATTTTTAAAAAAATTTATAATATTCAACATCCATTCATGATTTTATTTAAAACTTTCCCCAAAAAATAGTTTGGAATTTTCTTAATGCGATCAAGAATATCTACAGAAAACCAAAGTAAACTTACCATTTGCTCAATATCAAATATTAGAAGGCTTTCCTCTGAAAAGAGCAATTAAAGGTTTGCTGATATCACTACTTTTGTTCTATGTTGTGCTAGAGATTCCAGCCAGTACATGAAGGTCAGGAAAAATAAATAAAAGGCATAATTATCTACAGATGATATATTATATACATAGAGTCCCCCCAAAAGCTAAGCCATTAGAATTAATAAGAGCATTAAGCAAAATTGCTAGATGAACCAATATACCCAAGTCAACTGCATTTCCAAATACTATCCATAAACTGTTAGCAAATATATTGTTTAAAGATGTCTTTTTGCAATAGCATAAAAATTAAGTATCTAGAAATAAACCTATCAAAAGATATGCAAGACCTCTATATCGATTGAAAGTCACTAAAGACTAAAATAAATGGTGAACTGGAAGATTTAAGAGGGCTAAACATGCCAATTCACTCAAAAACAATTTATCGATTCACTTCAATCTTAATTAAAATTCCCAACAGATGTAGTTTGTTGCTTTTGGTTTGGGGTTTTCGTTTTGTTTTTGTTTGAATTTGACAAATTAAAAAAATACATATTTGAGAGAGAGTGAGCGCGCACGCACGCATGAGCAGGCCAGAGGGATAGGGGCAGAGAGAGAGGGAGAGAGAGAATCCCAAGCCGGCTCCACACTCAGTGCAGAGCCCAACGCAGGGCTGATCCCACGACCCTGAGATCAAGACTGAGCGGAAATCAAGAGTCCAATGCTTAACCAACTGAGCCACCCACGTGCCCCTTGACAAGCTGATTTAAAACACTATTGAAATTTTAAGGACCAAGAATATCGAGAACACTCTTTAAAAAAATAAGGTGAGAGTTCTTGTTGTATCAAATATTGACTGATTATAAAGTAAAAAAAAAAAGTAAATAATTAACACACTAATACTGTCACAGAAATTGACAAATCAGTGGCACATAACCAAGATATGCAATGACTCACACACAAATGAACACTACATATACAACGGTAATGGTAACCCATGGTCATAAAAAAAAAAAGATAATCTTTTCAGTAAATGGTGCTGGGAAAACAGAATATTCCTATGGAAATAATGAAACTGTATTCTCTCTCACCATACACAGAAACCAAATCCAGGTGAATTAAAAACCTACAAGTGGCCCCTTCCTTCCTTTTCCTTACTCTCCCAAATAATTTAGTCCCAAAGCCTTGAGGTAGGGCAGAGCAAAGTGGGTGTTAACAATTTCTCACCAGCTTACTCCTTTATTGTCACCCATCTAGCTCAAGTTGTCATCTCTCACCTGGATTGTTAAAATAGCATCTTACTGCTCTCCCTGCTTCTGACCTTGCCTTTCAGTCTGTTCTCAACACAGCAGCCAGGGTGATCCTATTAAATGGTACACAAGACCATGTCCTTGCTCAAAACTCTGGTAGGATTTCCAATCTCAAAATAAATGTAATAGTCCTTACTGTGATTCCAAAGGCTCTTATCTCCTAATGCTCTCCCCCCAGTTCAGCCTATTCCTCCTCACTGTTCCTTGAACTCACCAAGCATGTTTCCACGTTGGGGCTTTTGCACTATTTCCTCTGCCTAAAATGCTCTCTCGCTATCTCTTTTTTACTAGGAGGCTTCCCTGACCACCTGATTTAAAATTATAGACCCCTCCCCAGAAAACCTTAAACCTAAGTCTTCCTTCCTTGATTTATTTTTCCTCCTTCACATTTACAACTATATAGCATAGGATATATTTTACCTTTGCATTATCTTTATCCCCACAAGAATGTAAGCTTCCATAAAATCAGGCTTTTTGTCACAGTTTTAATTTCAATACCTAGAAAAGTGATTTGCATATAGAAAGTGTTCCATCAGTATTTGTTGAATAAGAAAAATAACAAATGACTGATGACTTTGGAAATTGTTCTCAGATTCTTAATTCCCCTGCTTTCTAGTCGTGGAGCTAGGACAAAAGAAGTACATTAAAGTTAACACTAGGTGGCATAATATCATAAGGAAAGTAATCGTTAACAACCCATCCTTTCCTCCTGACTGATACTGCTTCCAGAAAAGCCATTGTTGCCAAGTTTCCTCTGGCCTCCCCACTTCCCAGCCTGTTGGTGTCATGTTTGCAGTAATAACTTAAATTTCACTGATGTATGCCCCACCTGCATGAATGTTATTCTGTCCTGCCAAGCACCTCAGTTCTTCCATAAGCACTAGTGCACAACGTGCCAGTGTATGTTACCACGTTCCTACTCCCCATCCATTGCAATACCCCCCAACCCACCTTCAACTAAAGTCACCGCTGCACTAAAGCCCTCAAGTTTCCAGGGCGGTGGGGTGGTCTGTGGTGAGAAAGAATCTGTCTCCCCTGGGTTACACACTGCTCGATTTCCCAGATTTTACTTCCAAACTTCTCTCCCTAGAGCCCACACCAGAGCCCTAGGGTCCATAGGTTAGGAATCGATCTAAATGGCAGCTACCATGGAGGACTAAGACTCACTACTTCCCTGCACCACTAATGATGACTGGACTCAGTGCTCCTGCCAAGGAGCTGCTGTCACTAATCTGCCCCACCAGTTCCCTACCAGGGCAGGATGACCAACTTGTCCCGGGTTGCCAGGGACTTTTCCAATTTTAGCATAGGAAGTCTCAGGTTCCAGGAAATCCCTCCATCCGGGGCAACCTAGGACAGTTGATAACACTACATTAAACCCGGATCTGTCTGCACTCCACTCAAACTCAGCCCAGATCTGTCACATCGGTGCTACAAATATTACACCATTCTCTCATTCCACATGTGGTCATCACCAAGCACGTCAATTCTCCCTCCTTTGTGTCACCTATATTCGTTTTCTCCTCCACATGCCCACTGTAAAAGTTAGTGGAAAACGACAGTAACCAAGAAAAGACACGACCACTGAAGATGCAGAGACTTCGGCAGTGAAGCATTGGATCACATCACCTGGGGCAGGCACTGGCTCAGAGCAAAGGGAAGATGGAATGAGTAGGGGAAGAAGGAAGTTAGAAACATCAGCCACAGGCTCATACCCAGACAGAAAAAAGGACTAATATCTAGACATTATTTTCTTCTTTGCTTAATGTATGTGCACATATGTGTGTGTTTATGTATTTTTGTATATATTAAGTAATTTTCTTCTTCTCCCTTCCCATTGTAATTTTAAGAATTAATGGCAGTGGTTAACTTTACAATTTCATCTTTAGGTTACAGAATATTCAAGAGGGACTCCAACTGAACTTGAGTAATTGACATCATCCAGATATGAATGTAATGACATTTGGAACCTTTCCTTTTTGGGGAAAAGGTGAGAGTGCCTATTTCTACCAAGGGTCATTGTATCTTATTAAAGAAATGGCTGGAATCTGGTATTGCTGCACAGGAAGTTGAAATATATGGAGAAAGTTGTGTATGGACATGGAGTAGGCAGTGGGATGAGCTGTCCCTGTCATTACACCACTGCCTCTCAGTCCAAACCTACTTTCATGCTCTGCTTTGTGACGCCAGGCCTGGGACTATGGGAGCTCTACGTCTGCGTTGCCAGTCGACTTCCTTTGAATTCTGCAAGGCAGACAGAAGATGGGAGGAGGGAAGCACTCCTTTCCTGACAAGTGGTTAGCAATGATAACATTCAACTTTTGGGGGGGCACTTCTAGAACCAGGCTCATCATGCCTAATCAAAGACATCGGCAATAGTTAGGCCATGGCACCCGTTCCACAGTCTGAGGTCCCCTCCTTTGAGCTTCCTATTGTCTCCCCAGGCTAGAGTAGAGTTCCTGGAGTTCCTCTCCCTGGGTCAGCTCGGTATCCTCTTTTTTGCCTTTTCAGTTCTCCAAAACTACTTAGCTAATTCCCTATATTAAATTCTCTCTGTTGAAGTTCCAAGGTGTGTTCTATTGTTCTGAATGTATCCTGACTGATCCAGTCACCCCGCTAAGTAAAGAACCCTAACCACCTGCAATGCTGGCTAAAAACAATGGAAATATGAAGTGAGTGGTAGAAGAGGGAAGTGATCAATATGGACTATGACTTTTTACAGCGACGATGACTGTATAGCTAATGTGTATTTTTGTTATGTACATATTAACCAATGATTTATACTTTTTCCCCTTCCCTGTTACAGTTTTATATGGAGTGTGGGTGGAACTTAATTTACAATTTTGTTCATAGGTCACCAGGCCACAAGTTACCTCTAGACCTACTGGAGAGGAATGAGGATCACCAGGAGGTCCTGAACTTGAAAAGGCTACAATGACCAACGGGACTTTGAGTCTCTCTTCTTGTTTGGGGAGAAGGAGTGTCTTTGTATGACAGGCAGGAGTAGGAAAGTATTAAATGACGAGTGAACTTAGATGCTAAGTGGTAAAGGGGTGGGCTATATAAATGTTGAACCCATTTGTCCCCAAATTCATGTTTGCCCTTCCACTGCTGTGCAACCTATGAGAGGGCGCACTGGCTTTTCTTAACTGTGGTGCCCAGGCTCACTATCAGGTGGTTTCTGAAAGACTGGAAGACGGGGGTAGGAAGGACGAAGCCAGGATATTTCTCTCCATCTCCCTTCTATCTCAGGCACTTCTCTGGCAATGACTGCAACTCCAAAGGGCCCCAGCGCTCACCAGACAGGTCCTTAGAGGTCCGAGGCTCCAACAGATGAGCCCCAGCTCGGGGACTCAGCAACACGGCTTTCTTACCTTTGTCTCTCCAGGTTGCAGGCAGAGGTTCTCCCACTGTCACTAACCTCTGGGTTGCTTCACTTTCTCAGTAATGCAGTCAGTTCTGTCATCTGGCAGTCACTTCCCTGCATTATATTTTCTCTGTTGTAAATACTAAAGACGGTTGCCACTTTCCTCATTGTCCCTGATTATTTAAAACAGATGACAGCTGATCCCAGTCTGGGTACACTATAATGCTCAGTCAATATTCTGCCACTTTCCCACTTCTGGGAATTTATATCAAAATATATCTACACACCTACAAAATGAGATTTGTATGAGTTTATTCTATGTGCAAAGCCAACAATATATTGAGAAAAAAACACAAGCCACTTTCTGTAAGGGAACTGGTTACATGAATATTGGGACATCAACAGAGCTGTGAAAAAGAACAAGGAAAACCCCTATGAACTAATACAAAGTATTCAGTGAAGAGAGCACAGGATGGTAAAAATAGTGTGTTATCTTTTGTGTAAGAAGAAAAGAAGACTATGTGTTTGTACGTGCATAAAGAAACACCAAAAGACACACAAAAAACTAATCAAAGTGGTTACTTACAGTGGGTAGGGCAAAGGAGAACAAGGTAAACAGAGACAAGAGAGAGTATTCTCAATATATAGTCTGTGTTGTTTGGGCTTTTGAGCTGTATTAGTCCGTTACCAATAGAAAAAGTCACAAAAACTATAAAAATGCACAGGAAAAAAATGCAACCACCTAGTCACAAAATGATAAACAAAACCAATATCAAAATACTTTACATAAAATTGTAGGAAAATAAAAGAGGAAAAAAGACTACATACTGTCTGATTCCAACCCTAGGACATTCTGGAAAAGGCAAAGCTACAGAGACAACAAAAAGATCAGTGGTCATCAGGGGGTTGGAGGAAGGACGAACAGGCAGAGTGCAGAGGAGTTTTAGAGCAGTGGAAATACTCTGTATAATATTATAATGATAGACATATGTCATCATACATTTGTCCAAAGCCATACAAAGTACAGCACCAAGAGTGAACCCTGAGGTAAACTATGGACTTTGGGTGATTATGATATGTCAATATAGATTCATCCTTGGTAATTAATTATTTATTAAAATAAAAATGTACCATTTCTGGTGAATGGAAGAGGCTATACCTGTGTAGGGGCAGGGAGTATGGGGGAACTCTCTGTACCTTCCTCTCCATTATACTGTAAAGCTAACACTACTCTGGAAACATAAAGATGAGAGACAAAGGAGAAGAAAAGAAAGGCAGCAAATTTTCAGAGGCCTTCAGTCCTCATTTATGCAACTGGTCAAGAAGCCTATGTGGAAATTGTAACTCCCTTCCTCAACCCATTCAAGTTTCGGTTGCCTTTGACTAGCATAAGCCGGGTGAAGCTCTTTGCCTGGTTGACTAACCCAAACTTAGATTCCTGAGGTATCCAAGTCTGCCTTGTTTTCTGTTAGACTTAATAACTGGGCATGTAAAAAGCAGCTTCCATGCTCAGCATAAACCTGGCTTTATAGCAGTAACCCTAATTTACCTTTGATAATTAGGGCCAATCACACCAGCCAACATTAGAAGCCTTACTTCTCTAGCTATGAACTGAGTTTCTTGACTGATCACAATGTTTTATGAAATACAACAATGATACCCCAAAAAAGCATTCAGAGATTCCATGCATTATATTAATGGTAGAATTATAACAAACAGGAAGGGCAAATCCAAACAGATTAAACATCAATTTTGATGATTAAAAAACGTTTCCCCCAAGGCTTCCAGATAAAGATGGCAGATTGAACATAATAATTCAATTTCACTTCCTCTGAAATCCCACTAAAACTACCATAAAGGGATCTTTTAAAGCCCAGAAAACTATAAATACAAAGACAAGGAAGATAATAGAAACAAAATTTTGCTAGCTGGAATGCAGAAAAGTACTTGGGATACAGTGGGGAAAGGCAAGAACTGAACTGACGCATATCACAGAATCTTCCAAGGGCTCAGGAACTGAGTGGACTTTTAGAAGTGGGGGATAAAAAGTGATATTAAATAAGCATTGATAGAATGCAGTTTTAAAATACATTCCCCACCCCTCGAGTGTGGGCTGGATTTGGCAACTCTCTTCTAAAGAAGAATGTAGAGAAAGAGAAACAGTAAGGAGAGGAACCTGAGACACCACCCTAGCCAAATGCTCAAGATTATCATCACCAGTCCTAAGTCATGTTGACACCGTGCACCCCTGGTAGGATGCAGCATATCCCTGCGGTATTCCTCCCCCCAATCCATATTCCCAACGTAATCACGGCAAACCAAAACATCCAGCAAACCCAAATGGAGGGACAGCCTACAAAACACCTGTCAAGGTCATGAGAGACAAGGAAAGACCAATCAACGGTCACGGCTTGGAGACTAAGGGAACAGGATGACTGAATGCAATCTGATATCCTGCAACAGAAAAAGGACTTCATGGAAAACCTGGTGAAATCCAAACAAAGTCTGTGGTTAGTTAACACGATCATCCTCGTGTTGATTTCTCAGTTCTGGTACATGCAGCTTGATCAAAAGAGATGTTACCATGAGGAGAAGCTTGGGGGAGAATATACAGGAACTGTCTTTGCAACTTTTTCTGGTAAATCTAAAATCATTTCAAGATAAAAGGATTTTTGAAATACAAAAATGGCATGGCACTGAGTAAACTCCTGCAGAAGACCGGAACTGGTGAATGGGGAATGACAGACAGAGCAGCTATGGGAGCAAGAACCCTACTGGAAAATAGGAGCATGACCTAAGTGCGTGCATACCGAATGCTAAGACCCCAATACCAGCCTTAGAACTGGGCACCCCACACGGTAGAGTCCCTACAGATCAAAGAGAGAGGGAGAATACATTGATGAAAGAACCCATGGGTACCATTATCACCCAAGAACTAGCACTCAGTGCCGGGGCAGTACAATCTAGAACATTAGATATTTTATTCTGTGACGCTAACTTCATCTAGGCTCCAGGGAGATGCTTCTCTACTTCTCCTGCTCTTGTCCTCCTTTCTCCTCAAAGTAAAAGGTGATTGTCCCTGAATGCTGCGTGTGTGGGGGGAGGCAGGGGTTGTGCTTCTATTGTCAGAGACAGACTTTGCTGCTCAGAGAATGTGCACAGTAGAAGCACTTTGGTAAAACAAAATACAAATTAACTAGTGTGACAAATCCTTCCTCTCTGAGAGCATGAATGAAACAGATACTTGCATTTTAAAGTCTCAGAGTATTGAAAATTCATTTTTTTAACTCATTTCAGATTCCACTTGGAGAATTCACTGATAATCACTAATTAGCATACTGTTCAACACTGTTACACATAGCAGCTGAGAAACATTTTGTAGTATTAAATAATTCAAATTATTCTTAAATCTGTGTGTGTCTAGAAGTAATATGTGTGCAGCAAGCTATTTGTATCTTATACTGACAGATGGATACTAATTCTAGAATCCTAATTAGATTTACTTTTATAAAACATATGATACGATTTAATTAAATTTTCAAAATATGAAGTTAAAAATTCCAGCTTTAAATTTTTATATTTGTTGACTATAATCAGTATCTTACCTTTCAGTTTTAATAGATTATCTTGAATGTTTTATTTTTTTTTTTAGAAGATTTTATTTATTTACTTGATAGAGAGACAGCCAGCTAGAAAGGGAACACAAGCAGGGGGAGTGGGAGAGGAAGAAGCAGGCTCCCAGTGAAGGAGCCTGATGTGGGGCTCGATCCCAGGACCCCAGGATCATGCCCTGCGCCAAAGGCAGACGCTTAACAACTGCACTACCGAGGCGCCCCTATCTTGAATGTTTTAAAAGAAGAATATGTAAAGTCTACAATGACTCAAGAAAGGTCTTAATGTGATATTATTGTCAATAAATCAAACTTTACGTGAAGTTTCAGGGTAATATTTTGCTGAAATTAAGAAAAACAAAATTCATAGCGAAGAATATAATCATTTATTAGTTTGGCAAGTCTTTACTAATCATCTAAACATCACTTTTGCATTTGCAATAAAAGTTAAAATTCAGTTGTCTAATAAGTCATAGGCCTTCAGTCATATAAAAACTACGGCTTGAGATAATTTTCAGTTTTGTTGTGAAGGTATACATATCAAGTCAAGAGAAGAAAAGAGAGTTTACTCAGTAGTTTGAGTTATAACTTTTAAATATTTAGACATGTGGTATGTGGGCCTCCATTAGTATTTATCCTGGAACACATAAAATTATATTGAAAAGCAATTTAATTCAGTAACTGGCATAAAGAAAAATAAGAAAAAAATTAAATAAACAATTTTTAACCTCAGAAAAATCACAAAATAAGAAAAGAAATACAGTCGTAATATATTATGATACTTGACTATGCATAATATTGGCACAGGTATAGTGTAAATACTGGACATTCACTCAACCAAAAATTATGTTGAGAGGATAGAGAAGGGAAGCAGAGAGGATGGCAGGATGAGAGATAAAGCCTCAGCTATCATAAGGGAAGTCGTTACATAGGATCTAAAATTGCTACTCCCCATTCCCCACAATGGAAGAGATCCACTGTAATGTATCTGTCAACAGAGAACTGGCGAGGTGCCTACAGGTGTAATGCTAAGTCCAGAACCCAATACTGGCTGCTGTTGGTAGCAAACTGAGTCCTCAGCAACGGCATGGACCAGGGCAGCCTTGGAGACAAGAAGTCCATGTTGTTGAAGCCCATGTGTAGCCTCTACCACTGACACCATGGCCACTCCATTCAGCAAGCATCAGGCTGGCTGGAGACAAAAGAGAACTAGCATTTACAGAGTGAGCCACCTTGAACATCCTAGTATTAAGAAGCTCTTCTGCAGTGGAAGATTTCTGCTGAGCATTTCATGAAAGCAAGAGGGATCAGAGGAAAGAAATCTAGGGAGTATTTACCTTTTATCTTTTTTTTTTTTTTTTTTTTTTTGAAGATTCACTGATTTATTTGTCAGAGAGAGAGACAAGCAGGGGGAGCAACAGGCAGAAGGAGAAGCAAGCTCCCCACTGAGCAAGGAGCCTGATGCAAGACTCGATCACAGGACCCTGGGATCATAACCTGGGCCGAAGGCAGACGCTTAACCGGCTGAGCCACCCAGGCATCCCATTTTTTATCTATTTTTTTAATTCTTATTTAATTTATTCTTATTTTAAAATCCATTTTATCAATTTTTTTTAATTTCTAGCAATAAGAAATAGTTACATGTTACTTTCTACAATCAAAAGTAAATTTTCATTAATTAACTATGGTAAAACCTCCCTGAGATTGAATCATCACATTCACTGTGTTATGTGATGACCATGCCTACTACTTGCTCGTTTCTGTCATAGGACTCTGCCACCCCCACTGAGATTACGTCTCGCGTTCCAAGTTCCAAATGTGGCCCGCCTACCCGTCAGCATTCTCAGCCTAGAAAGGGCAGCCAAAGGAAAGTGCTTTTTAAAGATTCCCATACTTCCTTCACTAATTCATTCCTTGCGCCCAAACTAAACTGAGCGTCTTCTGGAATATACCAGGGGATCTAAGAGGGGCCCACGGGCAGATTACATGACAGATGGAATCCTGCATTCCTATACCCTAAAATTTTTTATCCCTTCTTTTAGACCAAATTCTTTCTGGCTTTTCAATGCTACTTGGGGTTTGCCAGCTCAGGACATCGTTAGAACTACAGTGGGCTGCCCAAGCAACCACAGAGACTGCAAGTGCAATCTTATCAATTAACGTGGCTTAATCTAAAAACTCCGCTTCCATTTTCCTGGTCAAGAACCCTCAACTCCATTCCTGCAAATATTCCGCATATTTTCATGACATAAATGAACAAATTCCTATCATTCTTGTGGGTGTTAACACTCAACTACGATGTGCCACAATTGAGAACTCGGTTTCAGATAAATCTAGGAGTTCGGGGTTCTCTAAGCCTTCGTTTCTGTCATAGCTCACTATTCAATTTCTCAAGACCCTTCTCTTCCCTAATCTAGCTTAACCTACCGCTCATGTAAAATATTTGGCCTAGTATTTGAATTCATGTACTAATATAATTTACCAAACCACAGAATCAATCTTTTTTTTTTTTTAAGATTTTATTTATTTATTTGACACACAGAGAGACTGCCAGTGAGAGAGGGAACACAAGCAGGGGGAGTGGGAGAGGAAGAAGCAGGCTCCCAGCAGAGGAGCCTGATGTGGGGCTCGATCCCAGGACCCTGGGATCACGCCCTGAGCCAAAGGCAGACACTTAACGACTGAGCCACCCAGGCGACCCCACAGAATCAATCTTTGAATTGGTTTTGAGATACCTCAGCTACGACTAAAAGCTATAAGAGATTTTTTTCAAGACCATCCCATACAGACTTGAGTGTCATTCTACTAGGGCAATATTTTTACAATTTGAACATGTCATCTGCTTGCTTTAAATCATCCTATGCCATTAAAGGCATCCATCATGGTTCAATCACTCTTCCCCTTTAAATTGGTCTAGGCAGTAGTTATCTGGTTTCCCAGAACTTCCTCTTCAGTGAGCACACAGTCCAATACGACCATACAAGATAACTTGATTCGCTATTTTGCCATATCTTAGTACGGAATGCCACCTTACCATCATGGAGTACAAAAGGAAGTCTCCGCCTTCTGCCTGATCTCTGTGTAATTACCGTTTCCCTGAAGCCGTGTTACCTGCAATCCACTGTCTGAAACCACTAGACGGTAAGCCCCACGGAGGGACCACGTCTGTCCTATTAGTCACAGTATCCCCAGCACCTAGACTGTACTTGACACATAGTAGGCACCTAGTTAACATTTACTGAACAAATTAATAAACCCAAATGTCAATTCCTCTAAGAAACTTTATTATA
Organism: Ursus americanus; assembly: GCF_024610735.1. Taxonomy (NCBI): domain Eukaryota; kingdom Metazoa; phylum Chordata; class Mammalia; order Carnivora; family Ursidae; genus Ursus; species Ursus americanus. Next base: position 13,241,660 of record NC_142144.1, read on the forward strand.
GTGCTTATTACATGTTTTTCCTTCTGGACTGGGTCTCTCGAGACAGAAATCTATCTTGATCCTGGGACTGCAGGTTCAAGACCCATGTTGGGTGTAGAGATTACTTTAAAAAAAAAGACAGAAACAGAGGCACCTGGGTGGCTCAGTCGGTTAAGTGTCCACCTCTTGATTTCAGCGCAGGTTATGATCTCAGGGTCGTGGGATCAAGCCCCAAGTACGGCTCTGCATTAGCGTGGAGCCTCCTTGGGATTCTCTGTCTCTCTCTCTCTCCCTCTGCTTCTGCCCCTCATTCTCTTTCTCTCTCTCCTTCTCAAATGAATAAATAAATCTTAAAAAAAAAAAAAAAAGACAGAAACCTAACAACAAAGACACCTAGTGACCCTGCAACCAAAGTACAGGAAAGAACTCAAACAATGCATACAATAAAACCAACATCCCCACTACCATCATCAAGGGAGATATTGTGAAATAACTGAGAGTTTAAAAATTTACAGGCTCATCTGCATAGGAATGTCAAAAGGCTGGAACAGCTTAGGTTGCTAACACCTGCAGAACTGGTCTCCTAGGAGATAAACAAACTTCTTACATCCCTGCCAAAAAAAAAAAAAAAAAGCCCTATTTGGAAACTGTCTGTATTTCTTTTTATACCATTATAATAAAAGGAATTCCTTCCAATAGAAACTCATTAGGTGTGAATGGGTATTCTTCATAAAAATAACAGTTACATCTGAAAATGTTAAGAGGCTGGTTGTTAATACTTGTTAGGGTAAATCAATTCAATGAAGTTTCTGTTTTTCTAATAGCAGAGAATTTTGGTGCAAAGAGAGCTCTGATGGGAAAAAAACATGCTTGGCTGGATTGCGGCAATGTGATAATTGGGGTAAGTTAGCATCGCACACTATGAAGTAGAGGAAAAGCAGGTAAGAACAGGGCAAAGTGCTACGGACAAAATACCCCAATTTACAAACTGCCACAGGTTGCTTCAAGACTTAGAACAAAGTATCTTTTCTTCTTGTTTCTGCACCTCACCCTTTGCTCTCCAGTTAGTGCTGCTTATCTGCTTCTAAATGAAGGATTGTGGGAAGGATTCTGGGTGGCTGCTGCTGCTGCTTCTTCTCCTTCTCCTTCTTCTCCTTCTTCTTCGTTTAAAGATTTTATTTATTTGACAGGAAGAGAGACAGCCAGTGAGAAAGGGAACACAAGCAGGGGGAGTGGGAGAGGAAGAAGCAGGCTCCCAGCGGAGCAGGGAGCTTGATGCGGGGCTCGATCCCAGGACCCTGGGATCACGCCCTGAGCCGAAGGCAGACACTTAATGACTGAGCCACCCAGGCGCCCCTGGGTGGCTTCTTCTGAACACACGCACTCCACTAAATACAGCTACTGTGCTGCTCGCTTTCCTTGCAGTCAGAAAATTATGCATACCCAATGCTTCAACTGGTACTACTGAGGCAACAATGAACTTCCTGTCACTTTGGAAGGCCTAGAATTCTCAAAAAAGCCTTGAGATGATTTCAACACCTGAATAAATTGCCTGACGGAGAGCTAAGAAGGATTCAGTGAGTACATATGGGACATAAAACCAATCAGCCTCGCTCAAGGGGAAAAAAATCACTGATACCACCACACACTTCTGTTATCTATTGTATTGCCAATCTATAAAAATATGGTAGCTTTTACATTAAAAAAAAATGAAAGTTCCACCACACTGAATTAGAATCACTTTGTGGAATTCTAAGAATAATTTAATTTCATCACCTTTTGAGGAAGTTTGTATAAAATTACCCCTTCATTTTATGACAGGCAGATTACAACACAGACTGTTTGCCATGATTTAGTGCACGGCCTGTCTTTTCATTTTCTTTTCAGTCTATGGACATTTGGTTAATAAATGATAAAAACAGAACTCAACCCAGAAATCATTCTCAACTTCTTTCCTTCCGGTAGAAAAACAGTTTCCATTTCTCCATCAAGAAAGCAATGTTTAGAGGAAATGTGGGGTAGCAAAAAAGTCACATTGTTCTTTTATTTTAAAAAAAGCTAAAAGTGAAAAGAAAACAGCAATCATTATTTCCTTAATTCCTCTATATGGTTTGACTAACTCTTAGTAACCACGACTCCTATGTTCAGCACAGATTAAAGGAAACCCGATATGTAGATGATTTTAACTTTAAAATTCTATCAGGAATACAATGTGGATTTAATCTTTACTTGAGTCTCCGTGTTCACCATAAAAAATCACCAGGCACTGCATACAAGACTTGAGGATATGCAGCGATACACCATGTATCATACTTGTGATGAGGAAATGCTGGGCCTGCAACCATTGCAGTTTTCCGGGTTCCCTCAAAGAGCCAACTAGTATCTTTGAATTTCTCTTTCAACCTGAGCCACCTGCCATCATCTCTATACATCACTTTCAAACTCCAGACATCACTTTCTCCGTTGAGTTTCCTTTGCCTGAAAAAGAGCCTTTCGTGGACGTTTTCTGTTCTTGGTAAGATACAGCACTTTTTCTCAGATCACACCAGCTCAAGGGGAAGGTCAGATCACAGTAAGTCTCCCCACACTATAGGTCTCTGACACAAAGATCCTGCCTCCACGGGCACCCGAAGAGCTCCAGTTTCTCTGCTCAACGGCTCCGGGTGCCCCAACGGCTGCTCTGCAGAAAAATCTGCTTGGTTACCCATTGGCTGGCACCATTTTACTCCTCTGCTAATGATTTTCCCTGGTGCTGCTAATGAACAAAACAGGGGCCAGGCTGCCATGCCCACAGATGGCACTACAGCTATTGGGATGAAACTGCCAACGTCTATGCCATGGGTCCTGTCCTTTGACCATTCCAAAGTCTTGCCACTAATGCTCCTGACACTTCCGTTGTCAGCGATACAGCCGCTATAATTTCTACACCGTTTTCCTCTGTAGCTACCATGTTTTATCATTCTGAGTCTGACAGCTGGGCTGTAGAACTGTATGCATAAGCCTCTGCTATACTCAAACCATCTGTCTGCTACTATGCTAGCCGACCGTTCTTAAATATAGGCTCCTGAAAAATCTTCTTTATTTTAAAGAATTACACATTTACTCTGCCTTTTTAGGAAAAACTTAATTCCTCTCCAGTTGATTAAGAAAAAAAAAAAGCCCTTCTTTATTGAAGAGTGTTAGACAATCATAATAAACTTCGTAGGGATAATAAAATCAGAAAATCACTCTTTGGCAACCCCTGCCCCTCAATAAAATAATTGATTCAGGCAACAATTACCAGTGGATGTCAAAAAATTGGCAAATAAAACAAATATAGCAAAATGCTAGCAGTTACTGAATTAAGTTGTGGGTCAATTCTTTCAACGTTCCATCTGACTGAAATTTTTTCAGTAAAAAGTTGGGGCAGGGGTAAAAGTCTCCCTTGATTTACAGGGAGGTGGGTCTCTTTCATGCGGATTGGTCTTCCCTTACGTACAAAACCCTGGAGTCACCTAGGCAACCCCGAGATACACTGACCTCTGCGGCAAACACAGGTTAAGCCTGAGCTAAGAACCTGCTAGACTGACTCATAATTTTTGTTCTGATGCCTTCCTCTTTCCCACACTTTTAGTTCTGTTTCAGAGCTGTTTTCACTTCCCATCTGTTTTAAGAGCAACCCCCGAAAACAAATATGAGTTTACAACTACACAGTCACAACAGAGGGCAAGCCAGAACCATCTGGGAAGCTTTATCAAAATACACACATCCAGAGCCTGACCCTTTGATATTTCAATTCACTAGTTCTTGGGTGAGGCCTGGGCATATGGTTTTGAAAAAGTCTCCAGATAACTCTGATATGCCTCTCTGAAACAGAGAGGTGTTTCTTTGAAACTATACATAATCTTTTACCTGAAGAATCTATATACAGAAGAAGGGACGGGGGCAGATTTAGAAATGGAAAAGATAAATACCAAATTAGGAAGCTCAAAAAGTTCAAATTATTGGTATGGTAGTCATTAATGCTGCTCACCGATGTCTAATTCTCCTCTTTCCTGAACCCCCCAAAACTGCACTTTCCCCTTCTTGTTTAAAGTTGGACCCGGCCATTTACTGGCTTTGATCAATGAAATATGAGCAGCAGTGGCATGTGTCACTTCTAAGCAGAAGTCTTCAAGACACAGTACACAAGTCACCACATCCCTTTCTTCCTGCCTCGGTGATGGTGGAAGCATGTGTTGAGATGGTCCCTCCATCTGCTGAGATCCTTGGGGGACTGTGATGAAAAAGCCCCTGTCATCCCATGTAGGCCATTAAATGGGACTAAGAAACAAACATCTTTATGATAAATCATTAAATTATGAAAACTGTTCAGGGCACCTGGCTGGCTCAGTTGGTAGGGCGTGAGTCTCTTGATCTCAGGGTCCTGAGTTTGAGCCCAGGTTAGGCATAGAACGTATATAAAAATGAATGAATGAATGAATGAATGAATGAACAAATAAAATGTGGGGATATTTAGAAAAACATATGAAAGTTGTTCATTAATGCAACATAATCTACTCTACCCTGACTGATAAACTGGCAAAACTTTTTTTTCCACAGAATCTAAGCAACTCATAGAGAATGAGTTCTATCTCCATCAATGACTAAACATTTATAGAGACGGTGTTAAATAAAGGGAAATGAGGGAGTTTTAGGGTCAGAGAGCCCTAAGTTTAAACCTGTGGTATCACTTGTTTGTTCTAATAAAATTAGTATATAATGTCTGTATAACGTACAATTACCTTTAGTGACTGCTAATGTTTTTGACGTTCTTACGATATACCAGGCACTGAGCTGAGAACACTACATGGATTATTTCACTTACTTTTCCATTTTGCAGATAAGAAAAATGAAGTTTAGGGGCGCCTGGGTGGCACAGCGGTTGAGCGTCTGCCTTCGGCTCAGGGCGTGATCCCGGTGTTGTGGGATCGAGCCCCACATCAGGCTCCTCTGCTATGAGCCTGCTTCTTCCTCTCCCACTCCCCCTTCTTGTGTTCCCTCTCTCGCTGGCTGTCTCTGTCTCTGTCAAATAAATAAATAAAATCTTTAAAAAAAAAAAAAGAAAAAAAAAAAAAGAAAAGAAAAATGAAGTTTAAAGAAGTTAAATAACTTGCCCAAGATCACGGAGCTAGGAAATGGCAGAACAAGATATCTAATATGGGCAATAGGGCCCACAAAGCCTGCGCTCTTAACCACTACTCCTTCGGCTTCCCTATGTGACTCTGACCAAGTTACTTGACTTCTTGGAAGCTCAGTTTCCTCTATAATGGGGTTGAGAGCTACCAGGCAGGGTTTTTCTTATAAGGGTTAAAGAAGATAATTGGGTAAAGCAACTAATACGATTCCTGGCAATTAGCAGGTATTTAAGACAAGGTAGTTATTATGTTTTAGTAGCTAATACGTCACTCCTTGGCGTCTCCTATAAATGGAGACTAATCAATACGGGAAAGAGAACAAGAATAGATACTTGTCATGACCTATCTGAATTCAGTACTATAAAAAGATAGGTAACACACACAATAATCAATCCTACATTACTCTGCTTACATTACTTAATGGGCAACGTTGACTTCTTAAAACGGGTTTTTGGAAATAAAGATACTGTGTATCAGCAAATACCACCTATAAAATTCCCAAGGATGTAATAACTGCATCCAGTAGCTCCAAGGCCATTATGTCTCAAGGTCCAAGAAAAAAAGACTTCAAGGGTAGTGAAAGGTATTTTCTGCTCAACTATTCACAAATGATACTGTGGGATTGATAGAGTTTAATAACCTTATGGTCCTATATTCATTGATAAACTACATAAGACAATACCACATTTAATGTGAAAGTACTTGCTCTGGGTTTTCTATTTGTTTATTTAACTTCCCTTTTTCTATTGCTTCCTTATGTAATAACATAAGAGGACAAGTACAGATTTTCTACATAGACAATATTCTGCAAGCAAAGAGTTTTATTTTCTCTCTTCCCAGTCTGCATGCATACACTTTTACTTCCTTTTCTTATCTTACTGCATTAGCTAGGGCTTCCAGTATGATGTGGAAAAGGAGGGGTGATGACAGTCATCCTTGCCTTGTTCCCGGTCTTAACAGGAAAGCGTTATGCTTTTCACTATTAAGCATGCTGTTCATCGTAGGTTTTTGTGCATGTTTTTTTACCATGTTGAGTAAGCTCTCTTCAGTTCCTAGTTTACTAAGAGTTTTTATGATGAATGAATATTGGGTTTTGTCAAATCCTTTTTCTGCATCTATTGATGTAAGTATGTGATTTTTCTTCTTAAATCTGTTGATGTAAGAGATCACATTAACCGACTTCCAAATGTTGAACCATTTTACATATAGCTGTATATAATTTTTGGTTTTTTTGAGAAAGAGAAAGAGAGCACTAATGGGGGGTAGTGGGCAGAGGGAGAACGAGAGAGAGTCTTAAGTAGGCTCCACATTCGGCATGGAGCCCAATGCAGAGCTCAGTCCCACAACCCTGCGATCGTGACCTGAGCTGAAATCAGGGGTTGGATGCTTAACTGACTGAGCCACCCAGGCGCCCCTGTATTTAATTCTTTTTATACCTTGTTGGGTTTGATTTTGCTAATATTTTGTTGAAAGCTTTTACACTTTAAAACTTTAAGCTCATGAGAGATATTGTTCTTAGTTTTCTGATAAAGTCTTTGTCTGCTTTTAGTGTTAGGAATGGTGGCCTCATAGAATAAGTTAGGGAGTATTCCCTCTGCTTCTATCTTCTAGAACAGATTGTAGAGAATTGGTGTGATTTCTTTCTTAAATGTTTGGTAGAATTCACCAGTGAACCCATCTAGGCCTGGGGCCTTCTGTGTTAGGTCATTAATTGTCAATTCAATTTCTTTAATAGACATAGTCTGTTCAGGTTGTCTATTACATGACCTTTTGATAGGAAGAGTTCATTCCAATCCTTTTGTTAAGATCTTTCAGGGGCTTCATATTTACCTTCTAAGTTTGGCATGTACCTTTTAGTCCACTGCCATTTTTTAATGCTCCAACTTTTTTTTTTTTTTTTAAGATTTTATTTATTTTTTGACAGAGAGAGACAGCCAGCGAGAGAAGGAACACAAGCAGGGGGAGTGGGAGAGGAAGAAGCAGGCTCTTAGTGGAGGAGCCTGATGTGGGGCTCGATCTCAGAACGCTGGGATCACGCCCTGAGCCGAAGGCAGACGCTTAACTGCTGTGCTACCCAGGTGCCCCAAATGCTCCAACTTCTTGCATATCTTACTACTTGCATTTTCCCCAAAATATCAAGCTCTGTCATATGCCTATGTATGCATACGGGCTTTTTTCTGTGTTCCTAAAGTATCCTTTTCTAATTTGTATTTATCCTACTAAATTCAGCGCTCCACAGAAGCCTTTCCTGATGTCTCCAGGTAATTTACCTGCCCCGTTCATCTTATACAATAGAAAAACAAAATTATTCTTTAAAATTATAAGAAAAAAAGCCAAACTTTTAAACAGCTCTTTTAGATTTTCAGTGTAATTCAAGATGTACAATGAAATAAACTATAAAATACTGACCCGGTTGTAGACAGTGTCCTTTATAAATTCAGTATCAAAGACAGATAGACAAGACACATTTTGACACAGCGTATCAACAATGATATAAACACTGAACAATAAAATATCATTTCAAGATAAAGGTTAAGTATATATCAAGACTGAAGGCAAACTTTTGTACTCATTTAGGTGTAATTAGATACTTAGATACATCACTTTCTCAGAAGTGTTTGTATATGAAACATTTGAGTCTTTTTTTTTCTTTTTCCTTTTCTGAATGGTTAAAGGCTTAAACTCTAGAGTCATACAGACTTGGGGTAGACATCAGTTATAATCTGTGAGACCCTGGGCAAGTGATTAAACCATCTCAATTTCCTCATGGGATAAAAATAAATAGTAACTGGGGCGCCTGGGTGGCACAGCGGTTAAGCGTCTGCCTTCGGCTCAGGGCGTGATCCCGGTGTTCTGGGATCGAGCCCCACATCGGGCTCCTCCGCTATGAGCCTGCTTCTTCCTCTCCCACTCCCCCTGCTTGTGTTCCCTCTCTCGCTGGCTGTCTCTATCTCTGTCGAATAAATAAATAAATAAATCTTTAAAAAATAAATAAATAAATAGTAACTAGTTGTGATGGTAAAATGGTAATGATATTACTCGAATTATTAAAAAATAATGTCATTATATAGACTTCTCTTTCCCCTCATGTACAGTGTTTGAAAAAATGGGGTTTTTTTGTTTTGTTTTGTTTTGTTTTTACCATGGATCCTAGTACCCTGCAAATAATAACCTGTCAAACTCCTTCTCCAACAACATTCTTCCTTATTTTTTTTATAACTTTGCCAAAACAGTAGACTATGGGCTGGACGGAGCAACATTTCAAGTAGAGTAATCCTTCTGAACCAGAAACTTTCCTTTTAGTGGTTATTAAAAATAAATCATGTCTAGAAAAATAATTGCTCATAATTATAGGTCTCCTAGACACACTTTGCAGGAAACATAAATGGTTATGAGTATCTCAGAGATGTGGATATGAGAAAACAGGCAAGACAAAGATTTGGATCACCACAGTCACATGTGATATTATGGGCTAAAATGTGTTCCCCTAAAATTCATATGTTGAAGTCCTAACCCCTAGGACCTCAGAATGTGACTGTATTTGGAAACAGGGTCTTTTTTTTTTTTTTTTTTTTTTTTTTAGACAGCATCTTTAAGGAGGTAATTAAGGTAGTGTGAGGTGGTTACGGTGGGTCCTAATTCAATATAACTGGTGCCCTTGTAAGAAGAGGAAATCTGGACACAGATGCATACAGACAGAAGACAATGTAAAAACATAGGAAGAAGATGGCACCTACCAGTCAAGGAGAGAGGCTGGGACAGATTCTTCCCTGAGGCTCCTTAGAGGAAATCCCCTCTGCTGACTCTTGATCTTGGACTTCTCGCCTCCAGAACTGTAAGAAAAATAAACTTCTGTTATTAAAGCCATCCAGCCTGTGGTACCTTATTGTGTAAGCCCTAGCAAGCTAATACGTGTAGAAAGGAATACTAAGAATGTAAGCTCCACAAGGGGAGGAATTTCTGTCTTTTTTTTGTTCGTTGATGTATCCCAAGTACCCAGAGCAATGTCTGGCACATAATAGGTGCTCAGCAAATATTTGCTAAGTGAACTTCTTAATAAATAAGGCAAATTAATAAAATTCTTCCCGCAGATGCTCTATTACATACCATCAATGTTTCAGGAATGCTGTTTATTCTCATAAGACCTGAGAACCTCGACTCTCAGTGCTCTTACCAACTCTGTGTTTAATTGGTCTGCTGCCACAGCCCAAATATATAAAATCCTCTGGTGAAACTCCTGGTATGATTCAATTCCAGGAGTAATTTCTTAAAGACAAGAGCTAATAAGATAAAAATGCTGCCGAAATACAATAAATGTGAATTAGTCCACATAGAGAAACAGATAAACTTGTTAGTCCCATCCTGGGGAAAATACCACAAACAGATGTAACTTGCTGGTATTTGCTGTTCCCTGAAAAGTGTCTGACTAGCTGATTTCACTAAAGGCATTGAGAACAGCCTGGATTCACAATTTTAAGGAAAAAAAAAAAAGGATCCTCCTGTTGTTTTTTTAAAGCATGTCTTGCATGGACACAGGAAAAAGACAGATTAAATTTCCTCTGACTTATTCAATTACATGGCTTCGTGGTGCATGTATGTCTTTAAAACAAATCCATGTCTTAATATCATCACTATCACCATCAATCAATACTTAATTTAGTTCCATGAATATGCTAGGGAAATAACAGCAAAATAAAACATAAAAGGAATATGGGATCTATATTCTAATTCTAACTTATATGCAAATATCCTTTAATAACAGCTAGAACAAAAAAATTCACCAAAATTCTAATAGTTCTTGATGTGGGGAACAAAGACAAAAGAAAAAAATTAAATTTCCTTACAACTTATAGCTCACTGACAAAAACTCAACTGTTTTGATGTTAATACTCTGCTAAGGGCAAAAGACAATCTTTGCTTAACATTATCCTGACCTCCAGGATCCTATAAGTCTACTTTAACATATAAAAATTCCTTTGGAAAATTCCCTATATCTTAACTCCCCCAAGATACATGTTGGTAATCATCCTCCAAGCATATGGCCCACCGATATACATCTGAAGGGTCTCATGACTAAGGTTTTACTAGATAGTAATAAATGACGTTTTCCTAACAATAGCTAGCCCCCTCAAGGTCCTAGAAACCTTGCTTCCAAAATTCCCTAGAGACTTACATATGCTAGAGAGACTTACGCTATCCCTAACCCCCTCCCAACTTGAAAGTATATAATCAGTCACCCATCATAACCCCAATGCAGCTCTTTCTGTCCACAGGTCCTGTCCCTGTCCTATAATAACACCACCTTTTTGCACCAAAGATGTCTGAAGAATTCTTTCTCCGCCGTCAACTTCAAACCCTAACATCTTTCCTACTTCACATTTATGCAGAATCTGCATGAGAAAGCCAGAATACACTAGTTTCATGGGCAGGCAAAATTCAGCATTTTAAAATCAAAATGTGGAAACATCCAACCTGCAGGTAATTTAAAAATCAAGTCAAAACTTGTTCTTAGTTCTCAGTCAGCACTTGGGCCTGGAATTAGCTCTCCAACTGATGCAATCTGAAACCAGAGCCAACAAGTGTTTACCAAAGTCTTTGTCCCAAAGGGAGAGAAGCCTCTTCTCTAAATCTCCAGGAGTGATGCTGCTGGGATTGCTTTGAGACTTGAGCAAAGGGAGCAAGTAGGAGTACAAACATCAAAATCACTTTGAAACATTTTCTTTTCCGGCAAAGTGAAAGCCAAATAGTTTTTCATGATATGCAATTTGTAATCAAGCCCTCCTCTATTGAAGGATTTAATTAGTTGCTGGTGCATTTGCTCCTTTTTCCTGGGAACCACAGCATAAACAGGAAGTACATGCCTCTGGGGCTTATTCGTTGCGGAATGGAAAAAATGAAGCTGTGGATTTTCTCAAGGATGATTTAGAGAGGAAGGATCATTAAATTACTGTACTCCCCTCCTTATCTTCTCCAGGAGGCTTATAAACCAAACGACTGCACAAGCTGTACTCCACAGGCAGGAAAATGCAAACAGTTCTTTGCCCATATGTGCCTGGAAGTCAACTTTACAGCTGTGTCAGGCTTTCAGCACATACTCAAGTCTGCATCCCAAAGCAAAGATGGTCTGCCACAGTCTTAACACCTGTTAGACCCGGGCGTGCTCCAGTTTCCATCCTGACAGTCACAAGGCTCAGGAGCTAAAATCAGAAAGCCTACCGTTTCACATTAACCAAACACCACAGTGTTGGGTATTAAACAACCCAACAATGAGCCTATTAAGAAGAAGAAAAATGTACTCCCCACAAGGGAGATCTTTGTGGTGATGGAACAGCTCCCTAGCTTGATTGCAGTGGTGGTTACACCCACCGATGCATGTGATATAACGGCACAGAACTACACACACACACCTTGTGCTGCTGTCCATGTCCAGACTGGTAACTTACTAGTTAGTAAGGTGTAACTTTTGGGAAAGTGGGTAGAGGGTACATATAACCTCTCTGCACACTCTCTGCAACTTCTTGTGATATCTGCACTTATTTCAAAATACAATGTTTTTTAAAAGTGGACCTTCTTGGGTACATCAACATACTTCGAAATTTTGCATCTGGAGAAGTCGTGGAGAATAAAACATAGCCTGGTTCTCAAGGGTAAGGTTTCGGCCGCCACCCAACGGAGAGCTTGAGGCTGGGAATGCCCTTGCAGATGCTTTGCCTGGGATTCCGTTTCTGGCCTCCCGCACTGCCTGTACCCCCCCCCCCTCAAATTTAGGTCACACTTCAACGCCACCTCCTTACGGAGGCCTTCTCTGCGCCCCCTAACTAAAGTAGATGCCCTCTGCTATTCTGAGTACCTCGGTCCCCTCACTGCGTTCTACGTACGTGGAAAGGTCTGGTTAGTTTGTCTCCTGTCTCCCTTATAAACTCCATGAGGGCCGGCACCGTGTCTGCCCCGCGCGCGGCACTGGGCGGGTGGCAGGTGCACCGAAAGGAGTTTGGTGAATAAACGCACCTCACTGGGATTCACTCCCTCCTGCTCGACGGCGTCGCGCCGCTTCCTCCCCCTCGCACCCACTGACCCTCTCAGCCCAGGCGGCCCTCGGCCACACACAGGTGCCCCTCCACCTCCTCGCCTCCACTCGGACCCCACCCCCCCAGGGAGGGCGCCATTTTCCTCTTACTCGTCTGCCCAGAAGGCTGCTCTCCCTCGCGTGCATCTTTTCCTCAGGCCACCCCTTCAGCCCCCTCCCCAATATCTTCAGCCAGCGCCCCGCACTCCCCGGCGCCCGCCCCTCCCTTCCGGTGCCGCTCTTGGGCCTGGACCCCGGCTTGGGGCCGCACCGCCCCCCGGGCCACGCCCCTCAGCCCCAGCGGGCCTCTCCGGAGGGGCGGGCGGACGGGCGGAGCGTGGGGGGGGGGGCGTGTCCCCCTCCGTCCCGAGCGTCGATTGGTCGGGCAGCGGGGAGGGGGCGAGACTGGAGCCTGGGTCTCTGCCCCGCGTCTTTGCCAAGCATTCTTCGCGGAAGCTGTTCCAGCATCGTTGACGAGGACGTGAGAGCGGCGCCTCCGGCTCGGGCAGCATGGCTGAGAAGCGGCAAACAGGGGACGCCGAAGCCCGGCGGCTCCCCGACTCCTTCAGGGGTGAGCCCCCCGCCGTCGCCCACCGCCCCCAGCCCTCCCCTCGGGAACGAGCCACAGCCTGGTTGTCCCAGGCTCGTCTCCGTCGCGTTTGAGCCATGCGACCGCTGCTTTAAGCTTCGGTGACGCTGAGAATAGCGAACCCTGCTCTGCGGGCTGGGGGGGTCAGATTTAGGGATGTTAGGGTGCAGAGTGCCCTGCGGCTTGCCTGGCACCCGGGGGACGCACCCACTGCAGGGCACGTTTCCAACACTGAAGCCAAGCGGGGGCTCGCGTGCTCCAGCGGTTGCCAGATGCCGGGGCCCTGGGCCAGCGCTTCGCGTTTATCATCTCGTGGCATGCATGCGGGCAAGGAGATGCTTAAGTGACTCGCGGCCAGCGAGCGGTGGAGCCGGGGCGCAAACCTGCACCCCACACCCAGGACCCTGCGTCTTCCTGTCGCGCGACTCCCCTTTCCTTCCCACCCCGTCCCCTCCAGCCAGCCTTCGCCTACCCCCAGAGTGAGCCCCCCTTCCCCGGAACTGAAAAGAACTCCTGCTCCCCCAGCCCTACCTCTGGCCGATTTCATCTTAAGAAGCAAGACTGACCTGTGAGGTTTTGCCCCCGCCCCTCACATATAACAGGTTACATTTGTGGAAGAAAAGAAGAAAGTCTCTTTCTCCTCTCTTCCCAGCTTTACTTTCTGCCCTATCCTGCCCCCTCTTTACTCCCTTTGTCCTGGGGACCTCGCCTTCGGGGCTTTTGTTTCTCACCAGGAGTTCGTTAAGTACTCCCACCCTACCAGGGCCCTCCCTGTCTTGAAGGAAAAAACCTTGAGTGGCCCATTTTGTTTCCCTGTGAAGGAACTAGTACCCTTGAGAGGGCTATCACTTTGAACCTTTATTGGCTAACTCCTTGGGGTAGGGGTGGGGTTGCAATAGAGAGGTGACAGTCCTCCCCGGGGGGGGGGGGGTGCTGGGTCCCTCCCAGGGGCTCGTAGTGATCCAAAGGAATTATTTCTAAGGATGGAATTTCAGACAGGCTGACATAGAGAGCGACATTTTAGGGGGGCTGGGTGGGCTTTTCCAGCATCCCACAAAGAACATGATATTGGACTTAACTATTCTGATTAGTTGTAAAGCAAGCTTTGTCCACCCATCTAATATAACTCCCATTCCTTTACCCAGCCACCCTTCCCAGGAGCATCAAAAGAATTATCCCTCACTTTTCTCTGCTAAGCACATTGGAGAGTTACTTTCCCAAATCAGTAGTGTAACAGGAAGGATGTATTTGAAGAAACGGGTACTGAAAGAGGTTGAATTACTTCAGAGTCACTCAGTTTATCATTAATGGGGCCATATTTTAAATCGGGTTTTGACCGACTCTCAAACTTGCAGTCCACCTCTTTCATAGTTGGTTGTCTTATCCTAGATGGGAAGGTGGGTAGGATACTTCCCTCTGTGCCCTGACCTTTTCTGGTGGGAGACAGAGGGACTGTGAGGACAGTATTAGCAGTTTGGTGAAAGCAGTGGGAAATCTGTTTGTAGACGTTCTTTGGGAATACACGTGATCTGTATTTATACTTAATATCCCTTTGTTTTTTCATGGTCACAGACCAGTTTTCACTTCTAAGTTCTTTTTCTTGGTTCTACGATTAACTTTTTTTTTTTTTAGACAGAATGTTTTTTCAGACTCTAATGAAAACTGTGTGCTCCTCAGAAAATTATACATACAAACAAAATTTTGCTTAGTCTAGTGAAGTCTAGCATCTTTTTTTTTTTAATATAAACTTTTGAGATCCAACACTGGTAGGAAAGCCATTACTAGAATTTATTAAATAGAATTTATTGAGTGCTTGCCATGGGTCAAACAGAGCCTAAGTGCTTTACAAACATGATCTAATTGCAGTCTTCTAACAGCTCCACAAGGAAAACATTATCCACCATTTTACAGCAAGGAAACCAGGGCTCAGAGTAGAAAAATCACACATGTGTGTGCTTCAGAGCTAGGTTTCAAAGCTGGGCTATGTGATTTTCCATTTTCCCTATCCTAGAGCTACCTCCAAAATGTATACCCCAGAGAGGACCTTCTCAGACGTCAGTACTTCACTGAAGGTGAGAGACAACAAAGAAAGCCCAAAGGAGCCTAGCTTCAGTCCAGACCTCTTGAATAAGACATCTCCAGAAAGCTGCCTATGAGGGAGGCAGTGGAATAGAAAAGCCCAAACTCTGTCCTTTTGTGATTTTGCTGACAGTCTTAGGAATATGAATATGACCAAACCTAGTAGGGCAAGAGCCAGTGCCTTCACTTTGTAATGAAATAATGCAGGTGGATTGCAAAGAAATGTATTATTATAATTAAGAGGCATGTCAACAGAATATATCCCTTTGGGAGAATGCCTGAAAATAAGCAGAATCAAGGGACTGATTTGTTTATTTCAGTTGTTACAGCTGATCAGATTGGGGAGAACTTTGTAACTTCTTTAATAATTAATCTGAGTTAAACCATCAATGGTCATAAATTAACTCAAACCAATGACCATGTCTAGTAAAGCTGGCATATGCATATATATATGTGTGTGTGTGTGTGTGTGTGTGTGTGTGTGTGTGTGTGTATTAAGACGTTTCCTTATTATATGTTCTTATTACAGATAGACTATTTGTCTGGGTTTATATTATCTTGGTAAAGGAATTACAATTGTCATGGTAATACATTGTGAAGTGTGGAAGGAAAAAGGTTAGATTACAGTCAGTGGGAAAAAGGAAGTGTGTGTCAATTCTCCTTTCTCCATTCTTTTTGAATCTTTGTCTATACTCTGGGATTGGTAAAGAAACTTAAACCCCAGGCATTTAGCCTGACATTTCAGTAGATTAGCCTCTGAAGATGTCTGTCATAAAGTATCAGCCAGTAAAAATTATACCAACTTTGTCCAGTTGTGAACATACTTACGGTAAGAGTGGAATTTAGAATTCAAAGATCTGAATTGAGATCTCAATACCATCATTTACTACCTGGGTCACCTTGGGTAAGTCTCAGCCTCCCTCGCCAATTCTTTATCTCTGTCCTGGACATAATCTTACCCGTAGTAACTGTCTCCCAAGGTTTCAAGAATCAAATGAGAAAATTTATGTGAATGTACTTTTGAAACATTGAAATGTCAACTATTGAGATAATTCATTAATGGGGAAAACAAAGAATGAAGTTAACAATGACTATTCAGAAAACCTAGTAATTATTGCAGGGAATTTAACTTTATGGGCAAAAAGTTGTATGAAAGACGGTCCAAGATGATTTAGAGCTGTGTTGTCCTGCTCAGATGTAGTCTGTTTCTCCTCCAGAGATAGAGTCCCCAGGCAGATTGTTAGTCTTGATATTTTCTCAGCAGTGTTTAGGTCCCAGAAGGCAATTCACTTACTGAAAAGTTTATGCCTATAAACTGTATCAATATGATCTTTAAGTTGTAATAAAAATAGCAGCTGCTATTTATTGAATACTTCCGAGCGTCGAGTACTTTTTGTTGGTTTTTATATAAGTATTGTTCTTTTCCCTCATTTTACCACTGAGAAAAGTTAGTGGTAGAATTGGAATCTGATCCCAGAACCCTGAGCTCTTAGCCACTGCTCAGCTTCTTGACCTCAGTTGAAGAACTGTGCTTCTGTCTGCCCCGCCCCACTTTTTTTTTTTTTTTTTTTTTTTTTTAAGCAAGCTCAATGCCCAGTGTGGAGCTTGAATTCATGACCCTGGGATTGAGAGTTGCATGTTCTACCAACCGAGCCAGCCCCCCCCCCCCCATTTTTATATAAAATGTTGTTGCCCTCCAAAGACTTTTATGAGAAAAATTTCATTGTAGATACTTTTAAGATGTGCAAATAAAGGAGCTGGGGGGAAGAAAAACACAATGGAAGAAGGAGGAGGGGTTTTGTTCTCAATATATTTCAGCTCTAGTCTAAATTTAATTCACTTAATAACATTATGAAATTGTTTTTCTCCAATTTTTCTGAATATAACTGTTTCTATCTTTCCAGCTATGGGCAATATTCAGCCCAGACATATTCATTCTGACAACTGCTTTGGGACAGAGAAGGATTCTGAACTGTAGTCAACAATCATTTACTTGGGAGATGTTTTTCGAGTACCTGTTTTGCTCTAGATGTCTGCTGTATTAGCTCATCTATCTTCACATTTAACCCTCTCAGGAGGTACTCCTATTGGCCCTATTTTTAAATGAGTAGATTGAAGCACAGAGAATTAAGAAACTTTCACAAGATCATACAAATAATAAACGGCAGAGCCAGCTTTGAAACCATCATGCTATGTCGTTTTAAGAAGATCAAAATCTATGAGGAAGATAGACCTTGAATAGGATAATGACAAGTATGCTAAATGTGTTTTAGAGGGGGTAAAGTGCTTTAGGCGATTTGGAGAGGAAGCCTATTTAAGACTCAGGGGGTTCTAATTTAAAATTACTCATGACACCCTCACCTCTTTTTCCTCCTGCTTTAGGGCTAGAACAGTCAAATGGAGGAAAGCTACAGAAAACCCCCAAGATGCTTGGGAAAGAAAATATTTACACTTAATTTCCTTACTCTTTTCAAGCAATGCGAAGGACTCCTTTTTTTCAACTTGTATTGGAAATCCTTCTTAAAAGGGTTTGTCCATTCCCTTTTTCTAATATCTCATGGTAAACACCTTTTATGACTCAGATCCCATAATGCTTCACCAGTATCGGATCTTTTGGTCCGGTATTGTAGCCATAGATGGTTTCTAATAGGGAGGAAAAGGTACTGTCTCCGGCCATGGTTCTTAACTTGATACCATCTGGCCTGAAGTCACTCCAGCCGGGAGAATAATTTCTTCCCTAGAGGTTTAAGGATACGGGCATTCGAAGAACTATAAACCATGCCTAATTAAAATAATCATTTGAAAGATGGGTTATAGTGTGTGCTTGTTGCTTTGAAAGCCTCTGCCCAAACAAATGCAAGTTGTGATCTCCAACTAAATACTGACATTTTTTCAACATACATTTATTGAGTCCCTACTGTGTGCTAAGCTCTGCCCCTCTCTCGCTCCACCTGGTGTCATTTTTCTCTCTGCAGTGTGCTGCCTCATTTTTGTTTCTCTCTTCACTTTTTTCTCCATTTCTCTTCTTTTCCTTTTCTTCTGTTTTTTCCCTACCCTTCCTGTCTTTCTTTTTTTTTAATTTATTTTTATTTTTTAAAAAGATTTTATTTATTTGATTGAGAGAGAGAGAGCACGAGCAGGGCATGGAAGGGCAGAAGGAGAGGGAGGATATAATCAGAAATATTATATCCTGAATATTTCTACCTTTCAGAAAAATTCAGAAATTGCCAAGACCTTTCATTTCGACCTACCGTTGCTCCTTAAAAAGTGCTGTTAGGACCATGCTGTTAGCATGTTTGTGAGACCAAATTCCTAGCCCTCTTATCTCTCCCCACCCAAACAGCACTGTTCTTGGCAATGCACAAAGCGGTGAAGAGCTTCACTTGCCTTCCAGGAAAGGGGAAGGAAAAGATTGGCCTTAAATGTTGCTGTTCAGGCCTTGCAACAATCCTTGGGCTCATCTTTTTCGTTTTGTGTGTATTCATGCAAACGAATCTTGAGTTAGATTTTCAGATATTGTGTAAGACCTTTCTGGCCTTTCCCTGAAGAGGAAATCTAATCTTTTGAACTTTAGAACAAAATTTCAATGATAAATGGAATTTATTATTGCACATGATTTCCAGCAGTGCCAAGTTCAGTAGCCCTTTTAGTAAGTCAGCTGATACCGTATCATGAACGACATGTAGAGTTCTGAAATTATGCCTGTGTTATCAACTTGCAAAGATTATTTTACTGCTTTTTTTGGACGCTCACCCAACAAAAATTACCATACAACTTGTTTTGTTTTGTTTTCATTTGTTTTGTGGTTTTGTTTCTTTTCTTCTGTCTCAGCTCAGAAAGTCTTTTGCTTTATTACCCTGGAACTCCAGGAGGAATATTTCATACTTACTTTACAGACTTTTGTGAATATTAGAAAGATGGTATATAAGGAGTCCACTTGTGGCTGGCAATGTGATAGACATTCAATAAATGGCTATTATTAGTAATAATTAAAGATACCTCCAGAATGAGAGAAATTTAAGAATTATGCAATTTCATCTTTTCAGCAAAATTAGTTTGCACAATAAAAATGCATGGAAATTTTAGTAAGTGTATATGCGAGCAACAGAGTTTCTATTTGGGAAAATTGGACATAACCTAAATGTTCATTAGGTTCATGGAACAATGGACTATTACTATTCGACCTTTAATAATGAAGAGTATGTGCTGACATGAAAAGATTTCACAATATGGGGGGAAAGCAGATTCAAAATTATTATGTATACCATTATGTCATTAAAAAAAAAAAGCAGGGTAGGAAAGGTTTAGAGGACACATAGCAAGGCAGGAAAATCATCGCCTTCTAGAGATAATGAAAGTATAGATAATTTTTCTTTTTTTAATTTCCTTAGCTACAATTTCAAATTTTTATGAGGACAATATTTTACTTTTAAAATAAGAGAAAAAAGCAGTGTTTTTTTTTAAATTTATGTCAGTTCCGTGGAGATAAGCCCAGTTTGAATATTGAGTTAAACAGTGTTGATGTATCCACTTCTATCCATTGTCAAAACCTTGCTTTGGTCAGTTAAAAATTTAATGCAGTTTTCAGAAGAGTTGGTAGTCAAAAAAATCAACCGTGGCCAAGTAGCATTTATGACCAAGTGTCATGGGATCACTAATCTTTAGGAGTGTTCCCACCCAGCAATAGCAACCAGAGTATCTCAGGAATGCTGATTGCTCAGTACTTGTCTTTTACCTCATGCAGCTGGTAGGGAGGATCCAGTCTTCAAAGTAATGAATGAGAAACTTGAAGGGAATGAATTTCATGAAATCTGGGGGAGTAGCTGAGAATTTCTTTTCTTTGGCCCAGAAATGGTGGAGGATGAAGGGTTCACTGATAGCCTGGTGAAGTTGAAGCCTCACCTGTCCGAGGCATGTGATCTGTATACCTTTTAGGAGCTAATACCAGATGGGGACAAATTTCAAGGGTTGAGAATGGGATAGTTTAGGCACTAGCATAATACGAAACAGTGCCATCCCCGGGGTATACACCGATTCTTTCCAGCGGAGCATTTGAGATGTGAAAGACCAACCCAGTTTTTAGGATACCCACTTCATTTCTTGTTCCTCTTCATTTGTAATCCCATGTATTCATGTGGGGCTTTCAAAAACACGTCACAGTGGAAATGAGCGCGTGTACACGTATGCACACACACACACACACACACACACACGGGAAGAGACTGGGCGGGAGCAAGAGAAGAATAAGAAACATCGCTGCCCTCAGAGAGTTTATAGTCTAATATGTTCAGGACACAGAGCTATGAGCTTTGCCTGGAAACAGGAGGCTTGGGCAGCATTTTAGAAGGAACCAGATGCTGTCAGAAAAGTATTTGTGGCCAGTCTGTTCCTTGTTTGGACCCCAGTTCACTTTGGAAGCCTAGACCTGAGCCTGGCCACCAGCCTCGAGACTGTCATGCTATAAATAGGCCCAGCTGGAATTAAGAGGCCTTCCTCAGTAGGAATATCAGATTCCATTCTCAGAACTCCGACCATGCTTTCCCAGTTTGGATACTGTATTGAGAAAGTGCTCCAAACACGAAAACTCCTTTCATGAGGATTTTTTAATTCAGAGGCAAAGGACCGAAGGAGTGAATTGACTTAGAACATGAGCTCTGGGGTAGGATGACCCGTGTTTGAATCCCAGGTCCTCCTCCGTCAGTGTGGCTTGGGAAGGCTTTGTTGCTTCAGTTACCCCATTTGTAAAATGGAATTAAAAATACTTAGGGTGCCGGGGTGGCTCAGTCGGTTAAGTGTCTGCCTTTCGCTCAGGGCGTGATCCCAGGGTCCTGGGATCGAGCCCCACATCAGGCTCCCTGCTCAGCTGGGAGTCTGCTTCTCCCTCTCCCCCTGCGTGTGTTCTCTCTCTCTCCCTCTCTCAAATAAGTAAAATCTTTAAAAGAAACACTTAACTTCACAGGGCTTTGTAAAGAGTAAATGACATACACGTCTCGAGTAACTGAACACAGTGCTTGTGACACATCGTCTATAAGTGACAGCTGTGATTATCGTCAGTCGTGATAATGCCTAATGGAACTTCCCGCGCAAGCAGCAGTGTGTCCTCGCTTGGAATATCCTCTCAGTAAACTGTCAACGACCCCACAAACTATAACTCAGAAACCTCCGGGAGACTAACTTAGGGCGCTTTTATCCAGGTGTGCGTAGGACGTTTACCTCACACTGTGACACAGGACCAGAAAACCACAAAGTCATCTGTAGTATTTCTGGGCTTGCATCCTGTGTTTCAGAGCACTTGACCTGGAGGCCACCTTGTGTCCCTCTTCTCCCATGCTGTCAGCCTCAGCTCTGCTCATCTCTTGGCCTGCTGTGGCTTCAAAGGCCTGTCTCCCTGCCATCTTTGCCCTTCCCAGCCATAACCACTGCCCGGCCTGCTTCTTCCCCTCTTGCCGATCTCCCTCGTTATTAAGACAGTTTCCTGGAAATATTGCAGAAGCTTTCTGTGGTTCATGAGAGAAGTGATCGTATCCCTGGGCCTTCTCCGTCCCTCCGCCCTCCACAGAGAGGAAAAACAAGCTAGGAGTGTGGAAGATGCTGGATACGGAAAGTGGAAAACACAACCCAGGAAGTGAAGGCGGTTTCCCAGGATGGGAGGGAAGGCAGTCCCAGACCAGCTGCTCTCACGACCAAAGAGAGCAAGTCCAGACACTCCTTCAAGAGACACTCTCTTAGAAGAGGAAATTGGTAGAATACCTAACCCTTGTGAGAGGAGACAGACCATTGATGAGAGCTTTGAGGTTGAATCAATACATGCATTAAAAACTAAGCAGAAAGAAAAAGCAAGACATGGAGAAAAAACCCAAAAAGTGGTATGGGACAGAAAAACGAATTAGACATCCCTACCTGGCTTAGCTTTGAATTGCATTTACATATTCATGAAATGTAAAATCTGAAAACAACCTAACCAAAATGATGATATAATTAGAAGGAGGGGTATATTTATGGGGTGCAGAGAAGCTAAATCCTCTTCCATAGTGGAAAGTCATTAAGTCATGCTCAAAGTGGAGAAGGCAACAAGTAACAAAATCAGCATTTTATTTAGAAACATGGAGGTATAGACCAAAATACTCAGCCAACAGAGCAGTTGCCTTTGAGGAAAGCAAAACTGGAAGAGGTAAGCAGGGGACTGCTCTCTTTTTGTACTAATCTTGGAGAACTTTGGGACTTTTTAAACTTTATACAAGTATAACTGATAAAAAAAATTAAAACAGAAAAAGCACAGATGAAGGGCACCTGGGTGGCTCAGTCGGTTAAGCATCTGCCTTCAGCTCAGGTCATGATCTTGGGGTCCTGGGACTGAACCCGGAGGCGGGCTCCCTACTCAGCGGGGAGTCTGCTTCCCCCTCCCCCTGACCCTGCTCGTGCTCTCTCTCTCTCTCTCAAATAAATACATAATTTTTTTTAAAGCACAGATGCATAGCAACAAAGGCTAAAAAAAAGGTGAGAATAATAGAGGGGAGAAAAATAGTTCACAGATTTTAGTTATAAAGGTGTGTGGTTTGGAAGAATATTCATCATCTCTGGATTGAATAATTTCCCCCTTTTTATACTTTTTCTGCAATTCTTGCAGTGGAGCGTGTATTACCTTCCTAGTAAGACAAGAGCTAGTTCATGTTGCAGGAAAGGAAGCAATTAGAAAAGTGAGAGGAAAGCTATGTACAAAGATGTTTATGATACATTGTTAATGATCCCAAGAAACCAGAAACAGTGTGTCTAATCATCCGGAGAAGGGTAATAAATTACGGTGCAGGTGCCGTGAACTCGCGTGCAGTTCACCTTTAGTTAAGCTGCCTGTCAGCTTAAATGCTCTTTGCCTTCCTTCCCTGCCCTTTTGGTATCTTCCTTAACTGTTATGTCCTTCAGGAAGCCCCTCTGACAACCTCCACCATCACGTACCCGCCCCCCCCCCACTGTCACCTCCGTCCTAGCTGCGTAAGTTACCCCTATTCTGTGGTTTCAAAATGCTCGACAGTCTATGTCTACACTTACCGCCTAATGTTATAATTATCTGTCTTGCCCCCTGAACTTGAACTTTCCTGATAGCTGGGATCCGATCTTACTCACTTTTACCACTCCAGGGCAGAGCACAAGACATAATAAATATTAGGTGCCTAATAAATGTTTTCAGGATAAAAAATAAAGTGGGAAATCCTTGTCACGTTAAGTAGATGAGAAACAGCAGCAGCTGCACGTCAGGGTTGTTACAGGGCTGAGACGGGGAAATCCGTGTAAAACAGTAGATGCCAACGAGCTTCGGTGTGTTCAGTGAACAGAGGGTGAAAGTGGTGGGAATGTGCTGATAACAATGACAAGAGTTGTATATTTTTTGTTTGCACAGATGGCCCCAGTACAGGCCTTGGACCTTGTGGCTGGATTTTGGTGGCTGTCTCGTTCTTGTTCACGGTTATAACTTTCCCAATATCGATATGGATGTGCATAAAGGTAAAGACTATGTCACTGGAGTCTGCAAAGGGGTCACCCCGTCACCACATAAGCCCACATTGTGTGTACGTGTGTGAAAAAGAGAGAGACCTACCGGCCTGAATTCTTTTTCCTTCATCTCTCCCTTGGAAAATTCCCTCCAGTCACCTCTTGTAATGGGATTTGGGGACTTCCTTTCAGCCATTGTCCAGGCAGTCCTTCTCATTGGTTAGAGTAAGGATCCCCATCTGAAATCTTCTGAAATCAGGAATGTGGGGTGGTCCTGTCCAGAGTCCAGACGCTGGGCTTTGCTTGCCGGCTCCATTGTTCACTGTGTGACCTTTGCCACGTTTCCTCCCTGTAAAATGGGAGGAAGTAACAACACCCACTTCATAGGGCTGTTGTGAGGATTAAATGATGTATTTAAACATACTTATCCCAATGCCTGGCATATGGTAAGGGCCCCCCGATGGCTGGTTATTTTTTCCATAAAGTTATTAATACTTCGACAAATGACTGTCATTTACATCTTCCTAGGAAGGTAAAATATGCTCCAAGAATTTTCAGATAAGTTTATTATTATAATTTAAAGGAATCGGGAGACAAGCTATGGGAAATTTAGTTGGTTTTTGTTGTTTTTTTCTGTATTAACAATGCATGAGTACCTGAATGGTGACGGTAGCGGCTGAGGAGTGGAGTTACGGATTTGCGGCTGTATACTGCCCAAATGGCCCAAATTTTATACGATGACTATTGCTTTTATAATCAGTTAAAAAAATAGTAAATACTATTTGGTATTATGTGCTTGGTAATTAAACATTGGACATGTTATTTATAGATACTGTTTGGATTTTATTTTATTTTTTTTAACTTTTATGTGTTTAAGAAATCCCTACGCCCAGTGTGGGGCTCAAACTCATGACCCCGAGATCAAGAGTTGCATTCCCTAAAGACTGAGCCAGGCAGGCACCCTGATACTCTTTGGACTTTAGAGAAAAAACAAAATAGAGGCATCTCACCTGTTTAGAACAGAATATATATTTAAGAAGCCATCTATAAATATATAGCATATATAAATAGTTGTACTCCTCATGTTAAATTATTATTTGTGTTTTTAACCTAGATCATAAAAGAATATGAAAGAGCCATCATCTTTAGATTGGGTCGCATTTTACAAGGAGGAGCCAAAGGACCTGGTCAGTACTAGAATTCTGGGTGGTTGGCCTGGAGACTGAAATTCTTCTCTTGTTGATGTGAATTCCCTCACGTGGGTCCCTTCTCTGTCGACTTGGAAAACCGTAACAGACGCCGCGTAACAATAGCAGTGGTGCTGGCCAGTCCTGCTACAATCACCCTTTCCTTCCCTGGGCTCCCCTCCCCTTCCCATCCCAGCTGATAAGATTATTTTGGGCCAAGAATAGCCACAGCTGTGGAAGTTGGAGCATGAGAATTCCTACTCCTAAAGGCTTCCTAGATTTTATTCTCTATGCCTTTTTGGGGGCAAACTTCCCTTAAGCCCTACTGTATTCCAGGCTCTGGGAATTCAAGGGAGGCTAAAATATAGTTTCTGCCCTCCAGGAGCTTGCTGTCTAGCGGGCACTAAAAGGAAACCGTTACAATCCCACGTGATAAGTCCTATGACCGAGTCATTGCAGATAGCTGTGGAACCCCAGAGACAGGTGACGGACCCCAGCTAGTAGGATGAGACCAGGCTTTGGAGGTGACATCTCAGCTGAGTCTTGAGGCACGGAGAGGTGTTGGCCAGAGGGGTGGTGTTCCCAGCAGAAATGGCAACATGGCGCAGAGCGATGCAGGGGCAGTGTGATGGGCCCAGGGGCCTGCGGGTAGCTCAGCCCAGCGGGAGCACAGAGCTCGAGGAGAGGGGAGCGGCCAAAGAGGGACCCCGGGGCAGGTCATGCGGGACCCCGTGTGGCACGTTCAGGGGTCCATAGGTCAGGAAAGATTGCTGTGCTTTGGTCGAGAAAACGGGTCACAGGAGAGAACCTGGAAGACCTAGAAAGACGTGGGAAGGATTGCGTTGGTCCAAGTGAAACCCAGACGCCCAGTGGTGGTGGAGTCAGGAGATGACGTCACGGGCCTCGGTGGCAGCAGTTGGGTGGGGGGAGAGAGCAAGAGGATACCATTCCTGGCATCTGGCCCGTGCACTGAGACGAACTAGCTGCCTTCCGCTGGCTACGTTGGTTCTGTTAGAACGAACGGACAAGGTGCCCGTGTCGCTCGATAATGTTCTGTGTTTCTTTGTTGCAGGTTTGTTTTTTATTCTGCCCTGCACTGACAGCTTCATCAAGGTGGACATGAGAACCATTTCATTTGACATTCCTCCTCAGGAGGTAAGGTGGGCTTTTGCCATCAATAACAGAGGTCATGTGTGAAAGTCGCTGGCGATGAGAGAAGCACAGACTATGTTGGTGGTGAGAGCATGGGCGTAGAGCCTGTCTGCTGTCACCATTTTCTAACTGTGTGGCTTTGAGCAAGTTCCTTAACCTCTCTGTACCGTAGTTTCCTCATCTGTAAAATTAGAGGTCATAATAGTAGGACCTACTCTTTTTTTTTTCTTTTTTTTTTTGAGATCGAGAGAGAGAGAGAGAGAGAGAGAGAGAGCATGAGCAAGCAGGTAGGAGGGGCAGAGGCAGGCTCTCCGCTGAGCAAGGAGCCTGACGTGGGGCTTGATCCCAGGACCCTGAGAGCATGACCTGAGCCGAAGGCAGACACTTTACTGACTAAATGACTGAGCCACCCAAGTGTCCCTAGGAGAACCTGCTTTAGAAGGTTCTTGTGAGGACTACCTGAGACGTTATATGTGCAGTGCCTAGAATAGTGGCTGGTAAATAGTTCGGTGCTGCTACGTGTGTATCATCACCAAGCGTGGCGTAATGTTGACGTAAGTGTGATGTTAGCATTATCATGTTTGTCATCCTTTTGCCTGCCACATTTCTCTGCTATGGGTTTCGGATAGAAAATCCGGCTTAGTGCAATATTCTCCTTAAAGTTCTTGATTGTATTCTAGATAAAGAATTAGGAGCTGCTCATTTGCCATTTTAGATGAAGCATATAATGCTTTATAATAGTAACACTCTGTGCTCTTTCAAACTACTTCACAAGTAATATCACAGTGGAGACTCACAGCAGGATCCTGGAAAAGCGTGTAACTGCCGTGGGGCAAAGGGGTTCCACCAGACCAGAGTGGCAGAGCCGGGAGCGACGTTCAGCTCCATGCTCCATGCTCAATGCACCCGACGTTCGCTCCCTCATGGCCCGTGACGTAGTGAGGGCCATCCTGGGCCGCACGTCTAGGGAGGCATCATGACCGAGGCAGACAGAAAGCCTGGAAACAGGATGAAGGGAGGGACCGAAGAATAGTGTCAAGTGTTTCCTGGCCAGGGGCCAGGCGCACAGCAGGAAGGTGGAGCCTGGCCCTATGGCCTTCTCTTGTCCCCGATTCCAGGAACCAGCGTAGGAACCTCCTTGCTGGTACCCATCCAAGTAGTGGGTGAGGTCGGCCTTTATAACCCACATGCATGTAGGGACACCAGGAATGACTGATACCCACAAGAACAAGGCTAAGAGCTGTGCTGTCTTCTCTGCATGCGTTCCCATCTTTCAGAGAAGATTGACCCTCACAAGGAGCCCCTGGCAGGGCAGCTGGGAGTCCTGGCATTCTCCTCTGTAAACACTGCAGACATCTGGCAGGCTTGCTGGAAGCTGCTGCCTTCCAACAGCTCTCTCCTCTCCTGCGAGCTGCTGAACGCGGAGTGGATTGGAACTTGGCGAGCAGTCCTTTTTCCGATCCCCTGTGAATTTAATATGAAGGAAGATAAAAACTCTGCCCACGATAAACAGCAGGCAGAGAGGCTGCAGCTTTAGAAAGCTCTGGCTGTGGCAGTCGCAGGGGCAAGAGACTGTTTAGAAATGATACACATTTTCCTATCACATCATGGGAAATAATTAATTTTCACACAAAGATGGTAATATACTATTAGAAGTATTTTTAGATTATCAGAAGAAAAGATAACTGCTTTCCTGCCTGACGGGGATAAACAGCTATGGAAGACCGTTGTCATTACTACCTGCCATTTACAGAGCCCTTCACACTCGCAAAAGAGCCTGGTTCTACCGGATCTTCAACTTCAAAGCAGTTTGCAAGCAATTTGCGTAGAACTGGGCAGCGTTATTAGCGCCATCTCAGAGATGCGGACTCTCTAGGTCTAGCAGTTTAAGAGCCTCACTAGGGATCACCAAGGAAGATACAGGAGGTACAGCTCAGGTCTCCTGACCCCCCCTCCCACGCTCTGCCTCAATCACTGTATTCCTAGGGTCACGTTTCAGGTCATCTCTCGTTTATTCACTACCTGCTCTGTATCCAACAGTCTGCCACTGCTGGAGATGACAAAGACAAACTGCCCTCAAGAAATGCATAGTCCAGGGGTGCACGGGTGGTGCAGTCGTTAAGTGTCTGCCTTCAGCTCAGGGCGTGATCCCAGCGTTCTGGGATCGAGCCCCATATCAGGCTCCTCTGCTAGAGGCCTGCTTCTTCCTCTCCCACTCCCCCTGCCTGTGTTCCCTCTCTCGCTGGCTGTCTCTCTCTGTCAAATAAATAAATAAAATCTTTAAAAAAAAAAAAGAAAAGAAAAGAAATGCGTAGTCCAGTAGAGAGGCAACGAGGTCAACCAGTAACACGGTCACTGCAGTAAGGTGCAAAGTGAAAAGTATTTAACCCTGCCGAGTGAGGGAAGTTTCACAGAGGAAAAGACACTTGAGTTGTGTCTTGAATAATGAGTAATCTTGTGCCCATCTGATGGTGTGAGGGAGAGGAGAGGAGAGGACATCCAAGCAGAGGGGACACCGGCACGAAGGCCTGGGACACGGAACATGGTGTTCGTGGGACCTACCGCTTGTCCTGTGTAGCGTGTGTGCAGGAGGGAGTGGGAAGGAGTGAGACCCAAGGGCCGGCTGTCCAAGGACCTGTAAGCCAAACTAAGCCGCCCTGAAGGGGGTAGGAAGAAGCATTGACGCATGATGTCCTGGAAAGCATTTTTATGTAGCATGCTATAAAATATATTTTTACCCTGACCTCTCCCTATAACAACAGTCCTCATTCCCTTCGGTTCGACCTCACTGTGCTGCCGTAGAGAGTTCATGAAGCCTAGGTTCTGCCACAGCACCGTGCCATCTCGTGCACTGTGCTCCCTGCCCTGCATGCTCTCACGCCACCCTTGGGAAATTATTTCTTCCTGCAAGACGTAGTCCAGGTGTCACCCCTGCCACCTACAACTGTCCCTCCTTTGTCCCATCAAGGCTCCCTTGATTCCCCACCCTCTTTGAAAGTACGAGTCGGTGTCTCCAGATGTGTTGAGTGATTGAAGTAATGTTTTTTGTTAAAATTCTAAAGGCATTGTTAGGATGCTTTGTTGTCTTCGTCCATTCGGGCGGCTATAACCAGATCCCACCCACTGGGCGACTCATGAACGACTGAAATTTATTGCTCCCCATCCTGGAGGCTGGAATCCAAGGTCAGGGTAGCAGCAGACACAGTGCCTATATGAGGGGCTCCTTCCTCGTTCCTAGATGACCATGAGGGTTCAACCCTCAAGACCTAATCATATCCAAAGGCCCCGCCTCCTGCCATCACACGGGGGTTGGCTGTCAGCTTCTGAATTTGGAGGGCACACAACATTCAGTCGGTAGCACTTACTAAAGACAATCAGCCGGTGTCTTAGATGTTCTGTAGAAGAACGCTGCCTACAGTTCTGTTAAAGCAGGAGTTGGTTGGCAGGTGTAAAATGGCTTTCTTTCTGTTACAGATCCTCACCAAGGATTCGGTGACAATCAGTGTGGATGGCGTGGTCTATTACCGCGTCCAGAATGCCACCCTGGCCGTGGCGAATATCACCAACGCCGACTCGGCAACCCGTCTTTTGGCACAAACAACTCTGAGGAACGTCCTGGGCACCAAGAACCTTTCCCAGATCCTCTCCGACAGAGAAGAAATTGCACACAACATGCAGGTGAGGCTGTGAGTCAGCGGAAATTCCAAGATGAAGCCAGAGGGTTAGCGGTTGGCTAATCCAATCGGGGGGGAATCACTGGCCGACCTTTTTCTCGTCATAGGAGGGTTTTCTCAAACTCAATGGAAGGGAATATTTTTCACAAATAGCTCATGATCAACAGCTCAGATACATGCATTATTTTTTTTATTCCCTTCAGTGTAGGGTTTTTTTTTCCAGAATTAGCAGGAATCTTTTTTCTTTTTTTTTTTAATTATTATTATTTTCTTAAGATTTTATTTATTTATTCGACAGAGATAGAGACAGCCAGCGAGAGAGGGAACACAAGCAGGGGGAGTGGGAGAGGAAGAAGCAGGCTCATAGCAGAGGAGCCTGATGTGGGGCTCGATCCCATAACGCCGGGATCACGCCCTGAGCCGAAGGCAGACGCTTAACCGCTGTGCCACCCAGGCGCCCCAGCAGTAACCTTTTTTCTTTAGCGTAATAGTTCTGAGGCCTTTCTAGAAGAGTGCGGGTGTCGTGAAAGCTGTATTCTCTGCGCGAGTCCCATGACTCCCTTGTAACTCGTATGCGTTCTGAACTTCCTAGAGTTCTAGATTATGAGTTACACCTGACTTGTCCAAAAAAGGTGAAGTACTAGAATCCGAGATCTTGTTATTTGTGTAAAGGTCATCATGTGTCAAATCTATGACCTTACCTGATGCCCACAGCCACCGCAGGAAACAGAACGGAAGGTTTCGTTCCTCCCCTTGTAAAGGGACGAAGCTGAAGCACAAAGTACAATGGCTCACCCGGAGTCACATTAGGTCCGGCGCTAGCTGCCACCTATTTTAATAGTAAAGCATGGTCGGGAGACCATACCCACTGGTTTATATATTATCCATGGCCGCTTTTGACCTACAACAGCACGGTTAAATAGTTGCAAGAGAGACTGAAAATAAACAATCACTGTCTGGCCCTTTGAGGACAAGTTTGCCAACCCCTGCATAGTAACAGACCCGGATCAGCTGCCCGGGACCCGGCCCGGCATAGAGTAACTAACGTCTCTCCCGGCTCTCCCCCAGCGCCCTGTCCGCTCCCCAGCCCACTGAGCTGCCCTCGGCCTCTGGGCTGGGCTGAGCATTCTTCGCTGGCCTTCTCTCTTCCGAACAGTGTACCCTGGATGACGCCACTGATGACTGGGGAATAAAGGTGGAGCGCGTGGAAATTAAGGACGTGAAGCTTCCCGTGCAGCTCCAGAGAGCGATGGCTGCAGAGGCAGAAGCTTCCCGGGAGGCCCGCGCCAAGGTAGCTTTGCTTTCTTTGCTTTTTTCTCTTCTCTTCTCTTCTCTTCTCTTCTCTTCTCTTCTCTTCTCTTCTCTTCTCTTCTCCTTTCCTTTCCTTTCCTTTCCTTTCCTTTCCTTTCTTCTTCTCTTCTCTCTTCTCCTTTCCTTTCCTTTCTTTTCTTTTCTCTTTTCTTTCTCTTTAATCTCTTCTTTCTTTCTTCGTTTCTTCCTTTCTTTCTGTAGTTTTTTTTCCTATTGAGTTTTCTTCTTAATTACAAAACAGTAAAACATTGATATAAAAATGGAAATAATCCTCAAGTGTTTAGTCAAGTTGAAAGCCTCCCTGTCGCTTCGAGCCACATCCCCCCAGGGGCCACTGCCCGGGACAGCTTAGTGTCTATACTGGGGCTTTACCTGACGTGGGTGTTAGACTGCTGGCTTGTTTGTTTTACGAAAGTAGGGTCATACCATACCTATTGTTCTCTACCTTGCTCGTTTCGCTGAACGACATCCTGTGAGCACAGCAGTGCGTGTAAAGCTACCTTCTTCTGTGACTGCGTGTCCCATACTGTGTGTTCCCGGTCCCCCACTAAGCACAAATTAACAGTTCTGACTTCAGAGCAACTGGGCAGTCCCGTCAGTGTGCTTACCATTTGTTCCTTCCCTATTTTGTTTCATTCAAAGATTTTATTTTTTTTCTAATTATTCTCTACTCCCAGACATCGCTGATGTCTGCTTCCCCCCCCCCTTCCTTGTCATCCCCATCCCTGCCTACCTCTGGAGCCCGCATGGGTGCGTGCCCCCGATGAGAGGTATCGAGGAAATATCTATTCATCTAACCTAGGAAACAGGATTTCTGGAGCTAATACATAAGCACACCGGGATATCTCGCCAAACCCACGGTAGGGAAGCAGACTCAAGTCTCCAGAATTGGAGCCAGGGACCGCAGAATTGGAGTCAAGACTGAAGGGAGCTTATCATTCCATCTCCTGGGCCCCACCTCACTGCTGACAGCTGGTGGGCAGAGTGTCTGACTCCCCAGGTGAACACTAAAGGGGACAGACCAGCCTTGATTCCAAATTCACAGCAAGGAGATTTTCTTTGGTCAAAGTTTAGTCAAAAGGGCAAAGTCAGATATTAATAACGTCCCACAGGCCCTTGCCTGTATATGAATGGGTGGAGGAAGAGGGTCAGTTCTCATAGGAGGGGTTGCTATG
Organism: Ursus americanus; assembly: GCF_024610735.1. Taxonomy (NCBI): domain Eukaryota; kingdom Metazoa; phylum Chordata; class Mammalia; order Carnivora; family Ursidae; genus Ursus; species Ursus americanus. The sequence goes on from NC_142144.1 coordinate 13,273,515, forward strand.
AACTTGACTGATCTCCCAAGACACAAGGAGCAAACCAATCTGTTGTTTTTGTTGGAAAACAGTAGTAGCTGGAGATAATCGGCTAAGCACAAAACCCTAACCTTCTAGTAGGAAGCCCTTTAAGCCACAAATCGGGAACTATAATTTCTTAGCCAGCACCAAATAGAACAGTAAATCCTTTGACAGTCTATGCCCAGAATTTTCTACTAACCAGAATGGTTAGGTTTTCCTAACGTGATAATTAATGCTCATGAGGACAACTTGGTAATCCTGCAGAACCTGCAGGTGCTCTCTCTCTCAAAGTCATCACATTTAGAAGACTAAGTGACATTTCTGGTAACATAAATATGCCCTACGATAATCTAATTCGTATTTTGAAAATTAGGAATTGCTTTTACCTAGAATGTGTCATTAACCAACAGCCCCATTTCCAAGCCATACTGAATGGAACTTCTCATACATAGACGGCTTAGACTATCAGAGCCCGAAAGGTCCTTGGAGATCACCTTCTGAAGGTGACAAATAACCTGGCCCAGATGCTGCCCTCCACCCTCCTATTCCCCTGCCAGTAATTAACCACAGCACTGTTTTCCCCTGAGCTTCGACTTGACCTCAGAACCCTCCTATTGCCCTCCAGGTAACAAGCCTCAACTGCTTGGAATTGGCTCCAAAAATGAACCTTATTTGCCATCCCACTATTCAGATGAAAAAAATGAAGCCCAGGAAGTTTATGTGATTTTCCTCAAGATCACACTGTTGATGAGTGGCCGTAGAAGTTAGAATTCCCCTCTGCTCCTCACTGCTACCTCTGGACTTACTGTGATGGGCAGAGCCTCTGTGCAAGTGTTTCCACCAGCCAGGAAAGAAAATTCCTGAGAACAATGGGAGGAGATGGAGGAAGCCGGTTAGAATGCTGAATTATTGGGCTCCCACTTAGATGAGACCGTAGGGACCATCTAGAATATTCTCGTGGACCTGGGCAGTGACTGCCTTTAAGATGAGGGTGAACACATAGAATCACAAGGAGTCTCTCCCTTCCGTAAAATACAGTAACCGTGCAACCACCATAAGGCCGAAAACTCAAAAATCATGTATTCAGGTTCTCATGGAAAAGAGGGAGTCTGTCTCTTCAATACGTAAATTGTGAAAGAAAAGGGGAGGGTCTCTAGACTAAGACACCAGAGAGAAATTCCTCAAGTTAATTACCATCAGGGAAATGCAAATTCAGATCACACGCAGATGCCACACTGGATATCCACCAGAATGGTAAAAAAAAAAAAAAAAGAAAGAAAGAAAGAAAGAAAGAAAGAAAGAAAGAAAGAAAGAAAGAAAAAGAAAAGACCCGCATGTGGGTGAGGGAGGACCAGGCGCTCTTAATTTTGTTAGAGACTCTAAATTTGGTGCCTCCACTTTGGAAAACCATCTGGCAGTGTGTACCCAACAGAAGTGCCCTCGTGTGTTTACCGAAAGGCACGTACGAGGGTGTCGACAGCAGCGTTTTGCGTTACCCCAAACTGCAAACTGCCCGTGTGTCCCTTGCCGTCAAATGGCTAAAGTGTGCTTTCTTCACACGGAGGCGCACCATGCAATGAAGAGAATGACCGTCCAAGTGCCCCCAAGCGTGGTTTGAGAGGACGGAGCCGGGCACAAAGGAGGACAGATTCTCCCGCAAGCCTGACAGTACGTTAGCCGAAGCTCTTTCTCAAGTGTTTAGACCCGCTCTTAACGACTTGAAATGTAATACCTTTCCGCTTGCACCCCTCCTGATTTCCTGTCTCGTAACTTTCGAAAGAATGCTGGCACGTGCTTTCAGGCTCATCTTCCCGGGTCTAGTCATCTGTTAATTGAGTGGGTGGAGGGGTAATACATCCTGATAAATTAAGGTTTTTGTCCTCTAAACTGAGTGCCTTCTCTCGGTAATACCATATCCAATTTCCCCCATCTCACCTAATGGGACCACCCAGGCAACCGAAACCTAGAAACGGGGGCTCCACCTCTGTTCCTCTCCCTCCCTGTACCCACTCAGCCCCATACTCTGCTCTCCTGACAGCCCTTCAGCCTGTTCCTCCCTCCATCCCCACTACTGGCAGATGGCCCCGGTCTCTCTGGGGCTGTCCCACCAGCAGCTCTCCGTGTCTCCTCATCTGTCCTCAGACATCTGTCAGCATGTTTTCTCCAGCGAGATCTGATGAGGTTCCTGCTGGAAACTGTTCAGCACCTTCCCACCGGCTACAGGCTGCAGACCAAACACCACAGGCTCCCCTCTTCCTCACACCACATTCAGCCGCTTACATTTTTCTAGAATGCGCCCGCTTTTTTTTAACCTCGGTACCTTTCCATGCGTGCTGCCTGAAGTATTCTTCATCTTTGTCCAAACAGCAAAGCTTTCGTCCCGTCCTGTTCAACTTCTCTATCTCACCACCTCACCTTCTGCAAAAACTGCTTTCCTCTGAGGGCTAGCACTGTGCCTTGTACCCGTCTCTGTCAATGCTTGTCACGCTGGGACGCAGCTGGCTGTGTCCGTGCCTGTGTCCCCTCCTTGACCAGTTGCCGAAGGAGGCAAGGGGTCCACTCTCTCCCCCTAGCTCCTGCACAGGGCTTGACCCCTAGCTCCCCAACATTTACTGTATAAGTAAGTGTAACTCCACGGGTCCTAAGACCCTTGCTTCTGATTCTGATTCTCACGGGAGCATTCTGAACCATGAGTATTTTGAAATCCATGTGAAAATAACCTAGTGGAACAGTACAGTTAAGCTTGAGGATCCTGGTATCTTCACCCCTCTTCTGAGGATTGAAATAAAAGGAACTGCCTTGTTTGGCTTCCAAATCTTCTATGCTTCAAGGTATAGGTGGATCCGAAAATCAGGTCTTGACTTCCCACTCGCCATTCCTATACAACAGCCTCCATTTATACGTACCGCACGCAGTGCGGCTTTCTGTCTTCCCCCCCCGTGGCCCAAGAAGGCAGGTGCTCTCCTACTTTAAGAAGAAGAAACCGGAGCTCAGAATGTTAAAGAACCCCCTCGAGGACACTCAGCTGGTTAAGGGTTTGAGGTTTGAGCTCCAGCCTGTCTCACTCCAGAGCCTCCCCACCACCCCAGTGACGTTCAAACTTTTATGTTCACATAACCTCTCAAAGAATTTAGAAAAACTGTATGTCCCCATCACACATTTTAGATAGACCTGTAAAAGTTTTCATTTGAATTGATATACTTGGCTGAGCATATAATCCCTGGCATGTTTTAAATAGTGACATTTTACACTAAAACTGTGAACCTCATTCTTTTAAATGTATCCAGTGAAATTCAAATAACATAATGACTCCGTCGTCTATTTAAAATATGTAGATAAGCTCTTCATAGTCGGGCATGTTTCACTGTTCCTTTTTCTCCTTATATTTTCACTCTACCTCCTCCACGATTTCTTTTCCTAATACAATATATTCTGTCATGAATTATTTTATTACTCTACTGCAACACATTTAGTATTGAAGTTAAAATTAATTTTTTTAAAAAATTCATGCGACTACAAGCAAGGCATTTAAATGTTTCAGAATTTCTCCTTAATAATTTTTTTTTACTAGAAATGCTTCTCTTAGCAAGATGAAGAACTCATGTCTTTGTAGCTGGCTATTACATATTGCCAAAAGATTAAACATCAATTCTGGTCTTAACTTTTCATTTTTATGGATCTAAGGACTAAGAACCTTTGCTTACATAAATAAGTGGGTGGAAACAGAAGTTTTGTTTAAAGTCACACCATGCAGTTCTTTGCACTGCCTCTGAATTTATGTGCTAAAAATATTACATAGCGATCTTCATCAAAAAATATATATTTTAAAGATTTTATTGATTTATTTGAGAGAGAGAGCGCACAAGCAGAGGGAGTGGTAGAGGGAGAGGGAGAAGCTGACTGCCCGCTGAGCAGGGAGCCTGACGCGGGGCTCGATCCCAGGGCGCTGAGATCATGACCTGAGCCAAAGGCAGACACTCAACCGACTGAGCCACCCACCCGCTCCTCAGAAAGTATTTTTAATGGTCATCAACTTTCAGTTCTGTGAGGTTCTTTTTCCTTTCTTAAAAATCAAAGAACTGGAAAGCCATGTGACTTGCAAAAGGATTCGTATCCAGTCGTTAGTCACTCTCCACCCCTACACAGTATTTCGAATTGTCCCTTTCTCTGGTCCCCTGAAGCGTGCACCAAAGGTCACAGTAAAAGAGGGCGTCTTGATCTCAGGCACATACGCAGGCAAATCAGATATGAGAAAAAGGACATATGGAAACTGGGTAACTGGAAATTGCTTTCTTAAAATGTTTTGGCTCGGCCCTGGAAGGTTTAATGTACGTACCTGGGTTTGAAGACTGCTGGTGGACAGCTGCCTTTTTCTGCATTTTGACTGCTCCCTCCTCCCGTGCCATAGGTCATTGCAGCCGAGGGAGAAATGAACGCATCCAGGGCCCTGAAAGAGGCCTCCATGGTCATCACCGAGTCTCCTGCAGCCCTTCAGCTGCGGTACCTTCAGACGCTGACCACCATCGCTGCCGAGAAGAACTCCACGATCGTCTTCCCCCTGCCCATAGACATGTTGCAAGGCATTGTGGGGGCAAAACATTGAGCCGCCGAGGCCAACGCAGAGATGTGCCCTTCCTTTCCAGGGTAGAGTGGGGACCGAATCAGCCCGTAACCTGTAAGGAGAGAGGAGGGCGGGACCTCGACTATCCTTCCTCTCTTTCCTTTTCCGTATGTTGACTGCAAGGTTCTTAGAATGTGTAGTGATCCTAGCAACAGATGAAAATTGTTAGCTTGTAGATACTGAGAAAGAGAAGGGGTGCAGGGAAGGGACCGGTGATTTATAGAAGATAATTTCTTACTCTTTAAAATATTTTAAAGTTCATATATTTAGATCATTATGGAATAGGTTCAATCCCGCTTGTTTTGACTTTTCACTGGGTCATTCTGCAGGCAGGCCAAAGGCAAGAAAATAGGTTATGACCTCCACTTGACACCCTGGCTGGACAAATGCGTTGCAGAAAGCAAAGACCTTAGGCAATGACCAGCTTCTCTGGGCCACACGTGCCTTACTTCCGGGGAATCTTAAGGAAACATTCCTGCCATCCGCTTACTTTCTAATCCCAGGCCATGTTTCAAAATGATCCTCTCTCGAGGGGAGGCGTTTTCTTGCCTGTACCTGTCAACATTGGAGGAAATGGTCAAGATCAGTGAGAAAGATGATGTTAACCCTTGACATACTTTTAAATCCACTGTCACAAAGATCCTTTAAGAATAATATGTTTCTTTCCTTTTTTTTTTGCTCGAAACTTCTTTGGGCCTCTCTACGACCAAATGATTCCCCTGTGGTCTTTCAAACCAGCTAAATACTTGTCACAAAAGTGCTTTTTTCTCACTTTTGCCTATTTTCATATATCAGGTTCTCAATAGTTTGATTTTTTTAAATGACACTTTCTCTAAATTCTATAAACAATTGTTTATATACCCATTTGAATAGCTTAAGGACTAATACTTTTTTAAAAAAATGTCTTCAGAAAGCCATTCTGCTTTACTGTCTGCATGCTATTAACTACTGTACACTGTGAAATATTTTGGTTCCTAGTCCTGTTCATTGAATACTATAAGGAATTCACAATATATTGGGCACATTGTAGCCAATGAGCTTGGGGAGACACTGTCAAGCTTAGGATATATATATACGGATCTAGGTCTTTTTTCTACTTGCAGAATCCTCTTTTTCTGTCACCTGTGTCAATGCCAGAAGAGGAAGTGCTCAGCCCCTCTGAACCACAGCTGCTTATTTTGCAGTAATAGGAAGCACCTTCAGTTTTCCAAATGCCTGTGAATCTGAGCAACTGGCATTCTTCCTGCTGGTCCAAACACCTGAATGGCGACATTCCTTCTTGAGGCTCTGAATTCACCTAGACAGGTCTTCCCTACCCAGAGCCACCCTGCATCTCTGTCCTTAGCGAGATCACTCTGTCAGTCCCAGACTATGAGTGTCCTCTCCCCGATCCCCCATTTCCAAGCTTATTTTAGGAAACCTTGAGTCATGTATCCAAGTTTCCAGATGAGTTTATTAGGTATATATGGAGCATTTTGGCTTGGAACCCAAGGTACTCATTTTAAATAATGATCTTATCTCTTTGGTGAGGCGGTGACCCATGAGGACCAGGAAACAACCCCACATCCTGGCTGAAAATCTCTTCTCAGGCTTCGAGTAACCGTGCTTCTGCTCCTGGAGTTTCCCTATTTGCAGATACCAGTCTTCGCCTCTCTCCCTCGTGGATTCATAGCCCAGTAGGTTGGGATTACATTGCTTGAGAGGGAGGAAGCATAAAAGGGGTCTAGGGTGAGTGTTGCTGCGAGAGGTTTTCCACGTGGCCTCCCTTTCCAATGCTGTACATAATAAAGTGTGCACTTTTACTCATTTTCTTGGGTGAGAGTCTGTTTCTGCCTGCATTTAGTGTCTGTGGATTTCGTTTTTCAGAGGTGGCGTGTGAGATCCTCCCATCAGTCCTGGGCTGGCTACATTGGCTTCTTCATGTGCTCTTTGTGGGCCAAAAAAAGGAGAGCTTACAATTGTCCATCTGTCATCTTTCTTGTCTATACTCCCTCTGGTGCACCTGCCCACTTATTTTCCCTGGGGAGTTGGAGATCCTCAGACACCCTGAACCCGTCGCTAGTTTAATTTCTCTTTGCTTTAATCCAAACAGGACAGGAACTCCCCTTCTGTCACCCATTGGTCTATCATATCTGCAATGCCTTGCACACTGCCCGGCCCCAAGTACACGACCAATACCTACTGACCAGCCCAAGGTCGGACACAGGATCCGAGCCCAGGCCAGCCTCTTCGGCGCCTGTCATGGTACATCACGATGACATCCACATTGTAGATGACAAAACACAAGGTCACTTTTTTGAGGGGAAAAGTTGTTAAGAAGAGAAACTATGTGGTTGATATGATACTGTTCTCAATTCACTATTTTGCCTTCGAGAGAGAAACACGAAGTCCAAGCGACTCTGTTGCCTCCACGACTTCCTTTTTCCGAGCACTGTGGAGCTCTGTCAAAGACCACAGCCACCAATAAACTGAAATTGGCCAATAAACTACCTTGAATGGCAGTAGAGGAAATGAATTCGGGGGCAGGTCTCCTTGCAAATTGTCCTCCCACAAGTTTCCAGGATGTGAGCTGGCTTGCCTAGACAGGCCTCCACCTGCCTCTTAGGGAAGGTTCTAGAAGCTCCAGGTGAAAATGCTTTTGTTCCAGAACTCCGCATTTGTCAAGTTGATTACTTTCACTGTGAAAGTAACCCTTTGGGGTGAGGCAGGAGTTACAAGATCAGGTCCGAATCCCTGAGCGTGACAGTTGAGGTTCCCCTGGATCCCACCCACCTCTCAGATGTGAGGCCTAGCACCCCACCCCCACCCCCACCCCGGCCTTACAGGCTGTTGTCTGTCCCTGAGCATGACATCCTCCCTCATCACTCCCTCTGTACTTGCTGCACAGTCTGCCTGAGAGGACTTGACCCCCCCCCACCCCCTCCATGTCTCACCTGGAAAATTCCTTCTCCACTCCCCTTGTCACCTCTGAGATGAATCAGAATCTCCAGAGGTAGGGCCCCTGGGGCATCTATGCTTTTAAAAAGCTCCCTGGGCAATCTGAGTGAGCAGCAGCTCTGAAATGGCAGTGTAAACACACACACACCCCCTTCCTACCATATAAACCTTCATGCTGGCCTTGGTGCCACAGTTCCAGGAATGGGAGTCTCACTCTGTAACAGGTGGGGATTGGAAGGAGCAGGGGGCAGAGAAGAAAATGGGGGAGAATGTGGGGAGAAGAGACCACAAGGATAGAGGGAGGAAAAGGGATCTGTTCTACAGCAGTTCTGTGCCCTGGTTTGGAACATCCATGGAGAAAACGTCTAGAAGAAACTCATGGAAAAGTCTAAGAAGGACTCTGTGACACCCCGAGCGGGAGCAGAGATTCAGGGCTGGGGGGACAAAGCAGGGCACAGAGGAAGTCCCTCTCCCACAGCTCGGGGAGCCTTCAGGGCACCTTCTGTGACGGTAACTTCAGTAGCAGAGATTTCTCCCAACAGGCCTGGGGCAGCAGAATGACTCACGAAGGCAGCGGAAGCCAGGAAGGTGTAGGCAGATCAGTCACAGGATAAGAAGGCTGTGGGAATGCACCTTGCCCAGACTTACAGGCAGCGAATGCAAATGGCTAAGGGCCCTGCTTGGAGCTCTGTCCCCAAAGGTGCCCCAAAGCCACGCCTCCCGAGGGCTGAATGCAGTGGGGAGGTAAGACACCACAGCGGCTCCTGGGGGGAGTGCAGCTCCTTCGCTGGCTGATGGGTCCGGGGCTCAGGAACACTTTGAGTCAAACAGATATTTGCACCCCTGTGTCCACAGTGGGCTCATTCACAGTAGTCAGAACGTGGACATGACGAGAGTGCCCACCGACGGATGAATGGATAAACCAAATGTGGTGTATACACACAAGGGAATAGTGTTCAGCCACAAAAAGGGATTAAATTGTGATATTTGCTACAAAATATATGAATCTTGGAAACATTGTGCTAAGTGAAACAAGCCAGACACAGAGGACAAATCTTGTATAGGAAAAGGCAAATTCACGGAGACAGAAAGTCGACTAAAGGTTACCAGGAGCAGAGAGGAGACAGGAACGGGGGTTACTGTGTAATGGGCACCCCATGTATGTTGGGGATATGAAAAAGGTTTGGGTATAGATCGTGGTGATGACCTCATAATACTGTAAACTTATTTAATGCCACTGAATGCCACTTAACAGATGGTCAAAATGAATATTGTATGTAGTTTACCACAATAAAAAAATAGCAAAAATGGAACCATACGATTAAAAAAAGTTTTTCTTTTCTTAGGGGGAGTTGTTTTGGGTCGTTTGGTTTTTTGGTTTTGGTTTTGTTTTTTTTTTTCCTTTCGCTCAAGCATTCCCTGACCAGCTCTGCCAGACTTTCTTGGACCGCGTAGCCATCTGGGATGGCTCCCCTCCTGATTCCCTTCCACCCAGTCAATTCCCCCAGAGACATCTCTATGCTCCTTCCGCCTCAGCCTGGCATCAGCTTCTCGAAGGTCCAGGATTCACACCTAGCGTGAATGATCTCATCCTCCCACCGACGAGGCCCCTCCCTGGGACCCCCAGAAGAATCACCAAGACATATGGAGCCACGGCAGGCTCACACACTTCCAAAAGCTTTTATTAAATTCAATTTTCCAAAAGCTCAGATACTTGAGACAATTTCGCAAGGACCCTGAATTTTCACGTGGCTGTTTTTGGCTACAGTAGGTAAAAACACACTCACACACACCAGAGTGGCCCTGCTCGCTCTAAGATCTCTGATGACAGGTGGACTGTTAGAAAAGGCACTGACCAGGAAGGGGTGGGGCCTGTCTGTCCTCAGGCCGCCAGTTCAGCCATGGCCCTGTCCAAGGGGTCCACAGACCAGTAATTGTCATCCCAGCCAAGGAACCAGCCCACGAAGGAGGGAGGCTCAAAGCCTTGCTTCACGACGGTGATGGGGGTCCGCCTGTCGCGATTAGCTGGGTCCGTCTCGATGTAACGCTTAGCTGTAGATAGACACGTACAGGAAAAGGAAACCCCAGAAATCCTTAGTGCCTCCTTCACCAGGGAGAGGTGCTTCAGGGCAGGGACTGCCTACAATGGCTTCTGGTCTTACCGTCTCCAATGCCCAGTCCCTGCACTAGACACCCCCATCCCTTAAGGGCAATGACCCCACATGGCTCCTCCACCACCCTGCCCGAGCGCACCGGAAGGGACAGGGGTCACAGTTCAACTTCCTCCTTCCCGAAGTTTATATCATTTCTCATTCTTGCCCTCCCCTATTGGGAGATAGTAAAGGACCAGCTTGAGGGTTCCAGCTCCCAAATCGGATCCGGTCAGCTACCAGGGATCGGGTCAGGAACCCCCAGCCCCACGCGGGAGGCTGTTCCCACCACACCACAGGACACAGACCCACAGGTACACTTGGTCCTCACCAGAGCTCAACGCTTCTGTCTTCTCCTCTTCTTGAGAATCCTTTCCAACCCAGACAAAGACCTGGAGCGAGATGTGAAACCAGATGGGTGTGAGGGTCCCGGCCACAGGGGGAGGGTCCAGGGGCTGGACGCGGGAAAAGCCCGCAGCTGACAGAACCCACAGACCAGAACTAGAAGGATGTGGAACCATGTCTGCACACGGGTGACCTCCCAGCATGCTTTGTGGGCCTACCCACCCTTACATGTTGGTCTGCGACGTCTTTTTAGGCAAGGTGAATTACCAGCTTACATTAGCATCTGGAGTTCCCAGTTCTCTTGACAACCTGGGCGATCTGGCAACCACAGGCCATCACCTCCGTGTGAATAAAGCTGAGAGGCAGCCCCCCCACTTCAGGCACTCGCTCAGTTCCTGTTTGCCTCACGCTGCAGCAGCCTGTGCCCCGACCCATCCCAGACCCTCACTCACGTGCACTGCTAACCAGATGCACCGGGCACTGAGTTTGAGACCCCTCCCTGAAGCGCATGAATGACGCTCTGTAGGCATGTATTTGCTCGGCAAGTGAGTGGCCAAACACATGCTCACAGCCAATATGCCCCGAGTCTGCTACGGGCCATTTCTGTGTGTCGGGGCCGCACAGGTCTAAGGCTTGGAAAAATATAAGTTTCGGGCTTGAAGACAAGTTTTGTCATACACACATTTTTATGCTTATCTAACATCTTTTAAAGAGCGCCTGTCATTGATACGCTGCTATTAGATGATAAAACACCAGACTTGACTTCTCTCACTTATCCACAGACGCGCTCCCTGCTAAACGGGAAGCCCCTCGCGGCAGGTTTTACGGCTACCCTGCTCATCACAGGGTTCCGGCACCGCTCCCGGAAGACAGCGGTGCATGGGATGTGCTGGCTGAGCGAGCGAATAAGCAGAAGAACGAGCAGATCATGTAGCCGGGGCAGCAACCGCTGACGAGAGCTGGATGGCTCAAGCTCTGAACATTCTGGCACTGATCTCCACCTGGGCATCCCAAGAAGCAGACGTAGTGGGGAGACGTATGCCTTTGGGGCTGCCATCTGTAACTCTGACAACTCGGATAGGCAGGGTTACGGACTGCCATCTCCCAGGAGAATGTAAGGCCCGTGAGGGCGGTGGAATGTCTGCTGTAGGCACTGCTCTACCCCTGGCCTGGCACGAAGCAGGTGCTCAGTTAATGTTGGTCGACTGAATGAATGGCTCCATCGCCTGCCGGTCCTACACAAGAGTCTTCCCTAGGAGATGAAGCAGAGAGCTCAGGAGCCCTCTAAAACAGAAGGAGATGCACTTCGAAACTTCCAGGGGATACTCTGTGGACAGTTTACGCCTGCATGCTATGTGCTAAGTTCAAGTTTCTTTATCAGTAGATTTAAAGTCAGAGTTCACAATCCACTCAGGCCCAGGAGAGAGTGCTGGTCACCTGATTTGCATTTATGGGGTACTATGCAGTTGGTAGATCTCATCTACATCTCAGCTTACTGAATTAAGCAAGATAGGTACTATTGTTCCCATTTTGCAGAGGAGGAACTGGAGGCCCAGAAGGGGGAAGGGACTCACTGCAGCACAGGGACCTTTCCAGTAACACCTGGCAACTGATCTTAGAGCTGGAAGTCTAGCGCCTCCCACTCCCTCAGCCCAGACAGCCAACACTTTCTGTCCGTCGCCCACCTGGTCCCAGGTGTCCAGGAGCATGACATCATCTGTGGCCAGGTCTTCCTGCATGAGCTCGCCAGGAACCTCTTCGATCTGGGAAGGAACAGAAGAGGTTAATGAAAGCGCACCAGCCCCTAGTTGAGGCATTCCCTGCCTTGGTGGGGTTCATTGGGTTTGCTCCAGCGGGCAGGGGGTCCTCCCTCCTCCACGAGGAGCCCTCAAGGGCTTCTCCCTGCCCTACTGCTGGCAAAACACTCCTCAGAAGCCCACCTCCCGATGCAGAAGCAGAGGCAGAGGCCTCCGCGGGGGCTCACCACAAAACGTCCGATCTTGTTGGAGCAGGCAAAGAGGCGAGGAGGATGGGCGTCCATCTTCTTGTCCTTCAGCCGCGGGGACGTGCGGTAGGCGGCCTTCCCGCCCAGGGCCTCCCAGAAGCTGTCTGTGAGGGGAGGCCCCAGCAGTTGGCCACCTGACACCACCTCCCCCCAGCACCACTCATCAGACCCCATGGTAACCCTGCCCTGGAACAACCCACTGCTCTCAATCCCCCTCCACCTTAAAATCCCAGGGAATCAGAGACAGACAGGCCTGAGGGAATCTGAAGGTGATGAAACAGAGACCAGAGAGCCGACTTGGCAGTAAACACACAGCCAGGACTACCTCTGGCTTCTGAATGACGACAGCACTGCAGGATGGGGATAATTATCCCTGCTCAACAAATGGGGTGACAGAGGCTCAGAGAGGGTAAGCAACTCACCCAACATCACGCAGCTAGTAAGTGGTCAAGCCAGGGTACAAATCCTATCTGACTCCAACCCCACCCCCCTGATTCTTTCCACTACACCTGCTCTGTCCACGTGCGGCTATTTAAGTTAATTAAAATTAAATACAATTAAACATTCAGTTCCTCATTCTCATTAATTCCCAGCAGCCATATTTCAAGTGCTCAGTAGCCACATGTGACTAGTGGCTACCATATTGGACCTGGGCAGGTATGAACATGTCCAGCCTCTCAGAAAGTTCCATGGGACGGCTATAGACTGAGCTGCTCCTCCCCATTTCTACCGAGCATCAGGCGGGGAGGAATGGGCTCACAGCAAGAGCAGAGAGACTGAGAGCTGGCATAAAGAAGACGTTCCCACCTATGTTCTGGAAACACAGCAGGCTTGTGACAATCCTGTCCGTGGAGATTCTGAAGATTAGGCGGGACTGCTGCCCCCCGTGAGGCTACCACTCCTGCCTGTCTTTCAAGGCTTCCTAGCAAGCACCACCTCCTCCAGCAGCCTTCCCTGAATGCCCCAGTCCACACTGAGCTCTCCTTTCTCTTAGCTCTTGAAGCCCTCCCTCTCACTGACCACAGCCCTCATTTGAATCCAACCTGCTTTTCTTGAACACACGTTTGGGGACAGGCACTAGAAGGCACGAGGATCTGGAGCCCCTCACGCAGAAAGAAGGAAGGGAACCTAAGAGCCTCAGTCCGCCGGAGAGCAGCGGGCCCGTCTGCCCCCAGCGCCTACCTGGCTCGCTGCCTTCTGCCACCTGCACAGGTTGGGCCTGCAGTACCCTGAGCAGCTCCTGGGCACCCGTCTTCTCTGCCTTGCTGGCCCCTGCGCCCACCCACAGGTAGGCAGCCGAGGGAGTTTTCAGGACAAAGGCATCATTGGAGTTCAGCGCACCAGCCTTAGGAATTATCTGGGAAGACAACGCTCGATTAATCAGAAACCAGACAAAAAGTCCTCAGCCCCCTCCTTACCACCCAGGAGATCCTGCAGCAGGACCAGCTCTTAGGTGGAGACTTGGAAGAGCACCCCTATCACAGCTGAGGGCACAGACTTCGGACAATGAGGGGTTTCGTTGATTCCCATGATTCACTAGTGGGCTGTGGCTCAACATGGTCATTCTAGAATTCTGGGCTGCATTAACAGAAGCTGAGTGCCCAAAACAGAGGAGGTGATAGTCCCATTCTCCCCTAGGCTGCTCTGACCATCCTGCAGGATTATGTTCAGGTCTGCACCTTCCACCATGAAAGGGATAGTAGCCATGTGGAATATAATCAGGAAGTGTCCAGATGGTGAAGAATGGACTACCTGTTAGGCAATGAGCTTCCCATCATGGAAGGTATGCAAGGGGCACCAGGCATCCTTGAGACAAGAGGAAGTCTAAGACATACAGTTCTGCTTGCCGGGCCAGGGAAGTTACAAAAAGCTGCTTCGTAACTCCTGACCCAACCGCCCCCTCCCCTAACCAGTCCAGTGCCCAGACATCTGCCCACCGAGCGTGAGAGGTCTCAAGTAGGCCAACCCCTCCTGGGGTCCGGGGCCTGGGCCTTACCTCAACGGCTCTGGTGGCTCCCGAGCTGCTGGCCCGGACCTGGAAGAGGCGGGTACTGGCAGGGGCCGTCTGCCCGCCCTCACGGGAAGTGCCACCCTTGTAGACGATCATCGGTTTCCCGCCGAACAGGCTCATGAGGTGCGCGGGCTCCTTGCCTTGGACCACACGGCTCTGGCAGGGTGACAGGAGAGCAAGTCAGGAGAGCGGGGCATTCGTCCTTCTGGTGGCAGCAGGCTCACCCCCACCCCAGCCAGCATGGCCTAGGCCCGCCCTCCAAACAAGGCCAGCACGTCAGTGTCTGCACGAGCTGTGGAGTGTGACCCTACAGCACACGGGAGCTGGGCGGGGAAACGGGGCGTTCCCGAAAAGCTGGAGACAGCGCCACTGCCTCCCGTCCCCCGGGCACTGCCTCGGCGGCTCTCCCCTCCCATGAGGACCTGCCTTACTGACCCTGAGTCTAGTCCAAGAACCAAGAGAACCCATGTTTGCAAATATTCCCTTAAATAGAAACACACAGATTGTTTGGGGACATTCTTCCAGAACGGTGATGTCAGCCCAGGGCATGAAAGACGGCAGAGTGGTGAGAATAGAGCTTTCTAGATATGAAGAGACCCCCTCTTGCACAGCAGAGGAAACTCTTAAACCCATAAATCCCTTCACATCACATTTACCATGGAGCAGTATCCCCTTGTTCTCAGGGTTAAGGTCAACATCCTCACCAAGGCTTCTGGGTGGTCTGACCCCTCTGAGCACCCCTTTAGACTTCTCTCTTGGCACTTGGTCCCTTGTTCTAGTGCTCAATGCCCCCTCCCACCTCAGGGCCTTTGCATATACTCTTCCTTCTGCCTGAAATGTGTCTCCCCAACTCCTACTCACCCATTAGGTCCCAGCAGAAAAGTACCTTCGTAAGGAGGTTCTTGTCTAATCCAGGCAGATCCTACCTGGGATCTATATGTCCTTACACTTAACACATATATAAAAGGAGACTATTATGGGCCAGGCATGGCTCTAAATGCTTTACTAATATTAACTCTCCATCTACACAGCAATCCTGGGACACAGAGGGGATACTTTGAGAATACACAGGCACAGAGAGGCTAAGCAACTTAACCATAGTCTCCCAGAGGTGAGACAGGATTCAACTCCCAGCAGGCCGGCTCCGCATCTGCCCTCTCCCTGTGCCTCTCCTGCGACTCTCTCCATGTTGCGGTGTGCGATCACCCATCTATTTGCCTGAATGTCTGCTGAACATCTTTCTCTCCCCCAGACTATAAACCACATGAGCACAGGGGCGTGACTATGTGTTCAGGGCTGCAGATGGTGTCAGGCACGTGGGAGCCCTGCCTAAATGTTTGTGGGATG
Organism: Ursus americanus; assembly: GCF_024610735.1. NCBI lineage: Eukaryota > Metazoa > Chordata > Mammalia > Carnivora > Ursidae > Ursus > Ursus americanus. The sequence continues at coordinate 13,288,943 of NC_142144.1, forward strand.
GGTGGATGGACAGTCGGATAGAGGAGTGACCCAATGGACGAGGTGCAGGGTGGGGCCCAGCGGGGCACTGGGCTGGCCTCACCTGGACAGGGGACCCTCCGAGCTCCTCATCCAGCTGGGCGGTCAGGATGGCAGATGCAGCGACCTCATCCTGCGTAGACTGGGCACCCTGCCTGGAAGAGGAAGCGATACTCGGCACAGAGGTTTGCACAGAACCCAGAGTGTCTCCTTGGCCCTGGGCCTTGAGAAACCCACAGGTCTCCAGATTACAGGCAATGAAACTGAGAGGGAAAGGGATTCTCTCAAGAGCAGCCGGTGCCAGGAACCAAACCCACTTGCCACATCCCCGGCTCAGCACCCAGCCTTATTCTGAGATCTGAGCAAAACCAATGGTCTCCCTTATCCTAAATGTGCCCTGCGAGGGGCCGGCTGCCTCATCCCAAGCTGGGTAGCCATGAGGGAAGGTGCCCCGAGATGCCAAGATGGAGAAAGGTGGCCAGAACATTTCTCACGGGTGAGAGGCAGGTCAGAGAACAAGTGGGACACAAGCCCCTTCGCAGGAAAAGACACCAGTGCTTAGCCTCACGTGAACCTGCCCAGAGCAGTGTGGGCAGATGTCCACCGAAAGACCCACGGTGCTTGCCCTGAGAGGGGAGATTTGGCCAGGGCTTTGCTTTCCGCCCCACATCTCCCTAAACTGCCCACATTTCCCATAACTAATGCATGTTATCTGTAGAAGCAAACAAAATCTGACAAATCAAGGTGCTGATGCAGCTGCAGTTTTTAAAAAATGCCTTCTTCTGCGTTTTATACCACGTGCATGTATTACCTAGTCCAAAAAAAAAAAATTCTTTGAAGCTGCTTTTAAATGTCTGACGTTGTCACATAGAGAGGCATTCTCCCAAATAACTGACCGGCACTCTTCCAAAGTACCAAGGTCGTCAAAGAAAAGACTGAGGAGCTGTCATGGATTAGGACACGGTGATTCATCACTAAGGAGGCATGGTGACTAAGTGTCATGGGGGGGTCCTGGGTTAGAGCCTAGGCTGGAAAGAGAACATGAGTGGGGCAACTGGTGAAATCCAAGTAAGGTCTACAGGTTGGTAAATAATATTGCATCCGATGTTAATTTCCTGGTTTTGATCATTGTACTCTGGTTACGTAAGATACGCACAGACAGGGAGACGTGTAACAGGTACGTGGAAACTGTCCCATTTTTGCAACTTTCCAGGAAGCCTCAAGTTATTTCAAAACAAAAAGTTTAAAGAGGAAGACATCTAACCGTCATCAGAAAGTTTTGAGACGATATAGTAAGAGCAATACAAGTTAAAAATATACTGAGATACTGTCTTATAAACAATAGGGTTGACAAACATCCAAAAGTTTGACAAGAGTCCACCAGGGAAGCTGTGGGGAACAAGACACGCACTCTTGCTGTCGGAAACACAAAATGCTGCCAAGCCCATCTAGGGAAACTGGGCACCATCTGTCAAAATGACAAGTGCATTTAGTCTTTGACCCAGCAATCTCACTTCTGGGAACTTACCCTACAGACATTTCTCTACATGTTCAAAATGATATTTGTTTAAAGGTCACTAATCATAGCAATGCTTGTAATAGCAAAAGACTGGAATCAATCCAAGTATGCATTACAGGGAATTTGTTAGACAAGCAACAGCGTAGTCACACAGGAGAATACTGTGCAGCTATAAAAGAAAAAAAAAAAACAAGGAAGTACCCCATGTACTGACATGGGTCGATCTCCAGGAAGTACTAAGTGAAAAAAGCCGAGTGCAGGACCATATGCACAGTACGCCATCCTTCGAAGGATAGGGAAGGAAGTGAACTAGGAATATGGTCATATTTGCATGAAAAATGACGGGAAGAATATATAAAAAAAAGAATGAAAGCCGTTACTCATGGAGGGGTGGGGACTGGAGAATGGGGTGAAGGGGGATGGGGTGGGAACAAGATTTCTCAACAGACACTTATTATTCTGTCTTGATTTTTGAATTTTGTGAATGCATTACCCATTTTAAAGGAATTAAAATAATTTTTAATTAGAAAACACGTGGGAGGAGAATGCCTGTACGTTCAGTATTTGGTGTGGAATTATGGGAGGGATTTTCTGCTTGCTTCTTCTCCCTATTTACTGCCTCTCCTACGACGGACACGTCGCATTTTTGGAAGAATGGTTTAAAAGCTGTTTCGAGAAATAAGACAAGTGGCGTTGCCCCGTAGATAGGAGCCCTCCCTCACAGTGTAGCTGGCTATTCCACTGCTGGCCTCTCAGCGCCATGCCATGCTCAGGGCCCAGGCGGAGCCCGCCACATCCCCGCAGCACAGGACCCCCAGCCTCACCAGTTGTAGATGATCTGTCCCTGACGGCTGCCGTGACGGTAGTTGTACAGAATGATGTAACTGTCCCCGCCGTAGAACTGCCCGTACGTAGAGGGGTCCACGGGCACTTTGTTGGAGCCTTCGATTCTCCAGATCTGCCAGGAAGAGGCCAGGTTCAGACCCGGTGCGAGGGTCCCCCCGCCCCCTAAATCAGGCCAGCGGGGAAACCGCGGTGCAGTGGGTTAGGGTTACACAACAGGACGAGCTTTTTATACGTGGCTTCACTTGGGCTCAGGCTGGACCTAAAGAATTTGCCCCAATCATTGAGCCACTGGGACTTAAACCCTGGATCCTTATATGATACCCCCAGGCCACCCCGTAGATCGTCCTCAGAGTGGTCAGCACAGGCACAGGGAGCTGCACGGAGGTATTCGGAACGTGCTTTAGCGAGGGTAACACAGTGAGTGCCTACCTCGAAGTGTCGTGAGGATCAGGTGAGTTTACTCTTGAAAATCTAGCACAGTGCCTGGCACAGGGTGACCGCTGTGTACTGGCAGCCACTCTCATTATTAGAATTATGATTGAGGTGATTACTAATGATACACTTATCTGTATCGTTAGTGAGTTATCTGGATTTTACAGATCACCTCCAGAAGCAGGAGCATCCCTAGGTGACCTCAGAATGACCCTGCTGGCAGGTCTCCTCGCAGAGATCTGGTGAGTTCCCCCCAAGTGGTCATAAGGTCCTGCAGCGCCACCTAGTGGTGTCACGGAGACACTGCACACTCCAAAACCAAGAATCTCAGACCTTGAAAATTCTAGGTGAGGGAGTGGGATTAAACCCCATTTTACAGGTGAGAAGAGTGAGGCTCAGAGAGGTCACTCAGCCAGGTTGTCAGAGCTCTTTCCACCTGCGCTACCCTGGACATTTCCCCTGAATCCTTCCCCCCCACTGAAATAGTGAATGAACGAACAAGTGATAGTCATAACAATGACAAAAGCAAGAATAAATAAAAATGAACACTTTTGGCTGATTCTATCATGTAGAATGGAAACAAACAAGTAGACTCTACTTCATCAACACCTATGAACCCCAGCCCCCACCTCTCCACCTTCACCGTGACCTTGCTGGGGGCCAGGTTGCTTCTGTTGCCTATGCTACTACACCAATTTCCTCATGGGGTCTTAACCTTCGTTTTCCTGCCTCTAATCCATTTTCACAGCAAGTTTCAAAAACACAGAACTGAACTTCTTGCATGTCTGCTTTTAAAGCAAGAAAAAGAAAAAACCCTCACTTGCACCCACCAGTTACAGGATCAAGGCCACAGCCTTGGACATGGCATTCGAGGCCCTTCCTTGAGGATGCGGTCAGCCCCAGGCTCTTGGGACAGTCCCCTGCCTGGAATACCCACCATTCTTCCTCCCTGGCAGCAAACTTCGACTCATCCTCTGAGGCCCAACTGAAGGGTCCCCACCTCTGTGAAGACTGCCCCAACCACCCTGTCCCTTTTGTCCTTTCTCGGTTCCCATCACCTGTGTGCTCGCCTCCAATCTTCCACTAACCGCACGGTCTCAGCAATCAGCTGTGGTGGTGTTTAGACCAGGGACTCCTTGCTGGCAGGGTGAGGTCTGAGACACCTGGCCCAGGCCGGGCAAACAGTAGGTGCTTGGGGTATGTTCGCTGTAAAACTTAACTGAGGCAGAAGAATCCCATCCACCAAGACTGTGGTCAAAACCTCACAGAGGAAAGGCCTCAGGGAAGCGGGAGGCAATGCGTGAGCTAGAGGTGCCCAGGAGGGAGCATGGGAAGGGCCTGACACACCCACCCAACCCCCCACGCACCTGCTTCTGGCCTGTGCCATCGTCATCCATGCTGTGCTGGGCCGCCATGGCAGTGGACGTGTGCAGGGTGGCAGCATCGAAGGGCACGCGCTCCACATTGGCGATGTGGCTGGAGAGGTAGGTCAAGCCTGGGCCGTCTGTCTGGTCTGGGTCCCTCCAGTTCTTGAAGAATTGCTTGAACAGCGGGGTCTCGCCACCCTCAGGAAGGACGGAGACCTGGACAGGAGAGGGAAGAGCAGGATGGGGCTGGGCTCAGGTCCCCCTGAGGACAGGGGCCTCCCCGCAGAGGACTGGGGAGACTCAGACACCCAGTCCACACGCAGTGGGGACACCCACCCCGTCCCAACCCCGCCCCACTCCAACTGGACCCATCCTCACCGTGCTGCGTGGCTCCAAGACTTACCTGGGTCTGCCTGGGGTAGTCCATCTTGGAGATGAAGTCGGAGGCCGTTTTGAGGGCAGCCTTCCTCTCCTCTGTGTTGGCCTGCTTGCCTGTCGGCAGATGGGGGGTGAGGCACCCGGGGTCAGTGCTATGTCCTAACATCCAGTGGTCCAGGGGAAGCAGCAGCCGAACCTCCCTCCCTTTTCTTCTGAGGCTACGGACAGCCAAGACCAGAGATGACCGCCCCTAGAGCCCCTGCGGGTCCAGCTGGGGGTCCTAACTGATGCCAGTACCCACAGCCACCGTTGTGGTCCACTGACTGAGCACACACTCTGTGCTCAGAACTGTACATGGCTGATTTCGCTTAATCCACACAATGACCCTTTGTGAGAAAGATCATTATTAACTTGTCCCATTGACATATAAGAAAACCAGGGTCTTAGAGAGGTTAAGTGACTTGACCAAGGCCATACAGCAAGGGGGAAAGCTGTGACTCAGACTCTGAAGCCCACACACCACACCCTCAGGCCCCCTTCTCGCCCCCAGGCCACCTATCCGCAGTGGGGGCCTTCTCCCACTCCCCAGTCTGAAGTTTGCCCCAACCCTGAGAGCACCCCCATGCCTGCACAGCTCCTGGCCAGCAGGTGCCAGACTGCAGTCCCCAGCCTTCTCACTGCCGAGGCTGAGGGGCCCAGATGATAACAATAATAATGGCCACAAGTGCTCTATCTCTCTCTCCCTCTCTGTCCTTCTCTCTGCACCCACTGCCTCCCTCCCCTTTCTGCCCTCCTCCCCTGGACTAATGGTAGAACATCTAAGCAGGATGCTGCTGGGTCCTCTCAGAAGCATCTGGGCCAATGTTTTCCAAGAGCCTCTCATAACCAATCCCACAGGACATTCCCCACAGATCCCAGGGACCCCGAGCACAGCGGTTCCCAAATAGAAACCAGATCACTTTCGTGAAAAGCCCCAACATACATTAGCAAGTTAAAGGCTCTTAAAAGTCCTGCAGTGAACAAGCCTGTTAACGGTGTTGCCCATAAGCTTATTTGACCACAGACGTATACACTTTCTTTTTTTTTTTTTTAACATGATGCCAATTAGCCTCTGAGAGAACTGGTGTTATAACACGCTTGGGAAATACTGGTTTTAGCCAAATGGGAAATGTGAGGCCCCGAGAGGGTAAGTCAAGTGCCCAAGATCACCAAGCGAGTCAATTGCAAAGCCAGGGCTTCAGAACGAGACTCAATTTCTATTCAGGAACCTGCCATGCCCCAGGCACCCGCAACACACACTCTACCCTCCCAGGGCCACAGGAGCTCCCACCAATGGCCTGGGTCCTGGTTAGAGACCCTTCCCCTGTCCCCAGTACCTTTCCAGACAAAGATTTTCCCATCTCTGCCATGGTCCAGGATGAAGCAGTCCTCGGACCTCAAGGCCCCCTGGGCGAAGGGGTTCTCATCAGCAACGAGGGAGACTGACATGGTGCCCGCGCCATTGGAGACCTGAGGGGATGAGGGACGGGAGGCCCAGAACGTGAGTGACCTCTACCACTTCGGCCTCCCCAGGCAGCACCCCCCAGCTGACACATGGGTTGGCCCACATCCCAGCTGCCACCCCAAACAACATGGGACAGTAACACCCGGACCCGCATCCCCAAGCTCTGAGGCACACTCAGGTTTTCTTTCCCCTTCTCTGTTTTGTCGAAACCACATCTGTGATCCCCACACACGTGTAACGTGGAGACTGCACACAGAGAGGGAGGGGGGATGAGACGCAGGTGGCACAGGAGAAAATTGGCCGAGGAGACAGTCAATCTCAGTTAAAAAAAAAAAAAAAAGTAGAAAAATATAAATGCAGATGCAGTGTGGTACCCTGGATTAGAATCAGGAATGAGAAACTGGGGAAACCAGAAACAAATCTGTTGTTTGGTTAACAGTGTTGAACCGCTGTCAATTTCTTAGTGTTGACAAATGTCTCTGGTTATGGTAAGATAATAAGGAAAAGCTGGATGAAGGGTATTTGGGAACTCTCTGTCCCATCTTTGCAATTTTTCTGCAAACCTTAAAATTATTCCAAAACGAAAAGCTTTCATGAAATTAAAATGAAAGTAGACCATACTAGATGAAATTCAAAATACTGATAATCCTCAGTGTTGACAAGGTTCTGGGTAATCTGGGAGCACTTTCAGAATGCAGTTTAATAACGTATCAGAACTTGAAGTAACAAACATTCTACACTTACTGAGTACTTGCTACGCACCGGGCACTTTTCTGAGCAAATCTTATAATTTAATAACTTATGTCGTTACAGAACCCCTTTAATCCTTGCAGCAACCCTAGGATAGTTCTACTGGTATCCCCATTTTATTCACAAGGAAACCAGGGCACAGAGAAGTTTACATAACTGCACAGCTAGAAAGCCAGACTTGGGATTCAAAGCCAGGCAACCTGACTCCAGAACTGGTATTTTCAATCACTGACTTCTTATTCAGGCTTTGATCCAAAAATCCACGTCTGGGAACTTGCTCTAAGGCCAGACTCAGCATAAGTGCACAGAGAGGGAGTGTTTGCAATCAGAAAAGGTGGAAACAGCCTAAAGCCTATCAACGTCTGTTGAGATTCTTACATTCATAAAACAGAATACAACAGAGCTACTACAAAGGGCCACCTAGTCCTCTGATGTAGAAGCATATTCCTGGCCACACTGAGAGGGAAAAAGGAGGTCATGGAAAAGCATGAATAATTTGGATCCATTTATAGCAAACAGAGATGGAAAAGTGTGTAATTAGATACAGAAAGATGTAATCTGGGCCTTCTTTCACTAACATGATAGCCGTGTAGTCATGGTAACCCTTAAAAAGGATGCGGGAGAGGCTGATTTTTTAAAAATTGAGTCGTTACTTTTATAATTAAAACATTTTAAAAATAGTACTTGTTAATCTTAAACTAGTGAAATTACATTGACTCTAATTTTCTTTTTACGTTCTGGACTATTGCTTACTATTTTCTTCAATGAATATACATTTCTTTATAATCAGAATGAAAATCAACGTGGTTTTTCTTTGGAGGCGATGGAAATCTGCACCCCATTTTGTTGTAATTGTACCACAAATAAGCCAAGGGCTCGATGTGAGTATCATGGTCTAGGCCAGACTTTCACCCAGAGCTCGGCCATGAGGCCAGAGTTCCTCAGCTCAAGCTCAGCCTGAGTTTTAAAAACCACAAGACATAAATTATAAAGTAACTACACACACACACAGACACACACACACACACACAGACACACACACACACACACACACACGTCCATTTCTGTAGTATTTCCCCAAGTATTTTCCTAAACTATTTTCCCATCAGTTTTCTCTGTGGACTCCTAGAAATCCTGCAAAGTTGGTCTCACTGTCCTACTCCCCACTTTCCAGATGAGGACACTGAGACCTAGAGAAAGACTGTGCCACCCAAGACCGCACAGATGAGCGTGACGTACATGTGTCTACAGTTGACCGATTTCTCTCACCCCTGGTGCAGGAAGGCTAAGGAAGGAGATGGATGTCCACTGGAGACACGTGGAAGCCGAGCCCCCTGACCGAGGGTGCTCTGCTCCGGGTCCCATGGCAGTGGGAGCCCGGGAAGACCAAGCCCCCCGCCTCCCTGTCCCGACCCCACACCCTGGGAACAGAATAGCCGAGGCTCACCTTGTAGAGCTTGGCCAGCTTGCGGTTGGCCGCGTCCTCCTTGGCTGTGTCCTCCGTGCCTGCAGGCAGAGCCGGCTTAGCGCCCAGCACCTGCAGGAAATGACAGGGGGAAGAAAGCGTGGCTATGACCACAGGGAGGGGCCTGGGCTCCTCAGAGAGCTCCCACCCCAGGCAGGGAAGGACCCCCCGGGTGTCCACCACAACCCTCCACTAAGGGCAGGACCCCCTCCAGAAACATCCTGCATCTCTTCACATGCCTCCTGCGTGTGGATCTCAACAAGAGCAGCCTGTAAGTCCTTCCCTCCCTGCTGCCCTGTCCCTGGGAGCTCCGTGACAACACCCCGCTCCTTCACCTCCAGGCCAGTCCTTCAGATAGTCACGCTCCCATTTCCTCCTAGGCTTTCTCAGAATGATAAACACCTTCCACCACACGCCCTTAAGTGATCCCACTTAATGCTCACGCCCACGAGGTGCCGAGGATCACTCTCATTTTACAGAGGAGGAACCTGAAGTCAGAAAGCTCCAGTAACTTGTACACACGGCTCTGAGGTAGCTAAGTCAGAATGTGAACCCAGATCCCTGCGATTTCACAGCCGATTTTCACTCCTCCATTCTGGGCTACTCCTGACTCAACAGCCCCAGCTACTGCCCCCTCCAAGCTATGGTTGGTATCCAGGCTTCTCCCCACAATAACCTTCTGCTCTTCCTAAAAACTGGAACTCAACGTCCTCAGACAAGTAGGAGCCAAAGGGCATAGAGCAGAGCTCACGGTCTCCTCCTTTTCCTGGTGAAATCTGCCTCTATTGATATGTCCTCAAAGCCCAATGGCTGGCAGTGCCATCCTGCAGTTGCCTAAATGGGTCATAAATCACTAGGAATGATCAGAAGAGGAAAGAGGGGATTGGGTCAGTTGTCTCTTCCTGATCTGGCTCCGGTACCAGGATTGCTCTCAGAAGATGCCACAACCCTCCTCCTCAGCTCCTTGGGGTGGAACTGGCCCTCTGGCTGGAGGGTGTGGCTCACAACCCCAGCGGGCACCAGGCCCTGGGATTCCAGCCCCACCTCCCAGGGGAGTCTGGGAATTGTCCAGGAAGTTGCTCTTCCCCGCTCGCTGAGGAGTTCCAGCTTAGTGGAAAAACAACTTCGCCTCACGATTGCCTAACCGATGGAGGAACAAAGTGAGCATCCCAGACCTGCGCTCAGTCCCACCCTGCATCCCCGGGATGCGGCCCTGGGTACCTGGAGCATCGCCTCAGGCTCAGCACCCTCCTCCGACACGTGCACTCGGGCCCGGCCGCTCCGCTCGTTGTCGCGGATGCCCTTGGACACCTGTGTGGCCTTCAGCCTCTCAAATCGGTTGCTGTTGGAGCCACACCACTGGTAGATGTCCTGTAAGACAAGGACCCTGTGTCAGGCAGTGCCGCAGCCTTTGAATCAGCCCCACCCAATGACACAGCGAGGAGGGGACTCCGGGGTGTGTGTAAGCCCACCTTGTTCTCGGCCTGCCCACATGAGGCTGACGGGGCACGCACAATGGGCTGATCCGTGTGTGCCAGGGTGTGTGAGTGCACGGCTGGGAATGCGTCTTCTCACAGGTACCACCACACACAGAATGTGCATAAAAGCATCTGCTCACTGCTGCGAGTGGAAACTGGCACAACCGTTTTGGAAAACCATTTGGCTGTAGCTACTAGAGCTCCGTGTACTGCTGTCCTGTGAGCCAGCAGCACCCCTCCCAGAGGCACGCTCCACAGAAGTGCATTTGCATGTGCCCGGAAGACCCATGTGAGAACATTCAGGGGAGCGCGCCTGGAATCGCCTCGAACCACAAACTCTTCCAAGTGCCCACAAACAATAAAAGCATAAATAAATAGGGGCACATCAGCCTGGTTCAGTGGGACATAGCAAGGAGAATGAACAATCAATAACTAAATGCTACGTGGATAGAACCCAGAAACAGATCAAAAGTCATCAGACAGAAGAAAGAACGATTCCATGTACCTAAAGTTCAGAATCGGATGGAACCCTGCTATGCTGCTCACAGTTCAGGATGATGGTTACCCAGGGGCTTGCCATCAAGCCCTGGATGAGGGCTGGATGAGGACAGGAGAGGACTTCTGTGAGCTCATGACGTTCTGTTTCTTAATCTGGGTGTTGGTTACACCAGTGTGTCCACGCTGAGGAATCCACTGAGCTGCACACTCAGGATTCACACACTCTTTTGTGTACCTATTATACTTTAATAAAAAGCTGATGCTAAGTATGTTTGTCTATGTTTGCATGGACATTACGCCATGTACCTAGATGAGGTGGCGGTGGAATGTCTGGCCATGTCCATTTGCAGGGATGAGTGTACCTGGATGTCAGGAATGTGTACAAAGCATCACACATCTGTAACCTGGGCTGGGGTAAGTGCATCCCCCCCCACGTTGCCACGTATAAGTGTGCATGTCCTTGAACAGCACACCCAGGTCTATGTGTGTAGGCACTCATCATGGTATGCGTGTCCGTGTCACGGTTTTTGCACACGCCTGCATTTGTGAGTGGCTATATGTAAAAACGTACATGAGATGTGCATACAAACACAAGATGTTGGGGAATCAATACGTCAGTTGAAGTCCGAGAGCACTGTGCACAAGGTCTGTGCACCTGAGTGTGACAGGCTTGAGTTTGCACACATGGGAGTCTATGCATGCTGGGCACCTCTGTCCCCCAGTCTCTGCAGGTGTTTCCGACTCGTGCACAGAACACATGCGGTCCCTGGGGCTTGCACGTCTTTGCGTGCATTCATACAGGTGTGTCCACCTCCCCCAGAGGCAGGACCAGCCAGGCCAGAAGCATCTCAGGGGCCCCTGGGAAAGGGCAGGGCAGGAACTCACATTGCCCAGGTCCAAGATGAAGCAGTCACCATTGTTGAAGCTCTCCCAGGACACGGGCACCTCAGTGGCACGGACCACACGCCGCCCTTTGACCTGGAAGAGTCTCTGCACCACCACTTCATTGGGTACCACGTGCTTGAATCCTGATGCCACACCTCCTTTCTGTTGGGTCAAGGAGACAGTGTGAGTCCAGGACAAAGGGTCCAGGGAAGCAGATATGGGAGGAGGGGAGAGGGGCAAACTGAAGGAAATTCTGGCCTGTGGACCAGCAGCCTTCCAGCAGATCCCCTGGTCAGATTCTACCTGCTGCCACCCCTTTGAATCTCATACTCCACTAACAAAGACCTGGGACCACTTGTCTAAATCGAAAAGCTAGACATTCCTTTCTCAAAACCCACTAAGGCCAGAAATGTTGCCTCCCCATCTAAGCTCCTCTCTGCCACCTCACTTTGCAGAGCAAAGCCAAGTCTGAGTTGAGGCACAGACTCCATGAGGGCAAGGGGACCAAGGGAAAGAGTTTAAATTGAGCTCTTATTATGCCTACACACAGTAAGCAACACAAAATTGTTGGGGAAATGACAATGCACACTGTGCTGGGCATTTTGCATGCATCATCTATGAGGGAGGTATCCTTATCCCCATCTTACAGATGAGGAAAGTGGAGTCCAGAAATGAAGGGACTTACCCAAGAGCTCACAACTAGTCAATGGTGGAGCTAGGATTCAAACCCAGGTGTGACTGAATCTATAAGGCCCACATTCTTCCCCCAACATCAGGGTTTCTTAGAGCAAAGGGAACTAGGGTCACCCAGGATGAAAGGCAGAAACAAGCCACCGCTCAGAGCAAAGTCCTTCAAGTAGAATGGTTTCTCCTGTTGTGAGTGAAGCGCCCCCTGGTGTCCCTTCTTGGTACCAGCATGAGGCCCTTCAAGAGCATCCCCTTGGGCTGAGCAGGGCTGCCCAAGGTGTTCACAGAGCCTTTCCTTCCACCCTGCTTCAAGGACCCTCTCTCACTGGGGGCCAGGTGAGGAAGGGCAGCTGAGGGAGAAGATGCAAAGCCCTGTGCCCACCTGGTAATGACCGCAGAAGCTGCCACTTTGTGAGCCCATGCCTGGGAGCTGGGGCACTTGCTTTACAGACATGCAGCTGGGTCCTCACTACAAGCCCCTACGGGAGGGACTTTCATTACCCCACTTCACAGACTACAAAACTGAGGTACAAAGAGGTTACACCCTGATCCCAGGGTCCCAGCTAGTTGGTGGCAGTGCTAGGTTTTACTCCCAAGTTTGCCCTTCCAGGGACCCAGCCTTGCCTATCTACCAGCCCAGGAACTCCTGAGCATCCATAGACAGCTCTGACCCAAGCACTTCGTTCTAAAAAGACAGTGGATCTGAAAACTTTCTCCAAAAGGTGCTGGAACAACACACCAACCATTTCCACGGATTCCTCAGAGACGAGAAAATGGGGACATGGAGGAAGAGGCAGGCCCTTTTTAATATGTTTCTGAACTATTTCACTTATTTAAGCATGACTTTTGTTATTATATGAACAAAATTCAATAGGATGGTCTTAAAAGTCACTTTCCAAAATAAAGTGATGATATATATATATATATATATATATTATATAGATAGATAGTTCCCTATCTACACATGAATATACATAGCTATATGTTCATAGAGAAACATTATCCATTTGGGGTGTGTGTATATATATGCTATATATATATGTATTTGTAAAGTTGAATTTGGTGTATATCTCTAAAAGTAGAGTCATGGAGAACTTTTACTTTCTAAAACATACATTTCTATAATGTTTGACACTTTACAAAAAGCTTGTATTGTAGTCAGAGAAAGAAAAAAAAGCTATAAAGATTTACATTTTTTAAAATGTTAAACTGTTTATAAAACAAAGAAAAATGTATTGATTGGGGCTGGTCCACTCCACCCCCTGAACTCCGGGTTCTTTATCTAAGAAATGGGAGGGGGGCTGGAAAGGGCTCAGTGGGGCCAGGGGCTTCTCTGACTCAGCCCAGCCCAGATTCTATTTGAACAAAGGGTTTCAAATAACCCAGCCACAAGGGGTCTCTAGGGTTCTGTCTGAGAGGTGGAGGAGGAAGGGGAAGAGGAGGAGGAGAGATCGACAGAGTCTGGAAAGTGCAGTACTTTTCAGGACTGGGGGGTTGCAGAACAAGAGGGGCCAGGCCCTACAACAGCCCCTTTCTAGTGGCTCCTGTCCCCTCGCTGCCCCGTCTCCCACCCCGAGGACAGAATCGTTTCCGAGGAGCAGGCTTTCACAGGAACAAGTCTTGCGTAACAAGCTCTGCTCCTTGGGGATCTATAATTGATGAGGGCACCAGGCCAAGAACTTTAGGCCTGCCAAGTGCGGGGGCAGCTGGAGGACTTGCAGAAGGTGGAAAACAGGACCAGCTTTGGACCTCCCATTTCCACCAGGGGGAGCCTGGGCCTTTCAAGGACTGAAGTCCCAAATCCAGTTCCAAATGCTCCCTGGAGCATTCCTCAGAGTATGGTCCGAGAACATCCTGGAAAAAGCACCAGAGGCTAGAGCAGGCTTGCTGCCCATGCAGATTCCTAGGCCCCATCTGCACTAAGATCAGAGACCAGGGAGGCTTGAAACATCCACTGTGAGCCAGCTCTGTGAGAGGCCCTTCACACTGAATCCCAGCTCCATCATTTACCAGCTGTGTCAGCTGCTAACCTTGTCCAGAAATGAAGTTGCTGTGTCTACACAGCAGCAACAATCAACAGGCACTGTTGTTCCGGGGGCTCAATAAATATGTGAGAGCCCACAGCCAGAGGCACCCGACTGGCCCAAGGCCTCACAGCAGTTAGCGGGGGTAGCCTTGGGTCCTGAACCTCAATCTCCCTGACTCCTCGCCACGTGCTCTTTCCACTTCCTGCTCTAAGAACTGCAAAAAGGCCTGGTCCTTCTCTAGCTCTGAGGCCTGGGTCCCAACCTTCTCACCTCTCCTCCTTAGTACACCGAGGCTTCAAAAAGAAAGAAGATGGAGCTGGACAGCTCAGCAGGAGAAGCTGTAGGCATGGATAAAGTGGCAGACAGGAGGCGCTCGGTAGGCTCCAGGGCATCCAGCCCAGCTCCACCCAGCCCAGGCCTCAGTCCCCGTTCCCAGAACACACCCTACCCTTTGCTATCTCAGTCTCAGAGTGCTTTCCCATGATCCAATCCCCTTTGTGTCACCTGAGCAGAACCCTGTTCAGACCCCCAAATACCACCCTGTTGGCACAGAGGACCCTTAGGCCCAGAGAGGGACAATGACTTCTCTAAGGTCACACAGCACATCAACAACACAGATGGGGCTTCTTCACCCCTATACGAGAACCCTGCTCATGAGAGGCAGGTTGGTGTAGTGGAAAGAACGCCGGGAGTCAGGAGATCTTGGTTCTAGTCCCAGCTCTGGGACTCACTTGCTTTGTGACCCTGTGCCAATTGCTTAACCTCTCTGTGCCTCAGTTTCTCTCCCTAACATCAAATAAGATTTTTGGACTCTGACATTAAGGCCCATCTGGCTATCAAAGTTTGTGATCCCCTCCCTATCCTGACCAAAGAGAACTGAAGCTTTGTAAACCTACAGCTTTCTCTGAGCCCTTCCAGGGTGCCAAGCCCTGGGCAAGGCATTTACCAGCTACCCTTCATCAAATCCTCTCTCCAGTCCTGAAGGGCAGGTACAGCAGGCTCTCATGTAACCAGAGAGCAAAGGGAGGCTCTCAGAGAGGCCAAGTGGCTGGCTTGTCACACAGCATATTAGGGCAGAGCCTCTCAGGGCTCCTCGCTTGGCTTTGCTCAGCCCCACCTGGCTGAGGGTTGCAGGGGAAGGGCTCAGAAGGTGTTGGCTCAGATTCCTCAGAGTTCACATTCAAGGGGGATTCTAAGGAACCTAATGAGGAATGTGGTCAAGGGTGCCCTTTCAAATACTTAACATAGGGCCTTCTGTCGGCAGGCCCTAAGCACTAACGGGTGCAGGAACAGGACTGCTGGGGAAGTGACAGGCTGGGTTCCCACCCCTCGCTGCTGGGGCTAGCAAGACAATCCTGTGAAGCCATAAATTTTCTTCTCCCCCTTTTTTTTTTTTTTAAAGATTTTATTTATTTATTTGACAGAGATAGATAGCCAGCGAGAGAGGGAACACAAGCAGGGGGAGTGGGAGAGGAAGAAGCAGGCTCATAGGGGAGGAGCCTGATGTGGGGCTCGATCCCATAACACCAGGATCACGCCCTGAGTCGAAGGCAAACGCTTAACCGCTGTGCCACCCAGGCACCCCTCTTCTCCCCTTTTTAAGATAAGAAATCAGAAGCTCAAAACCGGGGATGTACTGTATGGTGACTAACATAATATAATAAAAAATCATTAAAAAAAAAAAAAAGAAATCAGAAGCTCAGAGAGGCAGTGTGATTTATCCAAGGTTACACAGCTAGGAAGGGCTAGGATTCAAACCCAGGGCTAGCCAGCTCCAAAAGCCGAGCTGTGACCCATCTGCCCCATCACCCCACAAGGCTGAGAGATGGGTGGGCCTGAGCGAGCCCTGCCATTGGTGCATCTGTCCCTGACGCCTGGGACCCACCTTGTACTTGAGGCCAGACTTGAAGTAGCCCAGGAAGGTGGCCGACTCGAAGCCCTGGACCTCACGGTGCTGCACGGCCCGGCCGTTCAGGTAGTCATCCAGCTGCACGGTGAAGATGGCTGCTGCCCCGCTCTCATCCTGGCTGCACTCATTGCCTAGGGAGCATCAGAGCAGCGTGAGCCTGGCTTCCCGAAAGTGGTCCCAGCCTCCCATGGAAGAGGAGCCCAGAGCCCCCAGGGCTGCCCTGGTCTGGCTATAGAAGCTGGGCAAGCCCTGCCTTCTGTGGGCCTCAGTTGATCCATCTGTATAATGGGGCAGTGGGGGCTAGACTTCATGGTCTCTAAGAGTCCTCTCAGCCCTGACCCGTCCCCCCACAATCACCTCTCACTCGTTGCCCCGCACTCACTCTCAGACCTCTAGACATGAAGTCAGGCCTAGGAGCAGTGGCTCAATTCACAGTTTCGGAAAGGGAGGTGCAGAGAGGGGGCAGAATTTAGGAAGTCACACAGCACAGCAGGGACTCCGGGCTCCTGACTCTGAAGGGCAAGCTGGGGTGTGACTGGAACTGAGCTAGGAAGTATGGAGGGGGCTCAGGGGCACCATGTCAGCCCAGCTCTGAGATGGTAACCTGTCTCACCCTCAAACGCTCCTGTGGGGTCATGTGGCGTCATCACGATGTCCCCTTTACAGAGGCACTGAGTGGCCTACCAGAGGGCGGAGCCGGGGTCTGAACTGGGACAGGCTGGCTCTAGAGTCTCAGGACACCATCAGCCCAGGGGCTGGCACATATCTGACGCTCAACAGTCACTTAGTTCCCTGAGCGCTTCCTGGGGACCATGCTTCCAGGGGCCGTGCTTTACAGGGCAGGGGGCGGCCTCACCGAGCCAGTAGTGGAGGTCATACTGCAGGTTCCCATTCCTCAACTGCACTGTCTTCAGGATGACGTAGGCATCGCCTGTGAAGAAGTCTCCATAGAGGTTGGGGGGCACAGGCACCAGGTCAAACTTCTCCACGCGCCAGATCTGCAGGCCGGGCTCCTTCCCCGCCTTGAGGAACTCGGGGTGTTCCACCACCATGCTGCTGGGCTGGAAGAGACGGGCAGAGCCTGAGTGGGGGCAGGAGCCTCAGTGAGGAGAGACCCCAGGGCATGAGGGAGGGTGGTTTCCAGCCCCAAGAGCATCTCACTTGAGCCTCTGACTCTCCCTGCCCCTGAGGCGAGTCTACCCCTGTCTCTGTGAGTGAGCAAACAGGGCAGAGTTTAGGCTCCAAACCCTGTCCTTGACCAGAGTCTGTCTCACCTACTCAGCTCAACGGCGATGAAGGGACAGAAGGTTCTACCTTCCTTCTCCCTCCCCTTCTTAGTGCCAATTGGATGGGGCAGCTGAGGCACGGAGAGGTGAAGTGATTCTGCCAAGGACCCTCAGCTAGGAAGTGGCATAGCAGGAATTGCTCGCGAGCTCCAAGAGCAGAAGCTCTGGAGCCATAGGGAGACCCCCTTAGATGGCAAAGGTAAAAGTGGGGGTCCCCAGGGGTTCAGCATGTTCCCTCCCAGCATCCTCAGCAGCTCTTAGAACTAGAAGGGTCCTCGGAGAGCTCATTATCCAACCCCATTCTGCAGATAGGGAAATTGAGGCCCAAATAGGGGAGGAGACTGGCCTAAGTTCACACAGCCTGTTTGCTTTTGCTCTTTGGAAGATTTCCCATGTTCCATCCGTGTCCCCATCACACTCCCAAGAAGGGCCTAGATGACTGAGCCCAAGTGGCCTCCTGCGCTGTCTGCCTCCTCCCTCCTGCCCCCCCCCACCAACATCCCACCCCCAATTCCATTTCTCGGAAAAGGTGGAGAGGACGCAGCCAGGGTCTGTAGGAGCCTGTTGGAGATGAGGTGGTCAAGGGTGGGGGAAAGGCCATCAGACATGCACAGGGGCTGGAGATGGAGCAGAGCAGGATGGTTAGCCTGGAGCCGGAGGGCAGAAATCAGCAGGCACAGGTCACCTCAGGCCGGAGGACGATCTAAGGGAAACCAGATGGGGAGAAGTCAGGCAGAGGGGTGGAGAAACACAAAAGGAAAACAGGAGAGAGGAGGAGAAACCAGACAGGGCAGACATATCAGGGAAGGGAGAATAAATAACAGTAATGAGGATAAGCAGACAGAGGTGAGATCATACAAGAAAGAGGGGGAAATACTGGAGAGGGAAAAGAGAAATCAGACAAGACAGAAGAATCTGAAATGAAAGAAAAAGAATCAGAAGAGGGGTCGGAGGACAGGACACATCCCTGTAACTAAGACTCTCGTTGACTGGAGCCGGAGAGCTCTGGTTGGCCTGAGAAGGCACAATTAGTGACCACCCAGCACGCTTCCATGGGGGAGGACCCTCATCCATGGGCCTGACGAATTTATAATTGTAAACCGTGCAGTGGTCCCTGACTCTGCTATTCCTAATCTCCTGCTCCCCACCTCAGCCCGCCCATGACTGAGCCCAGCGCTGGGCCAACGCTGAGATGGGAGACTGAGCCCTGAGGCTTTATAAATACCAAAGACCTAGTTGAGGCCCTTATCTCCACTACTGGCCACTGCATGTAGTTTTGCCCGTTTCTATGGGAAGGCAACTCAGTACATTCTCTGCTAGTTATTCACAGAATGTCAGAGCCGGGAGGAATCTTAGAGAGAGACTCTCATGTCCCACACTGTTGGGGGAGGGAGGCGACTCATCCGTGGTCACTCTGCCATCCGTCCAGTAGCAGAGCAGGGGCCCTGGCTTCTCATTCCACACTGCATGCCGCCTCCCTCACGCGGCACCCTCAGGATCAGCAGTCACCGCCAAAGGCTCAACCCTCAGGCCCTTCAAGATCCTAAAGTGTCTTCTGAAACATCAGAGATTAAATGTTGTTCAAGACCATAAAAAAAAAAAAAAAAAAAAAGAATCAGAAGAGGGGAAAGAAATCAGGCAGAGGGAAAAGGAGAAATCAGGAGGTGGAGATGTGTAAGACATCAAAAGGCAGAGGCTAGGGAACAAGAAATCCGGCCAAGGTGAGGTTAGCCTCTAGGGAGGGAAACAGCCAGGCGCCCTGAGGCTCCCACCCCCAATCCACGGGAGCCCCGGAAGCAGCAAGAGATACTTACAAAGCAACAAAACAGTTTTTCCATTCTAGACCTGAATTACTCCCCTTTTCCTAGCGCTGTATCTGCAAGAACTTACAATAGAGAGTTACTCCGGGAGCCCCCGGGCCCCCCGGGCACTCACCCGCACCTGGGGCACCCGCCCCTGGGCCACCGGTGCCTGGGCCGCCCCCCGCGAGGCGGTGGCCGCGAGAGCCGGCGGCAACAGCGCGCACAGCGCCAGGACCAGCGCGCAGAGCAACGCGGGCGCAGAGTGGTGCGGAGCCATGGCAGCGACGGCGGCAGAAGACCCCACTCCGCAGCCCCGAGCTCCGGGTCACCGACCCTATATAGCCACCGGCCCTTCCCACTCAAGCCGGGGACCGCCCCTCAGGGAGGGCGCGGGCCGGGGAGGGGCGGGGATCTGGCCTGGAGGTTGGAGACGTCGGGGATCCAAGCCGGACCGACCCGACTGGGCGTGGCTGTCCCTTCACCCCTGCTCCAGGACGAGACCCGAGACCGAGCAAAGGGCCTGACACGGAGTAGGCGTCAACGCAATGCACACTAAAGGGATGCGTGCAGGTAGGAAAGGCAGAAAGCCCAGCTCAGCCTCCTCGGTGCCCCACGCGAGGCCCCTCCCCTCTCTGCGCCTAACAACTCCAGCAAAAACATAAAACACAGTTTTTGAAGGCTTTCCACACATCACATCAAGCCTGGCAGTTCCTAACATCTTTTACAGAGTAGGTACTATGGAGAGCGCCATTTTACAAAGGGAAAAACTGACTGCAGAACGGTCAAGCAACTTGCACACACCTGGGAAATGGTGCAGCCAAGATGTGAACTCAGGTAGTCTGGGTGGAAGGCCCCCTAGGCAGCGTGCAGCTGCCCCCAGCTAGGGACAGGAATACTGGGGGCTTGCCTTCACTGCTCCAGTGAGCGAGCAAGACTCCAGAGGGACAGGCAGACCTCTCAACTCCTGAGAGTGCAGATTCTACTTTACTTGAGACTGCCCTTCTTTCCTTCTTTTTAAAGTTTGTTTCTATTTTTTTAAGACTTTATTTATTTATTTATTTATTTGAGAAAGAGAGGGGATGTGCATGAGCAGGGGGAGGGGCAGAGGGACAAACTGAGCCTGGAGCCTAACGCAGGCAGGACTCCAAGATCGAGACTTGAGTTGAAGTCAGACACTCAACCGACTGAGCCACCCAGGTGCCCCAACAGTTTTTATTTTTAAAAAGTTATTTATTTATTTATTTGTTTATTTGTTTGTTTATTTATTTATTTATTTATTTATTTATTTATTTATTTATTTTTTAGAGTGACAGCCAGCAAGAGAGGGAACACAAGCAGGGGGAGTAGGAGAGGAAGAAGCAGGCTCCCAGCAGAGGAGCCTGATGCGGGGCTCAATCCCAGGACTCTGGGATCACGCCCTGAGCCGAAGGCAAACGCTTAACGACTGAGCCACCCAGGCGCCCCTAAAAAGTTTATTTTTATCACAACTGGAAGTCACCTATTTGTACAAAGTTGTTCCCTTTCAACCCCACTCAGTTCTCCCCAGGATCAACCTATTCTATCTACCTCCTTTAGCTGATGCTTCTGGGCTTACCCTCATATCTTAAATACCAAGCCCTTGTTGGTTCTTGTAGTCCGTGGTGGTGGTTCTGCGGGTTTGTTTATGGTTTGTTTGTGTTTTTTTCCAGGGGAGGGGGTCTTTTTTCAGTTCCAGATCTTATCTATTGGCTCCCCCTGGGGAAGACGAGGATTTAAGTCTCTTCCCCACTCCAAGGCTCCCTTCCCACCTCTCCACTAGAGGCACCCAGTCATCGTGTTTGAACAAATACTAATTCGAGTCCAGGAGGCCTGCTTCCCATCTCCACCAACCCCTTTCACCTCCTCCCCACCACTCTGCTGGACCCACTTCTCTGTTTCCAAGTTCTCTTCCCATCCTCTCTCCCAACAGCCTAGTGCAATGAGAGGAAGAGAACAGGGGAGGTGGAGATCTGGTCTGACCCCTGCCTCTACTGTGTGTAAAGTACTTTATGCCTCAGTCTCCTCATTTACTAAATGGGTAGAGTAGTTGCTAAGGATTAAATCAGTCTGTATGTATGAGAATGGCCTGGCCTGCAACTAGATAAATGGGAGTTCCTGTCCTGATTCCCCCCAAGCTATGGTCACCTATCCCAGCCTCTCCTGGAGCCCAGCCTCTATCGAATCAGGCTGAAGTTTTCCCTGCACCACCCACAACTTCCTCCCGCTTAAGGGGGTCTGTGGGTCAGATAAAGAGCTAAGGGAACACACAGAGAGAAGGCAATTCAGACTGTAGAGATTACAAGAAGGCTTCGTGATGGAACGGACTTGTGACCTAGGCCTCAAAGGATAAGGAGGAGGAAGATTGAGAATAAAAGACATTCTAGGAGAGGGGACAGCATGGGCAAAGGGCAAGCAAACACAGGTCACATCCAGTGAATAAGGAGGGGGTCCAGCCTAAAACACAGGGAGCAAGAAGAGATGAGAGGGTGGCAGGAGTCACAGGGGCCCGTGTGCCCTGCTGGAGTCTGAACTTTATCCTGGTGTCTGTGGGGAATCCCAGGGAGCTGCCCGAGGTCTTGGGGCTGCGTGCCTAGGCATGGGCCTGTAGAGCCTGCATTCGGAGCTCTGCCCTCTCCCTGCGGATTTGGAGGATTATAAAAACCCCACAGTTCCCATATGCTTTTGCTGTAAGCATAAACTGGTTTCATCTCTCTGGACAGCAATTTAGCTCTCCAAATTCGAGAAAGACACAATGCAACAAAAGTTCCACTTCCTTCAGTATTACTTACAGAGAAACACCAAAATATATGTGCAAGGATGTTCACTGAAGCAGTTTGAAGAAAACTGGGAAGGACCCAAATGTCCCGGTTCAATAAATTACGGAGCCACCATACAATGGACTACTTTGCAGCTGTGAAGAAAGAATGAGCTAGAGCTGATTGTGCCTAGCACATAGTAGGGACACAGGAAGCAAAGAGAAACCTCTAAGTGCAAAAGCAAATTGTACAAGGACTATAGTATGGCTCCTCTCCTCTTTTTTTATAGGAGTTCCGTTTTTGCACACATCCTTAAAAAGTCAAGGAGGGTGAAATCCAAACCGTCCAGGCAGTTTGCTTGAAAGGAACGAAGGGGGAGAGTTTCGCCCGCAAATACTGCTGTGGCTGCCTGAGGCTGGGGTGGGCACCCAGATCACTGTCATCGGCCCGCAAGAACCCCCAAGGGTGATGAAAACATTCTCACACTGGAAAATGGTGATGATGACACACCCGAAAAATCTACCAAAAATCAGTTACTGAACGCTTACAATGGGCGAATTGTTATGGTATATAACTTACACCTTGCCTGGAAATAAAATGAGCTGTAGGGTTTGAAACTATTTACAAGTATGTATCCATCCATTGTCATTGGGGTTTTTTTTCTTTTTAAAAAGAAATAATACCATTAAAAATATACTTCAAGTGATGCCTGCTCATTAGACAGTTCGGAAAATACAAACAAAGTAGGAAGAAGACATTTCCTCATCATCCCAGCCCCCAGAGTGAAAGTGAGCTGGCGGCTAGCCCAGCTGAGCAGTCCCTTCTGGAGAAGTGTGGCCCCGACCTGGCCGGTTGGTGATTCACAGAGGGCTGCTGTGGCTTGGCCTTGGCCCCAAGGGTCACTGACCACCAGCCCAGGGTCCCTGGCCCCCAGGTTACTGATTACAAAGGCCCTGCAGCTTTGCCTGTCACAAAGCTCTCAGCCCTAGAGACCTAGTGAAGACAGCCCGGCCCCTTCCCCCCAGGGAGCCCACAGCCTGGAAACGCTTGTCAAGGGGCAATGACATGTGTGCACTATGATGGGGCAATATGGCCTTGCACTGCTCCTTGCCTGGAAGAGGATGTATGAGTTCAAGACAGCAGGGGGATTTGGGTGCAAAAGAAAGACTCCTACGTAAAAAGGAAGAAGCTCAAGTGCTAGGCCTGCCTCTGCCACTGACTTCTAGGGTGACTTTGGACAAGTCCCTGTCCCCGCCAGGGCCTCAAGTCTCCATATGCCCCATGTAGTGCGGCAGCGGGCTTTGACTCTAAGATCCATTCCCAGTGCCAGCATTCCCAGAAACTGGCTGTGAAACTACAGCCAGAACCTACATATCTGTGAGCCTCAGGGCTCCCATCTGTAAAATGGGGGCACTGGAGTGGGTCACCTGTACAGGACCCTCTGATTCAGACAGTCCAGGGCCCCTGACCTGCAGAAGGAGACACTACCATCACCAATGCCCCCTCATCTCCGGGTCCAGACGTCTCTGGGAGAAGAAAGGGAGGGAAGCTGGGGCGGGGGGGGCCCAAGACCAAGTCTCCTCAGAGTTACCAGGGGAAACAGGCATTAAAGTTCTCATGTTACAGATGGGGAAACAGACTCAGGGAGCTTCAGTCACTGGCTCAGAGCCACTCAGCTGGAAAGAGGCATTGCTGAGATTCAAACCCAAGCCTGGCCAGCTCTAGTCCCCAAGCACTGTCGGAGGGGATCAGGCAGGACCTCCTGACACCGTCTGGCCTGAGCAGAGAGAAACAGTGACGTTTCGGCTACAGTCCCTAAACCAGTCAAGCCCAGGCCAAGCCTGGCAGCCAGGAGTCTCTGAGGCAGCCAACCCCCGACACCTCCCAGGCTGGGTCAGGAGGTCACAGGAAGGCCCTCTGGGCCTCCATATACCTGTTGAGTACCCAGGACAAAGGCATGTCCTAGGAAGACCCCCAGGCTGTGGCCGCTGAGCAGAAGAGAGACCGAGGCACCTGTACTTTGGGCCACTCATGGGCGCTCAGGTCAGGCATGGTTTCTTTGACTCGAGGGGCAGGCTGGCTCTGTCACCACCTGCCATGTGAGCACATGTCCTAGTCCCTGTCCTCCTCTGGAGCTCAGACATCCCCTTGACCCTTGATCCTGGCTGCTCCTGGCTCCTGCCCACTGCCCGGCACCCGCTAGGCAGCTTTTCAGGGTCTGCCACAGGAAGGGGCCTGTGTCGCTCCCCTGCAGTTGGACCCCCTCAACCAGCTCTGGCCCTGCGCCCTCTCCCTCACCAAACTTAGGCTTGTCTTCATGTCTCTCTGGGTGTCCCAGGGCAGCTACCAGAGACTGGAGAAGGCAGCCTCACCCTCCGCCCCTGGCCACTATGTACAAAAGGCCCTTGACTGGGTCTGGAAGACACCACCCTGTTCTCTTCTCTTCACCCCAAACACTGCTGTTCTTGATTTCTCAGGCAGTCGGCCACTCATGGGAAGCCCTCTCTCTCGGAGCTTGTTTGCTTTCTGGCTCACTGCTGTTCTCTGGGTCCTCCTGGGAACACCCGCCCCTCTAGCCCTGGATTTTGCTAATTGGGACAATAGTCAGTAAACAGAGAAGCCAGTTATGAAATCCAGCGAAACTGGACAGGGCCTCGGTACGGTGTGGGGAGCCCATGGATTTGAAAGCACACATGTTTCAGAACCTGCGAAACTCCACTCCTGGCATCAGGGCCTCAGTCTCCTTATCTGTAAAATGGGGGACTGATACCTAGCTCACAGAGAAGGGACGAGCCCCAAAGGCCTGACACACAGGAGGAGCTCCGCAAAAGTCAGCATCCTTCTTCTTGAACTGCCTGGTTTCTTTGCACAGAGGCCTTTGCTCAGCACATACACAGCACACAAGAGGAATGGGACAGGGCAGGAGAAAGGTTATAGATTCCACAGTGAGATCCTTGAGTTGAGGTCGGAGCTGCATGACCCGGAGCAAGTTACCCTCCCTCTCAGCCTCAGGTCAGCCATCTGTAAATAGGGATGGTGAGGCCCAGTGAAAGGATGGTTGGGAGCTCTGGACTGTTGGTGGGAGTTACCCAGAAGAGGACTCGTTAGCTACAACGTTCATTAGTCCATCCTCTCTGTAGACAATGACACCAAGAACAAGAGTGTCATTTCTTGGAGTCACATAGCGAGTATCTGGCAGGGCACCCCTAGAACCCACACCTCGCCTCCCAGATCAGAGCTGAGGTCTGAGCCCGTGACAGGACAGGGCTCCCTGGAAGAGCCAGCTGGACCTCTGCCTTGGCCCTGTCTACCCTGGGTGTGGACAGCTGTTGGGGAGATGGCCAGTAGAGCTTGGCTGACGCCACATCCAAGAGGCCAACTATCCCAGGGACTGAAGCCACTGGCACTTTCCCAGTTTCCGGAGGTAACCCCACCTAGTGCTGAGAGCCAGGACAGGACATGAGAGGGGGCCTGGCCCCACCACTTCCTGACCCCATGCCCTGGAAGCAGCCAGATTTGGCCATGGCTGCAAGCCCAGCACCCTTCCTGCCAGGGTCTGCTTTGTAGTCTGTCTCCCCTTCCCTGGGGGAGGAGCTGGCCCTCAGATGCTTGGCAGGCCAGCAGCTGGGGCTGTAAACAGTGGCAAAAGCTGTGTCTTACCCCTCCAACACCTCGCAGCCCACCAATAGGGGACACAGGGCACAAACACAAATCAGCAGCAGGACAAAGAGGCCCAGCTACAGGCATTGTAGCTGTGGGACGAGTGGAAGATGGGGACACAGTCTCCATCTGCAAACATATGGGGAGAGAGGCAGTGCCTATGATGCCCAAACCAGAGCCAGAATGAGCAGAAGCCATGGGAAGCAGCTCTCTGCTCCACAGAGGAAAGGCTTTCCAAGAAGGAGAAAAACAACAGGCATGATTGTGGAAAGAAGCTCCTGCCAGGAAAATCTGTATGTAAATCCCTGACCTAGCACTTCCTAGCTGTGTGGCTTCAAGTGAGTCGCTTCTGCTCTCTGGGCCTCAGTCTCCTCGTCTGTAAAATGGGGATTATAATACCATCTTCTCAGGGTTGCTGTGAGAATTCAGTAAGGTAAAATACATGTGGGGCTTAGCAAAGTGTTTGGCATACAGTATGCAACTATAAAGAAAGTTTTGGTATTGTTTGCTGGGGGTTGGGTAAATATCTCTCTGAGTATAAAACTGGGGTCAAAATACCTTTCTCAAAGTCAAGTGGAGGAGACTGAATCAGACCATAAATGTGGAAGATCCTAGGACTATGGCTTGCATAAAATAAATGTTCAAAAATGCCACTTTCTTTCCCCCTCTCTGGAGAGGTAATGAGCTGCCCAGTGGTGACCCAGCCAAGAGGACTCAGGTGACGAGTGAACCAGCTAATCTCTAAGGACCCTTTGGGCCCTTGGGCTCTAAAATTCTGAAAGAAACAGGAAAGGCAAATAATGTTTGTGCATTTGGCCAAGATCCCTCCTGCCTGTCTGGGGATCAAGTTAATCCTTCACCAGGATCCACCAGGCATGTTAGAGGCTCCCCAGGCCAACAATCATCATGCTGGGAACTATGACAAGAGGACATCAGAAGATAGTGACATGTCCCTCCTGCTGCAGGCTCCAAATGAAGCCCTTCTCTGTCCCTGAGCCTCGCACAGCCAACTGTGGCCAAGACCCCTGTGCTGGGCTCTGGCAAGAAGCTTGAGCCCATCCACCTGGGTATCAGTCTGCACCCTGCAGGCAGAACTCTTGAGAAACACAAAGGGGGTGGGTGTGGGACAGAGGAAAAATGACAGAGTCCAGGAGCAGGGGCCAAGCCCCCATGAGTTCAGGATACCAAGAATGACCAACAGGGTGAAAGATGTACAACATGCCATCAAAGGGAGCACAGGCTATGTCCAGTGTGAGTTTGAACATAGCCTAAATCCCTACTGCAAGGGGACTGGGCAAGTGGCCTTTCTGCAATGCTTTAATTTCCTCCTCTGGAAAATGGGGTGATGATCCCTACCCTGTAGGGTGTCTGGGAGGATTGAAAGAGCCCCTGGTACTGTGCTTGGCATGCAGCAGGTGCTCAATAACCATAACATCCAAAGACGACTCCCAGCATATATCCAGGCCCTACACACATACAGCTCACTGGCCCCCATATCTACCCTTGACCTCTACCTCTGTGTCCTTGCATGCAGAACAGGAGAGGGCTGCGGGTCCAAGCCAAAGCCCAGAGGCCCAGAATTGCTGCTGGTGTCAGGGATGGGGAGGCATCTCAGGAGAGGGCCTGCAGCCAGGACCTAAAGAGCTCGCCCTGCCTTCCAACCCCTCCACCAGTCTCTCCTTATGACACCCTGCCCTCTTCTCTGGTCTGCCCCCACCTCAAAGAACAAGGGCTCTGGAGTCACCATCTGATCCCAGTCCTATCATTCACTACCCGGTGACCCTGAGAAAGAGAATCAACCTCTCTGAGCCTGTGTCCTTGGGTAGAGAGTGGCCAGGTGATCTCACAGGCTTGCCAAAACTTGATACTAGTAAAAGTCAGTTATGGAAAAACTCCAAAGCCTATGGCATGATTAGAGATTCTTTGCAATGTATCTCAAACTTTTATCCATAATAGAATTCCCAGAGATTCAAAGATATTTTTTATCGTTACTAATCCTTTTAATTTTAATAGTTTTTTTAAAAAGTACTTTCCCTCTTAAACATAAACAGAGGTAGAATAGTGGAATGCTTTTGTTCCTCTCCCGGCTCAGAAGATAATCACAACCAGCTGGAAGAATGAAACAGGATCCAGCACACAGAACCCAGGGCCTGGCCCTCGCTCGAGCTCCAAAACACGGGCCGTCTTCTCTCCCCGGGGCTGTTCCCAGCTTCACCTCCACCCAGGCACCTGCCCTGTGACCAGCATCCTCCTGCAGGTGTCTGGCCCTCTAGGGGTTTTGGGAACCCTCTGTGACACTGTGGCCTAACCAGAGTCATCCCACCGGGACATTTTACAGAAGGGCTGAGGCCAGAGTGGAAGTGCTCAATCCCACAGGCTCCCTGCTTCTCTCACTTCCGCCCCCACATCCCAGGGCTCTCCTAGTTCAGGGTCTCCATCTTTCCTCTGCAACCACTGCACTGGCTTCCCCACTGCCTTCAATGCTCCCATGATCCACAGAGATTGCATCGTGGTTTACTCAAGACCCTTCCACAGCCCCCATTGCAGCTTGAAAGTCAGGCATTTAAGACCCACCATGCTCTTTCAGCCTCGTTACCCACTGACACTCCCAACCACACTCTCTGCGCCACGTAACCTTGCCTCAATATGTCACTTTCCTGCCTCCAGAAGAGCTGGGGTCTATCCTCAGCTCTGCCTCTGCCTCTGTGTGACCTTGGACAAGCTCTTGCCTTCCTGAGCCTCAGTCTCCCCATCAGGCTATTGGGGCTTGCGTGCAGACCAGACGAGATAAGGCCATGTGCAGCAGGTGCCAGAGGGCTCAGGAAATGCTAGCCTGGAGCCACTGCTTCCTCCAGGCACCCACGGTCCCTCCACCCCTCCCACAGCAGCTGGTGGCTATCTGCTTCTCAACCCCAGCAGCTGTGTGTGCTCTCTCCCCTAAGCCCCGGAATGCAGACGTGCTTGCAGCCAGCAGCAGCAGCCAGGGAGGGGAGGAGGAGAGAGGAAGGCTTAGAGGAAAATTACCCGGCTCTGGCCCAGCCAACACTGGTGCTCACAGCCACCTCCCAGGGAAGGGATCTGGGGGCCTGGCAGGCTCTTTCTGAGCCGTGGTCTTGGCCCCAAGCCTTGACCCCTGTCTGAGCTTGTAGGGTGGTAGGGGGGTACGCTGGGCCCCACTCATCCAGGACACTCCCACTCTTTGGCATCGGAAGAGACAGGGAGGAGGAGGCAAAAAACAGACAGGCCTTTGTGAGAGGAGAAAATTGGCTCCTGCTGCTTCGTGCTGAAGCCCCAGGCACTGACATGGAAAGGGTCCTTCTGTGACCCGTCTCGTTGCTGCATCTCAAGCCCTATACCCTGGCTACCATGTCCCAGCGTCACATATACCATGTTCTCTATGCCCCATACCAAGCCCATGTTTCTCATGCCTTGTCCTGCATGTGCACCCTGATGCGTGGTGCCGGTACTGGGTCCCACGTCACTTAGACCATACATCATGCTCCATGTACATCTGTGTTTGATGCACTCTGTTGTACGTGCCATCTTTTGAAAAACCAGGTCCTGTCCCTTGAAAGCATGTGCCACAAACTTTGTGCTAGGCCCACGAACAGGGTCCCTCACTCCATGCTGTGATTCCAGTCACTAGCGTAGGGATGAAGGAGGACAGATTCCTAGACCTTCCGACTGTTACCCATGCGACCTCCGCTCTCGGTGCCTCAGTATCTTTGGCTATGAAATAGAAATGATATTAACATTTACCTCATAAGAGTTGTTTTGGGCATTAAAAGAGATCACGCATTTAAAACGCCCAGTGCATGGCACAGAGTCAATACAATGTTTGCTAACATTGTTACAAGCACACCCAGGTATCTGTACTACCTCCTGCATACTTCCTGCCAGGCTCCCACATCCCTGGCTCCCACTAGACATCAGACCTTCTACCACATTAGTGAAATTCCTTGGAAATTCCTACGGAGGAGAAATCCGAGGCCCAGAGAGGGGCAATAATCTGCATGAGGTCACACAGCCAGGAGTGAGGCTGGGAGGGGCACGCAGATCTGGACATTCGAAGGGACAGAAAGTAGATCAGTGGTGGAACAGGGGGGTGGGTGTGGAGACTGCCAGCAAGCAGGCAGAGGCATCATTTAGGGAGGATTCGGGGTGATGAAAATATTCTCAAACTGGATTGTGGTGATGGTGGTATAACTCTGTAAATTTACTAAAAACCATCAAATTAATGAAAACAGTTGAATTATGTGTATGTAAATGACATGTAAATGTACTTTGACAACTTATGTACATTAGACTTCCAAAAAGCTGTTTGTTTGTTTATTTTAAAGCCCATGCACTTCCCATCACCATTCTGCCCAAGCATGCAGCAAGAAAAGTGACTCTCCGTGAGCTAGGAGGGATGGTCAAGCAGAGGCTTAGCAACCGCTCTGAGGCCCAGCCAGGAAAAGCCTTGCACGGTGAGGTTCCCAAACACCTCTGCAGCCCAGGTGTGCAGCACAATCACCCAGGGAGCTCCAGAAAACGTGGATTCCCAGGCCCCACACCCAGCCTCTGAATCTATAGGTCAGGGTGGGGCCCAGGCACCTGGGATTCGGAGGCTCAGCCTGGACTGGGAGCCTTCATCAAAGCCCAGCATCTCCTTTCACACTTGGGGAAATGGAGGCCAGGCAGGACAGGGGACTTGTCAGACCTGGTGGATCAGCAGTGGGAAAGCCAGGGTTGGAATTGGGGGCCCCCTTTCTTGTCCTTTCTCTTGTTTCCCTCCTCCTCCCTGGCCCTCTGCCTCCTGGTGACTCAGGGCTCTGAGTCATCCTGTGGCACCACAGAGGAAACTTCTCAGGAAAAACAATCCCCAAACAAAGCCTCCCCTGATCTGGGTTACAGAATAGGCCCAGGAGGCTAAGAGAGGGAGGGGAAAAGAACATAGGCTGGAGGTGGAGGCCAGGACCCCAAGACCCGGTCTCTTCTATTGGCCACTGACTTGTGTGGGGCCCTAGAGATGGCACTTCCCTGCTCTGAGCCTCAGTTTCCCCACCTATAAATAACACCTACTATGGCACATAGAGGCTTATTATGGACCACTCAACATGATAAGTATTTATAAGCTTTTTCTTGTTGATAATGCTTCCCCAAAACCCATGGCTAGCATCATGCCCATTTTACAGGCAGGGAAACTAAGGTTCAGAGGGGTTTACCCAAGGTTGCATAGGAAGTGCGGGGCAGGGTCTGAAACTAGGCCTATGTAAGTCTGAGATCTTCCTCTCATGCCTACACCTTTAAAACATACCTATTGCATGCATTGGCATGCAGGCCATAGCTCACCAAACATGAGGCAGATGGCCACAGCAGGTGCTCAACTACAAACGCCTTTCTCCTTTCTGCATCAGGCCCTGTCTCAGGACCTCCCGGCCCCACAGGGAGCACACATGAACTCGGGCAATCACTCAAGTGGTTCTGGGCAGCTGGAGCACAAGGCAGGGAGCATCCAGCGCCTGAAGAGCCACAGAGGAGGAAGATTTGAGCAGAGCCTGGAGAATGAAGGGAGGTTTTTCTTTGGGTAACTGGGAACTGGGCAAGTTAGGAGGTGGGAATAGCAAAGGCAAAGGCTCAGAGGTGTGACCCACATAGAGCAAGGCAAACACTCAGAGGCGTGGCTGGGGAAGGGGCTTGACTGACAGGAGTCCTGGCCTAGACCCAGGCAGTAGGGAGAACAGGATCAGAGCTGGTTTCTGGTCTGCAGAGGGCCTGGCTGGCAGATGACCTGGGAGTCAGGAGTGGGACCTCCCCTGGAGCCCCTCCTCTGAGCAGGCTTCAGGACCACCCCAGATCCCTTGCTACTCACCGACGGGTCAGAATCTCCCCCAAGGGCCTCTTCCTCGGCCATAGCTGGGCTGGGCAGACAGCAGGCGAGCCTCTCCTTCCCACATCAACCTAATCACACAGGCCTATAAATAGGACCCTGTGGCTTAGTCTGAAATAGCTATGCCAGGCTCAACTCTGCGGCCATCACATGGGCACACACGGTTCCGGAAATGGTCCTTGACACATTGGCACGTTAAAAACTGAAACTTCCTCAGGAAACTATTGTTCGTGCTCTAATTCACTTTCTTAAACATGAGGCAGTGGGCTGGGGAGAAGAGCTCACCCAACTACTGCTGGTGACTGGAGACGGGCCTTTGAGTCCTCTCTGCTTCCTATGCTCTGGGGACCCTGAGCAAGCCACAACCTCTCTATGGGCCTCAATTTCCCCAAATGTAACTAGGGTGGTTGATTTTCTCAGGGCTTGTCTAGCCAGGATACTCCCTGGAAATGTCTGGGAGAGCCCCTACCCCCAAAATGCTCATTCCATTGTTACCCCTCCCCCTGTCGACTTGGGAATTGGTTTTTGTTTTTGTTTTTTTTAAATTATCAGCATTTAAAAAGTGAGGATTACAAGAGGGAGAGATGAACAGGTCTGAGCCCTACCACTGAAGGGCTGGGTGACCTTAGATGAGTCACTGTCTCTCTCTGGGCCCCAGATTCCTCAGCCATAAGATAAAGGTGCCGGTGGGATGATCACAGATTTGCCGCCACAGAGGACTCCCCAAGGGGCAAGTTACAGCATGGACGGGGCTGTTACCAACCGAAAGGGAAATAAACATAACCGAGCTGTCAGTGTACACCAGGCCTACGCTTAGGACTTCATTTCCTCATCAGTAATCCTCAACAACCCTCTATCACCCCTATTTTCACAGCTGAGTAAACTGAGGCTGAGGGATTAAGGGATGTGACTAGCAACTCAGGGCCAGAGTGACGTTTCAGGCTCAGACCGTTGTCTCTGGTGCCCAGGATGTAACCGCACTTGGTGCTACGTTGAAATAGTGCTGGTGGCTCAGGAATGCCAACCAACGGGGACATAACCCAACAAGGGCAGGGGACAGAAAGAGGAAGAGTATTTTACTGTGTGTGCAGGTAGGTGGGAGTGACCAGGCTTCAACCAGTGATACTCATTCTCTCCAACCCGTTTACAATGTTGACCCTCCCATGTGCCCTCCCCTTTGCCTCCTATCTGTTCTTAAATCCCATTGTGCAAGTCACTCCCCAGCTCAAAGCCTGTCCATGCCTCCCTGGCACCCAGAGGACTAAGCCCCAGCATCTCGGGACACTCCCCACCTCAGCCCCACATTCCTCCTTTAGCCACACGACTCACTAGTCCCTAAGCACAGCGGCTCCAGGTGGCCTTTGTACATGTGAATCCCTTGGCTGGAATGTTCCAGTGCTCCCTTAGCCCAGTGCTTGACGTAGAGCAGGAAAAGCCCTCCCTGGCTCCTGGAGAGCCTGGCTCTCATCCCAGTGCACTCTGGGCCTCAGTCCCCCCAAATCTGGATTTCCAAGGGTGGGGTGGGATTTGACTCACCTCCCCTCTGCAGTGCAGAAGCTCAGCAAGGGTTGGCCAGGTAAATGGAAAGATGCAAAGAGCAGAGAGAATGCTGGAAAGTGCACATTTCCCAGGACTGACCAATACCAAGCCTTAAAGCCTCTATGGAGGCATAGTGTCAGGACACCACGCTGTGGAAGAGCCAAAAATTACACCCTCAGGACGGATCAGAGTGGGACCTGCGCTGGCTCTTTCAAGGGCTTCCCCCTGATAAGGCAATCTGCAACAGGTCTCTCTCCTGCTTTAAAACTTCCAGTGGTGCCCCAGTGTTTTAGGATAAAAATCTAAACTCTGACCAAGGCCTCCAAGGGCCTGCACGCCTGGGGTGCTGCCCAGTCTCCAGGGCCTTCCATGGTCATGGTCACGCTCCTCTCTTCCAGTTCCTCCCGCGGTCACGCTCCTCTCTTCCTGTTTCTCAACCACTCCACACGCATCATCCTGCCTCACAACCTGGTCCGTCCTGTTCCCTCTGTCTGGGGGCTCCCTTCCCTGCTCACCCAGCCACCTGTCGTCCCTTCTCCAGGTCTGGACTTGGAGGGAGACCTCAGTCCTGTGTCGGGTCAAGATCCTGCCATGCCCACCCAACTCCATGTGCTCTTATAACCCTAGTCATCTCTTTCACAGCTGAAGAAAGGCTGAGTCTGTTATGTGTATCATGGCTGACTACTGCAAGCCCCAACACTGTATGGCTCATGACAGATGGGAAAATCTTGTTCTTTGCTGATGTTCCAACACTGGTTCCAGGCCCAGGTATCTGGTGATGCACACATGATTGAATGAATGAGCAAAGGAGCAAATTAACCTATATGTATAACTCAAGACCAGAAGGTGGTGAGAATCCTGGTAAACATCGGAGGCAGGAAGACAGGGCCCTACAAAGATCAGAGAAGTGGGAGATTAATTGAGGGGGGCAGCCTCCCAGGAGCAACAAGGAGAGAGCACTTCCAGGAGAAGGTATCCAACGCTCCAGCAGGTGGTACATGGAGACCTGAGAAAACGCCACCAGATTTTGACAAGTAGGAGGTCTCTAGGGCCCCCCTGGTTGAACCCCAGTTCAGCAGAGGTGGGCATGAGGCAGGGTGCACTGCTGGGGGACAGCAGTTGAAAGGGGTGGGAGTCTTACTAGCAGGTACTCAGCTGGGCCTGAGCCAGCCTGGCCTGGCAGGGTCTGCAGAAGTGGGGAAGACAGAAGACAGGCCCCTGTGTCCTTGCTGCCAAAAGCATCGGCAGCTTGTAACACTCTTCGGTGACAGATCACTCTGAGGCAATGCAGCTCTGGGAGCTGTCAGGGCTCAGGCCCCAAGCAGGAGCATCGGAACCAAGACCGGCCCCAGATCCCTCCTTTCTGGGCACATCAGGGCTGGCCCTTTGGCTGCAGAACCCTTAGGGGGCCAAGTCTCATCTCTATGCCTAGCCAGCCTTCTAGGAATCCCTGGTTGTTTTGTAGACAAAGCATTCCGGAGACCATCAGAAGGCCCCTGCACCTAAGCTCTGGGAAAGAGGAACTGCTCCAAGAAGTGTCACCACCCGAAAGCCAGCTGGACCACAGCAGATGAGTAAACCCTGGAGCAATATCGCGCCTTCTCCTTTTGGCCCCCAAGGGTGATGTTATGAGCTGGAGGGGTGTTTTCCAGGCTCTCGGCACAGTTGCTATTAGAAATTCACTTCTGTTCCGGCATTGGAGGCTGGGTATTTCCCCTGGTACTGATCCTTCCCATTTCGCAGCTCACAAAGCTCTTGAGCATCTATAAGCTCGTATAGTCCTCACGACAACCTTGTTAGGGGATGGGCGGGAGACCAATACACCCATTGTATAGGTGGAGAAACTGAGGCCTAAGCTGGGTCATGAAGTGGGTCCCTTGCTTCCAGCCCAGAACGCTGCCTGCCCACCCATGTCAGCATCCTACAGCGGGTCACCTGTGAATCTGATAGTCAGGTGGGCCCCATCCTGCCAGCTGTCCCAGGTGGCTATGACTCATCCACCTGCCCTGTGACTCACACAGCTTGGGTACTCCTCCTACGGTCAACAAGCCTGGAGACTTGGCAGCCACAGCCCAGCTTTTTCTCACCTCTCCAAGGCCTCTGGGGAGAATTCCTGGACCTCCGGGGAATCCACCCTCTTACCGAAGAGATAACAGAGGCCTTGCAAGGGAAAACGGCTTTCCTACAGCCACACAGTGAGAACGTAGCACAGCGGGGATAGGGACCCAGGCGCCCTGGCACCAAGCCCAGCCCTTGTGTCTTCCCCACAGGATCACACTTGCCTGGCCTCCCTCACAAGGGAGGGTGAGGAACAAATGAGGCAACGGGCAGAAATGCACTCTGGGCTTTACTAGAGAAACCTCAGGGACTCCCTTTGAGTCCATAGTAGTGACCAGCAGCTGCTTCTACTGTCCCCTCCAGACTTCCCCGGGCAGCCAGAGCTGGATTTAGGAGGACTCAGGGGTGTCTGCTCTGCTCCACCTACCTTGCAGGGCTGTGAGGAGGAAGAGGGCTGCTCCGTGCAGAGGTGCTGGGACCACGGCAGAGGCAGAGTACAAGGGGATTATCAGCACCACCTGTAAATAAAAGGCCAAGAATCTCAACATCAGACGCTCAAGGTCATCTGGTCAAATCCCATTTGATACTTCTACCCGTCCCCAGCACCCACCACCACAGTCACACGGCCTCTACTTGCACACCCCAAGCAATGGGGCACTCACTTCCTGCCAAGGCTGTAAGACCTTCTGTTGAGTTTAGCTGGTTGAAAGAACTGTCATTAGGATGGGCTAAAATCTCTCTCCCTATGCTTTACACCCACTGGTGCTAGCTCTATCTGCTCAGATCACCCAGAATAGGTCTGTCACCCTGTTTCCCAACAGCTCCTTAGACTTGGGTCCCTCAAATCTTCTACAAGTTGTATAACCTCTTTCCTCCAGCTTTTCCTGAGACCAGGTTTCTGGTTCCCTCCCTCACCCCTTCCCTGATCAGCTCCAAATGAACCTTGTCCCTACTGACAGCACAATACCGAAAATTTGACATTCAGGCGAGCTCTATCCAGAGCAGGGCAAGCAGAACTCTCACCTCCATCATTTTAGATATCATGTCTCTATTAATCCAGCCTAAAATCCCATTTGCAAGTAAGGCAACCCCAGTGCATGTCTGAATTCAGCTTATGGTCAACTTCAGAGCTATGGTTCAGGATTCTGGAGTTAGACAAGATGACCCCTCATTTAACTAACTGCGTGACTTGATCAGGTTACTTCGCCCTGAGTCTCAGTTTCCTCCTCTGTACAAGAAGGATTATGTCAGAACTTATTCCATAGGCTATTATAAGGATTAAATGAGATAAGATATGTCAAGCGTTTTGTACAGTGCATATGTTTACTCTGATTATTAATTAAATCCCTAAGCCTTTTTCTAGAAATTATATTTTTCTCATTCTGTGCTTGTGCAGTTAGGGGACCCAAGCTGTTTACATGCTGTATCCTCACTTCTATGCCTAAGCATTGTTCTACCATTGTAAGACCCTATTATCATTATCTGGCAACAGGTCTTTCTCTCCCATCAGGCTGCGAGCTGCCAGTCTGCTTTGCCTCTGAAATGCTGGTCCTGGCACATGAGCTGGCAAACAGCAGGACCAGGGAATTTATATGCTAGATGAGCGAACGAAGGACCAGCCAACACTGGCCCCACAGTGGATTGTGCATCCCAGCCCTTTGGCCCCCTGCCTTTCAGGGACAACCTGGATCTTCACTCTGCCTCACTCCCCAGAACCCCAGCCACCCACATTCAGGGGACAGCTAAGCAAGCTGGCTCCTGCCTACACTGGAAAATTTCTCTGCCCAAACCAGCTTCTCCAAGCCAAGGAGAGAGTCCAAGATCCCAAATGCAGTGGGGCCCTACAGGCTACAGAGATTAAGACACCAATGAGCCCTGTCCTCAGCTGACGGTAAATGGCCCAGGCATTCCCGGTGTATTTCTGCATTGTGAGTGGCATACATAGCAAAGCAGGGGATCTGAAAAAGAGGCTGCATGCTTATCTGGCACTGGTGTCCACACCAGCTCTGTGGGCCTTCTTCAGAGAGTTCCACCTGAAACTTCCTGGTTCCATGGGATAGATCAAAGCAGAGTTGCACTATATTGTGTTCCTGCAAGTGACTAATGACCTCTCAGTTTCTGTTAACTCTGTGTGAGGACAAGCCTTTGAAATCCAGCCCGCTTTTCCTCTACACCCCTCCAAATCACACCCTCATCCTCCTGGTGGTGCTACATTTCTTCCCGAATGTAATCTGCTCCTCCCCTGATGTTCCGCATCTCAGCAACAGCACTACCAGCCACCAGCCACAGCCTGGGCCAGACCAGACACCAGGGCACCACCCTCCTCAACCTCCCCTGTTCTGTCACTCATTCCTCCAACACCACCTCCCCCTGCCCTGCCCTGCCCTGCTGGTTCTGCTCAAATACATCCTCATGTCTCCACCCCCACTGCCAACATCCAGGTCCAGGTATGACCACCTGTCATCTGGGTGACTGCAGTGCTTGTTTTCTAACTGGTCCCCCCACCTCCTCTCTCCCCTGTGGTGCAAGCCCAGACCACGTCGCTCCTCTGCTCAGACTCCACCATGGTTCCCCTAGAGCCCCAGAGATAAAGTCCAAGATCCTCAGTGAATTTGTCAACGTCCTTCAGGATCTGCTGCTGCTGGTCCCATAAGCTTCAGCTTCTTCAGTTCCTGTCTTCCATCCACACCCCTCCAAGCTCCAGCCAGGCCAAGCTGCACTCTGCCCCCTGCGTCTGCATGTACTCTTCACACAGAGTCTTCTCTGTTCCAGAACTCTCTTCCATCCCTATTCTTCATCTCTCCTTCCATTCATGATCAAGCCCAGTTTCCTCCAGGAAGTTAGCTCTAATTTCCCCTCCCCCATGAGGGTGAGCTCCTCTGAGTTCCCACAGGCCTCCAGTCTTCCCTGTCACACTGGATTATGGTCCATTTCCCAGTTAGCTTCCCCCATTAGACTAAGATCTGCTTCCATGGATCCCAGCTCCTAGCCTAGGGCTGGGGCCATTACAGCTCAAGAATCACCAAAGGAAGACGCTAGTAAATCACATGCTTGCACACATGCATATACACATGTGTGCACACGTGAGTAAACATATACTTGTGCACATGTGCGCACATTCACAAAGACAGCTAAGAGTGCAGGTGCTGCCACCTATGGGCAAAAAGAACATTACATTCTTCCCCAGGCTCTGGATGGGAGGAGCCCCAGAGATGCAAATTTGGCTGGGTTTAGCAATAACTCAGGCTAACTCCAAGTTGGTCTGTTTTCCATTCTGGGCCTTAAGGCTGCAGCAACTTAAAAACAAGGTCCACAAACCACTGACTAGTCCACCGCCCACATGCTCCAGAGGGAGCCATAAAGAGAGATGTTTCCTTCCAGCATTCACCATCCTGGTCTGGGGCCGGCGGGGCGCCTGTTTACTGAATTATATCTTAGAGAGGGGGAGAAGGCACAGTCCGTTAGCGCTGCCCACCAGTGGAGGGGCTGGCCTTTGGGTAGAGAGCTTTGTGCAAGTGACACTGTGCAAGTCACCAGGAACCCCGTATGTCTAGGTGGCCGAAGAGGAGCTTTCTGCCCTGGTGGTGGAGGGGGGAGCCTGAAGCCAGGGGTGTTTTTCTCTGAAAAGCCTGCTCCCAGCATCATGGGAGGACTTTCAGATTTGGTGGGAGAAACACGATATCTGCCTAGCAATCCCAGAAGGGTTCAAATGGCCGCCCCAAAGACAACACTGCTTTTCTGAGCACCTAGCAAGGATTAAACTCTTTACATACACCATGTCTCATCCTCCTGATACTCTGCCAGGAAGATATCGTTGTTTCTATTTTGTTTAAGGAAGGATACAAGCTCAGAGAGGTGAAAATGTGCTTCGAGTCATACAACTAAGATGTCTGCACAGTTCCCACCAAGGCAGGCTGCCTTCCCGACTTCACTAAATTTCAGGCATTAAGGCTAGGTCTTTTGCATAGAGAAAAACACAAAGCTTTGGTTACTCTAGATCATTGGTTAGCAAACTCTTACTGTAAAGAGCCAGTTAGTAAATGTGTTAGGCTTTGCAGGCCCTATACCTTGTCTGTTGCATATTCTTCCTTGTTTGGTTTTAGGTTTGGGTTTTTTGGCTTTTTTTTTTTTTTAACCACCTTTTAAAACAATGTAAAAACCATTCTTAGCTCAGAGGCATACAATCACAGGCTGAGGCCTCCCCAGGGCTGTAGTTTGCAGCCTACAGACTTGAGAGAAGAATGTCTATAATCTTAAGTATAAAAACTTCTGGTGGAAATAGTTAAGACGAAAGCTGGGTCCTTCAGCTGTGTTTCTCCTGCTTCAGATGGCTTCCTGCTGAGTCTCTTTCTCCTAAAGAAGGGCTCTACCTCGCTCTGCAATTAGGCAGCAAAATATTTCAAGGGCTGTTCAGATTCTAAAAACTCAGCTGTGGACTAAAGAGACGGTCTGACTCCGCATAGGGCACAAAAGCTGGAGGCAAATTCGATGGGTAGAAAGAACCTCTACCATAAGACAGTAAGAGATCTAGGCTCTGGTCTGGGCCCCCAACAAAGGATTTAGAATCTTACTATGCCAAGTGTGGCCCCTGGACCAGCAACTTCTGCATTACCTGGGATCTCATTAGAAATGAAGAGCCTCTGGCCCCACCCCAGACCTAGTGAACCAGACTTTGAATTTTCACAAACACCCCAGGTGATTCATGTTCACGGTAAGTTTGAGATCCGCCGGGACAGCTTTCGTGTCCAGCTGCAATACTGTCCCCACAACCCTTTCCCCGAGGAAAGAAAGGGTTTAAAGACATCTTTCCTTATGTCATAGTATTAAGTCTCTGACCTATCATCTGCACTAGGGACCTCAAGAAGCACCCTGTTTTGGATGCACAATCGATAGACCAAGACCTTCCATTGGATCTTGAAATCAAACCTTCGACTGGCAGAAAAGTAGAAGGAGGAGAACCAGAGAAGGTGCCACTCTCCACTTCGCAGTGCGGGGACACCAGGCAGAGAGGGAAATGACTTTCCCAAGACCATGCTGCCAAGGAAAACGTGGGGTTTGACTATGGTCAAGTTGCTTCATCTTCCCAGACCTTGGGTTTAATAAGTGAACTCGTGTTGGTCTAGATGAGAGCTTTTGAAATCTTGCAAATGGTGGAGGAGCAACCAGGCGACTCGCTGTGCGCTTTACAAAAATCAATTGCTGTCTCTGGGCCTGAGTATCCTTGATCATGAAGTAAAGGGCGGGGCCAGGGAAATTCCCAAGGTCTAATTGTAAAAGCTGGAATCTAGAAGCTATTTCGAGGCAAAAAGGCAGTCAGAAGGGGAGCCTTCTGCTGGTGGTCACCACAGTCACACCGAAGTCTCAGGGCTGGTAACACAAAGTCAAGCCCGTCCCTCTGAAGCACGGAAGCAGAGCAGTGACCTGGCTTAAGCTCAAGGTCTTATGGCAAGTCCCAAGCAGAAACTGGAAATGAGAACAGGCTTCTCTCTGCTTCCTCAGTTTGGAACCATAATCTTTATCCTTACTGATGCTGAACTGTGCAAATGTATTTGTTAAATAAATGAAGTACGATGTTTTGGGGAAATGGTCCCTGAGCCTTCTAGTAAGACAGCTAGAACTTTGATTACCAGCTTTCAATGCTCCACCAAGAAGGCTGCCGTCCTCACGAATGGCTGGTGGGAATAAGAGCTCTGTGGCCTTCT
Source organism: Ursus americanus (assembly GCF_024610735.1). Taxonomy (NCBI): domain Eukaryota; kingdom Metazoa; phylum Chordata; class Mammalia; order Carnivora; family Ursidae; genus Ursus; species Ursus americanus. The sequence continues at coordinate 13,329,399 of NC_142144.1, forward strand.
GAGCAGCAATTTGGTAAAATGTAGCAGAAATTGTAAAATGTGTCATTTTGACCCAGTGACTCCATTTCTTGGGCTCTCTTTTAGGAAATAATGAAAGAAGACTAACGTATACACTCGGATGTTCATTGCACCATTGTTTGTAAGCAGCCTCAATGCCTGATAATAGAGGAAAGTGAACCATGGTATATTCCCACTTAGATACAACAACAGAGGGAGGAAAAAGCAGATTTGCATATATCATTTTCATAATAAAAAAATAAAACTTTTTTTTTTACAAGTAAAATGCATTATTTCATTTCTTTAATCCCCCAATCGGAATGAAAGATTTTCAATAGAAATAGACATGCCTTTATCTATTTAGGTAGAGAATACTTCTCAAACTCTTCTAAAAATTAAATTTACTGTCCTTAATAACATGAGAAAATATTTATGTCATCATGTTGAAAAAAAAATCAGAATAGAAAAATTATAAATGTGGTATGACCACAATTATATAGAGGTAAAAAAAAAATGTGCTGCAAATATCAGGAAGGAAATGCCCACAAATGTTAACAGTGATTATCTCACATTGGCAGAATTATGGACAGTTCTTATTTTTTTATTTGCTAAATTTCCTTATCATAAGCATTCATTATAATTAGAAAAGGAAGGGGGGTAAAGTCCTTGGAGGAAAGGGGAAAAAGCACCCCATTTCCCATGAGTATACCACTCATACCACTTTGCCACTCCCCCAAAATTAACTAGTATTTACTGTGTCCACTGAGGGCCCAGCCTGGCCACACTGCTTACAGAAAGGAGATTAAGGGCCAGGACCCACCCTGAAGGCTCATATATACTGTCTATCCTTTGCTTGGCAAATAAGGCAGACCCAGATGATATCCTCATTGAGGCTGGAAAGCAATAATACTATTTATTTAATCCGTTTAGCAAGATACATGAATCCACTCCCACTGGTGTGGCTCCTTCACCGAGTTCCCTGAGACGCTATGGCTGAAACCATTTCTGGAGCCCCCTGGGGAAGAGCAGGTTTCAGGGATCCTGTTATCCCTTAGTCTAAGCATTGAATGCAAGAGGTGCAAGAGGTTCCCTCTGAGGCAGAACAAGCAAGGCCCCGTCAGGGACAAGGACAGAGAGCCGGGAAGGAATCTAAATGGTCACCCGGCCCCGGGTGCTCACAGCTCCAGACTTCACCTTCCTCATGGACAAATTAGGACCCATCACGACAACCTCAGGGCTACTGTGAGGCTCAAAGAAAAGAAGGTAAATCATTTCATCTCTCCAGGGTGAGCCTCAGTTTCCTTGTCTGTGAAATGGAGTCAATATCTCCTCCCTCACTGGGCTGTGAAAAGACTAAACAAGATAGCAAACACACACAGCAAGCATGCTCCCTACGGTGGCCAGGACTTACTGCTCGTAGAACAGGGAGTAAGATACATAAATGAATACTAGGCCTCAACTTCCTTATCTGCACTACGGGGCAAACAATTCAGGCCACAAAGACCAAAGTCACGAACACTGGCTACATCTCCAGCTGGCCCTGGTGCAGGTTAAACATAATGACTGCTGTGGGCTCACTCTGAGGTCCACGTTCATGCACTGAGCACAAAACCCTCTGACTCAGAGACCATCAGAGCCAAGAAAGCCCGATATTATCCTGCCCACCCCTCTAGTGCAGGGTGGACCCCGGGGCCCAGAGAAAGACACATATTAGCACAAGTCACCCAGTACTTCGTCAGTGGCAAAACCAGGACCCAAGTCCAGGCCTTCTGCTGCCCAGCCTTGCCCACCACGCCTACTGCTTTTCTCTGCCCTGCCCTCAAATTGCTGATGTGGTCCCAGGGCAGGGCAGGGGAGAGCAAGCATATGGTGGGGGAGTGTGGGGGGGAGGGGGGCAGGGAGGGCGAAACCAGCGAGCAGCAGGAACCCAGTCTGCCTGTGGTCTACAAACTCACAAACCACATCAGGCTGCAATATGACACACGCTCAGTTGAAAGGGAGGAGACAGTTTTATTTAACATACCCTGGCTGCCTAAACATTGCTCTCTCCATTTCCCTCCCCCGAAAAATGCATACCTCCGGGGATCTGCTTTCCTCTGCTTCTGCCAAAGGGCGGGGAGATGGTCCTGGCTGGGACCCCAACTCACAGAGTGACCCAGGGCAAGGGAGCTTGTGTTCTCTCAGCCTTGATTCCCTGAAACAGAGGGGAGACTGACCTACACTGTGGAGTCCTGTTGATAGTATAGAAAAGGATGAGTTTGCCAAAAGTGCTGACGGGAGGCCCTTCAAACCTCCCTGCTCCAGGGCTGAACTCTCCAAGCTGTGCACACAGCCACCGTGAAAACCCCAGCAGTTCTCATTATGTCAGGACTACAAGGAAACTTCAGGATAACATTTAGGGACTAAGAGTCATGGCTCTGTAGTCAGAACTGCAGAAATCAAGGACATAATTAATGTCCCTGTGGTTGATATACTAAAAAGTAGCTTTCTTTTATAATCATGCCAGCCAACATCACCCCCGTTCTACAGATGAGGAAACGGAGCCCCAGAGAGCTAGGCCTTGCCAAAGGTTACTCAGGAGAACTAAGGCTGAAGCTCCACTCCCAAATCAGTGCTTCTAATTCCTCTCAGTCCTGTGGTTTCTAATAAGTAAATATACACACTCAGAGGCTGTAGACACAGACTGTAAAGTTTGCTTGAAGAAAACCAGAGAACAATGCCTCAGCAAAGGACTCCAGATCATGCAGAGATCACCTCAATGACCTACCTGGCAACTTCTTATTATTATTACTCCTTTTCTTTCTTTCTTTCTTTTTTTTTTTTTTAATGCCCGACACGGGGCTTGAACTCACAACCCTGAGATCAAGCCCTGAGCTGAGAGCAAGAGTCAGATGCTTAACTAACTGAGGCACCCAGGCGCCCCTGCTTGACAACTTCTCAAGAAAGACCCAAACTACCCACAGGAGTAGGGAGAAGTGACCTATGGCACTGGATGGTTGAGAAGCATAAGGCATCCAGTCAACAGCTCTTGCTCATCTTGGATTGGTAAATGCACACATGGCTGCTAACAATGGTTACTTTTGGGGAAAGAAGAAGGTCTGGAGGGATGAAGCTTACACTATACTCTTCTCTCTGTTTGAATCTTTAACAATATTTTTCCCACTTTACAAATATTAAAAAAGAAAAAAAAAACAACACTGCAAAATTCAAAATAATTTAGCAGCCTTATCCAGTAGCTATCAGCCTACTGTTTGCTTTTCACTGAAATTTATAGCAGGTTCTAAGACCTTTGGCTGGGCTTCCAGAGTCTGCAGCTCTGATCCATCCCAGGGGCCACTGCTCTGGTTCAGACCTGCACTCTCTTTAACTTGGACCGTGCAACCCCCTCCTCTGGGTGCCCCTTCCTCCAGCTTGCCTCCTCCCATGCATCCCCTACACCAACCACAAGATTAGTGAGAGTTTTTATTGTTGTTCTGCTCAAAACCTTTCTCAGCTTCTCATTGCCTTCAGGATAAAGTCCAAACCCCTAGTTTACAATCTTTATTTACAGTCTCAACTTCCATAGCTGCACCCTTCCCTCATGGCCATTCTAGCCACAAACTGCTCAAGAAACCTCAGTACCTTTGCACAAACTGTTCCTGTTTCTTAGAATATCTTTTCCCTCAACTCCTTTAACTCCTGGGAGCCTATTACTTATTTCTGAGGCCTGGGTCACCCAGACAGACTTAGTCACCCCTTTATGGGTTGAAATAACTCTCAGTATTGAATGATTGTGCCAATCACTATGGATGGGAAGTATCTTGAGGACAAAGAGCTTTGTCCTCCTGGAGGCTTCTGTGCCCTCACAGGGCAAGGCACAGGACACAGGCCCGGGTAAGTGTTGAATCGATGAAGGAGGGAAGGAAGGAAATGCCATGAGAGGCAAACCCTACAGCCTCCCCACCCACCCCAGCTGCCCGCTTTCCTAGGTTCGTGTTAGTCCGTAATAAAAAAAAAAGACTATGGAAAATTCTGGAGTAAAGTTTCCTTCCCTGATTCACACGGAAACCTTCTTTGCTGCTGTGTAACTCCCCCGGGGTGCCAACCCAAGCTCCCCGGCTGTTTACAATTTCCCTGGCATTTATAAATAGCAAGGCCTCAGAAAGGAAAACGGAATTTCAAAGGAGCTGGATGCTGCCTGTCTTCCCATCCCATCCTTCCTCCTCTGCTCCAAGCCCTTTCCCCTTCACATCCCCAAGAAACACCAACCAGCACCCCCAAGTGTGTGGATGGGGAGGGACGGGGATGTATTAATGAATGGAATACTCAAGAAAGAGTAAAAAGCCCCACCAGCTAGAAGGACTCCGCCAAAGGCCAACTGGAACTAGGTCCCAGCCCTACCCCTTTGTCACTGTGAGCCCATCACAAGCTTTCTGGGCACTGTGGTTTTCTCAGCTGTAGAATGGGGTTGAGGTGAGACTCCAGCAAGCCCATGGTCACTATAAAGTACCTAAAGTACCGTGCAGCCCGCGCTCCCAGTGCGCAGGTCAGAAATGTGGTCCTACGAGAACAGGCCGTACAGGATCACGTCTTTGAAAAGTGTCTAGGAGCCAAAGTAAAGCAGAGGCTCCTCCCCAGAGGCCCCGCCTTCCACAAAGCCCAAGTTACCCCCCAGGACAGCCCTGAATGCCTTTGGCTCTTTAGAGTTCTAGGCGGTTTAAGGATACCCTCTCTGCTCTGTGGAAGGTGTAAGGGTAGGATAAAGGGTATATGTCTGGGCAGATAAAGGGCTACAAAAAAGCCAATGTCCCCTGCCCACCAAATGCTCCCCCGCCTTCCAAAAACTTGGGCTTGCCCTTGGCCATCGCCCAGAGCAGCCGGCCTGCACTGGACCAGGGGGGACACAGCCGTGACCAGATTCGGGGAGTGATTAGCCCCCAGACGAGATAGGGGCCTAGGGAGAAGGGAGACTCCAATCACTGTTGTCAACTCTGAGAGAAGTTTCCGTGTGAGTCAGTGAAAGGAACGTACACTGTAGGGCCGAGGAGAAAGCACCTTCAGGTAACAAACGCAAGCAGATTTCAGACGAGTACAAGGAAGAAGTTTCTAACAGTCCTGGGCCCAAAAAGAGGAAGGAGCTGGAGGGCTCCTCACCGCCCCGGGGAGAGCAGGCAAAGGCATTATTACCTTGGAGTCAAGGATCCGCTGAGCAGCCTCCCCGGCGGAGCCACCGCCCAAACCGCGGACGCACGGCTACCTGCAAGCCCGGGTGGAATACACCGAGTGCCGGGGTGACCCCGTGCCCAGGTCCCCACCCGCGGGGGCGGGGGCGGGGTCAAGGTTAGCTCAGGTGCTTGCAGCATAGCGGGGCCTGTAGGTGGAGACCCGGCCCCCTTCCTCCCCTGCCCTAGCCCCCCGGTCCAACCCTTCTTGGTCCCCTGGAAGAGCAGTAAGGTGAGGGAAGAAGCCCCTCTCCAGCGATGCCCCGCTGCCGGGACGAGCTCCAGACTCGGGAGGGAGAAGAAGGACCCAGATGCCCGGGATCCTCAGATGCCCGGGACTCCAAGATCTCCGGGTCCATGGCCGCCCCCCCCAACCCCCTACCTGCTGCTGAGGCGCTGCCGACGGCGGCTGCAGGGTCCAGCTGCGCTCAGCTGGTTCCGGGCGGCGGGGCGGGGGCTCTGCGGTCGCTCGGCCGCGGTGGGCAGGGCGCGGGCGGGAGCCGCCCTCGGGGCGGGGCGGCCGGGCCGGGGGGTGGGGAGGAGCGCCGGCCCCTGCCCGCAGGCAGCTGGGAGGGTGGCCACTCTGGCTCCAGGCTGGCTTTCGTCGAGCGCACTCTGTGTCACTTCACCAGACCCCGGGCTACCTCCCCGCGAGGAAGGCATCCGGCCCCTCCTAGGAATAAACTGAGTCTCAAAGCACGGAGGGGAGATCTGCAGGAGGGTGGGGAGAGTGGGGGGAAGCCGACCCAGGGGAGCGCCCGGGCTGGCTGGGCTGGGGCCGAAGAGCGCAGTTGGGGTGGGCAGCGTGCCACGCTCAGCTGGGATCCACGGAGGCAGATTTCAGCTTCAGTGAGTTCCAAGTTCAGGAGGCAGAGCCCTCCTCAGGAGAGCGAAATGGGCTACCAGCTAAAGCAGGGGAGATGTGCAAGCCGCTGCCAGAACCACTGCACGAAAGAAAGGAGAATGTTTCCCAACTTCATTCAAAACGAAAACACAAGAAATGCCAAGCGCATCCCTGTCCTTAAAACAGAACCGTAAAAAAAGAATCTAAAGAGGCTTTGGAGTCAAACGGCCTTGGTTGGAAGCCCTGACACTTACCAATCCTGTAACTTTGGGCAAGTGACTTAAATTGGCAAAGTGTCATTTCCTCATGTGTAAAGTGGGTATAGTAATTGCCTCTTCGTGGGGCTGTTGGGAAGACACAGAGAAAGACTCTCAGCGCAGGGGTGGGTACTGTGGATTCTCCATAAATGCAAGTTCTTATCAGTGTGATGGTGGATATTATCTCAGGTGATGGAGAAAAGCCACACTGGCAAAAAGATGAGTGCAAGGTCACTTTTAAATAAATGTGATATTGTCTTCATCTCAACAGTATCTCACATGCGTTGGAGAAACAGCCACGTAGGATGGCACAGGGCACAGGGCAGCCTCCAGCAGTCCTGCTGCGAGGATGGGTTTCCAGGCTTCCTGCAGTGGCTCTGTGGTTCCACGTTGGGAGGACTCCCACAGCAGGAAACTGGACCAGATGACCACGATGTCCCTTCCCAGCCTGGGTGCCAGCAGCAGCCCCATGTTCAGCTGAGTATATCTCCCTCTCACACAAGGTAAAATGTACCAAGTCAGTAATTGCCAGGTTCTGGGGTTTCGGAGCAGGAAAAGCTGGTGTTTAAGTAGCAAGAGGAGGCAAGAGCACCATACTCACTTCCTGGTTTTTGTTGTTGTTGTTGTTTGTTTTTCCAATGAGTAGCAGCTGGGGAAGCCACACAGCCTGGGGAATCCCATCTAGGCTCTTCCGCCCACCCTCCCCTCCCTTTCTGCAACTCTAGTAATTACAGGAACCATTCCTTGAACACCTTGTGCCATGCTCTGGGCTTCCCATGCATCCTCACCTCCCCACCCCCATCCCCCCCAGGTAGGTGTCACCATGTACACTTTTCAGATGAGGAGGGCAAGGCACAGAGACAGCTAAGTAGCTCTCCCAAGTTCATACAAGTAACAACATACACACCTGAGTCCTTAGCCTCTCTCCTTTGCCCAGCGTCTGACGTCATACACTGCCACCTTTCCTGGCTTGGGAAACTCTACTCAGTTCCACTTTCCCTAAGAACTGAAGCAGGGTGCTCACCCAAAGAAAGGCTCACACCTTCCCTCTGCCACTCTCTGCTTTCTTCAGAGTCTGCCTATGGCTCCCTGTGGGGCAGGTGGAGAGAAAGGCAAAAACACGCTATTCGGCTCCAAGCTCTTTGATTATAAGACCTGGCATACACATGCCCCGGATTTGCCTAGCATATCATTTTCAACACCAGCAGCTTCTCTCCAGCAAAAAAAGGTAAACCTCTGAATCTGTGTCTCCACAGAACTGATGGAGGAAATTTTAGAGAACATCTGCTCCGAGCCCTCACTATAGACATGGGGAACGGAGGCCAGCGGAGCACAGGTTTGCACATATAACCCTCTGATGGCTCCACTTGGTAGTGGAGAAGCACGTGAGCATAGGCTGCCCCCAGAAATAATGAAAAATTACGATGATGATGCCAGTGATGATAAGTGGAACTTCTACTGGGGGGCCAAGCAAACTCCCAGTGCTTCTCTTTGCAGACATTAACACGTGTATTTCACAGCTGATTAGGAGAGATCCTGGCCTGACCTTTCAGTCAGGGCCAAGCTGGTCTTGCATGGATGCTAAGAAGTCTCCCCTGTCTTGGTATCTTATTCTCATTTCTTTCTAGACTCCTACATGTACTCCCGTCCCTGCTGGCTCTAGGCATCAGGAAGGCCTCTTTTGTTCTAGATCCTCACCTTCAGAGTGAATGTCTTCTTGTTCTTGATAATATGGATCCCCTCTCATGGAAGAACTTTGATGTATCCTTTTGCCAGACCACCTCCCCCCCCCCCAACCTCCAGGAGTGAGGATGGGGGAAACAAAGGCTACAACCGAGGCTACACAGTGGATAACTTGGAGCTGTTGCTCCCCCTTGTGAGAAGGCCTCTCCCCACCCACAGGAGTGGCCTTCACTTGGCACCTATGTCTGTACTACCCACCCCACCCCAAACACAGTTGATAGTATTAGGAGTAGACACACGGGATTATCAGAACTTGGAAATAAAGTTTGGGATATGACGATTATGGTTAATTAACTGGGCCTGTGAGGACTGGCCATCTCTGAAGGCTAAGACCACCATTTTGAGGTGACCACCTTCTACAGAGAAAGCCAGTGAGATCTGCATTAAACAGCGTGGGTAAATCAGTGTGGAGAAACTCAGAGAGGAGAAGGCCGGATTGGCCAAGGAAGAATTTGGGATCCACTAAGGCTCTCTTGGGTGTAGACCTCTCCTGATGCTAGCCTCAGAAAAGTAAGTTATTAGGACAAGCATTTATTGAGCATTGAATGCCTTCTAGTCAGTTCCTAGAAGCAGAGCACAAGATCAGGATTTTGTGCAAGCGATTAATTGAAGAGGTGCTCTTCGGGGATCCTGCAGTATCCCAAGGAGCCCTTCGGGCAGGATGCAGCTGGGCCTCAGGATCAGCCCAGATGCAGGCCTGGGCACACAGAGTACCTGGAAAGTGCTTTAATTCCATCGCCCTTCTCTGCTCACCTGCTTCACTGTTCTGCCTCAAATCAGACAAGGATCTCTGCTTTCCACAAAATGGCTTTTACCAGCAGGGAGCTGGAATCTTTGTAGCCCACAGGCTAACGTGGGTCAGATGCCTACCCTTTATCCAGCGACTCTAGCCAGAGAGACAGGGTTATGTTGCACAAACCTGGCTGCTCCCACTGTAACCTGTAGATGGAGAGAAAGGGGAAGGGAGAGCCAGGCAGAGAAGACAGTGTCACTAGGTGAGAAGACTCAGCCAGTCTTGAAAGGCTGGAAAGAGTTAAAACTGGAGGTAAGGAATGGGATGGAATCTTCTACTCTGGGCACAGAATAAGCAAAGTGTGGAGGCTGGAGGAAGACAAGACTGGAAGAAGGGGAGGCGTCTGGGTCCCTTCAGGGATGTGCTAGAGTCAATCAGCTCACTAGTGCTGGCTGTTAAACCTCCAGGACTTTGACAGCTGGCTGTTAAACACAGCCTGTCTGCAGCTACACACAGCTGGCCCGGAGACAGTGGCATAATAAAAATTAAACCTAAAATTATAACTACTAGGTTTGGGTGCTTACTGGTCACCTTATTATGCCAATTTATTACGTCAATTAAGCCTTCTGTAACTACCTCCAAGTTAGGTATGATCTTCAATTTTTCAAATACATTAAACAAGCTCAGAAAAGGTAAGCAATCCTGCTCACGTTTCCATAGTTGGGTGAGTAGAACGGGAATCCGAATCCAGGTGTGCCCCCGAAGCCCAGGTTCTTTCTACGGCCAAAGTGAAGAAAGTCAGGGGGAAGGTGAAGCTTCCTCCAGGCCTCCCATTCAGGATCAGGAATTATTTAATCTCGTCTTGATAATGTTAGGGCCTGATGTTGGGCCCTTCCCTGCAACACTTCATATAATGCTTTATGACAACTCATTATTTATTTATATGGAAGGTATCTGGAGTTGTTTAAGAAATGTAGATCTATTTTAAGAAAGATTATAAACTGCTGTGCTTGAGAAATAAGAAGTAATTCATAAAACCCCTTACACACATACACACACACACACACACCAAAAAAAATCTTTGAGGCAGGGCTATTTTTGTATTCTTTTATGTACCCACAGAAGAAGTTCATGTCCTGTGTTTTTTCCTTACTTATTATTTACTTACTGCTTTTTTGAGTACGAGTTATGTGCCAAGCCCTGCGCTTAGGGCTAAGGGCATAGAGATGAATCAGCCATAGACTCAACCCTTGCAGGGCCTGTGGCCAAGGAAACAGACAATTACAATAGGGTGTTATAGGAACTATGATAGAGGAAGCTCGGGTGGGGTTGGAAGGAGGCTGGGGGACAAAGACAGGGTCCAAGAAGACTGCAAATAAGGAGATGAGCCAGGCCTTGCAGGACACCTCTATGGGCCTCAACTTCTTCATCTGATAACTGAGTCCGCCTCAAAGAGTTGTAGAGAAACGAAATGAAATTATCCACGTCCACCATTTGCTGCATAGAAAGGGCTCTGTAAAAAGTAGCTGGTATCATTAAAGGAACCCCATAGTAAAGGCATGGAGGTGCTTAAGATAAGTGAGCATGTGGTAGCATGTCTGGAATACAGGGTACCTGATCTGAGTTCTAGAAGAAGAAACCAGGCAGCAAGAGGACAGCAGCATTCACAGTTGCCTCGTCCGGGCATTCCCTCCTTTGAAACTGACGGCAAATTCCTCAGATTGAAACTATTCTCACTCCCAGTTCAGAGATGGAGAGATTGAGGCTCAGAGAGGTGAAGTCACTTGTTTATGTTGCGCAGCTGGGAAATGGCAGAGGTAGGACGGGAACTGAGATCTCGCTCCAAAGCCAGTCTCCCATGTGGGACTGACAGCATGCCAGGCTGAAGGGATGGAGCACTGGGAAGCTGTCAGAGGCTCTCATGCAGGAGACTGACACTGTTGGAGCCAGCTCAAGAAGAAGTTTCCGAGGAAGGGGACAGGGGCCCGCTGGCCCTACAGCCTGGGCCTGCCAGGGATTTAGCAGAAGAGCTGCTTTTGTTCTAGATGAATCAGCCCAGCTGTTACTGAAAGCCCAGCCCCACTCTTCTGGGCTCAGCGGACCAGAAGGCATTCAGCTGTCCCCGCAGGTCACCAGTGGGGTGGGAGGGCACAGTACTTTGTCCACTGGACTGCACCATTTACAGAGAGTTATATTATCACAACACGGAACAATGGGCTTTTTTTTTTTTTTTTTAATCTTGCGCTGCATCTCCGGCTGCAAGTTGTAGTGGAAACACAATCAGGCCGTCACAGCATTACCGTCTTTGGAATGTGGAGAAACTAAAAAAGCAAAATAAAAACCACCCATAATAGCTGATTGGATTAAGGTTTTAGTCAAAAGTTGGTGTGGGTCCTCCACTCTGCTCCTCCTCCTGTCCCTTCTCTCTATTCTGTTATGCTTCTCTTTTCCTCCCCAGGGGCCCCCTCTTCCTCCCTCTCCTCTTCTCCTTTCTCCCCATGATTACTGCATGAGCAGCACTTTGCTGGAGTCCGAAGAGCTTTGCCTGGGGAATTCAGACAGCTGAGTTCACTCCCTGTCCTGCCTCTTTCTTGCAGAATGATCCAGGGCAAGTCACTCACTCGTCTGGGCCTCCATGATCCCATCTGCAAACTGGGACGGTAGAAGTAACCATCCCCCTAGGAGGGGTTAGACCTGGCTCACAAAACCGGGGATTTTTCAGCCCCTGCTTCTGCTGCACTGGCCCCAAGGAGAGCCGGAGGGCATCTGCCTCCTAAGATCTAGTAAACTGTCCTTCACAACATTAGACTTCAGGTCAAGTCACTCTAGCTTGTCTTATCTTACATCTGCAATTTCTACAAATGTCTTCAGACACTCACAGCCCAAATACAATCATTTCACTTCTTTGTTTTTCAAATCAAAGCCACAGACTTGAGAAACTCAATGCCTGATTAGCAAGAAGCTCAGTGCTTCCCCAACCAAGCTTTTCTCTCCTCCCGAATGTTCCCAAACTCCAAGGCTGAAGCGCCCCAGCAGGGAGAGGGTCAGCCCACACCCACAGCAAGCAGCAATCTGGTGTTTTGCTTTCTCCCTGGTGCACAGTCTTGCTATTTTACCCTAACCTCAGACATATGACCCTGCAGATCCAGGTCCCTGGGCAGGTGCCAGGGGCCTCCATGAGCTGTCTAGCTCCGTCACTGCTTAGCCCAGACACACGCTCAAGTTTCTCCCACAGCCATCCTGCAAGGTCCTGGCCTGCCAGAGGCTCCATATCACAATTTGTCTGCAGACCCACCCTTACGGACTCCCAACTTCCCTCTTTTTTGTCTCCTAATGCCCTACATGTCCCCATTCAAGGATGAGGGAGCAACCTTCAGGCAGTTAAAGGTGAATTACCCCAAGAGGACTTTTAAGTTCCTCTTTCTCTAGAAATGAAAAAAGAAAAATAGTTAAATCTTCAGCAAGCAACTTATGACACTCTTTTAAAGTATACCACGGGGGGCACCTGGGTGGCACAGCGGTTAAGCATCTGCCTTCAGCTCAGGGCGTGATCCCGGTGTTAGGGGATCGAGCCCCACATCAGGATCCTCTGCTGGGAGCCTGCCTTCTTCCGCTCCCACTCCCCCTGCTTGTGTTCCCTCTCTCGCCAGCTGTCTCTATCTCTGTCAAATAAATAAATAAAATCTTTAAAAATAAAAAATAAAAAAAAATAAAGTATACCACGGAATTATGGCATAAAATACAATTGGCTTGGTTTTATGGAACTCATGAAAAGCTACTGGAATCTTAGGTGCCAAGGGCCATGGCTTGGTAAGCTTTACATTTTATCACCATCCAGACAAATACCTAGCTTCTTTAGCCTGGCATGGGCGGCCACACATGATCTGGCCTTGCTTTGTCTCTCCAGCTTCATCTCATCCCCTCCCACCTCTGCCACGGAATCACCTGCTGATCTCCCAGCCACCGGATCCTACTTTCTGTCCCCTTGACACCTCCAGGCCTTTGAATCCCAGTTCTCTCTCTTGGGATTGCCCATCTCGACATTTCCCCGTTTAACTCTTCCCTATATGTGCAGACTCAGTTTAGGGGGAACCTACTTGGCAAAGCCTTCCCTGACTGCTCTGGGCTATACAGTATTAGCTGACCCTCCCTGCTCCCACAGTCCCCTGGATGTGTCCATCAGAGCACTAACTGGAAAATCTGTCCTATTGTTCTTCATCCCAGACCACTGCTTAATCCCCTTATAAATGGTGGTTATTTTTAGTGGTTTAATTACCAGTTTTTTTACTGTCTCCCCCACTAGACTGTGAGCTCCTTGAGGACAGGGCCAGATAACTCATTCTCTACTCACCTGTGAAAGTGCCCAGGACAGCAACCTGGACAGAACAGACCCTCAATACACACTTACCTGGATTAAAATGAAATGGCACTTATCACACTGTGTTATAATCATCTGTTTATATTTCTAGCTCTACCAGCGAAAGCTTCAGGGGCAGAGACTAAGTCTTGCTGGCCATTTGCTCATTGTGCCCAGCACAGAACTTGGCACACAATAGGTTAATAAATGTGGAATGAATGAATGAATGAATGAGTGAGTGAGTGAAATGAGTTAAAAAGACTAACATGAAGGCAGGATGAAGAAATGATTAAGTAAAGGAACCAAATAACCTTTCTGAAACAACCAATTGATAGCTGTTACTTTCACTGTTTGAAATAAATATAAGGCTCCTCTCTTGATTTTGTTCACTGGTACCATTGGGAAAAAAATCATAATGGAATCGGTCAAGGCTAACCTTTAAAAAACAATCACCACAGAAATCCAATGACTGGAGTAGCCTCTTAATGAATAGGAAAGGCACTGATATCAATTTACATTAATTAGTAAGGCTAAGATACCCTCTTAAAATGTCTGCTTCCTTAACCTTCTAGATTTGTATCAAATATCACCCCTTAGTTTTTCCAAGTTTCATATTTAAAAAAAAAAATTTATTCCCTGTAACAACACTGATGTGTGTGTGTGTGTGTGTGTGTGTGTGTGTGTGTGTGTGTGTGTGTGTAAGGGAAACTACTGTATCTTCTCTACTATTCACATAGAACTTCACTTCTGAGACCAAAAGTGAGGGGTTTTTCCGCACACTGACCAATTCTGTGATGCCAGTTGGGTGTCCTGCAATTCAGTTCAGTGCTGACACTCTCTGGAGATAGCATCAGAGCCCACCCACAGATTAGGGGTCGGTTCCACAAAACTGTCCCCACCCCACTTCGGATGCCAATTGCAAGCACAGGCCTCCAGGCTGTAAATCAAAGGTTCCTACCACCCCCTTCTCAGGTTCGATAACTTACTAGAACGGCTTACAGAACTCAGGAAAACGGTCGACTTACCAGGTTACCAGTTTATTATAAAGGCCAGGGGCAGCCAGATAAAGGCATGCATAGAGCCAAGTGTGGAGGAAGGAGCAAGGAGCGTCCATGCCCTCCGGAGACACTAACCTCTCAGGACCTCTGTGTATGCAGCAAGTTGTAAGCACCCCAAACCCCACAGTGCAGGGACTTTTATGAAGGCTTTATCATGTGGGCACGATCAATTATTAACTCAGTCTCTAGTCCTTCTCCCCCCTTCAGGGACTGGTGGAATGGGGCTGAAAGTTCCAAGTTTCTGCTCATGGCTTGGTCTTTCTGGTGACCAGCCCCCACCTGAAGCTCTCCAGGAGCCCGCCAAGAATCTCCTCATTAGAACAATAGATGCTTCTACTGATCAGGAAATTCCGAGGGATTTAGGAGCCCTGTGTCAGACAATAGGGTCAAAGAACAAATACTAGAATAAAAGATGTTCTTAGCCCCTTTAGCATTTAGGAAATTACAAAGGTTTTCAGATCTCTGGCCAGAAGCCAGGAACAAAGACCAAAATATATATTACTTATTATGTCCCAATATCACAGTGTTTATTCCATAATACATGTATATTTAAATGCTCATGGTATTAAAAAATACAGTAACTACTTAAAATGTCTTCAATACAATCTTTAGTTTGGGGCCCCTGGGTGGCTCAATCCATGAAGTGGCTGACTCTTGATTTCAGCTCAGGTCATGATCTCAGGGTGGTGGGATCAGGCTCTGTGCTCAGCACAGAGTCTGTTTACCCCTCTCCTCCCCCTCTGCCCCCCCCCACTCTCTGTCCCTTCTTTCTAAAATTAATAAATAGGGGCACCTGGGTGGCTCAGCCAGTTAAGTGTCTGCCTTCCGCTCAGGTCATGATCCTGGGGTCCTGGGATTGAGCCCCCTGCGTCATGCTCCTTGCTCAGCATGGAGGCTGCTTCTCCCTCTGCTGCTCCCCTCCACTTGTTCTCTCTCTCTCTCAAATAAATAAAATCTTTAAATAAATAGATAAAATCTTAAAAATATATATATAGTCTTTAGTTTTAAGTAAAGTAGCCATATTTCCCCAACTTTCCTAAAGTCAGAACACAGCAACCCATATAGGACTGACAATGATCAGAAACTTAAACCCAGGACGTCCTAGAATTTTCTGGATGGGAAGCCAGCACACCCACCGTTATTTCTATTTTTACGTAGCTCTGACCACCACATCTAAATGATCCCATGCACAACTTTTTCCCCTCATTAGATTACTTAGCAAACGTTTTCCCTGTTGTGCTATACTCTTTATATCTCCTCTGAAAAAAATCAACCAACTTCCTCACCCTCATCTGTAATCAACTGTAATCACGTCCTCTCCCGTGACACCTTCCCAGGGCTCTGGAGAGTTCAGCGGACGGGAGGAGGCTCTCTAGCAGGTGAGACGGAACTCTGGAGTCACACGCCTTCATGGACCCCTGGCTCTGCCACTTCCTTGTTATGCACCTTTCGCAGGCTACTTGTCATCTTTGATCCTCAGTGTTCTCATCTGCAGATTGGAAATAATTGTGCCTTGTGCAAAAAGGTGGTATAAAGATTCAATGGGTTTTAAAAAATGCATGTGCGATAGTAACCCGGTGCCTGGCACATACTGGCTCTTCATAAGCAAGAGCTGCTATTATTACTGTTATCACGATTCCTCTACTTTTCCATGGAATTCATATACCATCATGACTTAACTCTCACCAAATGGTTTCCTGTTCTTTTCTCTTATAGGTAAGGCTACAAGGTACCTCCTCAGGTAGACAACTTTTTTCTTCCCCCGCAAATGATCTCTTTGGATTAAAATGCCAGGAAGAGCCAGCATGGCCTCACAGACTCTTCCTCTCTCTGCCTGGTGAGCTCCTGATTCTGCACGAGCCTCACCTTCACAAAGCCTTCTCTGACCCCCAGAGACTGAACCTCCCCCGCCCCACTTTACCTAGAACATACCACCTCCTTCACAGGGCCTCTCCCTCCAACCCAATTTCCACATGGCCCCAGAGGATTTTCCTGGGAAGACATGTACAGCACTGCGTAGGAAAAGAGAGTCCCTTACTGGCGCGTGAGAGTATAGATCGGTACAAGTCCACAGATGGGCAACTGGGATATTTATCATTCTCTTTGAGCCAGTGGTTCCACCTCCAGAAATGTCTTCTAACAGGTGTGCTCCAAAAATGTGCAAAATGGTGTATGTACAAGGTTATCAGAGCAGTGTTGCCTATAGTAGCGAAAAGACTGGAAATCAGCTACATGTCCATCAGTCGAGGATTATTTAAATAAATTATGTAATATGCATTCACTGGAATATCACTCCCAAACTATATCTATAAGTGAAAAAAAAAAAAAACCAAGGTGCAAGTCAACATGTATGGAATGCCAGCATGTGTATGTGAAGAATAATAAGGAAGAGAAAGAACAGATATATGTTTGCTTGCACTTGTATAAAATACTTTGTAAGTGTACATAAGAAACTGGTGACGTGGCTCACCTCCGGAGAGAGTTCTGGTGGCTGACAGACATGACAGAACGGAGATTTTTCTCATGTACCCTTTGTTGCCTTTGAATTTTAAACCATGTAAATGTATCATCTATTCAAAATAATAACAATAATAGAAAGAAAACCCAGGTTGTGAGACACAAAAACATCGCTATACATGCTTGTTACTAAAGAGATAGTAGAAGAATTCACCTCCTGCAGAAAGTTGCTCTCAATGTTGGGGGAAAAGCCTTCTAAGGGCCTTCCTGTTGTGCAAAGCCAAAGCCCAGGGCCCAGTCTGGAGGGGAAAGGTTAAAACCATCAGATAGTAAAGAATGACCTCGTCGGGCAAAGAGTCATTCTGGTTTGAAGCAATTCTTGACCCAAGGAAAATGGAATTTGGGCACTGGGAACTGGGGGAGAGAAAAGGAAAGAAAAAGGTCTAATAAGAATAAGAGATAAGAACGGACCCTCCGGGGCTGAGATGGCTCCCTGTAATGGTGTAAGGTTGAAAGCCTTTAGGGCTAGTGACTCTCGTTTTAGGGGGAGTCAAATCTTTCTCTTCTGTGCGTGGCAGGATGGGAAAGCTCAGACTAGTTTAAAACCAAGCCAGTGTGTAGCTGACTCCCTTTCTTTGTCTACAACTATTTTCTCTCACTTCTTATGCAGCCTCCGTGTTGAGTCCTCCCTACCCTTAAGAAGAGGGACAGCTTTTTCTTTTTTGGTCTGTTTGTATTATTTGCTGATGATCCAGGGCTTACATTTAATAGATCATCAAGTCTTCTGTTAAAGAACTAGAGAACAGGAATTGGAATAGAGAAAGAAGGAAGTACTGTGGAGGAGACCAAAGGGAGAAAGAAAGAGTCTTCTCAAAACTAGGAGATCAGAGGATTGGAGGAGGGGAAGAAAGTGACAGGGGAATTTGCCGCAAGTTCCCCACTCGCCTGATTGATGATCTGGGCCAGTTTACCAAAAAGGAGGAAGATCCAAAGCTCAGTTGAGGCAGGTGAATGGAACTAGCAAAGAAGGTTTCAAGGGATGTTGTTTGAGCATCAGGGAGCAGGGCGAGAGTGGTGGCGTTGTCACAGATCACTCAGCTATGACTAGAGAGAGAACCTCCTGGTGCCCACACCAAACTAGCCTACACACCTTGTTCCCGTGTGGGCAGCCAGTGAACGGGTCGCTCCGTTAGCATCGGTAACACACCGGATGCTTGCCCAGCTGGAGAGATGCCCACCCATACCACATGACTTCAGCACGCACCTGCTCCATTACTCCAGGTGACAGGTACCTGTATCATGCCCCAGGACAAAATCTATAAGCCCGAAGCAAGGAATGAGACCCTGGACTCAGTGATGTGGTAACAAGAAAGCTCTGGGCATCTGTACTCAGTGGTAGAAGGAGAATAAGAGAAGTGGGAGCTCAACTGAAGGAGCTCAAACCCTCCTGAGATGGGACAGTGGTTAACAACACTGTGGGTTGCGCATGGATAGGGGCGATCTGGATAGCAGGGTCTGGCAGATCTGACAATGCTACTCACTAGCCTATAACCTCTTAAGGGCTACTCTCTACCTCTAGGATAAATTCCAAATTTCTCAGCCTGGTGTATCAGGATAGGCTAACTTCTGCTGCAGTAACAAATGAACCCCCGAATCCTAATGGCTTCACATAACCAAAGTTTTTATTTCTTGGTCAAGGTACACATCTCGTGTGTGTACACCACATAGTCACTCAAGAACCTAGACAGATCGAGAAGCCACCATCCTGGAGCTGCACCACTTGGAACATGTGGCCTCCCCAGTCACTGTGGCAAGGCAGGAAGGCTAAGGGAGAACTTGCTTTTTTAAATACTTTAGCTCAGAACTGACATGTCAAAGCATCTGCCTTGGGCTCAGGTCATGATCTCAGGTCCGGGGGTCAAGTCCCGCATTGGGCTCCCTGCTCAGCAGGGAGCCTGCTTCTCCCTCTCCCTCTGCCTGCCACTCCCCCTGCTTGTGCTCTCTCTCTCTCTCTGTCAAATGAATAAATAAAATCTTAAAAAAAAAAAAAAGGCCCAGAGATGTGGGGAGGAAATGATTATGTGGTTAGTGGTAAATATCTCTGTCATACATAGCATTCAAGACCCTTTGTGATCATGGGGCGCCTGGGTGGCTCAGTTGGTTAAGTGTCTGACTTCGGCAGAGGTCATGATCTCAGCGTCCTGGGATCAAGTCCCACATCCAGCTCCCTGCTCAGTGGGGAGCCTGCTTCTCCCTCTCCCTCTTCCTGCTGCTCCCCCTGCTATGTTCTCTCTCGCTCTCTGTCAAATAAATAGAATCTTAAAGATTTGTGATCTATTCCCAGGACTGCCTTTAGCTTCATTTCCTGCCACTATCCTTCTTCCCAACTCATAATCCGCCTGTGGTCACAGGAATTTTCTCTCAGCACCCCAGGTATGTCCTTGAACCACGCACCCCCATACCTTTGCTTATTATGCCGGTTCCTGAACATAAAATGCCCCTTTCCTACCTTTCCCATCTGTCACATTCTACTTCTCCTTTTTAGCCCAGCTCAAATGTTATCTTCTCCATTCCTGATCCCTCAGGAATACAGTTAATTGACCCTTTTCAGTTCCACCATATCTATTTTTATATACTTCCCTTAGCACTTAGGGTCCGTGGGACTGACTTCCTGGCCTGTTTCACAGTGCCTGGTGCATCATGGGCGCTAGACAAATATTGGTTGAATAAATGCTTTGCGTTTAGAACTTTTCAGACAACAATTTAATTGTATGTCTTTCTCCACACCCATCCACCCACTCACAATAGTTTGTGAACTCTGGTTGATACAGACCAAACTTAATTTTTTTAATTTTTAAAAATATATATATTTTTAAGGTTTTATTTGTTTCAGATCGAGAGAGAGAGAGCAAGCACGAGCCACCGGTGGGCAGAGGGAGAAGGAGAAGCAGGCTCCCCGTGGAGCAGGGAGCCCCCCTGTGCGGCTCCATCCCAGGACTCTGGGATCCTGACCTGAGCCAAAGGCAGACGTTTAACCCACTGAGCCACCCAGGCGCCCCACAGACTAAACTTAATTTATCTCCACTCTCCCGTTACCTACCAACACTGGGAAATTTTCAGCAAATGTTTTGCAGAGAATTGACCAATTCGTCCTATACTTAAGTAATGAATGAAAAATTGCAAATATGTCTTTTAAAAATAAGCATCTGCTATGTGTATGTTATCCTTCAATAAAAAAGTTTATTCTAAAAAACAAACAGCAGGGGCGCCTGGGTGGCTCAGTTGGTTGAGCGGCTGCCTCTGGCTCAGGTCATGATCCCAGGGTGTGGGATCAAGACTGGCATCCAGCTCCCTGCTCAGCGGGAGCCTGCTTCTCCTTCTCCCTCTCCCCCTACCTGTGCTCTCTCTTTCTCTCTGTCAAGTAAATAAATAAAATCTTTAAAACAAACAAACAAACAAACAAACAAACAAACAAACAGCAGGGGCACTCGGGTGGTTCAGTCCATTGAGGGTCTGATTCTTGGTTTCAGCTAAGTCATGATCTCATGGCTGTGGAATCGAGCCCTGAGTCGGGCTCTGAGCTCAGTGTGGAGTGGGCTTCAGATTCTTTTCTCCCTCTCCCTCCCTCCCTCGTCACCCCTCCCCGTGATCTCTCTCTCTCTTTCTCTAAAAGAAATAAAATATTTAAAAAATAAAAAACAAACAGCAGTGATGAGCAAAAAAAGGGAAGTATTGAGAGAGTAAACTGCACAAACACAAAGACACTTCCAGAAGGTTCAATCATTGTAATAGCATCTGTAGGTAAAAGTCCCGAAGTCCCCTTGGGGACAGTTACATTGGCTGGAGCTAACTAAAGCAAAAGGGAACCCCGGGTGGAAACATGCTGGCCTCAGGATCAGGTGGAATCTGCTACCTGAGTGCTGGGGGACCACACACAACCCTCTTTACTTCTTTGGTCTCGCTTCTCTTTGAGCATCTACTTCATTATTCTCACTCCCTAAAAATCAGCTTTTTCTCCTTCTCAGAAAACAGCCACTTGAACCTCAACCAACAGCTAGCTGGTAGCCAACTCCTTTCCAGAATGCAGCAGCTAGCTTCTTTGACCCAATTTCAGACCCTGGAGAAGGGCTCTGATTGGCCCAGCGTGGTCACGTGCCCACCTGGCCCCACCGCGCGGGTGACCAGGATGGAAAGTTCCCCGGCATTCCCGGGGCTATTTCTCACCCTGACCTTCTTCACGGAGGAACCAAGCACCAGAAAACTGGGCCTAGGAAGAAAAAGCCACTGCTGTCCGCCTAAAATCAGAGAAAGGGAGAAGCGTTCTTGAGAAATTTGCTTCATGGAGAGATAACATAATAAATATGAATATATAGTCTGAAAAGAACGAATGAGAAGGACACATAATTTAGGAAGGAACTAAAATGGCAGGCGCCACTTATAGTTACTGTATCTTCCAAATCTCTTGTGCAATAGCTCTCCCGCCCCCAGCTCTGTTGCCTCAGGTCCTTCCTACCTTATCATCCTTGGTTTGAACTGTTGCGACAGCTTGTCAATTGCTCTCAGTGCCTCCAGTCTCACTTCATCCTGATCATCCACCAGACCAGTGCTTCCAAATGATCTTTCTTTAAATGACATGTCATCCTGTCATCTCCTCACTTAAAACCCTTCGGTCGCCCCCATCAACTTCCAAACCTCCTAGCACAGCCTTCAAGGCCCTCCTTGGTGTAGCACGAGCTTCGCCTGCTCTCCTTCCCTAGACACCAGGACTTCTCCCCATCCCTCCTCACCAGCTCAGTGCTTTCCTATCTTCTCAAGCATTTGTTCTCTCTGTTCCCTCTGCCCAGGATACCCTTCCCATCTCCATCACTTCTGCCTGGTGATGCTACTTACTCTTCAGGGTCCAGTTAAATGTCTTCCCTCCCTCTGTGATGACTCCACATTATGTCTATTTTTAGCTCTGGAGACATCTATCTCCTCCATTCTGTTCTCTCAAAACACTAATCATGTCTCATTTACCTTCAAATCACCAGTTCCAAGCCTAGGGCTTGAGTCATAGTAGGAATCAACACATGCTCATAGAAAGATGTAAGGAGAGAGGGAGGGAGAAGGGAAGAGAAGGAAGGAAAGGGAAGGGGAGGAAGGAAGGACCGAGGGAGGGAAGGAAGAAGGGAGAGAGGAAGGAAGGATGAATGGAAGGAAGGGAGGGAAGAAGGGAGGAAGGAGAGAAGGATGAAGGAAGGATTAAGGAAAGACCAAAGGTCTTGTTTTCTCCCCTATGTATCACCAACTCAGACAGTTTTTGGCACTTCTCTGAGACTCCATTTCCTCCTTCATAAAATAACATCTATCCTACCCTAACGCATGCGCTTATTGGAGATCAAATAAAGAAAAGAATGTGGAAGCACTTTATTTCTATGCAAACATTCATTATTATTAATTGGCTGTTGGGTAGTATTTATTCTCCTAACTACTTAAAGACTACGGTTTTAATGGACCACCTTTGTTGGTCAGGGCTCCCTTGCAGGGGTAGGAGTCAGGGGGCAGTGAGGTAGATTTGGTTATGTTTTATCAGTGACTCATTGCCAGAATCTTGTGAATCAGGTGGTGCTGACATTGTGATTCATTAGGACCACAATGTAACAAGTGAATTAATTTGATAACATTATTCTATTTAGGATCCCTTTTGTACTGATTAAATCTTGGGTCCTGATTTTAATGAAAAATAAGGAATATCTGCAACCACTGACCATTACTAATGATTTAACTCAAATTAAACAAATCTCTACTTACTTCTCACTCAAGGTTCTGGATCAGTTTAATTGGAAAGTGGCTTGAGCTAGATGCTGCAAGGGGAGATGACGAAAAACTGCTTCAGTTTGCAACTACTTATCCATGGGAATCAGGATTTTCTCAATACTTTGCAACCAGAATAGAAGGCAGGAGGCAATTAGAAGCTGCACAGATGGAAGGCTCCAGCTGTCATGCTGCAGTTGTCTAGTAGGCCAGGTGGGGCCTGTTTTGGCCCAATGGTGTGGTAGGAAATAGAACAATGTGGGACAAATGTTGGACAGTGGTGTGGCAAGGGTTCTCTTAGGTGGGAGCAAATGGATGCTTGAGTGCTGGCACAGCCTCCCACGCCCCCCCACCCCCACTCCAGGATCATGGCCTGAGCACCTCTGGCCTGGCTGGTTCCTAACTCCTTGGGGACTATACTGAACTTGAGCTTGCCTCTGTGAGGACCTAGGAGCAGCAGAGAGTCAAGTCTCCTCACTTGTATCCTTGTCCCACACTTGTCTTCTGCACTGCTCGTTTGCTTTAGTCAACCAAAGTAAAGTCTGTCCAAGTCATCATTCTCACTGATCTCTGCACTCACTCTAAACTTCCTGATCTGGCCTGACTCAACTAGATATCTTTCGTCTGTCTGCCCGGTTGCTTCCCACCCCCGCATCTCAGGGAATTGTTTTTGCCACCCCCTCCATTCACATGAACGCCACAGAAACCATAGGATTGGCCATTTTGCCCACACCTTGGACCTTGGCTGTGACTGACCTAGAATTAGGCCCTTCCTCTTGGACAGGACAACCTCAGCTTTTGGACCATTCAATCCCTTCCTCCAGAATTTTTGGAACAGGGCCCAGCGGGGGAAAATCAGCCTCTATCTGGTGTGTAAACCAGAAACTACGAATGTGCATATGTTCTATGGTGTTGACTGGAAAATGAAGAAAGCTGGTCTACAATGAGATAGAGCAGTGAGATTCGAGATGGAGAAAGAATACTGCCAGACTTTACATTTTGAACTATGTTTCTCATGTGTCTCAGTAGCATTTCTGTACTAGAATTCCATGAGATTGCCCTGCATGCCCAAAATAAATCTCCAAATCTTGCCTAAGCTAAGCCAAGGTTTCTATTAGTTGCAGACAAAGAAATCTCATGTATATACATTGAGAAACTCCAATTTCAATATTCTCATCCATCAAAACTACCTCATTTTCTCACCAACTAGCTTTATAATTAGCCAGTTTAATAAATTTGAATTTATGCAAATGACATATCTATCCATTTGGATGCTTCTGACTAGGTTTGCATGCTTATGGTCATAAGGTGGCCCTTTTTTAGTATGAAAAAAAATTTTTTAAATCATTTAAACACAGAAAAAAGTGGTATAATGACTCCAACCTACTCATCACCCAGCACTCACAGCTGTCACTATAGTCACCCTGAATCATCTGCACATTCACATGCCTTTCCCACCCCTCAGATTATCTTGAGGCAAGTCCTAGACATGACATTATTTCTTCTGTAAGTATTTCACATATATCTCTAAAAGATACAAATTCTTTTTTAAAAAGTAGTCTCCACAATATCATGATCACAGGTGAAAATATTGACAATATTTCCTAGTGCTATCAAATTTGCAAAAGGGTCCCTTTTCCCTGATTGTCTCAAAAATGGGTTATTTTGCTAACTTACATCCTTTTTAGTGACTATAGCAAGGGAATGTATATTATTTTCTAAAGATAAAAGGTATAAGATATTCATACTTATAATCCCAGTTGAAATGGAGAACTATGGTTTTCATTCATCCTCACCAATCCTAATCTGTATTTCTATGCCAGATATCTCAGTTCTCAAGGACACCAACATAACTACTTATTTTTAATCCCATAACATGTATGTCTTTCCATCTTTGGATATATCCCTTTAGGGGTACAGAGTCAACTGATAGCGATTTAAAATCACTCAGAGTCATTCTTTGTGGTTATGTCAGCCACTGAATGCACAAGTAGGATCACTGTTATTTCATTTTACTTTCAATTTCTAAGGATTTTTTTTTTATTTAACTTTGTTGTAAATTTTTTAAAGTCTGGATTCTACCTTATCCTTTCCTCTCTAAGCACTCTCTCTGCTACAGCAGTGTTGTATTAAATTTTTATAGCTTCTTCTTTTACTTGTAGTTAAATGATTACATACTCTATACATTATTTTCTTACATTTCTCTTTACTTAAAAATATATCCTAGACATCACACCATAGTCACAGAGAATTTTCTTATCCCTTGGTACAGCTCCATAATACTCCATTTGGGGGACTGTACCATAGTTTATTCAATTAGTCTTCTTTTCTTTTCTTTTTTTCTTTCTTTCTTTCCTTCCTTCCTCCCTCCCTCCTTCCCTTTCTTCCTTCCTTCCTTCTTAAGTAATCTCTACACCCAACGTGGGGCTCAAACTCACAACCCTGAGAGCAAGAGTTGCATGTTCTTCCAACTGAGCCAGGTGCCCTCAATTAGTCTTCTACTGATGGGCATTTGGGTTGTTTCCAGTCTCTTGCAGTTATAAACAGAGCTGCATGGGTAGCCTTGTATGAACATCTTTTTGCATTTTTGCCAGGGCATCTCTGTTTCTAGAAGTGGGATTGCTATATCACTGCACACCTGTCAGAATGACTAAAATTAAGAGAGAAAAAAATGCATGGGGCGCCTGGGTGGCGTAGTTGTTAAGCATCTGCCTTTGGCTCAGAGCGTGATCCTGGCATTCTGGGATCGAGCCCCACATCAGGCTCCTCCGCTGGGAGCCTGCTTCTTCTTCTCCCACTCCCCCTGCTTGTGTTCTCTCTCTCTCAAATAAATAAATAAAATCTTTAAAAAAAGAGAGAGAGAGAGAGAGAGAGAGAGAAAATGCAATACTGAATACTGATGAGGATGTGAAGCAACTGGAACTTTCCTACATTACTAATAGGAGTACAAAATGGTACAGCCACTTTGAAAAACAGTTTGGCAGTCCCGTATGAAGTTTAATATACATTTACAATATGACCCAGCAATTCCTTTCTGATATATTTACTCGAGAGAAATGAATATTATGTTTACACAAAACCTGTCAGTACCTGAACATTTGTAGAGGCTTTATTCATAATTGCCAAAGACTGGAAACAACTCAAGTGCCTTCCACCTGATGGGATACATCTCTACAATCAAATGCCACGCAGCAATAAAAGGAACAGACTCCTGGTACACCACAATGTCGATGAATTTCAAATGCATTATTTTAAGAGAAAGAAGCCAGATTTACAAAGCTACAAACTCCATGATTTCATTTATATGACATCTCTAAAAGGCAATACTAGAGGGACAGAGAATAGATCAGTGATTGTCAGGGGGTGAGGCGAGGGGATGGTTTGACCACTACGGGGCACCACGAAGGAATTTCTGAGGTTGATGGAACTGCTGTCCATCTTGTCTGTGGTGGTAATTACACAACTATATGTGTCTGACAAAACTCATAGAATTGTACACTAAAAAGAATTAATTTTACATGTAAATTATAACTCAGTAAACCTGAGGTTAAAAAAAAAAAAAAAGAATAAATGTACAGGTAATTTTGCTAATTAGTGCCAAAATCCCCTCTGTGGTAGAATGACTAACGGCTCCCACACATACTCAGGCCCTAATTCCAGTAATCTGTGGATGTTACCTTATAAGGCAAACAGGATTTTGCAGACATATTAAGTTAAGAATCTTGAGATAAAGAGAGTATCCTGGCTTATGTAGGTAAACCCAAAATGCAATCATAAGTGTCCTTATAAAAGACAGGCAAAGGGAGGTTTTACCATGGAGAAGGCCATGTGAAGACAGGGCAGAAAGAGATTTGCTAGACTGCTGGCCTTGAAGATGGAGATAGGAGCAATGTGCCAAGGAATTCAAGGAATGAAACTCTGGAAGGTGGAAAAGACACGGAAACGGAACCTCCTCCGGATCTTCCCGAAGGAGCAGAGCCCTGCCAACACCTTGGTTTCAGCCCAGTGAGATTTCTGACCCCCAGAACTTTAAGAGGATAATCTGTGTTGTTATAAATCACCAAGTTTGTGGTAATTTGTTACCATGGCAATTGAAGACTAATACCCTCCATGGTGACTATACTGTTCTTCTAACCCCACCAAAAGTGTAATGGTGTCCTTTATTTAAGAAAGAGGGAAATTTTCCCGGAAGCCCCGGAGCAGCCATCCCCTGACATCTCATTGGCCAGAATTATGTCACATGGTCATTCTTAAACCAATCACTGGCAAGAACACTCAAACTTCCTCCTACCCCTTGGCCTGGGGATGCAGCCACACAGTTGCCTAATTCTGGCCAGTATCAGGGTTCTGCCCTTAAGGAGAGAGAGGGCTATAGCTTTCGGTTGGCCACCAATGGTACGTATCTCAAAAATTATTTGCAGGAGGGCACCTGGCTGGCTCAGTCGGTAGTTAATGCAACTCTTGATCTCAGGGTTGTGAATTCCAGCCTAATGTTGGGTGTAGAGATTACTTAAAAATAAAATGTTAAAAAAATTTTTTTGTAGAAAAAGAAAACCCTTCAGTTTAATATACATTTTACAAGGATTTATGAGATCACAACCTGAGCCAAAACCAAGAGTTGGATGCGTAACCAACTGAGCCACTCAGGCGCCCCCATTTTATAAGAATTTAAAAATCTAGTTGGAGTAGGCTCTCTGAGGGGCCATTAGCTACATCTGATGCCCTGGCCCAACCAGGGTTTTCCTCTGTCTGACATCATATTGGCTTAACCTTCCTCTCTTTCTTATACAGAGGAGGCAGGGCCGAGCTGAACTCTGGTTGTGAGTCACCAAGGTTATATAAGGCCCTGTGAACACAGCCTGTCTTCCAGAAAAACGTCCCACTTGCAATACTAACTCAAGTCCTATTAAGGGAATCTTCTGTTTTCTTCCTGTTTTAGCTTTTCTCTGACATAATATCCTAGACTTTCAGAGCTGCAAATGCCCTTAGAGGTAATGAATAATAATAAAAATAATAATTGTAATTACAATAGCTACAAGTTTTCAAGTATTTATTATGTTTCAGGCACTTTATATTTATTACCACATTTAATCCTCGAGTCTTCTTGGTGAAATAGATATTATAATCCCCATCTGACAGATTTTGAAACCCAGGAAAAGAAAGGGTGAGTTATCCAAGATTAATGCTGGCACCAGGGTTCAAACTGAGATCTGTAAAGACTCCAAAGTTTTTTCTCTCAAACCCACAAAGTCCAAAACCTTCCATTCTACAGATGGGAAATGAACACTTAGGGTGGAGGGGTGGAGAAGAGGGGGGCACTGGGAGGCATAAATGTCTTGTTCAGTTAATATGATCCAGGCTCACTTCACTTTTCTCGCCCCACCACAGGAACCAGTATTTACAAATTAACGTGTAACTGAGTTTAATAAGAGAAAGGGTGTTTGATTTTTTTTGCAAGATGAGAGCAATTGTGATTGTCACATTTATCCAACATCATTAGGGGGTAAAAAATTAAAAATCACAGTTATAACATGAAGAATGCCTTACAGTTTATAAAACACTTTCAAGTACTTTGTCTCATGTGAGCCTTGCTACAGGTCTGTGGAGGAGGAAAATATGAATAAATTATTCCACTTCACAGATGAGGAAACTAAGACTCCCAAAAGGTTATATTACTTGCCTAAAGTCTCAGAGATCATTCAGTGGCAGAGCCAGAATCAAAATTTGGGGCCTGTTCCTTGGGAGGGAGCTTGTTGGCAATGAGGGCCTGACATTTTCCTATGAATTTTAGACTCTCATTTTCAAGTATAAAAAACTTAATTAAGATTTTGATTGGCTGAGGTGATTTTTTTTTTTTAGCTGAGATTTTTACACTGCATAAATCAACTTGGTGAGAAATGACATCTTTAAAATCTCAAGTCTTCCCATCCTTCATTTTTTATGCCTCCAAGTAGAATCTCATGTTTTGGTCTTTTTTTCTTAATAGAGACCCTTTGCACTTCCGCTGAGTTTTTCCTTTACAAGCTGCCTTGGTAGCTAATTTGAACGACATCTTCAGTTCTGTTACGCTTTTTTTCTAACTGATTTTTATTACATGATTTTTATTTCCATTTAGTAACTTGATACTTGATTGAACATTCTTGTTGTTTCTAAGAGCTTTTCTTGATCTTCAATTCTGAGGACAGAATTATTCCATCTGCAAATTATTTAAAAAAAAACAAAAAACCCAAAACCTGTTCTGATTCCGCCATGAGCGCTCCTTGTACCACATGACACTGCATTTTTCCACAGCTCTGCATTTTCCAGATGACTAAATGGCTCCTTTAAGTGCCAAAATATTTAGAAATATAACTGCCTGAGCTGAAAAATCTTTCTCAAATGATTTACAATGTGTAGCAAACAGCTGTGGTTTTGCCTGCACAACACATCCTTCCCCCTATTTTTTAGAAGCTGTGCCTCTCTTTCTTTTGGGGAACTACCCCTCCCACAATCCATGAGGTCCTGGCAAGACTGTCCATCACTTGATCCCATTCACATCTCCCTAAAGGGGCCCTGGTTCCACCACAGGCTGACCCAACCAACCCCTTCTAAGAACTGGTACCTTGAGAGAAGGGACACTTGGCCAGAAGGCCATTGGAACGGAGTCATAGAGAAGGCAGGCCCTAAACAGATGTCCATGAGTTTTTCCCTGGAGCTACCCAGATTTCTATCCTTCCCAAAGCCTGTTTGTTCAAGTTCTCCTTTGGTTCCAGGAGCTACCCAACATCCTTCCAGTACATTCTCTTTGCTTAGTTTGCTTCTGTTACAAATGATACAGATATCAGTGCCCAAGAATCAGCTGCAGACAATTCATCATGTTGTGGGTTGAATTGTGTCCTCCCAACGCCCACCGGAAAAAAAAAAATGTTGAAGTCCTAACCCTAGTGTCTCCAAATGTGATCTTATCTGGAAATAGGGTCTCTACAGAGGCAATCAAGTTGAAATAAGGCCATAGGGTAGACCCTAATCCAATGTGGCTGGTGTCCCTGAAAAGAGAAGATTGGGACACAGAGACGGGCACATATAAAAGGAAGACAATATGGAGACACACAGGGAGAAGGCCATAACAAGACAGAGAATTGTAGTGACGTATCTATAAGGCAAAAAAAGTCCTGGAGATGACCAGAAGCTAGGAAAAAGACATAAAGAATAGCTCCTTCCTAGCACCTTTAGAGGGAGTGCAGTCCTGCCGACAGTGTTGACTTTGGAGTTATGGCCTTCAGAATGTGAAACAATACATTTCTTAAGTTTGTGGTACTGCATCCTGGCAGGCCTAGAAAACTAATACTGACCCCCGAGGGAATATGGACTATTTTGAATTATGTATGGCAGACTGCTAGCTGTTCACCAAAAGCCTTC
Source organism: Ursus americanus (assembly GCF_024610735.1). Taxonomy (NCBI): domain Eukaryota; kingdom Metazoa; phylum Chordata; class Mammalia; order Carnivora; family Ursidae; genus Ursus; species Ursus americanus. Next base: position 13,359,237 of record NC_142144.1, read on the forward strand.
TCCCCTTTTTTGCCTATAAGTCGCCTTGTAGCCAGGCACATGACCGCCCCACTAGATCATCTTTGCCAGCTTCCCTTGTGGTCAGGGTGGCCTTGTATCTGACTTCTCCCCAGTGGAACATAAGTGACTGTGATGTGTGCCATGCTGGGTCTGAGCTCTAAGATATCTAGAAAGACTCCTCCACTCTCTCTATCTCTCTCTCTCTCTTTTTTTTTTTTTAAGATTCTATGTATTTATTTGAGAGGGAGAGAGCGTATGCAAGCAGGAGCAGAGCAGGAGGAAAAGGGAGGGGGAAAGAATCTCAAGCAGACTCTGAACTGAGCATGGAGCCCAACCTGGGGCTCCATCTCATGACCCTGAGATCATGACCCGAGGTGTAACCAAGAGTCGGATGCTTAACCAATTGAGCCACCCAGGCGGCCCAAGACTCCTCCATTCTTGTTTCCTTTCTTGCCAGTTAGAACCCAGATGAAAGGGCTTCATCTGTGCAGAAGAAAACCCTGCCAACACCATGGAAGAATGCATGGCCAAGGAGAAAGACTCCCAGTTGCTCTAGACCACTTCCTTCAAGGGGAAATAGGCCAACCTAATTTGTCTTTTTATTAGGAGCTTAGCTTTACCTCTAACGGATCCGTGGTTATTCAGCTGAGATGAGATGCAAGGCAGTGGGAATCCTGCTCCTATTCCAGAATGGAAACTAATAGTAGCTCATGGAACAGTGACCAAGAAAATAATCTCTTTAGGTCTCTTGGGGCTTTTTTTTTTTTTTTTTTTTTTTAGTGTGTGAGTCCATTTATATAAATTTTCCAGATTTTTTTCTCTTGGGACTTTTTACAAGCTGAAGCCAAACTCTCAGCAACTTAAAAGGGAGATGCGAGATACCCAAACCAGCAGGGTGGCTACTTCCAAAGGCATTCGGCTATCTTCAGCTGAGAGAATGACGAGCTCAGGTCTTGAGCTGTATGCTACACGGCACAGACTGACATTCGGAGCTTCTCTGCGGCCAAGTGAAAAATCTTTCGTCGGAGCCATGGGCTTAAGACAGCTGGAAGCCAAACTCAGATTCAAGGAGTTGCTGAATGGCAGTGTTGGCTAACCATGTGATTTTGCCAGGCTTCTTTTATGAAAAGATGCACTTATGTGGAGGTCTCAGAGGACCTGGAGAATCAGAACCCACTAACTGTCTTCTGTCTGCAGCCTTTCCTATGTACCCCTCTCTCCTGGAGAAGGAAGCTAACACTTTCCCTCATGCCCAATGTCTGCCTGTTGCTCAGCCAGTAACTAACTCCATCTGGAGCAACTGAATTGTTCTCACAGGAATATTTTACATTTATTATTTTTTTAAGATTTTATTTATTTGACAGAGAGAGACACAGCGAGAGAGGGAACACAAGCAGGGGGAGTGGGAGAAGGAGAAGCAGGCTTCCCGCTGAGCAGGGACCCCGATGCAGGGCTTGATCCCAGGACCCTGGGATCACGACCAGAGCCGAAGGCAGACGCTTAAAGACTGAGCCACCCAGGTGCCCCTACATTTATTTTTTATTTGGATTTGCTTTCCCAGTACTTTTTGCCTCTGCCAGCGCCAGAGCTCATGGGCTTACGGAAAGCTTTTCACCCACTCATGGTATGACACTGCCTCTTTTTTTTTTTTTTTAAAGATTTTATTTATTTATGTGACAGAGAGACAGCCAGCGAGAGAGGGAACACAGCAGGGGGAGTGGGAGAGGAAGAAGCAGGCTCATAGTGGAGGAGCCCGATGTGGGACTCGATCCTGGTACGCCGGGATCACGCCCTGAGCCGAAGGCAGACGCTTTAATGACTGCGCTACCCAGGCGTCCCGACACTGCCTCTTTTTAAGGAATTCACTTCATGGCAAAAGTGGGAATGGCCTAATGCCCACAGGATTCACTGTCTGCCTAATGGATCGTGCCCATGACCCAGGAACAGCTGGGCCTTAAACAACAGTAGGATGGCTCACAGGATCCACTGGGAGATAACTGCTTGCTCTCCTGGGGAAGTGGTCCATGCTCTGAGTCAGTATCCCATAGGTGATGCTGTTTCCCTGTGTCTCTCTTTTTCCAGGACACAGATGTGGGCAGGTACTGTTAATAGTCTCCCAGTAGCCTTTCCTATCTAATGTACTGGAATTGACACCTGGCTGCATGAACACCCAGAGTTAAGACATCTGCCAGCCTTTTTGGTCACTTTCCCTCCCCACTTCCCAGCTCTCAACTGAATTGACTAGAAGTCTGACACCCAGGGCTTGGCCTTTGGGTCCGCTCCTCCTCCACTTCCTCCTCCTTTTTAGAAGTAGTGTCCTAGGGGCGCCTGGGTGGCACAGCGGTTAAGCATCTGCCTTCGGCTCAGGGCGTGATCCCAGCGTTATGGGATCGAGCCCCACATCAGGCTCCTCCGCTATGAGCCTGCTTCTTCCTCTCCCACTCCCCCTGCTTGTGTTCCCTCTCTCGCTGGCTGTCTCTATCTTTGTCGAATAAATAAATAAAATCTTAAAAAAAAAAAAAGAAGTAGTGTCCTAAATACTTCAAAATAAAAAGCTGCATAGCGAATTAAATGGTCAACAAACTAAAAGAATGGGAGACGATATTTACAAATGACATATCTGATAAAGGATTAGTACCCAAAATATATAAAGAATTTATACAACTCAACACCAAAAAACCCAAATAATCCAATTAACCAATGGGCAGAAGACATGAACAGATACTTCTCCAAATAAGACATACAGATGGCCAACAGACACATGAAAAGTTGCTCAACATCGGTCATCATCAGGGAAATGCAAACTAAAACCACAATGAGATAACACCTCACAGCTGTCAGAATGGCTAAAATCAAAAACACAAGAAACAACAAATATTGGCAAAGATGTGGAGAAAAAGGAAACCTCTCACACTGTTGGTGGGAATGCAAACTGGTGCAGCCACTCTGGAAAACAGTATGGAGGGTCCTCAAAAAATTAGAAATAGAACTACCCTATAATCCAGTAATTGCACTATGGGTTATTTACCAAAAGATTACAAAAACACTAATTCAAAAGGATATATGCACCCCTATGTTTACTGCAGCATTATTTATAATAGCCAAACTATAGAATCAGCCCAAGTGTCCACCAACAGATGAATGGATACAGAAAATGTGGTGTGTATATATATATATATATATATATATATATATATATATATATATATATATATACACACACACACACACACACACACACAATGGAATATTATTTGGCGATAAAAAGAATGAAATCTTGCCATTTGCAACAATATGGATGGACCTAGAGAGTATAACGCTAAGTGAAATAAATCAGTCAGAGAAAGACAAAATACCATGATTTCACCCATGTGTGGAATTTAAGAATCAAAACAAACAAAGGGAAAGAAGAGAGAGAGTAATCCATGAATTCATAAGAAACAGACACTTAACTATAGAGAACAAACTGATGGCTGCTAGAGGGGAGGTGGGTGGGGGATGGGTGAAATAGGTGAAGGGGATTAAGAGCACACTTATCATGATGAGCACTGAGTAATGTACAGAGTTGTTGAATCACTACATTGGACACCTGAAATCAATATAACACTGTATGTTAACTACACTGGAATTAAAATAAAAAACTTAATAAAATTTTAAAAAATAATAAAAATAAAATAAACAAACAAAAAAGAAATAGTGTCCCAGGTAAACTACGAGCTTTTCTTATCAGCATTCTCAGTTGAGGTATTTACTTCTGGGCTGGCTTGGATCTTGGCTACCTTCACCTAGTTATTGTTTGAAGTGTAGGAGTCTGTGGTAGATAACGGCAGTCTAAGACTCTCACAAATTATCTTGAGGATAGAAAAAAAAGGGGGGGGGGAATACCCAAAGTCTCCTGCTCTCCTCCCTATGACGTTCTCCATGGAAGGACTGTTACTATGCTGCTGATCATATTCTTTTCCCTTTATAGGGTCCTGCAGCTTTGCAGAATACTGTCATATTCTCACTTGCTCTTCTAAAAGCTGTGACCTAAAGGAAAGAGGACAGGCCTGAAGGTCTGGGAGAGCTGGATGGAATCCTTGCTTTGCTGCTCAGTGGCTCTCAAGTGCCAATTAATCATGTGTTAAAGGAGGGGTACAACAACGTTTACCCTTTGCTTTTAACGTTGGGATTGTGATTATGCATGGTAGGTGCTCATGAAATCTGGTGAGTGATGCTGTGAAGTTTGCAGGGGAGGGATTATGAGCCCTGATTTACAAGTGAGGAAAATGAAATCCATCAATGGGGACGAGAGTTGTCCAAGGTCACAGAGCTGGAGTAGGATCTTCAAAATCCAGATCCAGATCCAAATCCATGGCTTTTTCTATCACCTTAATAATCTATTGAATAACAGAATTTTCTCAGATTTTAATAGTAACAACAGCATTGTTGGTGAAGCTAGCTTTCATTTATTTAACATTTAACATGTGTCAGACACTAGACTAAGTAAGTTTATATGAATGAACCCATTTTACAGATGTAAGAGTCTGGGATTCAACAAGGTGAAGTAATTTGCCCAAAGACAAACACAAGGGCAGAATCTGCCTGGGTCTTAAAGGAAAGCTTGGTTCCTTCTGACTCCAAAACCTATGCTCTTATCCTCCAGATTATAACTTCCTCGATAAATAAAATACCCTTGGAACGTGTTGCTAAGTGTCTAAGTTCAAAGGTATAACGCAAATGTTTTCATCTTTTTAGGCAAGCGCTGTGTGCAATCAGCTAGAGATTTAGCTGGCTTTGGGATCATCTGCATGTCTTGATACGGTCTTTTCTGCATTATAGGAATGGCGGGCCTATCAAGTTAATACTTCCCCAGCAATTTGGAATTGAAAGTCCTGAGCTTGATTAGGACCTCACGAAAACTGTGAGGTGGCAAGCCACTTCACCTCTCTGGGCCCCCTTTTTCTCCTATTTAAAATAAGGGTAAAAGCAAACCTAGACTATCTTCTTGTGCCAGAAAGCAAAGAAGTGCTAAAAGCTCCTGAAGACCCATCACAGCACACAGGAGCTGGCTCCAAGCACGTCCCACTGGTCAAATCTGGGACAATTTGAGCATCAAAATGAATAATGGTGATAAAGGATTGCTACACATTAAATACAAGAGTAATCCATGAGTTCATAACGACACTCTAACCAAAAAAAAAAAAACAACAAAAAAAAAAGACAAAAGAGGCTCTCTCCATGTGAAAGGAGAGAGCTCTACTATACAGAAGATTGTCAGCTAACAAAGGTAAAAGAAATTAGAAAACCATCATTTTGCAATCACCATAGTAATAATCAATTCAGGTAAGACCATTCATGGATGTGAAAACCACTGGTAAAAAATTGTCGGGGAATGGAATAGTCACATAGTAGTAAAGTGTCTCCCCACAAATCACTTATTAATTACACAAAGAAAATGCACCTTTACAATGAAGACCATCGGGTGGGCACCACCTTAACCAAGTTGTGTAAGAAAAACTCAGCTCAGTCCCGTGTGTCCCCTGTATGACTCACACAGAATATTTCACTTCTGATACTTCTGATCACCAAATGTGGGGGGCAGGGTGGGTTTCACACCAGAAATTCTCTGTAACACCGAATGGGTATCCTACAATTTAACTCAATTCTAACACTATCTACCTGGGGATAGCATCAGATCCCACAGATTAAGGGCTCAGTCCCACAAGACTGCTCCTGCCCTACTTCCGATGCCAATTCCAAGTAGTAGGTCCCTAGGCTACCCACCATTTCTGTCCAATTGGGCTACAAAGTGGAGGTCCCCCTGACCCCATCCTCAGGTTCAAATAATTTGCTAGAGTGCTCAAAGAAATCAAGGAAACATTTACACTAACCAGTTTACGTAAGGCTATGATAGAAGACACAGAAGAACAGCCAGACGGAGATACAAGGGTGAGCCTGGGAGGGTCCTGGGCACAGGAGTTTCTTTTGCCATGGAGCTGGGGTGCATCATCCTCCATGTGTGGATGTTTGCTATGCGGAACCCCATACTTTGGGGATTTTTATGGAGGCTTCATCACATAGGCATGATTGAACATTAACTTCATCTTCAGCCCCTCTCTCTTCCCGAGAGGATGAGAGGCAGGGCTGGAAGCTCCACACTTCTAGTCGTGGCTTTGTCTTTCAAGTAACCAGCCCTCATCCAAGAGCCATCCAGGAGTCCCCCCCCCCCCCAAAGTTGCATCATGAGAACAAAAGACACTCCTATCACTCCAGGAAATCACAAGAGTTCACGAGCTCTGTGTCAGGACCCGGGGTGAAAGACCAGATATTGGAACAAAAGATGATGCTAGTGGTTCTATCACTTAGGAAATTACAAAAGGTTCAGGAGCTCTGTGCCGGGAACCAAGGGCAGAGACCAATATATTTTCTATCATCTCACACGAGTGACGAAATTTAGCACCACCCACAATGGCACACACTGACAGTACGTACCTTCTGATGTGACGCACTAGAAAAAAACATGGCATCATCTGCATAGCATTTTTGCCCAAAGATGCATAACCTGATCAAATAACAAGGAACACTAGACAAGCCCAAATTGTGGGACACTTTATAAAACAACTGTCCAAGCCTCCAAAAATGTCAATGACATGAAAGACCAAAAAAAAAAAAAAAAAAAAAAGTGGGGAAAATTGCTCCACATTAATGGAAACTAAAGAGACATGACAATTTTAAATGTTTTCTATGCTTCTGGAAGAAAACTAAAAAGCTATCAAAATCAGGCCAACTGGAGAAATTTGAACATGGATCATTTTTAGGTATTATTTTATCAATCTTTTATTTGTTGAGTGTGACAATGACATCATAATTGTGTAGAGAAGTATTTCTGTTTTTAGGAGCTAAAGATTTCAGGGGTGAAGAGTTACCACATCAGCAACGTATAAATGGTTCAGGGTGTGTGTGTGTATGTGTGTGTGGGTATGTGTGTACATACATACGTACACACAGAGCAACAGCAAACTATGGCAAAATTAGTGGACCTCTATGAAGGGTGTGTGGGTGTTTATTGTACAGTTCTTCCAACTTTTCTGTTTATCTGAATTTCTTAAAATATAAAGCTGAGGGGAAAATGGAGGCAAAATAATGACAGTCCCTAAAAAGCAACGTAATGAGATAACATCAGTAATGAGTCTGACACACAGCAGATGCTCAATAAAACGGTTTTGGGGGTTAGTAGTTACCTAAGATCAAATGGCCAAATCTTTGCAAAGCATCATTTATAATTCATGCAACAAAAACACACTCAGCAGCACTTCATATGCACAAGGACTGTGCTAGGAGCTGGGGACAGAGGGAAGAAAAAGACACATTCTCTTCTGATGGGGAGCTTATAAGACAGTGGAGGAAGACATAAGAGTAGGTGACTACAACACAGATAAATGCCAGAGAGGAAAAGTGAGGCCTGGTAAAAGAGTGACTGATTGCTTCAGGTTAAGACCAAGTACTTGGTGCCAGCTGTCTACTCCCTGGTTGCAGGGGTACAGTAGCCAACAGGTTGCCACTGAATTTCTGGGTGTACCAACCATCCCCCAGATGGACCAGCTTACCAAAGTACTGAACTCCTGGCCATAGAATGTCCTGACCGATACTGTGATGAACTTCTGTCTGGGAGGTAAGAATCAGAATTCTCGAGCTGGGAATGCCCTGCCCTGCCTCCAGTTACACTGGCCTTCCTTCGGTTTCCCCAGGTAACCCTGGTCCACCTTGCTCAGGCTGTTCCAGAGCTTTCCTCAGCTCCAACCAATCTACTTCCCCCATCCCTCAGATCCCTTCCTCAGAGGCCTTTCCTGAACATTCCCAAGGCTCCTGCTGCACTCTGGGTTTCTTTTCTTCATAGTTCTGCTTCAGCCATAAACAATACATTTTTGCAAAAATTATCTGATCCGTGTCCAATGTCATCATTAGACTATAAACTTCAAGAGGACAGAAACTGCTTCTCTTACATTCCCACTGGTCTCCCCGGCACCTGCACGGCGCCTAGCATGCACCGGGATGAAACAAACATTGCCGAACGAATGAATTGCAGAGTCCAGGAAATCTCTGCGGCTTCTCAGAGAAGGAAATGGGAAGGGAACACACTTTTTTTAATTGTCTAATAAGTCCAGGCTCTGTGCCAGACGGTCCACATCCATCATCTTACTGATTCGTCAGAGACACTCTGAGACATGATATGACTGGCCCCATTTTGCAAATGAGGAGATAAGGATTTGAGATGTTACATATCCTGCTAAAGGACTGGCAAATGCCGGCAGAGCCAGGATTCAAATCTAGTCTGATTATTTTCAAAGGCCCCCCCACAACCTCCTTCATCCCCGCGCCCTTGTCTGACACTTTTCCACGGATTTTGACCACATCACTGGAAATCAGAAAGATCATGACAGCAGTCCTAACAACCATGCCTACATTGAGGAAAAAAGCCTTTGTGCAAGCCACGTTCACAGGCACTCTTTTTTTCAGTCTTATAACTGATCTAACAGTTGGTGAATGCCTAAGTGATTTCTGATGTGTGTCTTCTGTTTGTTTAAAACAGTGGGATCTTGTGTAAATTCTCCTTTTGTCTTTCAAACTCATTTGTGGTGGCTTGTTGTTGGTTTTGCTACATAGATGTTTTAAAGTGTTTAGTAGTCAAATTTGTTAAACCTTTCTTTAGGATTTGTTTTATAAATCACAGAACTAAAAATAAATAAATGGTAGAACTAATTTGCTCATATTCTTCTTATAGTCTAGGGAGGCTCATAAGAAAGACTATTTATTTCAGAAAGAAATCAGAAAACCCTGAGTAGAGTCCCCGGGTCCGCCCCTGACTCACAGGATGGCCTTGGACAGGCCCTTTCCTCACTGGGCACCTCACTCTGAGTTTAAAGCTCAAGGCTGGGAGGCAAAGAGAGAGAGTGCAAAGTGATCTCTGGCACGGATAATTATCCATCTAAAAGAGTCCTGAAGAATTCTTGCCTTAAAAGGAAATGTAAATTAAAATAACACCAAGAAACCTTTTTTCCTTTTTTTTTTTACATCTATCAGACAGGCAAATACTGAAAAGATTGATGTTCTTACTCATTGTTGGCAAAGATGCGGGAAAATAAACGGTCCTAAGCTGGCTGCTAATGGGAGTGTAAATTGATGCCGCTTTTTGGAGGGCAATCTGGCCACATTTATCAAATGCAAAATGCACATATTCTTGAACCCAGCTGTTCCACTTGGAGGAATTCTGAAAAGGAGAGAATGAGACAAAGATATTCACTGAAATGTTCATCATTGAAAAAAAAACAACCTGGAAACAACCCAAATGTCCATCAATCAAAAGTTGGATAAATGATAATATAATGTAGTAGTTAGGGGTATTAGAAAGAAAGCCACATGCCCCAAATAGAGTCATTTATGCTAGGCCATGTCGCCAAACTGGGACTTAGGACTTAACCTCATTTTAGTCTTGACCTCCCCCAGACCAGTCTTAACTTGTCAGTCAGGAATCCTATGGTCAGTACCAATAAGGTAATCTGTCACAGGGACCCACTGTATCCCTCAAAGCAAGATGAGGTAATCTACCTAATAGGACCCTTTTGTCCCCAAAGGAAGGTGACCTCACCCAAAATAATCCATTCTTCTGTTTATGATTTCCTTGCCCTGCCTTTAAAAACCTTTCCCTTTCTGTAGCCTGTTGGAGCTCCCCTCTACTTGCTAGATGGGAAGCTGCCTGATTCATGAATCGATTCATAAAGCTAATTAGATCTTTAAAATTTACTTGGTTGAAATTTTGTTCTTTAACAGGGGTTTGAATTCTGGCTCCCCCACTTCCTAGCTGTGTGACATTGTCCAAATTACTTAACCTCTCTGTTTCTGAGTTTTCTCATTAGTAAAAATGGAGTGACAATAGAGTCTACCTCAGTCTTGTTGTGAGGGTTAAATGAGATAATACTATACAGTACTTACAACAGTGTCTGGCACATAGTGAGCCCCCCCGCCAAAATATGAACTATTATAACCATAATATATGTTTGAGTGAAAATTTTGAAAGTTTATTGAGTGTTGTTTCAGTGATATGCTGGGTGCTATCTTTAGGGGTTACCTGACTGCAGGGGTCTGAGTCTTTCACTGTCTTTGACCAGACTATTTCACAACCCTGTAAGTTACAGAAAAGTGATGGTAATACAAGTTATTCTTGGTAATACAAATTATTCTGCCCACAGAAACACAAATTGATCTTGTCCTGTAAATGTACAATTTAAGAGATAATTCCAAACACCACTTTATTGCCCTAAAAATAACAACCAACTTTGCATCTATTAGCAAATTTATATATAGATCTAGATCTAGATATATCTGATTCTCCTTTGAACTGGTCTTAATTTATTACTGGTTCTTTCATTAATTATTGAGTTAAATGCAATCTTTGACAAGTGCTCATTTTATATTTGTATGAGAAAGGTAACGTTGCCTTTTAAAAAACTGTAACAGTATTTCTAGTTTGATCCTCTCCTCATTATAAAGATACATGTCTTTATATTTTTAGAGAAAGCTTAGAAGGATGAACACAAAAATGTTTATGAAGAATATCTCAGGGAGGGGGGCACCGGGCTGCCTCAGTAGATGGAGCATACAACGCTTGATCTTGGGGTTGTGAGTTTGAGCCCCATGTTGGATGTAGAGGTTACTTAAAAATAAAATCTTGAAAAAAAAAAAAAAGAATGTCTCGGACAGGGGTAGGTAAATAATATTTCAGTTGACTCTGAGTCTCTTCTTTATACATTTCTATACTCTCCAAACATTTTCATGCAGAACATGTTTTACGGCATGTTAAAAAAATTTTTTCTCCTTTTTAAAAGACAAACCAGAAAATTCTCCTGCTGGAACCAGTCATTTAAGATGGGAGCAGAGTTACAAGGGGTCAAGTGTGAACAGCTTCCTCACTCTGTTGGGCTTTGTGGTTGGTTATTTAGGTAAGGAAACCCCTTGGCAAGCAGGGAGGCCAGCTTAGTTCCCAGCAGACCTATTTTTCCTGAGATGGGGCACTCAGGCCCAAAACAATCTGAAGTGGCAAAGTCTCCAAGTCTTCTCGGTGGCTGGCCTGGGGGTGGACAAGTCTGAGGCTTGGACCTCAGTGTTGGCTCTTTCAGCCTCTCTGATCTTGAGCTGGTCAATTAACTCAGCCTCAAGCCACAGCCAACTGAAAATCAGCCCTGGAAGAGACTCTGATCCTTTCTTATTACTGATGAGAAAACAAGCCTGGGGAGGGGAGGGGAAGAGCAGAGGTCACAGAGCAAATTAGGGATCATTCTAGCACTAGAACCCCAGAATCCCAAGTCCTGGCCCAAGGAGCTTCTATCTCACCAGACTGGACTGATGGTGAAGGGCCTCCAATGCCAAGCCAAGAAGACTTGTCCATGAGAAGTGGGCCTGTTGAACAGAACAAACCAGCGCCAAGGTCAGGCAAGGGCTGGGCTTTAGGAAGAGTCTTCATTCAGAACCGGGGGGGGGGGGGGGGTGAGTGTTAGTATACTTCTCCTGATCTGGGGGCTGGGCCAGGCAAGGGAGCCTACTCTTGTGACCTAAGGCTTTACAGACCTTTAATAAATTGCCATTCCAAAGCTGCCTGCCATTTTAATTGCAGTTGAGGGGAACACTGGCTGCATTTTTTGTTTGACGGAAAAATAGTGTTAGGAGACTTTTGTTATGTGAAGAGAGATGGAGATCCCCCTTGAAATGGAGCCCTTTAGGATAATAAGGCAAGCATAAAGGAAAGGCTGAGTTCCTGGTGGGTCTGGAGTATTGTGATGTCAACTGGCTTTTCTTAGGGCTGAAACTGGACTGGCTTGAGGGGCCTCTCTTCATGCTCCCTGCCAGGAACTGGGGAGAGAGGCGCCACCCCCTCCCCCAGGACCCAGAAGGCCAGGCCAGGCAGTGGATTCTGGCATCCAGTCTTAAGTCCCTCATTATTATGCACAGTGTTCCTCAGCCTTGAGCCCCAAAATGCACAATTTCGCCATTTCAATGAACTACCTACTACCTACTACTATTTACTTAATACTTTTCTGTAAGTCTATTCACTTTTAATAACAAGGACATTAATATGGCAACATCAATGGGAAATCATCATTTCCATAAAAATAAATACAAGGAAAACAAAACAGTGTGATTAAATTCTAGCTAGATACTGTTGCCTGCTTTCTCTTGGTTAGAAAGGGAAATTGGCACATGTTGGAGAAGTTTTACAAGGAAATCAGTTACTATGAGAGGCCTTCCTGAATTTAACCAGAAGGAACAGAAGATAACGGAAAATAGAGTAACTACCTTACAATATGGTTGTTACTTTTTTTCAAAGATTTACTTACTTGAGAGAGAGAGAAAGAGAAAGAGAAAGAGAATGAGCACGCAGGGGGCAGGGGCAGAGAGAGAGGGAGAGAGACTCTCCAGCAGAGTCCCCGCTGAGCACGGAGCCTGATGTGGGGCTGGATCCCACCACCCTGAGATCATGTGTGGTTCAGTTACTTAACGCCTTTGTGTAAAACAGCCTCAGGGACGTGTGGCTCCTCCACTATACTAGCCACACTTTAGAAAATGCTGTGGACAGGACCCTGCTCTCCCACCAACTAGCTGAGTGACCTTGGGAAAGTGCCTCCACCTCTCTGAACCCCCAATTCCTCACCTGCAAAAGGGATGTGTTGGCAGAAATGAATCCAGAGGCTTCTCTGAGAGGTGATAATGGTGATAATGATGAGGATGATAATGGTGCTATCAGGAAGGCATTGGTAAAATTCCTTAAGCTAGGGTTAGGCGTGCTTTGGGGCACTGAGTTAGTAGTCTGGGTCTTTGCTTGAGCAAAGAAGAGCAGAGAGAAGAGCAGCAGAAGAGCCACTGGGTCTGCAGACATGAGCTACCCCCCAGGATGGATTAGTGGGAGATGGAAGTGCTCCCTGGATTCCTGGAAATGTCAGGGAAGTGACATTTATTTGAATAAGGATATTGGACTTCCAGGGGTCATGTGGGATGGACATTCGGACAGTACTGGTTGAGTATTAGAGTGAAGGATAACTGCGAAATGCCAGACAATGAAGAGATGAGTATTATGATTACTGTCCTCCACTTTACATACAAGGGAAATGAGACTCTATAATATCAGGCGACTGCCAGAAAATTCATAGCAGACCCACGCTCCATGCCTTCGTTCTTTTCGCTGTTTCAACAAATGTTCTGAACACGCTTAAGCCCTGGGTCAGGGCAGTGATGGGATAGATACACACAAAGAAGAAGGAGAAGAAGGGGAGAAGGAGAAGAAGAAGAGGATTTGCAAAACAAAGTGGACAATATGATCTTATTTATGTAAAAAAAAAAAAAACAGTGAAGCTGGATCTTCGTGTATGTGCACCCACATATACAAAGGCTCAGAAACGGATCTGGTAGCAGTGTTAACCATTGGGGGAGTCAGGTAGGGAAAAGGGGACTTTAGCTTTACCTGTATTGTTTGAGGTAGTAGTAGTAATGATGATGATGATAATAATAATAATAATAATAATAATAATACATTTCTATATTATTTGGGTTATTAAAAAAATTTTTTAAATGGTAGTCATGGGCTGAATTGTGTTCCAGTCCCAATTCATATGTTGAAAGTCCTAACCTCAGTACCTCAGAATGTGGCTGCATTTGGAGATAAGGTGTTTAAGAGGTAATTAAGCTAAAATGAGGCCATTGGGAAGGGCTCTAATCCAACATGACTAGTGTTCTTACAGGCAGAGGATATCTGGGACACAGAGACACACACAGGGAAGAACATGTGAACACACAGGGAGAAGATAGCCATCTACAAGCCAAGGAGAGAGGCCTCGGAAGAAACCAACCCCCTGACACCTTGATCTCAGACTTCCAGCCTCCAGAATTGTGAGAAAATAAATTTCTGTTGTTTAATCCACTCAGTTTGTGATATGTGTTATGGCAGCTGCTAATGAAAAAAAATACTCAATAACACTTGCTCATGATGGTAAGGCAGGCTTTATTCTGGATGATAGCATTAGGTATAGGGGCTGTGATGGGATTTTACGGTGGGGCAGAGAGATGGGCTCAACTCCAAGCATAGCATGGGTCACTAGGAATTTGTAGCCAGGGAGTAGTGTGGGGTCAGGAGATGGAAAATTACTAAGAGGAAACATCGGGGGGGGGGGGCGGGCGGGGGGGAGGTAGGTACTGACTAAATTGATCAAATAGGATTTTTACTGAAGACAAGCCCGGTATTTGGAAATCACTTGATGGATGGTGGAGGATGAGGAACCTGAACAGATAATGAGGGTGATCAGGTTTCTAGAGTTGGGGGTTCTTGCTAAAATGACTTAGCAGGGTTCTTGCTAAAACTGGATTTTATAAAGAAATGCACAGATGGGTCTAGAAGAAGGTTCAGGAGGATGACTAAAGTTTGCTCAAGCAAAAAATCTTTATCATAGCCCCAGCAAACGAATACAATGACCAGGGTAAGTTCCTGACTTCCAGGAGCTCCTAGCCTCATGGGAGAAGCAGTTAATAGTACAACCTCACTACGATACCAGGAAAACTGGGGAAGGTGCTACAAATGCAGAAGTAAGGTACCACAGAACCCCAGGGTGGGAGGACACTACTGGGCCTGCAGGTTTCATAGAGGAAGTGGCTTTTAAGCTGGGCCTTGAATGATGAGTAGCAGAGAGAACTCGGGGGTGGGTTGTTGCGGGTGGGGAATGGGAAAGATGGGGACTGTTTCTGGAGGAAAAGACATAAGCAAAGGCCTGGCAGTGAAGGTCTGTTCTGGGTCAGGTTAAGACAGGGGAGCTACACCTGAGCACACGCTTCCCAAGAAGACTGGGGAGAAGTAGCTGGAAGCATTGTTTGGAAGGGACCATTTCCCCATGGCCATCACAGAGGGAGTAACATCAACATATTTGTTTTGTAGGAAGACCACCCTGACAGTCCATGAGCCAGGGGTTGAAAAGTGATAGTCCGAGCACCTTTCAGGTCCACAGAAATGTTTTGTTTGACTCATCTAGGTTTTTTTTTTTAAATGAACTGTTCTAACAGTCAACAAATTATAAATAATTAATTTGAATAATTCAATTAATAATTTATTAATAGAATTTGAATGTATATATTTATAACAATAAATAGTACACTGATTGTATGAACGAATGAAATAAAGTCACTTATGTTAATATATTTATATGTAAATTATAGATATTAATAAGTTGGAAGAGCTCATAACATTTCACATTTTTTGAAAATCTTATAATAAGTGTTGTGGGTTGAACTGTGTTCACACACAGGGCATGTTGAAGTCCTAACCTTTGGTTACCTGTGAATTTGACCTAATTTGGAAATAGAGCTTTTGCAGATGCAATTAAGATGAGGTCATGCTAGAGAAGGAGAGGCTCTTAATCCAATATGAACTGTGTCCTTATAAGAAGAGAAAAAGGGACATGCATACACTAGAGGGAGAATGCCACGTGGCTGATGACAGAGGCAGAGATTGGAACGGTGCAGCTTCAAGCCAAGGAACTACAAGGATTGACGGCCACCACCAGAAGCTAGAAGAGGCACGGAAGGATTCAGTGTACTCTCAGAGGGTGCAGTGCCCTGCCAACATCTTGATTTCAGATTCCTAACTCCCAGAACTGTGGGAGAACACATTTCTGTTGGTTTAAACTCCTCAGTGTGTGGTAGTACGTGAGAGTAGCTGTAGGAAACACACAATGAGGAACATGTATGCCCTCCCAGCAACAATTGGCTGGAGTCCCCTCCGAGGTGGCGTCACCCATTCTTCCTAAGGTGCAGACTCTGTAGCAATAGTTCAGGAGAGAGAAGATGAGGTCTCAACTAATGCACTAGCAATGGGGGGGAGGGTGAAAAGCTCTGTTCTTAGAAATGGCCATTCTCTACTTTGTGGAAGGGGACAGAGTAATTTACTACATATTATAGATTATATTTTATGTCATTACCATGAGTCAGGTCCTATGCTGAAGGCTTGCTTTTTTTTTAAGATTTTTTTTATTCGAGTGAGAGTGCGCACGAGAGCGAGCATGAGAGAGTGGGGAGGGGCAGTGGGAGAGGGAGAAGCAGGCTCCCCACCTAGCAGGGAGCCCAATGCGGGGCTCGATGCTAGGACCCTGGGATCATGACCTGAGCCTAAGGCAGATGCTTAACCGACTGAGCCACCCAGGCACCCTGCTGAGGTCTTTTATATGTTGTGCCATTTAATCCTCCCCACATTATATAAAATACCCACTCTACAGATGACAACACCGAGGCTTGGAAAGGTTACACGGCTTAGGTGATAAGAACTAACATCACGTCATTGCCTACTAGGTGCCAGGCACTGAGCTGAGCCCTTTATGTGTGAGTTCACTGAATCCTCACGATACCCTTCGAGATAGGTACCATTAGTAACTCCAATTATTTCCCCTCTCCCCTGCTGAGATGAGGAAAGTGAGGCACCACAGATCAAGTAACTTGCTCAAGTTAGTCACCATTGGAGCTGGATGATGATACGGCACTCCGTGTTTCTGTCTGGATCCACAGCCCTTGCTCTACAAAGGCACGGACTTGCTGGTTATCTTTCATTCATCTGTTCGCTGATGAATGCTTTTATGTTTTACGTGTATCTGAAGGGGACAGTTGGGTGTAGCAGAGAGAGCACAGGCTCAAGGACTCAGAGACTTGGGTTCTGGTCTAGCCTGGGCTTCTGTTTCCCATCTGTGAAATGTGGGGATTCTACTGGCCAATCTTGAAGATCCCTTCTTGCACCAAGAGTCTATACTTCTGTGATTCCCCAGCCTTGGGAAGAAGTTACCAATCATTAATACAACAGCTCAGGATGCTAACTCATTTGCCAATGCCTCAGCAAATGACAGAGCCAGGATTTTAATCCAAGTACGCCTGACTCCAAAAACTTCTCCACTTCTTCCTAAGTTCGGAAAAGAGAGGACCTAAAACAGAGACAGAGGACATACCACTGCCAGACCAGATCCGTGTGAGCAACACAACTGGGACCCATGTCCAAAGCCCTGCGTTCTGACTGGGGAGCTGGCCTGGTGTGGGCCTGTTACACCCTCTTGTGGAGCTCATCCGAAATGCTCTGGTCTGCCAGCTTTTTCATTTTGATACCAGAATAGACGCAGGAATCGGGGAAACAGGAAGTAGTTGTCCCAAGAGATTTGAAAACCAGTGACCCCAGCTATTGTCCTAAAACAGAGACTGTTTGAAGGCATCCATCACTTACTGAAGCCCAGCGGCCCTGTGTTCATTTATTGATGAAGCAGATTATTTGTTGTTTCTGTTTTTACCTCTTGTACATACTTGTATCAGGTATAAACAGTAATCCAACAGAAATGGTACCTTTCTTCCTTAGCTCAGGGTGATGGAGGTCGGACATTAAACCTGTAAAACGCAGAATACATATGAAGGCAAGAAAGAGCTCTTCCCTCACACGCCCTTTTCTCTGCCTTCTTTCCAATATCTGGATGGAAAAAGAATCTTGGACAAGACCGAAGAATGAGAGATAAAGACTTTTAAGCATAGTAATTCATTAAAATGATGTCTATCTGCTCTCAGAAGTTTCACTTGTGTCAAAGATACTCTGTTCTGGGCATTCTAAAATAACTAAATCCTCACCTATACTGAGGCGTGACAAGGAAGGGGATAGCCCCTCTCCCCCCAGTGAAATCAGAGGCAGTGCCCAGAATTCGGCTTGAAGTCTGCAGGGACATCCTCCAGGAGCCACCTGACACTCTCGCCACCCAAGAGGGGTGGGAATGGGGGGGGGTTATGGTGGAGAGGGATTTAAGATAGATTTCTAACCTTCACAACAATCCAATCAACTAGGGGCTACCATTCCTACTTTACTGAGGAAACCAAGGCCCAGACAGATGAAGAAGCTTGCCTAAGTCTGAGAGCTAATAGGCTGTGGAGTTAGGATCTAAGTCTTGGCAAAGCAATAGATTAGGAATCCAAAGTCTGGTTTCTAGTCCCAGGTCTGAACCCGCTTGCTGAGTGACTGTTAACATCTCAGATCTCTGTTTTCTCTTCTGCATAATGGAGGCTTGACTAAAAAGGTGTCCACAGACACTTCCTGGTCTGCCAATGTAAGAGTCTGAGCAGAAAAAAACAGGAAGAAGGCCCTGAGGGGCTCCAATGGATGGGAGAAGAGAGGAGCTCAAGTCCAAGTTCAATCATTAGTCACTGATGAGTGAATGCCTTGTTAACTGTGATGTGTCATCACTCCTGAATGGATCTCACAGCTTTCTCAGTAACAAAACACAGAACTTCCAAGACCTCAGATTCCCGTATCCAGCAGATTTTAAAGTTTTAAACACAAGTACCATTCATAAAAACCTTCAAAAAATTAACTGCTATGTGAGTTTTTTTGGGGGGAAGGGGTACTTAAGGAGGGGATTGACAGGGGATAGAGCCCACCTACTTGGACCTCAGAGTATGCCAGGGAGGTTCAAATAGGTGGGCTCTATCCCCCCTCCACCCCTTCCTAAAATGTGTGTGTTTGGGGTGGCACAGCAGGTGTGGGAAGGGGAAGGCCCAACCCAGTTTGCCCTGGGCCCTACTCCAGTCAGTCTTTCTGACCAGTTGAGCCTGCAGGTGCCGGGTTCCCATTCTTCCCCTCTTCTTTCTCCCAATTATTTTTATTATTTGGCAGAAACCCTTCTGATCTCAGTTGAATGCCATGAGAGCTGATAAAGGTGTTTTATTTTGTTTTTTGTTGTTGTTGTTGTTGTTTTTTTATCTTTCCCAGTGTACATGGAAAAACTGCTCCAGGAGCTATTCATTGGCCCTCAGAAATAATAATGGCAGCTACTGTTTCCCGTGGGCTTATACGCTACCAGGCACTTGGCAAAGAGCTTTGCATGTTTTCCCTCATTTTCTCTTCACAACTACCAGAGGAATTAGACACTCCTATTTCCTCCTTTTGGAGGCAAGGAAATGAAGAATTAGAGACTTTACGGAACCTACCCAAAGACACACAGCTCCTAGGAGGCCTTGCTGGGGCTCAAATCCAATTACAGTGTTGGATAATTTCCGACCTGTCAGTGTGGGTCCTTCTTGTATTTGTCAGCTGTGTTACCGTTGCTTCCTCCACTATTTCTAAGCCTTGCTCTGTGTTCACCGTGGATGGTAGAGAGGAACCCCTTTTTCTCCAGTCTGAGTTTCAATGGGGAAGGGTTTTTTCTAAGCACATTTCCTGCTTTCTCTCCCTGCTTTATCTGTTCCTGGGTAGATGAGGAACTGCTCTGTTTGGTAAATTTGAGAACACCTGGTTGTGCTCAACTCAGCACTGTTCTTTTCCCTGGGAGGGAGCTGCTCCTGGGGCTCTGCCCCCTGTTAGCAGTGGGGGCTGTCCTGGTCCTTGCAGCCTGGTTCTGGGATTCACTATTAGTGATGCCCTTCAGCTACCAGTCCTGAACGCTTCTTCTCCAACCTGGTTTATTATCACTAGTAAAGGTGATCTGTACTGGCTCCTCTCTGTTCCTTTTCGTTTTATGTCCCAACTTGTTCAGAATGCAGGCAAAGCAA
This sequence comes from Ursus americanus, assembly GCF_024610735.1. Lineage (NCBI taxonomy): Eukaryota > Metazoa > Chordata > Mammalia > Carnivora > Ursidae > Ursus > Ursus americanus. The sequence continues at coordinate 13,378,812 of NC_142144.1, forward strand.
ATGGGATGCCATTTACTCAGAGTCCCTTGGAGAGCCCAAAAGGGGCATCCTGAGGGAATTACACTGGTGGGAAAATTTGATGGTCTGCTACCGGCTCCAATCTTTACCTTGGTGACTTCTGAGTGTAACTCCAACTTCCCTAGGCCTTCGAGCTCTAATGCCTGCCCCATCTTAAGCAAAGGGTGGTGTGGCAGAAATGGCTAGTTGTTTCTCAGCATCTGTTCCTTTCTCCCTCTATTAATAATAATCCCGCCCAGAATAAAGACTAAATTCCCCAGCATCCCTTGCAGCTAGGTGCGGCCACCTGACTCACCAATGGGAGGTGAGGAGGAGGGATGAGTACAACTTCTGGGTCATACATTAAAGGGAAGGCCCTTACTATCCACTTCTTTTCCTCCCTTCTGCTGGCTGGAATGGGACATGATGGTGGCAGCTGAAGTAAATATTTTGAACCATGACATGGAAGTTGTGTTTTTTTGGGTAGCAGTGCAACAACCAAGGGAGATCTTAAAATTCGCCACCTTCAAGCTGCCGGATCAGCCCTTGACTACCTACCCAGACTTCTCTGTGAGCAGTAAACCTCTAACTTGTGAAAGCCTCTATCATTTTTGGGTCTCTTAGTTATAGCATCTGAACCCATGTATCCTAACTAACACAGGTAGGAACCCAAGAAGTTGCTCCCAATTTCGGGGAGGGGGTGTAAGGATCTGGCACCTGAGTCACATGTATGAAGGCATCAGTGAATGAGGGAAGGATAGAAGGAGTGAGCATTTGTTGAATGCTTACGATATTCCAGATACTGTGCCTGACACTTTCAGCTATACTTTCTCAGCTGATCTGAACAACAATTCCATTGGGATACATTTATTATTCCATTATGTAGTTGAGGCTCAGAGAACTTAAGTAATTTGACTAAGATCACATAGCTAATAAAATGTTTGCTAGAAATGGAGCTAAAGTCATTGTGCTTCTCAAAACCATATTCGTTCATCTCTAGCATGCCACTCACTCACTTACCAAATGTAATACAACACAATGAAATCTTGCCCCTGTGGGAAGACAACCCTCCATGGGTCTCTTCTGTGTCTTGTGAGCAGAGGCACTGAATGTCGTTTGCCCAGACTATTTTTTCAAGGATGTTTGTTTAGCAAACAGCCTTTGAAGATAGAGAGAGTTTTCCTCCAGAGCAAAGGACAGAAATGCTTACTCTCCACTATGAAAGATTTGGTTTCCCTAAGCTCAGAGTTCCTTTACTGTAACAACACGTGTGTTCAGACAACCCAGAACAGATGCAAAAGTGTTGATGTTCATGCTGCATGCAATGTGGTGGAGGATACAGTCCTTTGCCTCTGACCTGGAAGTTTCATGTCTTCCGCTTCTATCCATGAAACTGCATAAGGCTAAACTTTTAGCTTGCAACTAGGGTAAAATCCCAGTTCTTGACAGCACCTGCCAAATTTGTGTCATGGTGACAGTCACCATCAGTTTGATACACTTGTGTCACATCACACGTGCTTTTAACTTACATTATTTCAACTAAATGTAAAGGCCAACAAACCAATAAAGAAAATATAAATACTACTCTATATGTGATAAAAGAGTTGAATCTGTTATTTTCTTAGTAGATCTGTTTTTGTGTGGATCTCACGGCATGCTCATTTGGCCACAGTGAGTGTGATTCTAAAGTTCAAAGATACACATTTTTTTCATGTAACGTGGCCTCTAAATCCAAACCACCCACTTCTTCTGGCAGTCAGCCAAAGAGACGGCTATCAGATCTGCCACTAGAGGAAAACAAGTAGATGATAAATCAGTCTCTAGTGAGGAGCCTTCCTGAGAAATTTTAAGTACACTTTTCACCTTATATAATTTTGGTTTCGTTGCTGTTGTTAACTTTAGAAGTCATGCCCTAATAAGCTGTGATGCCAGAGGATTACATTTTGGGGGAATTGGTATAAGGTGGATGGGTATGTCGGAGGGGGGCTATTTAAATGGTGACAACATTTCTTTTACAATTGAGTAGAACACATACCTATCCTTACATTTATGCATCATTCTTTTGTATCATGAATTTGCATCTAATCCTTTTTCCTCTCCAGAGACCGAAGAGTCTTCTGCACTTGATTTTTACTTCTCTGTCAATCTGCTAAATTTTGAAGTTCATCAATTGCTATTTTTTGGGGTTGATGTAGTGTTTTTTTTATTATTTGTTTGTTTTTACTTAATTGAATTATGTATCACTGGAGAGTGACCAAACTTAAAAATATATTAGGTTTTTAAATTAGGTAGCACATGTACACGGTAATAAAATTCAGAGTATAAATTGTATTGGTTTTGCTGTATCTTCAATATCACCCAGGAATTGGAATACCAATATTTTAATATCTGGTTCTGGAATGGTGGCAACTCCAAAACCACTAGACAAAAAGGGGTAAGTGTGCGGAGGGGAGATCTATAATCCAAGATATGATTATGAATGAAAAATCTAAAATAAATGAGCAAAATTAACCAATGAAATTAAGCCTTTAAAACCAATAAGGAGATAAACTAATTTGGTTTAAATAAACACAAAAGATAGATCTGAAAATAACTTCAAATTTTTAGCCTTTGGAAAAAGATAAAGAATAGGAAAACATCTATTTTTACAAAAGAAATTATAAAAGTATAAACAGAAATGTAACAAGAATGAGCAGATATGATAAAGTATCAGTACCTGGAGTGATCCCATTCATCTCCCTAAGAATGGGTGACCCTTCATACATTTGCTTTATCTTCCAGCTGACTGCCAGCTTGTGTCGTTTATGCCACATCCCGACGATGAACATTTCTTTGCTGCACTCCAATCTAGGACTGAGAAATCAAGGTATGTGTGCGTTGATGGGGCAGTTTCTGTCCCTCCCCATCTAGAGCCTGCCACCATGCCATCCAAAGTCCCCTGCCATGTGGTCTCTCTTTTGTGTTTTCCTTTGGCAAAGATACAATGGGGCAGAGCATATCAGTGAGTCCAATGCTCAAACAGATATCTAGGGGGTTGCCAGTGCCCTCTTCCTATAAGCACACCTAATATTCACTAGTGATTCCCTTGGAGCCCTCCTCCCTTACCTCTAGGAAGTGATACAATCCCCCTTGGAGGGAGAGGAAGGGATGAGTCTCTTTCTAGGACATTACTCTTTCCTAAAGCCTGACTTCCCTCTCAACTCTTCATTCTTTCCACTGATTAGTGGTGATGGTTTATCTGTGGGGAGAGGGGGTGGGAATGGAGAATGGGTAGGGAGTAGTGGAGTGGAGGTAGGCGTTGGTGGAAGGGCTGGTTTCTCAAACAATGTTTCTTCAAATGTTCTCCTGGAAGATAGCTACCTGGTTCCAATCACTGGCAGTGGGTTCCTTATGGACTTTCTGGTTTTCAGAGTTGGGCCTCAGCAGCAGTTTCAGGACAGTAGGAAAAATCCCTCCCAATGTCCATTTACACAAATATATATATCCCCCCCCCCGACCTCCTTTCATAGTTTAACAGATGTTGGCATACTATTTGCTTTTATCCTTCTTGTTTTCACTTGAAGTATTTCTTGGAGATTGTTTCATATCAGGACACACTCATGGGCCTCAGTCTTTAATTGCTGCACATATTCCACAGTATGGATGTATTAAAATGTATTACAACAGCTCTCCAGTGATAGTTTGTCTCTAGTCTTTTACAAACAGTGCTGCACTCAATATTTTGTGTATACATCTCTTTTCATATAAGCAGCCTTAAAAAAAAGTTAACTAGAAACCTTGACAGGCATTCAATGGACAGTTCTAATTATGCTGCAACTGGTCACACACAATTTCTCTTTTGAAAATTCTGTGACTTATTACAAGAAGTGACAATTTCCACAGTCTTCAACTGTATTGCTTAGCATGTAATAGGCACACTGCATGCACAACAATGTTTCTCTTCAATGCTGCCTCCAGGGTAATATCTTCCACATAGACTTAAGTAACAATCAGGGACCCACACCTAAGCTGTTACAACTGGAAATAAGGGATGAAGTATAGAATGGTGCTTAGGAATGAGTGCTCTGAAGTCATATGTGTCTGAATTCAAGTCCCAGCACTGACAATTTTTATGTCTTTTATAAAGTCTTTCACCTATATGACACTCATTTTTCTCATTCACAAAACGGGGCAAATATAGCACTGACTTTGTGGGGATGTTTTAAGGATTAAATAGGAAAGTATACATGATTCTTGGGTCAGTTCCTGTGAAACATCATTCTTCATCATATGAATGTTCATCATGAAACATCAATTTCATCACAACTGAAATCATTAGCTAGGTTTCAATTCAGGTGACAATTGGATATACAGAAACTTTCCAGCCAGACCTAAGCTCACAGGTGGACAAATAGTGGCAATACAGTTTTCTTCTTTACTTGGCATAGGCAAATTTCTTGATTTCAGAGATATTAAATTATGACCACAAACATACTCATATTCTTTATATCCTATAAAAAATATAGGAATAGAAGCATAGACCTATAGGGCTAGAAGGGATTTCAACATAACCTTACATTGGATTATCATGCAGTAGCCATTCCCATGTATTAAAAATTTATATTATCTCATTTAATTTTCACAAGGACCCATGTGAGATAAGTATCAATATCCTTATTTTGCAGAAAAGACTGTGGATCTGAGAAATCAAGTGACATGCCCAATGGTGGATCATTAGTAAGCTGAAGATCGGGGATTCACACCCAGGTCTTTCTGAAAATAAGAGATTTGTAAACTTCCATACACTTTCCCAAGAAATCTCACTTACCTAAGGCAAAGCTAGCTTATGAAACCTCTTCAATGCCTGAACTTCATTTTGGTGGACTGAGGGAAGGCAGTCTTCTGCATTAGGCACAACAAGCACTGTGCCTGTGGCCCACAATACTTTTAGGGACCCACAAAAATGTTTTACGTATAAAGTGAGAAAAGAAAGATGAACTTTTAGGTTAAAGAAAATGTTCTGTTGTATAACATTAATATATTCAACTCTATACTAACTTAGTTGTAAAATATGAACTATATAAATGTTTTTATATATGTGTATGTGTGTATATACATATATATGATTTGTGGAGATACATATATTTGTGTAGATAGATATAGATATATATATCTATCTCCACAAACACAAGGCCAAAGTGTGGAGTTTCCACGAAAGTCAAAGCGGCCTTGCGCTGAGGTGCGCTAAACTTTCTGGGAAGGTGATAATAGCAGACCAAGTTGGAAGAGTGAAGGGGTGAAGGGAGGTGGTTAAATTGTGGAAAATGTGGTCACAATTTTTCTCCTCTCAAAGGAACCCTCAGAGAGGTTATACAGGACAGAGGTGAAACACTGAAACTAGCTGCATGATCTTGGACCAGTGACTTGATCAACATGAGCCTCAGCTTCGACATCGATAAAATGGGGATAAGTACCTCCTGAGGTTGTTGGACATGGACCTAGCGCGCCTTGTTCACTGCTATGTACGAATCGCTCAGAACATGTTGAGTGAATGCAGTAGACGTGTGCTTAACATTGTGGCCAGTGTACCATAACCGTCCAGTAAGTAGTTGTCGCTGGCATTAAAAATAGTAATAAGTCCACAAAGTGACAACCCCAGCCCTTGGGGACCCAGTCGTACCTCAGCAGGTTGCACGCGAACCTGCGCAGTAACCTCCCCGGGAGGCAAGAGCACGCGACTGCGCTTGCGCTTAGGCGCTCTCCTCCGCCCCTTCAGGCGCCACGGCCAGTGGGGCGGACCTCGGCGGCGGCGGCGCGACGAGTCCAGAGGGAAGGGCTGAGGAAGGGGCGTGGCTAGCAGGCCGGGGCCCCGGCCACCCTCTTCCGGGCTCCGCCAGCTGCGCGCGCATTCTCCTCCCCCCGCTTCTTTTGTGGTCCGGCCCATTGCGAGGGTGACAGGAAACCCTGTGCAGGGAGCGCCGCCATCTTGGACCTGCCCGAGGAAGATCCTGAGGGAGCCGCAGGAGCAGTCGCCGCTGCCACCGCTACTACCGCCAGCGCGTCTGCACCTTCTCGGCCAGCCCGCTACCTGCCGGGGCCTCGGCCGACCGCCCCCGCCCTTCTCCCGCTGCGCCCGCACTCCTCTTCCTCGTCCTGACGCCCCCCTCCCGCCCGGAAAGCTGCCCAGCCACCAGCAACCCCCCAGGTAAGCCGGGCCCTCCGCAGTGTCCGTCCCACCGAGGCCTCCTCGCCCGGCTCTCCGGGCGCGGGGGTGTGGAAGACGGCGAGCAGGGCGGCGGGCGGGTGGCGCCGCAGGGCAGGCCCTGCCAGGCCGCGGCGAGCCCCGGCTCGGCGGTGGGCGCCGGGGCGCCCGGCCCGACGGGACTCCCGTGCGGGGGCGGGGGTGTCCCCGCGCTGCGTCCGCCCTGCGGAGAGCTGCGGGGCGTGCGGGGAAGGGTGTGTTCGGCCTCGCCTTCCCCACCTCCTCGGCGGGGCTGGGCAGACAGCACCTCCCGCAGGCCCCTCTCCTCGCTGCCGTTCTGGCGGCTGCAGACCACCCCCGCGGTATTTATCCACGCGAGGCGCGCCGCGCCGCCTCGCAGCCCACGAGCCCAGACGTGGCACACCCCGTCCCGTAGGCCGCGTCTGCCCGGAGTACAAAAGGCAGCACCTCGCAGCCTCGCCGGCATCTTGGAGGAGCTCCGGTGTCCTTGTCGATGTGGGTAGACTGTGGACGGGTTGGGGAAAGGGTCTGTGCTGGCGAAGTTCTGGTTTGGGTGAGGCCCTACAAGGCCTGTGACATTCTATAAGGCGTCGAGCTTAGATAGCATGTAGAAGCGGTGAAGAAGACAAAAAGTTTTTTGGCATTTCTAGAATTTAAGGAAAGAAGGCAAAATAAGCGTTTATTTTGATGGTTTGCACCTTCGTGTGAGCCAGACGCAGATTTAGCTGTTCTCACACCGGTTTTTCTTGCTTGGCGTAGCCCTTGGTGATAAGTAAAGTTATCTCCATTTTACAAGTGAGGAAACTGAGGCTTGAAGTTGTGATGTGACTGGTTAATGATGGTACGGACACTGGCCTCTCCCCACACTTGCCTGGTGTTTCCCTACTACACTCAAGTTAGGCTCGTGTTACAGACGTGACCACTTAAAATGTACCTAGAGCTTAATTCCTCTTTTCCTATGTTTGCGTTGGATGACAACTAACGACTCCTTTATAACTGAAAGTCTGTAGTGTCAGCTGCTCCACTGCCAGTCCTCATGCTCACAACCCCAGAGGAGAGATGGCGAGATTTTCATTTTATATAGGAAGAAGAAACTGGGATGCTCAGGAGGCAAGTGCTTTTCTGGTGGTTCCGCACAAGTGTCAGAGCCCGCTTGAACCCTTGCAAAGTTTACTGTCACAATTGTCTTTTATTTATATGTGGTTATTGAAGACGGACTTAACCTTGCAGTAATCCAGCTCCCACTCTCTCTTCCCTCAGCACTTTCCTTAATTTTTCATCAGAGTTTTGCTTGGGTCCTTTTATTTGTTCACACCTTGAGGCATGTAGTAGTTAAGAGTTTTGGAGGGTTCCTACTCCATTACTGCCACTTTCTAGTTGAGTGACCTTAAGCAAGTTACTTAGCCTCTCAGAGTCAGTGTCCTAGGGAATAATTGTACCTACATTTTAGAGTTGTTTTGAGGATTAAATGGGATTAAAAAACCCTTAGCACGTTACTTGGCATATAGTTAGGTGCCCCATAGTCTGTAACAGTGCCAGGCATGTAGTGGATGTTTACTATTTGTTGAATGAAGAGAGGAGCACGGCTTCAGAGAGTTGTACAGTTAGACCTGGGCCTTAATCTTTTTCCCTTTGTAGTGTATGACTGCGGATATATCAACTCTCTGAGTTGGTTTCCTTACCTGTAAAATGAGTTTTTATGATCAGAGACTGTTATAAAGTAGCTGGCATATATCAGGCACTCAAAGATGTAAGACTCCTTTAGATTCTAATAACCTAAAAAATTATTTGAAATTAAAGCTACATTTTAAAAAGTTTCTGCTTTTTATATTTCATGTTAAACTTTATTGTGGCATACTGTGCAGCAGAATTTGGAGTGTTCTTAAAACTAATCTTTATTAGTATTAAATATCTCTGCATAATCTTAGTAAGATTTTGTACTATTAGAGTAAACTTTTGGTTAAGGCAAATATGTTAAAATAGGACTACTGAGAGATACTTGTTTGCCTGCCTTTTTTTCCCTTTTTCTTCTTTCTTTCTTTCTTTCTTTCTTTCTTTCTTTCTTTCTTTCTCTTTCTTCTAAAGCTTAAAACATTTTTGTGTGGTTAAAAATGCCAGGCGTGGTTGGAGATAGCCTTGTACAAAGGAGGTATCAAAGATACTGTACTTTTAAAAAAATTTTATGTTCTAGATAATTTTAAACATATACAAAATAGAGTGGTATAATGAGCCTTCACATACTCATCAGCCAGTGTCAATAATGATTGGCCTGTTCATCTATATATATGCACCTATACGCTCTCCACCAAATTATTTTAAAGCAAATTTCAGACATGGTATTTCATTAGTAAAATTTTTGCTATTACTAATCCTTTTAACTCTAGGAGTAAGTACAGGGTTTTGGTGTTTCGTTTTTTTTCCTTTAAATACTTTCATTGTATGAACAGAGGTGAAGTTTTGGAGTACTTCTTTTTCATAGCATACCATCATAATTGGGAAATTTTGTGTTTTTCTTGACACAGTAAGGAATCCAGTTCTTTTTCTTATATTAATTTATGTGGAATTGTGACATTAAATGTCTTGTCAAAAGTGAATTTTTTAAAGTTGGTGTCAGAAATGGGTGGGTTATTTTCAGAGGTTGCGTTACCACTGAAGAAAGGAAATTGACCACTCATTTTGACTCGATTATATTATTAGAATAACTACCCAAGTTTTATGTCCACTTGACAAATCAAGTAGCAGTCCACATTAGAGAGCTTGTAAGCATATCAGACTGTTTTTGTTCTTAAGTTTCATAAAATTAGGAACAATGTGGTTTTTTTGATCATTACTATATTGTCAAAGCCTAGCGTAAGGCTTTGTGCTTAGTAAATGCTCAACAAATATTTTTGTATTGTAATCACAAAAGCAGTCTATCTTGATTTTGGTGTTTATAACAAAATGTCTTGCATATAACAAAAACAAAAACCAAACTTACTAATTTTAACAAGATTAGATTTTAAATCACCTGAAATATTTTGTGGGTTGTCTTGCGTTGTCTTGAATAAGTTATGTAAAAATTACATGGTAATGTCATATGTCCTAAGGAGTAGAATAAAATAGCTGTAAAACAGTTGTGAAAGGATTAGTCAGACATAGTGCATAAGTTAACACAGTAAAAAGCCAAGCTCTAAAAAAAAAAAGGAGAAAATAGTGTCAATTAGTGGAGTTTTTTGTTTTTTTGAGGCTGATCATATGATTGACTTCATATGATGTCCCCTATATTATTGTAAATGTGGAAGTAATGTTAGAAGTATTATGAATGGGAGTTTTTTGGGGGTTTTTTCTGTTCTTTTTTTTTTTTTTTTTTTTAAGATTTATTTATTGCTGAGAGAATCGGTGTACACATGCGAGCTGGGGGAGGGCCAGAGGGAGAGGGAGAGAGAATCCTCAAGCAGATTCCGTGTTGAGCGAGGAGCCCCATGTGGGCCTCAATCCCAGGACCCTGAGATCATGATCTGAGCTGAAATCCAGAGTCAACTGCTTAACCGACTGAGCCATCCAGGTGCTGCTTGTTTTTGTTTTTCCTAAATTTGTTTTGTATTAGAATTATATGTAAACATGCTTTAAAAATATTTCAGAGTTCTTTATTTTCTCTACTTTGAATACTTCAGAAAATTAGCAGTGAATATAGTATATGCTTGTACTGTTAGCGCAGGGTTATATAAAGAAAGTTAATAATTTCTTCCTATCCTTTTTCTGCTCTCAGTCCATGTATTCATTTTTCACAGTTTGGTGTGTTTCCTTCCACATTATCTGTATACAGGATTGAGAGAGAGAGAGAGAGTGTGCGAGTGTGTGTGTGTATTTAAAAATGGGAGAAGCTGTTGCATGGATATATTTTCAGGTTAATACATCTATATCTGAATGGTTTTAAACTAGATGCAGATTATTTCATAATACAGATGTACTTTATTCAGTCATTTCCCTGTTGATAGGAGTGTAGAGTGATTGTTCTCCAGTTTTGGTTTTTTGTTTTTTGTGGGCTTTTTGCAGTAAAAATGCTATATTAGATGCACTTGGACCTATAATGTTATGGATTAAAGATTTTGTTTCTATGGGATACTTCTCGGTCAAAGGGTGATTTGGATTATCTTTAAGATTTTAAAATATAGGGGTGCCTGGGTGGTTCAGTCGGTCGAGTGCCTGCCTTTGGCTTAGGTCATGATCCCAGGGTCCTGGGATCGAGGCCCCGCATCAGGCTCCTTACTCAGTGGGGAGCCTGCTTCTCCCTCTCCCTCTGCCTGCTGCTCCCCCTGCTTGTGCTGTCAGATAAATAAATAAAATCTTTAAAAAAAAAGAAGAAAAGATTTTAAAATACATTGTTTACTTCCCAAAGATGTGGCTATTCAGACTCCCATAAGCAGAGTGTATGAAAGTTCCTTAACCTCTATCTGCACATTTCAAATGCAGTCATTTATATATCTGTATAATTTAATTTGGAGACGCATCTGATTAACTATATGGAGACCATGCGATTTTATTTTTGGGGCAACAATGATTAGTGTTTAATGTGCATTTAGTAACCATGTACAGCTCTGGGTATGGGCCTGGAAATAGGTCCATCATTTTGTTAAGTGTAAAACACACTGCAGAGTTTTATGTAGTAGCACACCCCATTTTTAAATATATTCCTTACCGTAATGATGATGTGTTTCTTGTGCTCAGGAGTTACTGTTAATCTCAAAAAAAATCCTTTGTTAAAGCGATATTAGGCATAGTTAATATTTAAAGGAGCCAAGCAACAATCATCAATGTTCAGTGTGTATTTACTAATCATTTCTCTTGACAGCCAGGATGTTTAGAGCTACATTTTACATGCACTGATAGTAAAACTAAGTGACCCTAAATATTTAGTGTAATTATTCTCCATTTTTCTTTGATTTTGATTTTTTGGTTTTATTTTATTAGTCCACATGTGTGTGTGTGTGTGTGTGTGTGTGTGTGTGTGTGTATCACTCTACATATATATACCTTTAATAAGCTACCATAGGTAAAGAAAATCATGTTTTTTGGATTCAGGTTTGGGTTCAAGTTCCAGCTCTGCCATTTACTATTTTGTAACACAGGCCAAATTAGTAAATTTCTCCAAACCTCAATTTCTTCAGTTTTTTGGGGCTTTTAAAAAGATTTTATTTATTTACTTATTTATTTATTTGAGAGAGCACAAGAGAAAGAGAGCACAAGCAGAGGGAGAGGGAGAAGCAGGCTCCCCACTGAGCAGGGAACCTGATATGGGGCTCAATCCCAGGACCCTGGGATCATGACCTGACCAAAGGCAAACGCTTAACTGACTGAGCCACCCAGGCACCCCTGTTTCTTCGGTTTTTACATGGACGTAATGATAATGGCTCTGCAGAGTTGTGACAGTTAAGCATGAATTGTATGTAGGGAAAAGTAGTGCTGATCATCACACGGTTTACTGTCAACAAATGTTACCTTCAAAAACGTTTTTGTAAGTAGATATAATTTGAATTAGTGTTGTCATTTATCCGTATCTGTAAATCCTGATTACAGTACATCCTCTGGATATAATTTTTTAATACTACTTTGAGTATTAAATTAGAACCAAGTTGAGTGAACTGAAAAAGATTTGTGTCCCCACTAAAGGGTTTCATGGTGCATCTCATCACTATGGAGGAGGCTGGATGGTGTAGTGGGTAAGAGGGGATTCTCTGCAGTTAAAACAGTCTTAGGTTCAGTATGGACTTGACCACTTAGCTGTGTGACCTGGGCATGTTACTTACCTGTGAGTCTTCATCTGTAAAATGAGGATTATAGTTGCTGTTTTATAAGGCTGTAGTAGTAAGAATTAATTGAGATAGCATGTAGAATGTTTAGCACATTGCCTGGAGTATATTAAGTGCCCAATAAATGGTAACTGTAACAGTTGTTTGTTAGTAGTTTACAGGTTGTTCATTTGTATTTAATGATGCTTATTGTCTGAAAGTAGTACTCTTAAGGAAATCAGAGGCATTGAAGGAGGTCTTATCTGCTTATGAACCTTATTCTCATGCTTTTGTAACACATGGAGAACACATTTTAATCACACCAGTAGTTGTGCACAAGTTACAGAATATTATCAAGGTTTTTTAATTAGTGGAGATGGTAGTGTTAGAAATGGACTCATGTTTTCAGAGTGTTTGAACTAGACCAACAGTTTTTGCCCCCGTACCCCCTTTTTTGACTTTTGAGTAAAGCAAAAGCATCCTTAAAAGGGGAAAAACATTTTTTCCCCTTCTAAAGCTAATTAAAAAGTACATTCCTCACCTTTAACAGTGGTATGTTTCATTCATGTTCAAGAAATGATGTTGAGAAATCCTTTTTTAGAACAATATTAAGCATGGCTAATATTTAAAAGGGGCCACTTGAATATAATTTTACTGCAAATACATAATTTTGAGTGAGTGTTACCAGTGAACTCTGGGAGTATATTTAAACCTAGCTAGTATCTAAGTTATTATATAATGAGAGAGGGTTAGTTTTGTTAGTGGCTACAGTGCTAGATACTTTCTGCTTTCATTGTCTGCTGAAATTAAGTTTGAGTAACTTTCCTTTTTTTTTTTTCATTTAAAGATTTTATTTATTTATTAGAGAGAGAGCACGAACAGGCGGTAGGGGCGGGGCGAGGGAAAAGCAGATTCCCTGCTCAGCAGGGAGCCCAATGCAGGACTCCATCCCAGGACCCTGAGATCATGACCCAAGCCAAAAGCAGCCGCTCAACTGACTGAGCCACCCAGGCGCCCTAGTAGCTTCCCTTTTTTTTTTTTTTTTTAAAGATTTTATTTATTTATTCGACAGAGATAGAGACAGCCAGCGAGAGAGGGAACACAAGCAGGGGGAGTGGGAGAGGAAGAAGCAGGCTCATAGCGGAGGAGCCTGATGTGGGGCTCGATCCCATAATGCCAGGATCACACCCTGAGCTGAAGGCAGACGCTTAACCGCTGTGCCACCCAGGCGCCCCCCCCTTTTTAACTTTGCTTTTAGGGTTGATTTTTAAGAAACTTGAACCAGTAAGTTGTGTGGTGAGGTGAAGATAAGGCACTGGTATTTATTCTGAAAAAGTGATCATTCTCTTAGGGAATAGTTTATGCTAATTAATGCTTGGTAATTTAAAAAAATGTTTTAAAATTAGTCATCTTATAGATATTTAATGAATGCTGTGTGATAATTAGCAAGTACACAAATTAATGCAACTGGAATTGGCTTTAAATTTCATGATCAGCCTTTAGAGCATTTCAAGGAGAAATTAGGATTTGTAGAGGTCTTGGTTTCATTTTATTATTATTTTTTAAAGATTTTATTTGAGAGAGCAAGATTAAAGGGAGCATGAGTAGGGAGGAAACGCAAAGGGAGAGGGAGAAGCAGGCTCCCCACTGAGCAGGGAGCCTGATGTGGGGCTCCATCCTAGGACCCCAGGATCAGGACCTGAGCCCAAGCAGACGCTTAACTGACTGAGCCACCCAGGCGCCCTGAGGCCTTGGTTTTAACATAATAAAATGGAAGGAAGCAAAGTGTACAGGGCTACAACTTTGAGTAAGGAGAAAGGAATGGGAAAGTCAGAAGGGGAAGAACGTGAAAGAAACAGTAATTTCAAGGTGACTGATTACTTTTCCCCAAGTTTGAATGGTAAAAGAGGAGTTTAAAAAAGGAGTTAAAAATTAATTACAGGGTCTGGGAAGAATGCATGTGAAGAATTTAATAACTTTTAAGTATTTTTATTGTGAAAGATTATTCTTTTCCTTGTGTTTGGGATCTGGTTCAGAGATTTGGTGAATAATCCACACCAGTTTTAGCCTCAGGACCAAGTTCATTCTTAAAAGTTTTGAGTCCCCAGTATCTGGAAAAAGGAAAACAAATTATTATGATGTTCAGAATCAGTTAACTAGAAAAACTCCCTTCCTGAACGAACTGGTTAAGGGAGTTTTCAGTGATGTTGCAGACTGATGATGAAAGTGCTACAACACATCAAGCTGGAATGGTAGCAGGGCATCCACTTTTGTTAAATGTAATCCTCACAGCCGAGTGAGAGAGGTTGTAATTAACCTTCTCTTCCCTGATAACAATAATGCACTTATTTTAAACACATTTTCTACAGGTTAAATTTTATTACATAGTAATTTTGTTAGTTTTAGTAAACGAATTTCTGCAATCATTATCACATCTGGCTTGTATAATATGACAACTGGCCATAACAGTAAAAATCCTATTTTAAAAATTGGAAACCAAATTTTAAAAAATGGGGTCAAATCTTTGTGTGCGTCTGAGTGCATGTGCATAATTTTTATCTTTGCTTAAGCTGAAAACTGGTTTGAGATTAAATGTTGCTGGAAGTTTTTACCATTATTAGAATTTACCTCTTAAGTTTCTCTAGCACCTAGCACAGTGTCTGACACATTCAAGGCATTCATTTGAATAAATTGGAGAGGGTTTTTTTAAAGTTATTTAAAGTGGAAAGAAATTAGAATTATTTAGGTGAAGTATACCTGAGTGCAAAGAATAGGCTGTGATCTTTCTAAATATCTTCTAATGTATAAACTTGCAGATTTTACAACCCTAAGTAGTATTTTATGCCATTATTTCAGCTTTTAGAGTAGTATATAGTAGGCTTTTTTTTTTTTTTAAGATTTTATTTATTTATTGGACAGAGAGAGACACGGTGAGAGAGGGAACACCAGCAGGGGGAGTGGGAGTGGGAGAGGGAGAAGCAGGCTTCCCGCCGAGCAGGGAGTCTGATGCGGCAGGACCCGGGGATCATGAAGTGAGCCAAAGGCAGACGCCTGACGACTGAGCCACCCAGGCGCCCGTATAGTAGGCATTTGATATGTTGTTAATCTTCAAATCCTGTATTAGTTTGAACCATATGAAATTGCAAATAACTTTTTAAAAAGTCTGTCAGAACAACAGTTTCATGTGGTTTTATCTAATTCTGGCAGTAATTTGGTTTGGAAACAGTTGGATTGGTCTTTTTTTGGATGCTATGCTAGCCATGATTTCAAGTAGAGTAAAAAAAGTTACTTTTTATAACTTTTATAAGTTAGTGGTTACTTTTTATAACATTCTGTTGTAAAACCAAAGAGTTCTGAACAAGTTGGCCATCAGTAATTCACTTGATAGTTGACATGGCTGGGGACTTCAAAGTTGGAAGACAGTTTATAACAATAACTCAAATTTATAAAGATTTCCTTGTTTGATATTTTCCACAGTAGCTTTTCTTACTGGATATTCCCTAAAGTGAAATAATGGAATTGTTCTGATATAATGGTTGATATTTCTGTGGATAACACATGAGAATGTTAATGTTCATCCAAGAGAATTTGTGCATTTGATCAGTTTGGAAAATGCACTTTTACTCTTGGCTTACTGTAACCAACATTTTGTTTATAATCAGTATGCTGTATTTTATATATCTTTAAAGACTAGCAATGATCAACTGGATAACTTGTGTATATCATTTTGAAGTAACACAGTTTTCTTTGTTTTTAGTGCCACCATGGCAACTGCACCATACAACTACTCTTACATCTTTAAATATATTATTATTGGTAAGTTTATTTAACTTATGCTCTTGTTCTACAAAGAAAGTTAATATACGAAATATTTATATGCTAATACTTAACATACCATTCCAGAAGAACTGAGTGGTTTTTTGTGGGTTTTTTTTTTTCTTTTTTCTTTTTTTTTACTGCAAAATTAAAGCTCCTTTAATTTATTTTTGTGGTTAATGATGTACTTTTTGCATTGTGGCCCTGGATACTTCTGTAGTACAATGGTGAGTACTTTTTGAAATAATACTGATTGTTCTTGAGGGCTACCTGAAAGCTTGTTAATCCTCGAAATGGTACTAATTTCCTAGGAGCACTGATAACATTCCAAAAATATGAAAACCCTTGGAGCCCCCTGGATTCCAAAAATTGATAAGAGAACATTGAGAGTAATCGTGTAATATACATAAAATATAATATTAGTGTTTTTCTGTTAAGTTTCAGGATGTTGCTCAAAGTAAAAGGATTGTTTACCCAGGTATAGTTGTAAGAGCTTGGTTGAAAGTATACATACTTTTCGGTTAATTCTTCATATTAGAACAGTTTGGTGTAATGATGGGCTCAATACTTCCTTCACCAAGGGTTAAATTGCTGTAGTATAGTTAGGACATCTGTTGTGGTTTTCATATTATGCACATGCCTTTCTTTTGTGGAATTCTATAAGAAATACAAGGAATATAAGAAGAAATGGGATCTAGTCAAGCAAAACTTTCGGAACTTAACTATTTTTGCTTGTTATATGCTGCTCTGTTTGTTACTCGCAGAAGTCTTTTGCTTTTATGCATGGATTAAGGGAAAAAATACAACATTTTGAAACAGTTCAAAGTAAAAAATTCTCCTCTTGCAACAGTTTCTCTGTTAAAAAGCACTTCCCAGCTGATAGTTATTTACTAACATAACTTATAACTTAATTCTATCACTGCTGAAGGTTGGGAATAGTCAGTTTGTATGTCAGAGTGAAAAGTGACCTGTAGGATTTTTCAAACTCATCTTTTCATGTGTCCCAGAAATTTGTGATGTGATATGGTAGGGCATATAGCAATCTTTGCATATAATTATGAGTACAAAATTGAGAAATGTAATTGCCACTTGAAACTTTTTTTTTTTTTAAACAGGGGACATGGGAGTAGGAAAATCTTGCTTACTTCATCAATTTACAGAAAAAAAATGTAAGTTCAGTATATAAGGTAAAACATGAATAAATTTATATTCACTTTCCTACCTTTTAAAAAGTGTTATTTTTAGTATACTCTGTGCATTTAAATATAACTTTTCTGTATATCTACACTTTTGTCTTTAGGTAGGGAATTTTTTTTAAATAGGTGCATATAAAATGAAGTACACCTGCATGTATAGAGCGTTAATTTATATGACATACATAATTTGAGTTACTTGTTTAGGTTTTTTTGATTGTAGAAAATTTTTAAAAATGTGTATTATAATGTCAAATTTAAATAATCTTTTCTCTGACTCTCCATTTTAGAAATTATTAGAAATTTGCTGCATGTATCATTTCTTAACTAAATTGTAATAGATTGGAAATATTTAAGTGAAATTCTTTCTGTATCCAGGACTGGTTGATTAATATTTGAAGTATAACTGTCTCGGGTGGTGGGGAGGAGACCATGTTATTTTATGTAACTGATATGCTAAATATAGTTGAAATTGTTTCCACGTAGTTGAAATTATTTTTGTGGCTTTTTTTTTTTTTCCTTAATGTAAATTTTATGAAGTCTCCAGCACTCTGTGTGTACTTGTACCAGAGAATAGAGGGTTTAGGTTTTCAATGGCCTAATTATAAGGAAAGGACTAATAAACTTGTCCTATTGGATTGGAAATATATAACTTGCCAATATGTAATTGTAAGTATATATTAAATGTGTTTTTCTTTGAGATATTGATAATATTTTTCAGGATAAAAATTTGACCACTCCTAGAGTCTTAAAACCATTGATTGTTTTGTTATATGTAATAATTGTCAGAAGTCTAAGTAGCATAATGTTGGTGTTATGAAGAACTTACTAAAAATCTATATTTTTAATTAGCAGATTCTGTTAGTCCAAGGGTCAGCAAACAATAGTTTATGGGTCAGATCCAGTTACTGCCTGTTTTTGTAAATAAAGTTTTATTGGAACACAACCATGTTCATTTTACTTATTGTCTTTGGCTGCTTTTGTACTTCAACAGCAGAGTTAAGTAGTTGTGGCAGACCTTTTGGCCTACAAAACCTACATATTTATTATTTGGTCCTTTACAGAAGTATGCTGACCCCTGTTGTAGTGCAGTCAAATTTCTTTGACTTCTGTGTTTTTGCTAATTTTTTTTCAATGCTAGCTTAGTCCACTTATAGCCTACAAGCATTAGTATATTATTTAATTATCCAGTGGATCTTTTCCCCGCTGATCTTAATCCAAAGCTTTCTGGAAGTTAGAATATTATATTTCTTTTTTCTCTGACAGTTATGGCTGATTGTCCTCACACAATTGGTGTTGAATTTGGTACAAGAATAATTGAAGTTAGTGGCCAAAAAATCAAACTGCAGATCTGGGATACAGCAGGACAGGAGAGGTTTAGGGCTGTTACACGAAGCTACTACAGAGGAGCTGCAGGAGCGCTTATGGTGTATGATATCACTAGGTAAGAGATTAATACTTTTTCAGACTTCATACTTGAAAAAAGAAATCTACGTTAGGCAATGTGGTTTGTTGGGGTTTTTTTTAAATTAGTTTGTGATCGTGTGACTATAAATGAGCTTATTTGGATCTTATGGTTATTTCTCTACACTGTTGTGTAAGACTTGATGTAACATGTTGATTTCCTTTTCTGAAAGTGGATATGACTGAAGAAAAACTTTAGGAGATGCTGGTGGAGCTAATAGAAGAATACTATTCTGAAAAGCAGCATCAGTTCATTTATTTGAGGTGAAATAATATTTTATACCAAACTTTGTTGTTTTCACTTCAGTAGAAAGCAAGCAAGTCTTGAGGAGTTAGTCTATTCAGTCTCTGGTGTTAAAGTTGACACCTTTTCAAAACAAGGTCAGGGAAGGAATTAAGTAGTTTTGCTAATCCAACATGGTAGATTGTAAAAAGTTTTTATGCTTGGATCTGAAGGTGTTTGAGGTATTTAATTGTTCATTAACTTAAATTCTTTTTTGTTCTAAAATGGATTGAAATGGTTTACAGTACTTTATGCAGCAAGATTAAATTTATTTCAACTTGGCTATTTCTGGAAACTGAAAGCACTTGATAAAAAGTAACAAAACTGGACCGTAAATATTTGGCTTCAGAAAACATGGAAAATTGTGCCACTTCATGAAACTGTGCTGAGTAGAAAATGAACTAGATTACCTTTCATATTAATGCAGAGTACCAGTTTAAAGCAGTGTGACTCTTGTCTTACTTTTTTGGGGGGAGGAGGGATGGGTGAGTGGGACCAAATGGACTTTCTTTCAATGGATATTTCCTTTTGAGAAATGCTTTATACTGTTTGTCTCGAAGAGTCACAATACAGTGCATGTTAACATATTTGCACCTTGAGAAGTTCTGCATTAAAGAAATTCTTTAACTTAGTTTAGTTTGGTGTTTCCTAAGCTTATTTTGTTGAGGAACACACTTTGGGGTATGTGGACTTAGAATAAGACAGTGGCTGATTATAATTACAGTGCTTGAAGTTCCTTGAGTTCTAGAATTGGGTAATCGCATGGCAACACAGAGCAAAATAGTCTTAATGCTCTTCTGTATATCTGAGCATCTGGTAACATGATAAGGAAATAGCTTTGTGGGAAGAATATTAAAGACCTGGCCTTCTCTGCAGGACATCCTAATGAGGGATGCATTCCTGAAGGCTTTGCTTAATTAAAAACGCCATTATTAATAAATTTAAATGTGGTGATGTGTATTTAGAGTGTAAAAGTCTAAAGTGTTGTAGTTTGTTTTGCTTTGTGCAGTGTGCTTGTGTTCTCCTCCACCCCATGTTTACTGATAATCGACATATAACATTGTGTAAGTTTAAGGTCTTGGTGATGATTTGATACATGTATATGGTTTGCTTTTAAGCATAACCTTTTAAGCATAGTAAATACTTTTGGTAAAAGTTGTGTCTATTTGAATCATCAGAAGTAATTCTGGCGCAAACACCCCCAATGTCCATTAACTAAGGGATAGATAAACAAATGGGTGTATTCATACGGTGAAATATAATTACCATTAAAAGGAAAGAAACTGATCCATGCTATATAGTGGATGAATCTTAAAAACATTTTGCTAAGTGAAAGAAGCCAGACATAAAAGGCCACATGTTGTATGATTCCATTTATATGAAATATCCAGAATAGGCCAATTCAGAGAGACAGAAAGTGGATTGCCAGGGTGTGCAGTTTGAGTGCTAATGGGTACAGGAGTTTCTTTTGGGGTTGATAAAAATGTTCTAGAAGTAGATACTGGTGATCACTGCACAACTTTGAAATATACATTAAAAACCACTCCACTGTATGCTTTAAAAGCATGAGCTTTATGGTAAGTTCATTATATCCCAATAAAATTATGACTGAAAAAAAGTACTTCAGGCTTTTTAGACAGTTTATTGATATTTCGTAAGTGACATTGATGTTGCATCCATGACACTGATTTTTTCCCTTTTTTCCTGTTATTCCTTGACATTTTGCAAACTTAGAAGTTCTGCTTTAATAATACCTTTGTTTTTGGCATTAACTGTAATTGTTACAGGATACTTCCTAAATTGACAGCATAGCTTATCATGGCAGTTTGTTTGGCTGTATCGTTTGTTTGATATGTCATTTAACATCCTTGGAAAAGTTAGGGATATTTTTTACTTTTTTTTTTTTTTTTTTTAGCACTGTTACCACTAATTAATTAATATTGGGATGCTGCTATAGTTACAGATTTGAAATTATGGTGAATTTTAAATTAATAACAATTATCGGAATTATTAGGAGAGGTTATGGACACATCTAAATAACAGTTTATGTGATCTTGATACTTAAAAAGAATGTGTAGATTTTTCTGTTTACCAAAGTGGTGGCAGTTTCTTGGTGCTAGCTTTGATATTTTAAAAATTTATCAAAATCAGTATTAATATTTTTGGATTTGTGCTATTTAAGTTTTGTGAACAAAGTAGGATAAATCTGTTGTGTAAAAGCAAGGTATGCCAGTACTACAAATACTGAACAGTAAAGTGATATGGTTCATGCTTTTTAAAAATATTTGACCATTAGAAGATTTTATTTAGAAAATTTTAAAACACTGGGAAAATGTTTCTTTTATTTATTTGACTTTTTTTTTCAGTTAGGTGATGATTTGTGTTTAACATAATTTAGCACAATAAAAAGAGAATCTTACAACCTCTTTTCAGTTTCCACTGAGAAAGGATTAAGTCTTTGGAATATCCAACTCTATATGGGCACTGGCAGCTGGAGTTCACGGATATATTCACAAGGCTAAATTTGAAACACTTTGAGACACTCTGTGCGTAAAGGGCTCAAGGCCTGGCTCTGAAATTCGTTTAAATCTTTGTGAGCTTCTGTTTTCTCACCTGTTAAATGAGTAAGATGGATTAATATTCTGTGAATGTATATAAATCAAACATTTTTAACTTTCAAATTTTATTTGACCCCTTTGGTGAAGTCTGATAATATTACTATTCTGTCTACTGTCTCTAATATTGTAAATTATTTGGATTTGCTTGCTGTGTTCATTTGCTAGTGCAAATGAGCCTATGAGTTTCTAAACTCTTGCTTGGAGAAAGTAGAGAAATGGGGCAGTCTGAATCCCAAAATGATGTAGTTACTGGTAAATAAGAATACAAAGTTACAATAAACTCACTCTGATATATGGGGGCTTGAATTTCCAGTCAAATATATTGCCATTTTAAAGCTGGTTTTTATGTTGTGAGAGTTAATTTTCTCTTGAAAGAAAGGTGAATTTTATATCCGTTTACAGTGGTGTGACCATCTTGATTTCTAATTTGAAACGGACAGATGCAAACGTTTTCCATTGAACGTACCATTTTGGTATTATTTCTCCCATTTTGTGATTGAAAATCTGGATGATTTAAAAATAATCTTAGTTTTTACTTCAGATTAGAAATTCCGAGTTCAGAATCGTTTGTTAATTTTCTGTGTTGTTCCTTGCTTGCTTATTGGTCTGTTTATGAATGTGCCTTTAAATGTAAACAGTATACTTCTATATGTAATTAGCAAAGTTGTCGGATATTGATTTATTTATTTAATAGTAATAATGGCTAGATTTCTGGAAAGTATGTGTTTACATTCCACAATCAGTTTTTGATGAAAGGGAATATTATAAATCTTTATTTGAAATTTCTTTTTTAAAAAATTGAAAGGGCAATTGTATGTGGTAGTCACAAATGTAAACTTTAATTTTGCAGAAGAAGTACATATAATCACTTAAGCAGCTGGTTGACAGATGCAAGGAATCTCACCAATCCAAATACTGTAAGTTGTATAACATCTGTTACGTAGAAAATTTAAGATCTATGCTAACCGCAAAAGGAGAGTCATTTGCTAGTAGGATTTTTGTATATGAGTACGAAGAATGAAAAAATCTTTATTTTGTTTTTAAAGTAATTGTAGAGAAGTTAACATTTTTTTTCAGTACTAATTACCCCAGATTTTACGTCTTATACTTGGTTTTTGTTCACGTTTGTGGTTTAAAAAAAAAATGAAAGTTATGAACGGGGTGGTGATCTCATGTCAGGTGGAAACCATGAAATCTGAAACAATCACTTTAAAAAGGATCTGCATTTGTTTCGTAAAATGTTACCATGGAAGAAACTGGGCAAAGTATAAGGGATCTCTGTTATTTCTTAACAATTGCTTGTGTATCTACAATTATCTCAGTAAAATTTCAGTTAAAAATAAAGAGTTCTTCATGCTTTTAAAAAATTAAATTTTTTTTTCTTTTTACAAAAACATCTCAACTATATTTTAATAAATTTTAAAAAATTTAAAAAGTAACCATTGTGCTGTATTTTCAAATTGCAAATTTAAAAAATTTTTCTTTTTAAAATGAAAATTAAAATTAGCTTTTTTACCAGACTGAGAAGATACTTATTGAGATTTTAAAGGCCGGCTACCATGCTAGACTCTGCAGTATCCAAAGATAAATGTGGTCCTTGGCCCACAAAATATTATGGTCTAGTAAGGAGATAACTGTGTGTATACAAACAACTGTGCTGAAAAGCAGAGTGAAATATGAGTTAGAAATAGAGCAACTGGTATTTGCTGGAAGTACCCAGGATAAGCAGTGCCATCTGGAGAAACCAGCTTTACAGAGAAAGGTATGTTTGAGCTGGGACTGTAGGGGTGAGTAAGGTTTTAGTAAATGCTAAAGGGGGCATTCCAGGAACAAGCGAGGAAAGGTATTGAGCTGCGACTGACTCTGAGCTTCCAAGGCCTTGTCTCACTTGGCTTTGTGCTCCACCGTATAGCAGAGGTCTGATTCAATAAATACGTAATCAGCGGCAAGATTGGGTTTTATCAGGGAACAGCAATAAATTGTACTGAAAGTTAACATGATTTGCCTTTTTTTTTTTTTTTAAGATTTATTTATTAGCATGAGCAGGGGTTGGGGGAGAGGGAGAGAGAATCCTCAAGCAGGCTCCCCGCTGAATGCAGAGCCTGACTCAGGGCTCAGTCCTGTGACCCTGAGATCATGACCTGAGCCGAAATCCAGATCCAGCCACTTAACCGGCTGAGCCACCCGTGTTTCCCAACATGATTTGCCATTTATGCTAGGGACTATGCCTGGAACTTTCATATCCATTATCACCTTAAACCCACTGTACATATACACACAGACCTGTAGATGAATGTTCATAGTAGCTTTATTTACAATAGCCAAAAATTGGAAACAGCCTAGATGGTCATCAGGAGGTGACTGGTTTAACAGTCTGGTACATTCATACTGTAAAATACTCCTCAGCTACACAAAGAAATGAACTATTGATACATAACAGCAATTTAGATGGATCTCAGGGGCATTACGCTGAGTGAAGAAAGTTAATCTCAATTACATACTGTATGATTCCATTTATAAAACATTCTCAGACAAAATTGTGGAGAACAGATGCATTGTTGATGGGTTAGCAAGTGGGGGTGAAGGGTATGAGTGGTGCGCATAGATTATAAAGACGGCAGCACAAAGCACTTCCTTTCTAGTGATGGAACAGTTCTATGTCCTGGTTGTGGTGACACAAATGTATATCTGCAGTAAAATTGCATAGAACTGTACACACACACACACACACACACACGGGTGTACAACTGGTGAAATCTGAGTAAGGACATAGATAGCACCGATGTCAGTTCCCTGGTTTTGAGTCTGTAAGATGCTACTATTAAGGAAGCTTGGTGAAGGGTATATAGAAGCTCTACTCTTGTAAGCTTCTGTGATTCTGTAGTTATTCCAAGAAAATATTAAGAAGCAAACAAAACTCATTGTAGAAGGCGCTTAGAGGTACATAATGACAAATTAGCCATGTCTTTCCTGCCTCGTTTATGCCTCTTCAAAATTTTACCAGATCTTCAGAAGAGTGTGTTAGGGAGGAAGAACTTTACCCTTCAAGATTCTTCTGGCTTGTCTAAGAAATAAATTGACAGAGTTGTTACAAGTTTCTGGAGATTGAGTCCGTCCTCTCTTCTGGTAGAGAGGGAAACACCCTTACAAATGGAGATTTTTCTTATAAATGTAAATGTCTCTTAAAGGGAAACTTCTGGGTTTTCAGAGCTTCACCTGTGTTTGCTGTTTCTTAAAAATAAACCAGCTTAAAATAAATATTCCAAAGAGGAATATCTTGGGATGGCAAAATTTGCTCCCCTACGTAAGAAAATCTCTTAAGCTCCAGCTCAAATGTTACGTTTTCTGTAACATTGCCTTCAATTTCTATATATATACAATGGAATATTACTCAGCCATCAGAAAGAACGATTACACAACATTTGCAGCAACATGGACAGGACTGGAGGAGATTATGCTAAGTGAAATAAGTCAAGCAGAGAAAGACAATTATCATATGGTTTCACTCATTTATGGGACATAAGAAATAGGAAGATTGGTAGGAGAATGAAGGGGGGGGTAAACAGAAGGGGGAATGAACCATGAGAGACTGTGGACTCTGGGAGACAAACTGAGGGCTTCAGAGGGGAGGGGGTGGGGGAATGGGATAGGCTGGTGATGGGTATTAAGGAGGGCACATACTGCATGGTGCACTGGGTGTTACACGCAAATAATCATGCAACATTGCATCAAAAACTGGGGATGTACTATATGGTGACTAATACAACAAAATAAAAATTACTAAAAAAATACAGAACAAAAAAGACCC
Source organism: Ursus americanus (assembly GCF_024610735.1). Taxonomy (NCBI): domain Eukaryota; kingdom Metazoa; phylum Chordata; class Mammalia; order Carnivora; family Ursidae; genus Ursus; species Ursus americanus. The sequence goes on from NC_142144.1 coordinate 13,403,961, forward strand.
TTAAAAAAATTACATACATTCCCATTTTGTTGGTGGTATATTTTGTACCTCTCTCTGGTTAGCATGCCAGCTTATGTCTCCTTTCAGGATGATGGGAAGCACAGCTTGGAAATTGTTAAGGAATTGGGAGAGGAGGCAGTGTTTCCATTCAGCAAATGTTTAAAAATTTTTTAAATTATCTTTTAAAAACCGCTTTATTGAGATATCATTAACATAATTTACCCATTTAAAGTTGCAGTTCAGTGTTATTTTTTTTTTAAGTTTATTATTGAAGTATAGTTGACATACAAAACATTTGAGTAGCTGTCATATGATGGCCTTGTACTAGGCCATTGTGACTTTAGCAGCCTTGATTTAAAAAAAACAACTGATTTCCTTTTTTAAGTGTTCTTACCTTACTCGTTAAAAGACTAGAAGACTTCATGTGAAAATGTCTTTCCCTCCTCGTTGGACCCTCGTCCACACTAAAGAACTTACACTGTTTGTTACACTGCTTAAGTGTTCTTGTTTAAGATTTACATTCAGATTATAATGGTTCTTCAGTTCATTGGACATCATTTTCAAGAAACAGGAGAGTCAGGGGCTGCAGTTTCACATGAGAAAAAGTTAATGGTGGAAATCACTTTAGGTTGAAACCATCCATTCCTAAAGTATCTGCATCTGGATTACCACATCTCTTTGGAAGGGAAAAGGAGGGGGGATCACCAGTTGGTATCAAATAAGCTTATATATAGACACCCCCATCCCCCCAGAAACCACCATAAAGATCAAAAAACTCTTATTTTCTATTTTCCTAAGGCTGCAGACTTTTTTCTTAGAACTTTAACTTTGGCCTGAACTTCACTTATATAAAAAATTCCAAAGTGGATGTCGGTGTGTGTGATATTTATCTTGCCATGGATTTGAACTTGCTTGCATATGTGTCCCCCCAGCCCTTCCTCCCACCACCACTGTTCCCCATAGAACACAGACACTTGTTTTCAGTTGCTACAAACCTTTGGTCCTGTCTAGGGCTAGCATAGTGTAAGATGTATTTGAAGGTCACAGTTCGGGTTTTCTCCCTCGGTTCTAATGTCCTACCACTGACTCACTGAGTGACCTTTGACAAAGGCAAAGTCCCTTTGCCTTAGTTGAGCACTCATTTCCTTACCAATAGCCTGAAGGAGTTGAACTAGTACTTTAACTTTTTGAGGGTCCCAGAGACTCTCAAAAATGTGACAAAAACCATGAGCCTTCTCTTCCAGTGAAATGTTCTTGTTTACAGCATTGTGTGCTTAATTTCAGTGTATTCACAGATCCCCTGGAGCTTGTGCATGGATCCTGTAGTAATCTTACTCAGATAAATCATAACCTTTGGCCTAGACCAGGTGCTCCTCATGGGCTGTATTGTTTTTGAATGACTTGCAAGCTAAGAATGGATTTTACATTTTTAAAAAGTTATTTAAAAAAGAGAAAAAGTAAAGAAGTATATGCAAAGAGACCATTTGGGCTCCACAGACCTGAAATATATACTCTTTGTCCTACACAGAAAGTTTGTCAGCCCGTGGCCTAGATAATTGTTGACCTCCCTCCCAGTAGTACTGACTTCATGGTTCTCATATCTGTCTGCTGGGTGATTGCTGGTGCTTGGGTTTCCTTTTTAGGCCCACATGTTTTTTCTGTCAAAATTTTTGGATTTCAGAATTTTCATGGTTGATTTTAAATGGTTGCTTTGTTTTAAGATGTCTTTCTTTTGGTCACAAATTAGGTAATAATTCTCATAGGAAATAAAGCAGATTTGGAAGCACAAAGAGATGTTACATATGAAGAAGCCAAACAGTTTGCAGAAGAAAATGGTGGGTTTAAGACTTTTAATGGCTTTTTTGGGGTCACACATAGGAAAGGTGGGATTTTGATACTGCAGATTATTTGATACTTTTCTTTTAATGCCAACTGCTTAAATCTTAAGAATGAGGAAATAGAATGTGTCTCTATTTGACATTCATGTTGGCAGTAGTGCGAGTATTTAATGACAAATATAAAGACTCCCCCATCTCAAACTAACGTACTGTTTCGTAAAATACTATGGTAGGAATACTGATAGCCGATGGGAAACTCTTATTCAAATGTTATTGAAGAAAATGCCCTTGTGAGTTAATTTGAAATGTCTTAATCATAGTCTGAATTTTAATTTTTAGGCTTATTGTTCCTTGAAGCAAGTGCGAAAACGTAAGTATGGCTAAAATTAATCCTTTTCAGTTACATTCAGTTACATTCGAACTTCTCAAAGTAGAACTGTACATGTGGAAAATGTATAATGTATTTGGATACATATAATAATATGTGTATGTGTAGTGTCTGTTGTGGGAAGAACAGTAAGCAGGCATCCCTTTGCTTCCTGTTTCACATTTTAGAGGTAATGTTTTCTGTTACTTCACCTAAAAGGTTGTACCTTGATTATGCCCCTGGTAATCCAGGTTAATAAACGAAATTGTGTTAGCATTTCAAAAGTGTTTGACTTTCACAACTGAGGTTGAGTTTGGCATCTTGGACTCAAGCTTAGGTAATCTGTTTATTTAATAGTTCTGATTGAAAAGCATGGCTTTAAGGAAACAATGTCTAAGAATAATCAGAAGCATAATTAACATTTTCTAATCGTTATTCCATGTCCATTATTGAACCCCAGGGCTCCCAGCAGAGTTCTTCATTTATTAAGCCAAAAATTCCTTGCCGTGGTGAGAAGCTAGCCCCTTTTTGTTTAGTTTCATCCATATTATTAGTACTAAGAGAACTGAAGTGAGAACATGGTCAAGCACGAATATGTCACCATCACATGATAAAAAAAATGTATATTGATGCTTGGCTAATCAGACCATACAAATCCTGGAATCTCATTTGTATTTGGAATACCTTATTATAAAAATGGCCTATCATCACTTTCATTATATATTAATATATAACATTTTAATGATTAGAACACATCCAGTTATCCAAATAGGGTTTGTAGAAACGGCTGTTAGTACCGTGTTTATAAGCTTTCCACAGAAAATATTTCCCCATATTACTCTCTTAGCTCAGTCTTTGGTAATCTCTTATTAGATGACAGTGGCTAAGTTGAAGACATCATGGCAGTTAACTAAAGGTTAGCAGAAAGTCAGTGTATAATGTCTTATCTTTGGTACAAAGCTGTGATTCTCCAATAAAGTTATCAATTGCCTCTTAGGGGAGAGAATGTAGAAGATGCTTTCCTTGAGGCTGCCAAGAAAATCTATCAGAACATTCAGGATGGAAGCCTGGATCTGAATGCTGCCGAGTCCGGTGTACAACACAAACCCTCAGCCCCACAGGGAGGCCGGCTAACGAGCGAACCCCAACCCCAGAGAGAAGGCTGTGGCTGCTAGTGACCTCTTTGCCGTAGCTCCCATTTGACCTTTCACCTCTGTCTGTTGGAAGCAGTACTTTTTACTGCCTCATTGTCTTCTGTACATCTTACTGGGTTTGATTAAAAAAAGAAAAAAACAACTCTGTTGTAAAAACAGTTTAACACAATACTAAACTGCTAAACAACTAGATGTAATCAGGTTATCAAAAGGCAAGTAGAGTAATAAATCTCTCCTGCATGGTAAATCTAGACTTTTTTTTTTTTTCCCCTTGATTGTCCTCGTGATAGGTGTGTCACCAGTACATGATTTAAACTGAGCACTGATGCTGGACTTCAATGATTTTTATCCTTCCCTCTTTTTGGCAAGGCTTTGTCTTACTGTATGGTTTAATTTGAGGATATCTTAAGCCTTTCTTCCCATCTTTAACTGTTCAAGTATGTCTGTTGTAATCAATAAGTTTATTGCTGTGAAATGACTTCTGATAGAGAATGGGTTCTATAACTGCTTTTGTTTTGTTTTCGTTGGATAAATTTCCTGTTGTGTGGGTGGCATTTTTCTCGTGGAGGTTTGCTGCACAGGGAAAATATCCACTTACCTTTTCTCTTATGCTTAATTAATAGCTTTATCTTTTTTTTTTTTTTACACCATTTTATCCTTTTCTCTTTAGCAAAGTAAATATGTATAAAATTTGAAGGAACCGAACTAACAATACATTCTGTGTATATTATTTTAATGAAGAAAATAAATTGATTACTGGCATTGGAACAGTATAAAATACCAGTTTGTACAGTATGACCTATATGTGACCATGTTACTCCCTTCCATTTCACACAAGGAAATAGACACAACTGCAGTTCACAAGTAATACCGGCTCCACCCTCTGGTGCTGGCAGTGTTTGGGGACATTATGCTGGAAAGAGCTCCTAGCGTGAGAGGATTAACACTAGCAGATTCTGTTCCATCTTTGCACTGTGGCTTACCTGCTGATTTTCTTAACTGTTCTTGTGCAATCGACAATGTGCTAACCTGCTTTTCTCTTTGTAAACATTTTGCATTACAGGCTGCATTTTTTGCCTTACTGTATAGAAAAAGAAAAAAGGCTGGGTTTATTATTGCACATTTTAAGCTTTTATACCTTTATCTTCTTGGAATGGTGAGATTGTGTACCGGACAGTCAGAACCGCAGGTCTGCTGTTAAGGGATTTTAAATTGTGCATTTTTAACACTACAGTGAAGTAATTTAAGATATCCCTTGTGTTCTTAGTATGAGGGGCTATTTTATGTCGTGTTGGCATAAGTTGTTTTGTAAAAGAGAAAGTGTTTCTAACGGTGTTTCAGTGTTTGTGCTGATACAAAGTAAGTTATTACTTTGCACTAGGTGGTTTGGCCACTGAAAGAATACTGTATTGCAAGGGAAACAATCTCTTTAGACAACAGACTCAATGTTTTACCAAGTTCTTTACTACTTTTGATTGATTTCTGATTGAGTTTATGGTTCAGATGGAGAATTGAGGTTATTTGAAGTAGGATAAGTAAACTTTAGTATATTCTATAAAATCACTTAGCTCAACTGCTGTGTTTAAAATACACATTTTAAATCCCTCTTTACAGACACTAAAGTAAAAATAAAAAATACGGCTTTCTGGGTTGTAAACACGTGGTAGTACTGGAGTATTGTATAGTCAATGTTAAATAAAAGCCAAAACTGGAATGTGCAGAAAATAGGATTTGGTTAATTTGTGGACTCATCTTTATTTTTGTCTTTGTTTAACTTTTTTAAAAATGAGATTCCTGGAGTAGATTGGTATATTCTGTTAAAGACTTACAGTGACCCATTTTGCTTACCCTATTGCTTCACAAGGGACTCGCCCAGGGACCATGACCTGCTGGTGTGTGTATATATTTACAAAAAACAAACCAACCACCCATTGGGATATAAGGTAGCAATCACAAACTAAAGACTGCGGCTTGTTTAGGTGCAATACCCTGATTCCCAAAGTTAGTTACAGTGGGTCTTAATTGTTTTGTGACAGGATTTATTCAGACTGCTGTACTCTTCATTTGATGTAACAAAATGCTATTAATCTAAATATTTGTAAATAAAGTACCTGTATCTAGATTAAATTAAAATGGTTTGCATTATTTTCTGAACTACAACAGGATTTCATATTTTCTTCAGGCAAACAGTTATTTGGCAGAAGTTGTTTTCATTGGAGAATTGTCCTTATTGTATAAAGAGAAGTCTACCTACGTAGCGTATAACGCCACATCACTCAGTAACTGACTTCGTTTTGTCCTTGTGTTTGGATCACACTTGCAATGTTTTCAGTCGACCTTTTTCAGTGTGAGATCAGCACACTTGGTGCCTGATAGTGTTCTCCCTTGACTGTACTTGGGGCCAAATTCTGTTGTTTGCATGTGTAATCCCCTGTAATAAACTTGGGTGCTCAAAATTAGAAGAGCAGATTGTCATATTGTAACATACATGTGCCAGACACTGGGCAAGTTCTTTGGAGAGAATGTGAAGTTCTTTTAATCTTTAATCCAGGAGAGCTTACTACTTGTGGGGTCACCTGCTTCTCTGGGTTACTTGTTAACCTTGCACCTGTGAGGAGGCCCCCTTGATTAGTAAATTGGTGCTCAGTACTCTTTATGGGTTAGACATTCCAGTACAATGTTCAAGTGTTTTTCATGGATAATAAAAGTGTTTGATGCAGTAACCTTGATTAAAAAAATTTTTCTTTGGTGGTGATGTTCACATAATACCAGAGGTAGTAAAGTTTCTTCGGAAAGATGTCTTTTGAAACCAGGTGTTTGGCTTCACACATTGATTAACTCCCCTAATTCCAGACTGTAGTTTCGAGAACTTTTTTGCTCATGTATCTGTTGTTTCAGGTGTGATCTTTCTGTATAGATGTGTGGTTCAGGTCACTCACCCTTACACAGAAGATCAAATGATTACCTTCCATTCCTGTCCACAGGGGAATAGAGAGCGTTCATGTGGCAGTTTAGAAAGAAGACATTTTACCCCCATTCATCACAGGGACAGAATGGGAAAAAGTGTCCCTAAAGGATTTCATTAATTGTGCAGAAGCCTGACTTTTCAGCATTTTGCTAAGGCCTGTGAAAATGAAACAAAGGAGAATGTTAAGTACAAAAGATAAACGCCAAATTAATTTTTATTTTGGGAGTAGATGTCTTCTAGAACTTAACTGTGTGTTAAATTTTATGCCACTTCCATTGCCTTTATTGTAACTCTGTTTATCCCACATCTTAATGGTCCAGGTCTGGCCAAACAGCTTTTGGGAATATAGCCCTCCATGGGTGGAGAGGGATGACTGCACGGCACCATTCTGTATGGTTATGGTTCAGAAGCTGTCTACAGGCCTAGAAAACAGGCCTTGGGAGTATATTAAAACCTAATTGATAACATGGAGTTTCATACTTCCCCTTACCCATGAAAAGAAGTCTGCTACACAGTCTTTGTGACAATAGTTGCTATTTAGAGAAATAAATGTATTTGTAGATCATGGAGCAGAGCCAGTAATTACAGTAGTTCAAAGATTTAAAAGTTGAACACAATTTGAATTTACCACTGGGTCAGATTCTGCTAGTTTTCCGCCAAAGAATATTTTTGGTTGAGGAAAAGCACCTCGAGTGTAGTAGTTTTATAAAAGATATTTGCATGTGGTGTATGTTCATTGATAGGCACAACATACTTCAATTTCCAGGCCAAAGATGGAGAGCCATTTGGAAGATTGCCATTTTCCTGGAACGAAGGTAAACGTTTGATGGCTTTACTGTTGATCTATGAAATGTAAAGTCAGATGAAAGACTATTTTATCTTTTATTTTCATATGAAAATAGATTTTAAACAACATCCAAAAATAAAATTTGACACTATAAATGAAGAAGGGCTTGAGTACATTTTTTTTTCTTTGCAGCTGTAGATTTTACCAGTTTATAGCCTCAAATTTGCTATTAAAATCACTGCTTTTACGGCAACACATTTCAAAGGTAAAAAAACAAACCCCCCAGCCATCCAGGTTTAAACTGTATACGAGTCTTCCATATGTACGTGGGGTTTGCAGAAACCCCGGTGTTCACAGCACAGTGAGCTAAGCTACAGCGGAGGTGCCGCGTCTGAGTTCCCCGCATCGGGGGCGAAACCAAGCGGCATTCCAGTTCTGCAGTGAGGTAGTAGAGAAGGGATTTCTTCAGAGTTTCCTCATCCGGCTGAGCAGTTCTTTTCCTGCAGGAATACAAAGAGGATGCATTCTTGCAACAGTAAAAACAAGTCTTCGATGAACAGAACTAAGTGACAGCACAATGGCTAACAGGTAAAACACGTATTTGAGTACCTCTTAGGAAAAATATTTTGAGATGAACCCCTATACAAAATTATCCAAGAGTAAAGTTAAAAGGCTACTTGACTGTAGGATAAGCTAGGATTCAGGATGTTCCAACTGAAAGTGGTAGTTAAAAGAACTGTAACATGTACCCCGCGAGCAGGAAGCTGGGGATGGCGTCAGTGTCGGTAGCTGTCTAGTAATTGTGACAGACCTTGTGGAACTTGGAAGGAGCTCTGAAAAGAAGGGAGATGAAAAGACAGCTCAGAAGCCAGCCCTTAACTCCAACCTAGTTTAGGCTTTCATCCCACATACCTGGATTATGACCCCAGACTCCAAAAGAATTCTAGCAATCTCCCCTCTACCCACTGCACCTCTAACACCTCCATTACTCTCCTGCATCCAGAGCGCCTGAACTCTCCAGGCTGCCACCCTGAGCTGATGAGTGAACCTGGCACCCAACCCTCCATGTACTCATCTTCCATGACTCTGGGCCGTCTTACCCCTAAACCCACCTTCTTTCCAATGCTCAGTGCCTCCGACACTCTTAAGACCTGCCCTGAGGCCCATGACAGTTTGGGTCCGTGCCTGACTTGGTCCCACCATAAAGGTTTTAAGGTAATCCTACTCAAATCGTGGGTCTGCTGCTGCTGAGCTGTGTGCCTCCAAAAGAGGCAGCTGTTTCTGAATGTTCTTGTGGCTCAGCCATACACTCTACTGCTCTGTGGTAGTGACAGATGAGCCCCGAAGTCCTGGTTTCATCTTTTGCTGTGACATTTTTCATTTTACACAATTTCTTCATCTATTAAAGGTATACTTCCTACCTCCTAGGATACCAAGACTACATGAGATAATATAAAGTGCTTAGTACACGCACACAGTAGGCACTCAAAAATGGCAGCTATTACCTATCGCTGGGTCCCTACTGACCAATTCCATGAGCCTGTTTCATGTTCCTCCTACTAAAGGACTGTTAACCTTGTTGAGGTCTCACGCAGAAAGCCTCTGGGAACTTAAGGGGTTGTAGAGACCCTGGGCTACGAGGTCTGAGTTCCAACCTCTGCTGAGGAGGAACAGTGGGCACAGCCAGTCATTGCTCCCCGAGCCACAGGGAGACGGACAGGCTAAACCAGGACTCAACGCTGGCCTCACAGCCTAAATGCTCTACAGACGGAGGAGAGAACAAGGAAACCCACCAGTGGAGGACATCATGAGAATTCGCTACGTCCCTGACAGGTCATCCAGTCTCCAATTTTAGGCCATTCCCTAAGCCATCACCTTATCCTCTTTCTAGGTCTACCAACCAACCGGGACCATTTTTGAAAGAGCAAATCTGTATTAAGTCTTCCAGAGACCTGAAGATGGCATTTGTGGCCCTCTGAGTCTCCTCTATCTAGATTATGGACCCCAAAGCTTTCAGGGACTTTCCATGTCCAGGAACAGAGCTTCCTCTTACCTGGCTTGGTCCAGGCTGAGAGTCCTCAGCAAGGGAAGACTCCGTCTGAGACAGACCGGGTGACGACGTGGAGTCTCCAGAAGTGCTAGTGACCAATTCCCCTAACGCGTCCACTTGTCTTCTCAAGCTGTGTAACGTGCCCTCCGTCTGCCGCTTCCCCTTAATCAACACTTCCGCTTGCTTGGACATACAGTGTCGGAGCTGGGCCTGAAAGTGTTGCGGTAAAATGGAGGGTTTTACACAGAAGAAAAGAACTCAGTAGCTTCCTCATGCTTAACACTTGATGGGCAAATCTGATTATCGTAAATTAGGAATAGCTGCTGAAAATGCTCTTATCCTAAAAAAAAAAAAAAAAAAACAGGAAACGTAGGCGGTGCGGGTGGCTGCTCTCTGCGCGCAGACTTTACCCTGCTGTGCTGCCATCAACCGGCCCGCCGCTCGGCCTCTTCTCCCCACTGTCACAGTGCTTCGGACTTCCGCATCCCTGGCCTCCCCACTAAATTATGACCCCGTCTCTCCCTTTCCAGACTCAGCAGAAGACTGGTTTATACTCAGTATCTTCAGTGCCTCTCACAACGTATTCAATCCTCCCCCCCACGCGACTTTCCGGCTTGCCCCCGCGCTGTTTCTTTGAAAGGGTTCTCTCCAAGTCTACAGCAGCTCTGTCCAACAGAACTTTCTGCGATGATGGGAATGTTCTGTATCTGCGCTGTCCAATAAAGCAGCCACTAGTCACACGTGGCTACTGAGTCACTAAAACTTGTGGCAACTGAAGAACCGAATTCTTACCCTGATGTATAATTCCTTTACATTTAAGAGCCACATGTGGCTGGAGGTTACTGAACATCAAGGACCTCCACTCCCTCAACACGGCACAGGGCTCCCTCTCAGCTCATGCTGTGTAGGGAGCCATTCTCCAAACACATTCTGCCCTTTCGTTCTCCCTCCCTCTCACTTTCCAACTCCCACCCGTACTCTTAACCCGCACATCTTTGGGTCAACGCTGATCGCTAAATCCCAGACTCCCTGAAAGCTGCCTACGTAGGGGGCGGCCCTGGAGGTCTCAGAGGCCTCGAGGCTCCACGTGTTCTCAGCCAAACAACTTCCTGTCTGACAGCCAAGCCTACTTTGCCAGTATTCCCCCTTTCCCCAACCACTGGCCTATGACCCCCCTTTTATCACTGGATCTCCATTTTCTGTCCCAAGTCCTTCGGTTCTGTCAGTTTTAGCTGAGGCAAAGCAGCATTACCCAGAACACTGGGCTCAACTCCAGAATTCATGGTTTGAACGCTAACCCCTGCCACTTACTGTGTGATGCCAACTTCTCTGAGCTTCCACCACGTAATCTAGAAAGCTGCTCATGCGGTACCAGAGGGAATGACAGCAGTACGTGGAGGTAAGCAATCTCCCCCCCATCCTCAACATGCCAAGTATCTCATACTGTACTGTTTTAAAGGGCAACCTTGAGTCGATCTTCACGGTGACGCAGTCTCTCGCGGAGTGCTTCTCCACGCCAGTGTTCGTCCTTTTTCAGAGGGAAAGGGAAACATCAGAGTCCCCAAACGTTGCTAGCCTTTCCCTCCTCCCGCCCTTCCCCAGTCCCATGTCTGTTTTTCAGCTTATCTGGGGGGAGGCGGAAACAAATTATCCTTCTAACAAAGTCCAGAGAGCCGCAGGATACACCCTTACCATTATGTGAGTCTGGGAAAAATTCAGTTTTTCTTCAAAAGGTGATGGTCTCTCACTCACAGTGAATGGGAAGTTCTCTTTCAAGCTTTCCAGCCCTCCTTCTAGGTTTTCATTCCTTTCCAAAATAGCCTCCAGATCTGCTGGTAGTTCTGGAAGAAACTGGTTGAGACTCTTCAGGCTGGTTCTAATTTCATCTTTCACCTCAGATTTAAGTGTTCGCATCGCGTCACTGATTTCCATCTGTCTTCTCTCCAAATCTTTTTGGTTTGTCATCTGAAGAGTGACAGTCAAATACCATTGGGTAAAATTTGGGACCTACTTGGAATTGAACTGTTTAATGCGTCGTGTACTTATGGAACTTTCCATGTAGGATTAGACTCTCCCAGTCTAAGTGTGACCTGCTCTCAGCCTGGTTACACTACAGGGTATCAGAGGTTTCTCCTGGGGTCATTTCTTCCTTCGTAGGGATCTGGGTCTCATAGACATGTTTCTGGCACAAAATCTAACATTTCAACACAGTTCTTTGGGACACGATAAAATTTCAGGCTGAAGAACTGCCATTTTTCTTTCAAAAACATAAGATGCTCGCTGAACTTATGGGGATTTTAAAAGTATATTTTGAACAAACGCTTTTTTCTTGTAGAGGTGCATTTCTAAGTTTTAAGACTAGAAAAACAGATTTGACTTAAAGGTCATTCTTATAATCAGCTTTCACAATTTCCACAAAGAAATACTCTTATTAAAAGAGCTATTTAAGAAACAAAATCTATCTGAGCCCAGCGGGGAGGGAGCATGCCTATCGAGCCTTCTCTGTCCTGGGCGGCCAGCGGGGGCTCCCAGGCACGCACCTGTTTCTTGAGCTCCGTGTACTCATGCTGCATCTGGCTGAGCTCCTTCATCAGGCGCCTGGCCCGCTCGTGGTTGTCCTGGGCCACCTGTTCGATCGTCGCCATCTCCTTCTGCATGCAGCTGTTCTCCTGCTTTTGCTCCTAGCACCGGAGGAGGGACATGACTGGGCTCTGGCACGTGGAGCCGTGTGCTGCTGGCTTACACACTCACTAGCTCCCTAACTCCATTTCCCATCGGGGCTCTAGCTGTAACGTGGGGTAACACTACCGGCCTTCTCTAGCGGCTGTGGTAGAGCTGGAGTACTACATGGTCAGAGTCTGTCAGCCCAGAGTCTGAATCCTAGCTCCGCAAACGTTACCTTTGATAATATGTTACCTTCCTTTCCTGAGCCTTCGTTACTCGTCCGCAACAGGAGCAGCAGCCACCATCACAGAGCTACCCGGAGGATGAAAACCTAGACACCTCCAGGCTATCTATACAGTCATGTTGCCAATCACTAGTGGTAAGCGTGTCCCCCTCTGGGAAACACACACCCATTCACACAACAGGGCTGCACTGGTTCCTCCAGAGGGTGTTAGAAAAATCCATTCCTGCGACAGTCTCTACCGCTGCCCATCTGCCTCCACCCACCATAGACTGTTGTGGACTTCAGAGTATCCCCTCTCCAAATTTTTATCCCAAATGTATTTTAGGGATAAAAGCATGGTAGACTGAGATCCTTGGTTTTAGGATAATGATGAATTAAAGCAAATGTTGACTGAAAAGGGCAGGATGAGAAAAATCCGTGAGCAGTGACCGCAGCTGGGCAAACGTGTTCAGCCTTCTCCCCCCCAGACCGCTGCAGCCCCCGCTGGTGGAGGCGTGAACAGAGGCTCCTTGCTGAGCGTGCGCTCTGCTTCGTGCTGACACTGCCTGTTCACATGACCATCTCCCCAGCCAGCAGGGCTCCTTTGGCCACAGCCCAGACTCCGGCAAAACCCACCATCAGCTTCAAGATCACACCGTGCATCCATACACCAAAAACAACAGCTGAGTTAGGGACTGGGCTGCCAGGTGAGCTGTTTTCTCCACACTGAAGCAGCGTTTTTGTTTAAAAATGTAAACGCGTTATTTCCTCGTAAGCCGCCGGGGCACTGGGTACTCACCAGAAGGTTTTTCTCCAGCTGGCTCCGCTGGATCCTCAGTGCTTCCTTCAGGCTGGCAACCTGCTTCTCGGCCTTCTTTCTCTCTGTCAAGAACTGGTTCCGTAAGAGGCTGAAGTCTGCCCTCATAGAGTCCGTCTCTTTCTGGAGAGCCTGCAGCTCACTTGACTTTTCCAGTAACTGCTGTTCCCGTTCTGAAAGCTGTCGCTCTGCAATGAGCATTTTCAGTCGTTCAGCCAGAGGCCCTGGGCCGGCCGTGGGCAGGTTGCGTAATGACACGCCACCCACTCGGGCATCACTGGGTCTTCCAAGTCCCCCGACCCGCATCAGAGGCCCAGGAAAAGGCCCTAAGGAAGGTGCCTCCCGACCAAACTGGGTCCCAGAGGGCCAGACTCCAAAGTGACAGACAGCAATTGTCTTCCCTTTGAGTGTCAGAGACCAGTGAGAATAAGCAGCAATCATGAGGCGTAGGAGACACGGCACAGACGGCCGAAATGCTTTTTGTACACCTGGATTTTAATAAAGGGAAGTGCACCCGTACTTTTCCTTCACGGGAGGCAGTGCGGTGGAAAGAACATGGAAGCTGGAGTGGCATGAGCCCTGTTTTATGCTGGAGGCGCCTACTTCCTGTTCAAGGGGAATCTTGTATGCAAACGCATAGTACATAGGGAGTACTCAATAAATAATGCTTATGAAGAAGAGTGACGGTTAAAATAGATTTTTCTAACCACGCTCTCTGGAGTAACACCCTACCCAGATTTCACTTTCACATGTCTGCTGTGGTCAGACTCAGCACATCCGGTAAGTTTCATTTTCACAATGAAATGGCTGGTCTGGATGTATCAAGAGTCGGGCCGGGGGAGGAGTAATAACCCTTTCACCAAGTCCACCTGAGAGACAACAACGTTTTCTGAGCATTATTAAACCCTGAAGCCTAAGAAAGAAAAATCATTTACTGATGTGGGAACAATCATTTATCCTGGGACTGACACATGGCTCAAGAGAGAGCAAACAGACCCAAAAGCAAACACCTGTCTTTTGGCAACATTCACTATGTCAAATTTGGACACAAGCAGAATTGTTAATATTGTTGTTTGATAGGGTGAGATGAAACGGATCATCGTTTCCAAAGCTCAAAATAGTGTACTTGGTAGAAAACCTTTAGAGTGCCTTCTGGAACTTCCTTGCCTTAACTGCTCTCTTCCTCGAGGCGGCATTCTCGAAGAAGGCAATATGGTCAAGTAAAAAGATCTCACAGTCTCAGGATCAAATCCCATCTCCACAAAGACAAAATGCCCTGTGTCTCTGAGCCTGTTGTCACCTCTCATGGGGCTAGCAGGATCCAATGGGGCATCTCCTCCACGCCACGCGCCTCCTGACCCCCTTCTAGGCCTCGGCCGGGCTCTGGGTCTCCTCTAAACACCTGGCAAGACCACCAGCGCCGCCCCCCCTCCCGCAGTGCCATGTTCAGCAACACATACTGGTCTGGGAGAGCGTTTTCTCCAGGGTCTCACTCCATCTTTCCTCTTCCTGCAAGGTCCTGACACGCTCCTCAGCCACCAGCAGCTTCGAGAGTACCTGGTCCAGCCTGCCTTTCTGCTCGCCTAATTCCCTCTCCAGCTGCTGCTGCTGCTCCTTCAGAGCCACGTTACTGGCTTCTAACTTCTTTTCTTCATATTCTCGCTCTTGCTGGAGTCTCTGAAACATCTTAATAGAGAACCACAGTCATAAAATAACAAATACAGTGTGTCCCAGATGAGGGAACCTTCATGGACACCAGCCAGGTTCCAGTTCCAGAGAAGGTAGGAACAGCCCACAGTGAGACAGTGAGTTCCCTTCACACAGGTGATCGTGCTGGGGCTGGAAAGCTATTTGGCCAGCATGTGAGGAGGGCATCATGCAGCCGGTGGCATGGGGCCAGCAAGAATCTTTACAGGACCCGTGTTCTGTGGTCTTAATGGTCCACAAATATTAATACCGAGAGAGTCAAAGCGTTGGTGTAAAATCCTCCCGGTTACACAGGGCGGATAAAGGCACTAGTCCTATGGGGGACCCTTCTGCACAGCCCCTGGCCGGGAAAAGCTCACCCCAGTGACAAAGTGTTTCTTTTTCGGTAAAATCAAAAATGTGTAGTACCATTTCTTGTTGGGCCAGCTTAGCCTTGTTTTCCTCAATCTCATTCCGAAGCTCTTGAAGCTGTTGCTGCTTTGTCTCCCCTTCTTTCCGGCAGTCTTCAAACTTCTTCATCCATTCACCGAGGTCCTTCTCGAGCCGGGTCTGTTCACTGAGCAGCACGTCCTTATGCTTGGTGGTGTGGAGCACGTCCTTTATGTGAAAGAACAAACGGAAACTACTAATAAAGCCATCTGCTCTAGGGCTGGCGAGTGCCCCTCCTGAGATCCAGCAAGTCTGGCCAATTAAACATGTAAGTCCCACTTCCTTTATTATCTCAGCAAACTTATTTAAGGCACCCAGAACGCAATTTAATCATCAGCTTTCCTCTTTTTAGTGTCTAAGAAGTAAGAGGACAGAAGACGTCACAACCGAAGAGATCCAGTTCTTCTGAACTTTAGTTGCTTCGTCACTGAGGTGGGAATGAACAACACCCACCTCACAAGATCGCTAAGAAGATTAAGGAGAGCTGCAAGTAAGGCTTAATTCACATTGAAAATGAACCTGAAGTCATGGTTTTGTTACTATCTGAAATATTTATGTGGGTTGAAAAACTCAGAAAATAATAAATTCTTCTTTCTGCAAGGAACCCAAATTAAAACTTTTTGAAAAAGTTACTATATTTCTAACACAGAAAATATTCATTAGAGGCCATGTAAGAATATTTTAAAGATGGAGTACTTTAAGTTCTATACATCTTAGAAACACAGAATCATAAAGACGGATGGAAGAATTCAGCTGTCTAATCCAATCCCTCATTTGCATGGTGGAAACTGAGGCCCAGAACTTGCTTGAGGTTCTCTGAAACTGTTATAGCACTATTCTCATAGGACAGCACTCAATTATCTCTAAGTACAAGGGTCAAGAATCAGCTCTACCGAACATCTGACAAGATGCAGGCCCAGCTACTCTGAAGTCGGCAGTCACCCTGCCGCTCACTGAGTGACCAAGTCTGAGCCCAGCCTGTGGAGGCCCTGTCTGTGCCATGGATAAGAGACAGTCCATCTGGTGCCTGAAGCCTCCCCGACGGGCTGGCTGAGGGTTTAGGCTCTGGTCTAGCCACCACCTTATTATCTTTGAGTAAAACTTTGAATCAAGAGTTCTAGGGCTAAAATAAATGAGAAAATCACTGCTCTGCACCTTAACTTTTGTGTATATATGTTTGTGTGTTATAAACGGCCCTATGGGACCTGCTAGTATGAAAAGGAACCAACCTACTTGATTTGTGTTTTTAACCAATTGTCTGCATGCCCTCAGGATACTATTAAATTACATTTGTTGTGCTTACCTGTTTTGCTAGGTTCAAATGGTCTTGGACATCAGCTAGTTCCTTCTGTAATGAGTTTACTGCTTCTTGTTTTTCTACAGAAGTAACATTTACATAACATAAATACACTTCTTTTCCAAATTCCCATCAGCCCCCCCCCCCCCCGAAAGTAGAGTGGAAGTGAATATAAACTTATTTCTGTTAAATGCCATACCATCTTATTAAAAGGTCAAAAGAGTGAGTTAACACACACAACCTATATCTGGGCCTGGAGCTCAGGTTTTGAGATTTACATGTTCAAAACCTCACAATAAAAAAAAATGTGTAGATAATACCTAGTGTTGATGACGTGCATGGTTTAAAAATGGCTACCTTCTACACTGCTGGGAGAAATGCAAATCTGGTTCAACCTTAAAGGGAGACAATCTGGGAAGAGATTCTGTATGTGTGCGGGCTGTGGCACTTACTAGCCCTATGACCTTGAGGAAGTTACTTCGCACTTGAGTAAGTCACAAGGAAACTAAGCTTAAGCTTCCTCATCTGTAAGTGGGTGAAAGAGTTTCTATCTCATAAAAATGTTGCAAGGATTAAACGAAGAAATGCATATAAAATACCTGCATCATGTCTGAGACACAGCAGTGCCCAACGAGTACGTTGGTAGCTAGAATTATTTAGGAACTTCTAATCACGGATGTTTACAAAATTTTGGTAATAAAGGTATTATCTGCATCTTTTTTGTTTTAAAACTACACACACATACACACACATACTAAAATCGGGAAGGATATTTACCACACTGTTAATAGGAATTACCTCTGAGGGGTGAGGTCAACAGTAATTTTTATTCCATCTTTTTGCTTGTTTTTAAATTGTTCTTTAAGGAACATGAACTAATTTTTTTTAAACAGCATTACTGAGATACAATTCACATATCAAGCATTTCACCGATTTTAAAGTATGCAATTCATTGGCTTAAGGATATTCACAGCATTGTGCAAACATCACCGCAATCTAATTTTAGAACACTCCCGTCACTTCTAAAATAAGTCCCATGCCCATTAGCATGAATTATTTCTATAATAAGAAAAGCAAACAATTAAAAGAAGAACCCGGGAGGCGGGACCAAGGGGCAAAGCCAGTTTACATCTCGAATGGCCAAGTGTTGGACACCAGGGTCAGTCCCCATGCAGATGATGTTTGCTAACAGCTCCTTCTGAGGAACAGCTGAGTTCTGGTTTTGTTTTTTTCAAGACTCTGCGCTTCAGCAAGACATGAAAAAGAGAAGAGGCTATGGAAACGCCTCTGGTTCCAGATACGCGGGTAGAAGAGGGCCAGCAGGAAACCAAACCCTCCCGGAAGAACGGCCCTCGTCCTCCCCCAGTGGCTGGTGGATGAGGAAGGTAAATGTCTGCTCTAAGAAGCAGACAACTGGACAGGCACATTCACGGCAGAGGGCTGACCACGCCGGACTGAAGGTGAATGTCTCAACAAGGACGGCTGCGTCCTCGCAGACGAACGAGGGCGTGTGGCAATTCCCTCCGCAGGGATCCGGCAGGACCGACATGCGGTTCTATAAATGCACATGTCTGTCTCCCTATCTTTGTCGTATAGTTTACGAAAGTACTAATACGGTTTTAA
Organism: Ursus americanus; assembly: GCF_024610735.1. Classification (NCBI taxonomy): domain Eukaryota; kingdom Metazoa; phylum Chordata; class Mammalia; order Carnivora; family Ursidae; genus Ursus; species Ursus americanus. The sequence continues at coordinate 13,421,885 of NC_142144.1, forward strand.
CAAGGAAATATTTTTAGGTTATAAAACCTGACTTCTCATCTTTGTATAATTAAACTCCAAATTTGAAGGAAAACAAAAGGTTGTATATTCCGTAAAAAGAAGAACCTAACCGAGGAGAGAGCTCCCCCACCCCCACCGCCGCCACACCTCTTACCCTGTAGCCGCTGCTGCGCTGCTCCTAGGTCTTTCTGCAGTGAGATCTTCTCTCTGTTGAGTCGGTCTAGCTCCTGCTGCAGCTTTCTGACATCCAATTCCAATTTTTCTAAGTTTGCCTGCTCCATTTTGCTATTCTCTTCTGCAGCTGCTAAAACCCTACCGAGCAAGCAGAGTAAGTCAGACTATCGAACATAATACGTCCAAGCACGCAAAGACACAGCCGACGAACAGTGTTGCGCTTTCACCGGGTGGTTATGGACTGTGAATGATTATAAACCGTAACAAAACTTAAGGCTCTTCAACTCATTTTCAAAAGACATCTTATTTTCAGCTTTCCAAACAGGAGATTTTTTGGAAAGTGACTCACTAAACTGAAGTTTTATAAAAATCAGATATAAAAACATGGACAGCACTCAGAATTCCCCAAATCTGGTGATTAAAATAGATGGCTAGCTTCTGATAAGTGAGAAAGCAGGAAACACAAGTGTATAACAGGATTTGTCCAAAAAGCAGACAAGCACAAGCCTGCATTCTTTTAGCGATCGGAGTCCTCGAGTATGGGCTGCTTCCTTCTGGCCTCTCTCCCTGAGCGTAGTCGCTCTGAGACTCAGCCATGTTGTCGTGTGTACCAACACTGCATTCCCTTCCTACTGCCGAACAGTATTCCATGGTATGGATACACTCTATCCATTCACCAGCTGATGGACATTTAGGTTGTTTCCAGGTTTTGGCTGTTGCAAATAAAGCTGCTATGAACATTAAAGCACATCATTCTCTGTATGCGCATACGCTTTCACGTCTCATGAATAAATATGGAGGAGCGGAATGGCTAGCTCTTCCGGTCAATGTATGTAAGAGTTTTTAAATAACTGACAAGTTATTCTCCAAAGTGGTCCAACATTTTACATTCCCACCAATTGTGTATGAAAGTTCCATGCCAGCATTTGGTATGGTCAGTCTTTCACTTTAGCCCCCCCAATAGGTATGTAGTGTTAGGGCGACGTGGTTTTAATGTGCATTTTCCTAATGGTTAAGGATGATGAGCATCTTTTTATGCATTTATTTGCCATCCATTCATCTTCTTAAGTGAAATGTCTGCTCAAACCTTTTCCCCACTTGAAAACCTGGGTTGTTCGTTTTCTCATTATTGAGTTATGAGAGTTCTTTGTATATACATGCTCTGGGCACAAGCCCTTCATGGAAATACATGGTCGCAAAGATTCTTCTCCTAGTCTGTGACAGGTCTTTTCATTATCTTAACAGTGTCTTTTGAAGAGAAGTTTTGAATTTTGATGAAGTTCAATTTTACCAATTTATTCTTTTATGGACCATGCTTTGGGTGTCAGATCTAGGAAATTCTGCCTAACCCAAGGTCACAAAGGTTTTTTTTTCCCTATGTTTTCTCCTAGAAGTTTTATACTTAGGTTTCACATTTATGTTTATGGTCCATTTTGAGGTATTTTTATGAATAGTGTGGTTATTCATTTTTAAAGTTCATTTTTGGGGTTTTGGATATGCAATCCTTTCAGCAATATTTTTTGAAAAGACCGCCTTCTCTCTACTGAAAAAGATGCCTTTGCATCTTTGTCAAAATCAGTTGTCCACACATTTGTGCATTTACTTTTGGACTTATTATTCTGTTCCATTGACTGATTTTTCCATCTTTATACCAATTTTGACATCAGGTAGTGTTAGCCCTAACTTTTGCTCTTTTTCAAGGTTGTTTTGGTGCCATAGCTAAAAGGTTTTAGATTCTATGTCCATCCTTTGCATTTCCACATGAATTTCAGAACCTGCTTGTCAATTTCTATTTTGAAAGCCTGTTGGGATTTTGATTGTGATTGTTCTGAACCTAAAAATCCATTTGAGAACTGAATCTTAAGAATACTGCCTTTCTACCCACAAACAGGTTTCTTTCTCCACTTGGCTGTATCTTCTAGGTTTTGTTATTTTACCTAAGAAAATCCACAACTGTTTATTTTAAAAAGTGCTTTGGAAAAAGAAAAGCCTAAAAGGAAATGCACCCAGAAATGCTACTGGTGAGCTGTATTGTGATACTGAGTTTGTGGAGTATTTTTTTTTCCTTTTCTCTATTTTCCACTCTTTTTTTTAGTCTTCAGGAAGGGATCTTGCAAGCTTATTGGTTTTTACTCTCACCGTTTGGTCTGCGCCAACTTCTTTTCCCAGCTGGCCTGTTTTTCTTCGAGATCTTCCTTTTCTTTGCACAAAGACTCAATACACGACTGTAATGCTCGGGTCTCAGCAGTCATCCGCTCTACTTCCCGTTTGTCCCTCTCGAGCAGCTGCTTCTGCCACTCTATCTCCCCTCTCTGTCGCAGGGCTGTCTGCTGCAGACTCTCTAACTGCAGCCTCTCCTAAATCAGATAAAAGGGGACTCACACATGCCCAAAGAGAAAGACTGCAGTAGGCTAAGGCGAAAACGGCTTTATTACCTCCAGCACTTCGACCTGAGTCTTCTCCAACTCAGACACCTTTTGGTCATGCTGTAGCTTCAAACCTTGCAGCTCATTATTTTCAAGTTGCAACATGTCCAGAATATTCTTTAATTCTAAGAGGAACAGAACACGGTCCATGATATTAAATGAAGTTGGAAACATTTACAAAATGAAACAGAAAATAATGCTGTTGATACAAGAAACAATAGGTCATCAAAACATATCTATTGTGCTGAATTAATGGAGTTAATTGTATTTTTTAAAAGATTTTATTTATTTATTTGAGAGAGAGAGAGAGAAAGAGGCGTGCACACGAACAGGGGGAGGAGCAGAGGAAGAAGCAGACTCCCCACTGAGCAGGGAGACTGATGTGGGGCTCGATCCCAGGAACCTGAGACTATGACCTGAGCCAAAGCCAGACGCTTAACCACCTGAGCCACCCTGGAGCTAACTGTATTTTATGATATGGATTATGTATTTTAATGAAAAAAAAATCCTTTAAAATATTGCTAAACATTAACTTTTTGTTAAAAACATTTTAATAAAAACATTAACAAAGATCTAGTTTTAAGAGCAATTACCCCAACTACATGAATTTTAAAATAGGAAAAATGTTAAAATACATAAGCTGAGATTCAGATAATTTTTTATCTTCTAAAATACAGATTTTCAAGTATTAACTCTCTTTTCTGATTATACAAATATTTGCTCACTATAAAAATTTCAAGAAAAAGTAAAAAGAAAAAATGAAAACCCGTTATCACCCCACATCCAAAGATGATCACTACAGCCACAGCATTTTGATGTATTTTCTTCTAGGAGTGTGTGTGCACGTGCATGCGTGCAGACGTGTGTGCACACACATGCACAGATTTTCAAAATAAACTGGGACTATGCTCTATATTCAGTTTTATATCTATTTTTTCAGGCTTCCCATCAGCATTTTTGCATGTCATTAAATATTTAAAATGTGGCTTTTAAATTGGCCAAGTTTCCAAATTCTGTTATTATAAATTTTGCTACAAGTAACCAACTCAGCCAGCTTGATTTGGAAAACAAGGAAATAAAGATTTACTGACTTACTAAATAAATACAACATTGCTGCCATATATATGAATGCTTGCCCTCTCTCAGTAACTAGAAATGGGCTAAACGGTTCAATAGGTGTGAATTTTCAGACCTGAAATACTGGGGGGCTGGGCCAATTTATTTTTCTATCCAAAAGCCTGTTCAGTGTTCTTCCTTCTCCATACCCTGGTCAGCAATGATTATGACTATCTTGCTCTTAAATAAACTTTACCAATCTGAATGGCAGAAAATAGCGTATTCCTTTTATAATACTGCTTTTCTTTGCTCATTTGTAACAAAGTTGAACTTTAAAAGAAGTCTATTCCACCCTTTATATTTTTTCTGTGATCTGGAATAGAGATATTTCCAACCTCTGACTTTATATGATTGCTTTCCTCTAAACTTACCAGTTTTATGCTTAGACATCTGCCCTAAAACTACCTGAAGATTTTCTTCCTCTTTTTCAATTTCCTGCTTTATGAATGCGAGTTGAGTTTTTTTTTCACTAATCTGGACATTCAGTTCTCCTTTCTGAAAACTGAGTTCTTCCAGAAGAGATTTTACTTCCTGTGCCAAAAAAAAAAAAAAAAAAAGAAAGAAAAAAGCTCAGCTCTGCTTTACAAAATTATGAATAGAAATTACACTGAAATCAATTTTGTTATTAACTATTTCATTTCACAAAAATTCTAAACTGGAAACAAGTTCAACTTTGTCTTTTATGTCAAGAACAGCACTGTGTTTTATTTTACACTAACGTATTTCTGTTCAATAGAAGAAAGTCACACATTACCTTCGCTTAAAATGCATAAACGGTATTTATTCTGTGCAAGGCACTATGTTATCGAAAGAAAAGGCTGGCTCTGATACATCTCCTGCCCTCAAGAGGCTGAGCACCTTGGGGAAAATTAGGCAAGGAGCATAAACACGATCATGAAAGGCCAAGATGCCCTAGCCAATGTGCAGAGTGCCCCAAACTCAGAAGACAGAGAAACTCCTTCCAAGGTAAAGGAAAAGTCACGGAAGTCTTCTTAGTGGCATCAAAGTGAACCATGAAAAATGGGTAGGATCTGGACATTCCCAAAAAGGAACTTCCTAGAGAAGAAATGGTATGAGAAAAGGCACAGAGGCAGAGAACCTCCATGGGAGAGCTACCCATGCAGCCACAGCCTGCATATGCAACACCACATTAAACTGATGTTACAGAGGGGTCAAGGTTCAATTTATATTTAAAGAACACTTAACAGGCTGTCTGATAGAAAAATAAAGTCTCAAAATAAATCTACAACATCATCCTAGGACTCTTAAAAAAACCTAGTGAAAAACACACCCGAATGTGATTGCACTTCTCCGTCACTTCGGTTTCTCCCAGTCTCAGCGCTTCCTGGAGGTCAGCTTTGGCCTGGACCATGCTTTCCTGGAGTAGATGCAGCTCTTCCTTTTTATGCCCTAACTGCCTGTCCAAGTCCGCCATCTCCTGCTGCTGACCCGACACCTGCATTGAAGAAAAGGGAAGAATGCGGAGCTTGCCAAAGGCCGTGCAACCTTCAGCACTTGCTGTGATGGAGAATACCCCATTCAGCTAATGGGACTGGGGGAAATGAGGACTAGCCTCATTGTACTTATCCCAGCCGCAAGAGGCAGGAGGGCCAGGCCGGGGCTGCAGGCATAAAATGCCTAATAAAGATCCTGAGCTCACCTATGTAAAAGCACTCAAAGCACAGCAAAAACAATACGATAAGAATGATTATCCCTCGGGTTATGGTTTTCAAAATACTCACATATTTATACCTTATTCCATTTAACAACTATCTTGGCATGGAAGTCAGGCAGGGATTTTAAAAATTTCTTCATTTTGCAAATTTAAAAATGACTTACAATTTTAAGGACGGTACACATTTGTTTATATAAAGAGCAGAAAATGCAGACACGCAAAAGGAAGAAAACAGAAAATATTCATAATGTCCCCTTATCAGATGACAGCTTTGGTACTTTGATATAAACTAAAAATACAAGCACAAGTGTTCATAAACACATTTGGCACAAGTGATCTTAGGGTGCATCCTGTTTTGAGACTTACTTCTTTCACTCATTAATATATTCCACTGAGTCGGGATTCAAACTTGGGCTGGACTCTACTCTTAATCACTAGGAAATACAGCCTCATTTATGCTTTATATCTTCTTTTGTATTTTCCAGTCTTTTCTACAATCGAACATGCATTACTTTTTATAATCAGACATTAGGATTAGAAATGATGTAGGTTCCAAAGCAGCACGAGCTGGTTTTTCAAGGCATCTGTTGCCCTACCTGCCTTTTCAGCTTCTCCAGCTCAGCTTTCTTGGCCTGCAGGAGGGTCTCTGACTCTTTAAGGACCTGCAGGTGGTGATCCTCGCTGTGCTGCGCCGTCTCGAGGTCCTTCTGCAGTTTCTGCAGCCTGCGAACACCAGCAGTACTAGAGCGGGGCCCAAGGGAGGCTGGACCCCAAGCGCTGTCTTCCAGCTCGAGCCCCGTACGCCCGACAGAGGCTGTACTTACTCTCCTGTCAGGACCTCCTTCTTCTTGTTTAGACACTGGAAGTCTGAGTCTTTTGCTGCCACAACTTCATTTATTTCTTTCAAGATTTCCTCTTGCTCCATTTTGTGCTGCTCCAAATCCTTTGTGTCAGCCTGGAGCAGCCTAAAACACATTGCTTTATTCTCCACGGCCCCTTAGACTTAACCTGCGTTATTTATCATAAGGCGACTGTTATCCCGTGAGGACCAAACTTCTCACTCGTCTCACTGAACAGCTGAGGGACCCCACCTACCTGAGCCGCTGGTCAGCTTTGACAAGGTTAACAGCAGTTTCCTGGGCTCTCTTTTCTAACTCCTCAGCATCTTTCTCGGTTTGCAATAAACTTCTCTTGGCATCAGCGAACTTCTCGACAGCATTTTTTGTCTAAAAAAGACATCGTCATTAAAAGCAATTCAGTTATCATACTGCCGCACAGCTATTCTGGTGTAAATTGGTACAACTCTTTCGGAAAACAACAAGGCAAGACAAAAGACTGGTAAAAATGTTCAGTCACTTTGACTCTCCAATTCTCGGAAAAGAATTCAGGAGAAAAAACTATCACAAATAACAGATTCAATAAGTGATAACACATTAACACAATGGGATACTGTGTAGCCTTTAAAATGACAACACAGCAACATGGAAGAATGTTGTTGATATTATGTTGGCTGAAAAAATAAATTTAAAATGGTATAAGTACTCTAAGAGCAACTATGTAAAACTGGATCTCTGCCCACAAAGACAGAAAGGCTACAAAAAAGAAACAGTCCCTTAAGGGTAGTGAGGCTATGAATCTTTTTACTGTACAGTCTGTACAGGGGCGCCTGGGTGGCTCAGTTGGTTGAGCGTCTGCCTTCAGCTCAGGTCATGATCCTGGGTCCTGGGATCGAGCCCCGCATCTGGCTCCCCGCTCAGCGGGAAGTCTGCTTCTCCCTCTGCCTGCCACTCCCCCGGCTTGTGCTTGCGCTCTCTCTCTCTGACAAATAAATAAAATCTTTAAAAAAATAACCTGTATATTATTACACTATTTTGATTAAAAATATCTCCCCAATTAAGCGACAACAAACTGATTTTTACCAATATTCCCTCCTCATAGAGATTATTCTGTACTGTTTTATCATGGTAAATAAAACCTCAATGATTTAAAGATGATTATTTATGGCTGAGAAACACAAATACTACATATTTTTGTTGAAGTATTTAAAAATCTTCCTATACAAGATCTGGCAAAAACAGATTTTTCTTTCTTTCTTTTCAAAAACAGTTATTTTTTTTTAATCAACTTGGTTTCCTTTTTCTGTCTAAAATAAGAGGCTTAAAACAATGTCATCAAAGGTCCAAAAATAGTGTTTGATTTGCACTTGGTTGAGCAGTGACTCACCTTCAGGCAAAAAGCTCCAGCTCTGCAGTTGCGCTAAACTCACAGGCGTATGTTAAACTCGCCTACTAAATACCCCGTGTGGAGGCAGAAGGGCTGGCAAGCTCCCAAACAGCTAAATATTTCCTTATTTTTTAAATTTAAAATCAATTAACATAGAGTATATTATTAGTGTCAAGGGTAGAATTTAGTGATTCATCAGTTGCATACAGCACCCAGTGCTCAGTACATCCGGTGCCCTCCTTAATGCCCATCACCCAGCGACCCCATCCCCCCACACCCTCAGTTAGTTTCCTAGAGTTAAGAGTCTTGTGGTCTGTCTCCCTCTCTGATTTCGTCTTTTATTTTTCCCTCCCTCCCCCTATGTTCATCTGTTTTGTTTCTTAAATTCCACATATGAGTGAAAGCATATGACATCTGTCTCTGACTGGCTTATTTCGCTTAGCATAATATCTTCTAGTTCCATCCACATCATTGCAAATGGTTAAGATTTCATTTTTTGATGGCTGAGTAATATTCCATTGTACATATAAAGCACATCTTTATCCATTCATACAGCCACATATTTCACCACACTTCTTTCCATGTCAGAGAGCTGGTTCCAGTCAGTTTCATCGGCACAGCACTGGACATAATGCACTACGTGCCCATGCTTCTAAGCAGTTTTTGGTCTCTTTCTTTGTTAGGTTTTAACACATCTGGCATCTTTACGTAACACCATCTTCTCCCCCCTACTCTACTCCCCCTTAGCAAGCTGCCTCCCTGAGTCATTTTGGGAGGCTGAAGGGGAAGAGCTTACTAGCCTCGGTTCACTTACTATCTCTGCCGACTACCAATATCTTTCATTTTCTTTATACACCAGTGATAAATTCTTCTCCAGTCCTGCTCACACCTATGTTCTCTCACAAGTATCTAACAGAAGGAGGAACTGATTGTCTGAAAAGACACCAGGATGTTTTTCCATTCTTATTAAAGCCATCACTCACAGAACTTCTTTAATAAATCCTTCATTTCGGTTCCTGGATAATAGATTTCTGTTCATTTAAATCCATCCATGTTGAAATAGCAACATGCAAATAGTAGTTCCTGAAATGCTCCATGTGAGTCTGGGACTTCCTCACTCTGGAATTCTCCTCAAACTAAGAAAGTTCTCTTGGTGAAGCAGAACTTCAGCTGTGCGACCCTGGGCTAGCTGCCAGCCTCTCTGTGCCGCACTGCTGAACTGGGCTAACCACCTCCTTACAGGTTGCCAGGAACGTTAAATGAGGCGGTATTTATAAAACAGCCAATGTGTGGCCAGAGTAAAGGCCCAGTAAAAGATAGCTCCTTTTCCTCCTTGATTTCCTTCTATGTTGTAGTCTCAAGAACACGACCTCAGACCAAAAAATATTTGATTTTATAGGAGAACAAAGCAATACTAGGAAGACGTCTTCTGAGATCCTCAGCTGTTTTAGAAGAATATAAGACTGACCTATTTAATACACAGAGCTATCAGAGCCCAAGTAATTTAGAAAAGACACGCAGGATAAGGAAGTGGGGTGCGTTAGGAATTAAACGAGTTTGGTAGCCTTCAATAGGTTACTTCATTTAGGAGCGCCGGGGTGGCTCAGTCAGTTAAGCATCTGCCTTTGGCTCAGGTCATAAACCCAGGATCCTGGGATTGAGGCAGGCCCGCATCGGGCTCCCTGCTCAGCGGGGAGTCTGCTGCTCCCTCTCTCTCAAGTAAATAAAATCTTAAAAAAAATATATGTTACTTCATTTAACCCTTACTGAACAGCCTTGGTATTCCTGGCCTGAACTGACAGAGAAGGAAAGCAAAGCTGGGGATTTTAGGGGGCTCGCCCCAATTCTCACAGCTCTTTAACTAGTAGAGCGCAGCCTGAAACCCAACTGTCTGCCTCGGATGACTGTGTTCTTATCATGCTTTCTTCCTAGTCCTTCATGCCGCCAAAAGTAAGCACCATCAGCCCAAACCACAACAGAACATACTTTCTCTTTCGTGCATGAAAGTTCACTCTCGGCCTCCGCCAGCAGCCGGTCGGCTTCCCTGAGCTCTGCGCGACGCTTCAGAAGGGTCCTCTCAAGGCACTCAATTTCATCGACAATATCTTCACGGTGTTTGAGTGACTTCTCTATCTCTAGCTCATTCACAAGACTTTCAACATTTCCATCTATGAAGTCTCTAAAAAATCATATATACACACATTAAGACACTTTAAATGCAGACGATATAGACACTTGTAGCCTGATTAAAAAATGTACGATGATTTTCTTTTTCTTTTTTTTTTTTTTAAAGATTTTATTTATTTATTTGACAGAGAGAGAGACAGCCAGCAAGAGAGGGAACACACGCAGGGGGAGTGGGAGAGGAAGAAGCAGGCTTCCAGCAGAAGAGCCTGACGTGGGGCTCGATCCCAGAACTCCGGGATCACGCCCTGAGCCGAAGGCAGACGCTTAACGACTGCACCACCCAGGTGCCCTGATTTTCTAATTTCATATGAGAAGCAGTGGGAGAGACACCTACATTTGATTATGTTCAAGGCCTATGTTTACCCTCTTATTCAACATGGCATACTGCTGGGGGCGCCTGGGTGGTCCAGTCGATTAAGCGTCCAACTCTTGATTTCGGCTCAGGTCATGATCTCACGGTCATGAGATCGAGCCCTGCACCGGGCTCTGTGCTCAGCATGGAATCTGCTTGAGATTCTCTCTCTCCCTCATCCTCTGCCCCTCACATGCATGCACAATCTTTCTCTCTCTCTAAAATAAGTAAATAAATCTTCAAAAAAATATATGGTATACTGTTGACACGGAGTACACAATATGCATAAAGTATGATGTAGTTGTTATATCTTTTTTGATTCTTTTTTTTTTTTTTTGGTCAGCACTTGTCAAGACAGTGTTGATACTTCTATTCTTCTGTGGTATAAAAATAAAACAAACTACTACCATAGTAATAATCCATTCCCTTAAAATTCTCTCTCAAGTTGCAGCTCAGCAGCTGCCTCAAGGACTACCTAATTTTGCCATTTACTCTGTTCTGCTAGAGTAAAATTATGGTGACAGTATTTGACAGATCAGAAAGCAAGACACAGGATTCACTAACTCAAGGCTAACATGTCAAAATTATTTGAAAATGAAACTATGACAGAAAAAGATGAAAATAAATTCATCAACATATTAACAAATTCTTTCTCTTTAAATAAAGGCAGATGATCTTTATTTTCTTGCTTGGACATTTCTGTGTTATCCAAATTCTTTAAAATGATCATTTATTATACTTTTATAACTAGGAAAAGAAGTGGTTATCCCACTGCCTTCCTACCCTCCCTCAAACCACCGCACAATAAAAACCCTCTCCCCCATCACATACGTACAAAATAGCATAATCACCTTTGCAACCCTCCGACATCTAGTCCCCGTTTTCTCTTGGTGTGACCCCTGCTTTTCCCTGCCAGGTCTATTAGCCAGTCATGTGTGAGCTCCTAGAAGGTAGAGACCATAGCTCACTCACCTCTGTGACCTCCACAGATCTCCCCCCAACCGTGGTGCCTGGGCTAGTCTGGCTTCCACGACAAAAAACCGGGGAACCACGATAACTCACGGACTACCGCTGAGGATGGGCTTCTACCCGTCTGACGCGCTGAGCAGATACTGCGCTTGTTACCGGACCCTATGCCAGATGCCGGGCACAAAGACGGAGGCCCAGCGACTGCCCTCCTGGGCTCCTTACAACATGGCATGAACAGTACTATACCCAAGGTTGTCAACCCCAAACTGCGGGAGCCTGAGATGAGAAAGGCTTTGTGTGAGAGATGGGATCCCGGACCTTCACCCGGAAAGACAGGGTGGAGTTAGGCAGGGAGTAGGGAAGCCACTTTAGGCAAGGACAGTATGTGCAAAGGTGGGGAGGCAGGAGAAGATGTGGTGTTTGGGGCAACCACAGAAGAGTAGACAGGGCGTGAACAAACACTGTGTGTGGGAGAGAAGGTAAGACAGGCAGGGTTCAGATCTGGAGGGCGGCATGTACTGTGATGGGACTGTGTCACATGGGGGAGTGGCATGCTCAGATCTTAGCTATGTTGAGGGTAGAATGGAGAGGCTGGACATGGAAGGCCAATGTGGAAACTATTACAATGACCGAGGATGACCTGATTAAAGGCCGGGGCAGCAGTGATGAAAGAAGGGGACCAGCTTAACAACTCTTTGTGTATATTTGTAGGACCTGGACACCAGCTGGAGGTGTGGCAAAGTGGGGAAAGAGACACGGAGGACACCTGGCGTGTTTTTAGTCAGGGTAACTGGGGAGGGCGGATGGCTCTGCCATTCTCCAACAGGGCCTACAAGAAGAGCTGATTTGGATTACTGGCCAAGAGAACTCAGACTTGCACTGCGCAGCCTGGGTGTCGCCCAGCGGCTACTACTTTAATTTAAATTCAACTCTATTCCTCACTTCCACTGGCCACATTTCAAGGGCTCAATAGGCACATGGGGCTAGTGACCACTGCTCTGGACAGCACAGATCTGCAGCATTTCCAAGATCACAGAAAGTTCTACTGGAAACACTAATTTAGGTTACCTTAATGAGCCAGTATCTTATTCATCAGAATTATAAAAATAAAATGGCTAACAATAATTACTTCCGCTGTTGATGTTTCTGGATGGTTCTATGTAATTCTTCTACTTCATATTCTAAGTCTTTCTTCTCTTGCAAAAGACCATCAATATTTCGATGCAGTTCTTCCAGTTCTTTCTCCGACTGCTGCTTAGATGCTCTCATGCACAATTCCTGTTTCTCAGATTTTAAATGCTGCATTATGTCTTCTAATCTAGAAACTTCATTCTCCTGAACAAAGGAAAAAAAGTAGTACTGAGAACATCACTTGATGTTTCCCTTCTTTCCTGCCAAAGGCTGCAATTAACTGGGCTTGGAGTGCTATCTACAATGTGAAAACAGTGGTAGCTTCTAAGACTTCAGTGCGAAAAGAAAAATTAAGCCAAGCCAATTTTTCACATCCCACAGATGAAACCGATGACCTAAGAGAGCTTTTAACTTTTCCATCAGCCCAACTATGGTGGACACCCACTCCCCAAGCACCTCTTATGCATGATCTCTACCTCCAGAGGGCAGAAAGTAGAAGAGACCGACACAGCGGTCTCTCCCTCCTCTGGGCACAGGGGAGGGGAGCTGTCTGGAAGGCTGCGCAGAGGAAGGGGTGTTTCGCCTGGGTTTTGAAGAATAAAGGACATGGGGAAGACCTAAGCTGAAGAAAGAACATGTGCAAATGCACGGAGGTCTAGGAGGGCATGTGAGAAACTACAGGACAGCCGGGTACTGCTGGCAGGTAACAGAACCAGTGTAAGAGGGGGTCACATGCCGAGCCGACAGCACTGCCATAAACACACGTGTGCTGAGACTCTGCAGGGCGACGTGAGTGACTACCATTTCAGCCGTGTGAGCACGCGCAGGCCCTCAGCCACCAGCCTGACCGACTGTCCTAGTCCTTGTCTTCCTCTCAATCTCCTGGGAGGGAAAGGAAAATCTAAAGAGCTCTTTAGACTCTGTTTTGAGTTTGAAGGAGGAGTTTGTAGTGCATTCTAGTTCTTTAGAACCACAGAGTTACAAAGCAAGCTAGTGATCAGGAAGTAATCATTTTTTAAATCTAGCCTTAGATAAGAATTTGAAATACACTAAAATTTACGTAGTTAAGGTGCCTACAAATGAAGAAATGTTATACAGTCATTAAAGTACTGCTTAAAAACATTTGTAAAACCACGGGGGAAATGCTTGTAACGTTAAGTGGGAAAAACAGAATATGAAATCTGTGTAAGAATTATGAAAAGAAAAAAATAATTATGAATCTCCCCACCCAGAGATTATCCCCACTACAAACTTGCTGCTCATACACGCGAATACACAGCACATGCGTGTGTGTGTGCACACGGATACATGTGTGTACAAGTACAGGCGGTACTACGTGAAGACACCTCTCTGTACACATCAGTACTTCTCAAAATACACAATAAGCTTTCCAAAAATGGTTAATTTCTGGACTGAAAGCATTTTTGTTACAAGATGGTTAAAGTTTGCAGACTGGCCTGGTATCCTAACTCTTGTCCAGAAGAGTATTTTAATAAGAGAATGCTTCCTCCATTCTAAACGCCAACCTTAGAAAACAAACTTGGGACATAACTCGTTCATAAATAGGTCGAATCATTACATATATAAACTTACTCAGTCTACCATGGACGCACTGTGTCTTTCCACTTACCAAGTTATGATGTTCTGGGACGTTGCAATGCAGCACCCCCACGGGGATGAGGGGTACGGAGAAGCTGGGAGGCGGAGGCCCATACACGATGGGAGCCCCAACAGGAGGTGGGCCATAAACAACAGTGCCGGGGTTGAGAGGTTGGCTATTGTTGGGCAAGGGAGGAGGGGGTGCATACAGGGCCATGCCCTGGGGTACAGGAGAACCATCGGGAAACACAGTGTACATCATGTATCCGGGAGGAGGTACGAATGGATGGTCCTCTTGGTCGTCTAGCTCACTCTCTTCCTGGCTATCTCCTCCACTGTCTGCATCTTAAAGAAATAAACAGAAGCATGTTTTACCCCCATGGCTTATTAGGTAAACAAATTTTGTTGAGAATGGCAGCATTTAGGCCCAAATCCCTGAGACATGGGAATGAAACTTTGCAAAAAAGGTCAAAAGCAGTTTTGAAAAGCTGATCAAAACAGGGATTCATGTTCTTTTCAGTAGCTGATCATTGAGTTTTTCTTGTGCCTATCTGCTGATCTGCTATTTTCTGTGTTCATTCGTTCATTTATTCAGCAGCCATTCGGGTGCCTGCTTCAGGTGGCAGAAGAGACCAACAGAAATGCAGAGCTGAGCGGTGAGACCCACAATCATGGTGCCCGGCACCCCGAGCTGCTGGCTTCCCTGCTTATCTCCCTGACCGGCAGGATCCACATTTAGCACTGATGACAGACAGCACACAGCAGGCACTCAATAAATAGCTCCCGAATAAACACATTCTCCAAAGGTGATATTCCCATTTTACACTCAACACTGTAAAAGGAGCTCAATAATTTGCCTAGGCCCACGCAGCTGCCTACAGCAAGAGCTAGGATGGGCTCCCAAGTCCGACTCCTCCTCTCGGGGTTTTAGAACGTGGACCTGTACCACTTCACGTTAGTCGAGCTAAACAATGCCAGGACACAAGGATGGAAGCACCTGCCATGCTCCAGCAGCACAGGGGAAGAAGCTGCTCAGTCAGCCTGCGTGAGGCAGGGGGGACGAAGGTACATAATGGAGTGTTGCTGGAGGACCTGAGTCTTGTTGAAGGTTAAGCAGGAACAGATTAAGGACAGGAAGGAAGAAGGACGTTCTTAACAGAGGGTTTAAAACAGGGAGGTTAGAGGAACGTGCCATGCTGTGGGTATCTCAGGCAGCTGGGATGGCTGACTGTGGGACAGTAATGGGAGGTGAGACAAGAGGTCACTGGCCAAGGCCGCAGCACAGAGGGCCTTGCAGAGCAAGCTAAGGAGTCTGGACTGTGTCTTACAGATTTCAGGGAACCAATAAAAGAGAAATGCAACTTCCCTTCTTTGATTTAACTTACCTCTATTTGAAAATGATTTATGTAACCCACTCCTGATGGGAGAATACACCCAGTATCCCGAGACAGGTGGAGGCCCACTGTCCTCCTTTCCATCCTGCCGTCCACGACGTGGTTTTCTAACAGGAGTGGAGGCTGTGTACTTTAGGCCGACACCAGAGTCCTTGGTGGCCTGGGAACTGTGGCTGGAAACCTAAAATAAATGATAGAAGAGCCCACTATTTATTAGAAATGAAAAGGCTGAGTTGGAGAAATGCCAAAGTCTAGAACAAAGTTGAGATGTAGCAAAGTTGAGAAAGAACTGATTTCTTTTCATAGATTCTAATTATCAGTTTTCAGACAGAAGTGAGACATGATTACACAGTCGAGTCAGGTAAACGGACTGAGTGTCGGCCTCTCCTCGCCAGTACTCATCTTTCTTGGTGGCTCCTCCCCTTCTGCCTTATCCTTGACGGACCACCAAGGCAGGCCAAGGAAACCAGTGAATTTTCAAGGCCATCTGGGATATTAGTCTCCTGCTGTCCTGGAAGCCTGGTGTGGCTGTGAAGCTACACTCTGCTACCCTGCCTCCTTCCCAGTCATAAACAGGTCTCCTTCCCAAACCCTCGCCCAGCTTTACAATGTTACATCTAACCTGGCAGCTTCCACATCCAGCCCTGGCTGTCAAGGCGGTCTGGATTCTGGTTAAATCTACACAGCCCTGGGATCCTAGTGTGTCAGCCGCTTCACCCTGACTGTTGCCTGTCAGCTGATTTCTGGCAGGATGTCACCCAGCCCCTTGGCTCAGGATGCGGGCCGCTTACCATCCTCTCCTTACTTCCCACCTTCAAGCCCCAAGCCTTGACCGTTCTGTCTCCTGAACATCTCTCGGTGCCATCTCTTCTCCTCCAGCTCCACTGCTCTAGCTCTGGCTCCTGTCCCTCGCAGAATGAGCTCACACAGCGCCCCCCACCCCGCCCCAAGTTCACCCACCGCCAGTCAGGCCCCCACCCTCAGCCTGATTATTCCTCCTAGTCTATGGCTCTGATCATATTACACACAGCCTTGTCTCCAAGGCCTCCACAAGTCAGTGCAACAGATTTTGAGGTCCTTTTCAAAAGTGTGAGTCCGGGACGCCTGGGTGGCTCAGCTGTTAAGCCTCTGCCGTCGGCTCAGGGCATGATCCCGGCGTTCTGGGATTGAGCCCCACGTCAGGCTCTTCCCATGTGAGCCTGTTTCTTCCTCTCCCACTCCCCCTGCTTGTGTTCCCTCTCTCGCTGGCTATCTCTTTCTCTGTCAAATAAATAAGATCTTCAAAAAAAAAAAAAAAAAAAAAGTATGAGTCCAATCTACTTTTCCAGACTCACCTTTCACTGTTCCCATCCAACCGTCCAGCCCCACAAGGCTACTCACCACAGCTCAACCAATTCCCCCCTTCCACATATTTCCTCCCTTCTAAAAGCCCGCCCCTTGAGGGCTAAGTGCTGACTTCATGACTGTGTGTGAAGCTTTCTTTCCTGAACTTCCCCATGCGAGGAATCCCTGACACTTCTCTACACCAGAGCACGCAGGTCAAGTCTGTTGTCACACGCACGCCACTGTTGTAATTACACTGGTGTACCGGTCTGCACCAGCGCATGAGCTCTTTGAGAGCAAGGGCTAGACCATTCCTCATGGCACCCCACCCCACCTAGCACCTGACCTGGATTTCAGTGAACACGAATGAAATGTTGGCTAAAATCAACTGAAATCCAGGTGCCCAGGTTTCTGTCAGCCTCTGCACAGTTTTATACCCATTTCCAACAGGCACTCTGGGCTCGTCGCCTTATCCCCTTGCAGGATCTTCTATCAGGGACCCACAACATACCACCTGAGCATGAATGGGCAATGGCAATATTCCTGAGAAGGACCTATTTTCATCTCAAATATTAAAAACACTCAAGAACTTCAATGCATGGCTTAGCCTAGACACATTGTTCTCGACACCTTCTTCACAAATTGAGAGAAGAGAACATTGTCACATTTCCTTCAAGAAAATTCAGTATACACTCCCAGCATCACAGACTCCTACTTTTGATGATGATGGTGGTGGCATAAAGTACCAATAGCCTCGTCTTTTGAAAGGATCGGTCATGCTGCTGATGTAATCATTCTGATGAGAAACTTCACGTCGAAGTTCAGCAATTTCTTCCAAAACATTTTCAAAGCTTCCTTTGTTATCTGCAAAGGAAAGCCATTCTGTGAAATTGGGCATGAAATCATCTATCTCCCTCCCCTCTCAACAAGTGATGCCATGGCGGCCAATGACCTTGATCAGCTCCTCAAAGCTGACTTTTCGGCCTGTTCCACGGTAATAAGTTTTTGCTAACCCTTAAAAAGGACAGACATACCCCTCTGTTGTTCATTTATAAAGTGAGCCAGAGAGAGAAAACAGATTCATAAACATTATTTCTTTTGAAAATTCAAAAATCTCTTGTCTCACTATAATCAAGTTCCTCAACAGTTCATTTACATAAAATGTTTTTTAAATTCTTTGTTTTTATTCATTAAGCTAATTATCACAGCTCTGTAAACCAAGCATGCAATTATCTATCTCAGTTCAATAAATCTGCTAAGGCGAAAACAAACAGGATCATCTTTTTTTTAACATGATTTGACTTTAGAACAACTGTTTTTAAAACTACTACCCAAATCAAAGCCCAATATTTTACCAGCCCCAGTGAGGTCGAGTAAATTCCGCAGCCTTGCAATCTCTGTCCTTTGTCTCTCCATTGTCTCATTCAGTTTCTCCATCTCCAGCACCTGTGAGTTCGCTCCTCCACTGCCAACATCTACTTTCTCCATCTCATTTCGAAACTATTAAAAAATGACATATACAAAGTTGCCCACAAGTACTTTTTCTCAGATGCACTTATCTTTGCAACCTGATTTAGACTTCTAGAACTTTTACCCATGCTTTACTCATGAGGATGCCACATCACTCCTTGTATTGAAACCGCACTCCACCTGGCACGCAGTAGAGGACCAAGTGCTGACGAACCACTCATTACACTTCCAAATTCTCTGAGCGGTCACCTCCACTACTTTTGTCTTTTAGGAACTGATACAGGCCCAATAAGGAGGAGATCTCAGAGTCCCAGCACTGACCTGCTCCTCTTTATCTCTGAGAAGGTTCTGCAGGAGTTCGATCTCTGCTTCTGCTCGGGTCAGATCCCTGGCCGCTTGCGCCGCCTTTCTGCTGAACTTCTCCGTCTCCTGCAGCTCCTGCTAGGACAGAGGTAGGAGAAAGGCAGCACTGCCATCATTTGCTGTCTTCTTCATTTCTCTCTTCCTCTCAGACTGACCCCTCTGTTTTTGTCCTATCGCCAGCCTGGCTAGCCCATGGGTGTGTGGCACCGGGTTCCACCCTGTCCTGTGCTGTTCCCATCACTTGGCAGCCTGCTCGCCCCCTCCACGGGGCCAGGTGGGCAAGGGGCTGCATCAGAAAGAGCAAGAGCTAACTTTTTCTTCACTATTCTCCAGTCTTCCACGACTGGTGTCTCTCTGGACTCTCATCATTAGATTTTCTCTCCTATGATCTATTGTCTTAATCTCATGAGCATCTGCCCCTTTTAAGCTGTTACAGACAGCATTTCAGTCAGAAGGCAGAACAGCCCGAGAAGTCACATATTATCTGACTGCACAGAGGAGAAGTCTGGGGTTCAGAAGGATGAGATGGCCAGGCTTTCAGCTGTGTAAGCACAGCCATCTCCCGAGGCAGAGCTCTACACTTGGAGGTGGGGACAGTACGTCTCATTTGGTGGTTCCTGTCAGGGCTCAGGAGAGGGCAGGACCCATGGCAGGGCTGTGACGGGAGAAATACAATCTTTAGGTCTGAAGGGAGACAGACAACTTTACAGTGGTTTCTAAGATAACCAAAGTCTATAACAAAAGAACAATGATCCAAGTGGCTATGTGTTTGGGCAGCAGTGCCGGTGGAAGCTTGCTCTAAGCACGTGGACCCACCTCTGCGCGCTCCTGGTTAATTTTCATCACAGTTCCATGAAGGGACTTGAGCTGGTCTTTGGCGATGGTGAGCTCAGCTGTGGCTAGCTTGTCAGAGGCGGCCACGGCTTTCTTTAGTTTCTTCAATTCTCTATCTAAACCAAGAAACTGTTCCTGAGACTTGGCATCTTCAAGTTTCTTCTAAAATAAAAGAAACATTAATTGAATAGATGAACCACTCGGCAGCAATGAATTAAGACACAAGCTCCATGAGGGCAGGGACTCTGTTCACAGCTACCTGGCCCGTGCCTACAATGATAATACCCGGGACGAAGGAGGTGCTCCATACATATTCACTGAGGAAATGAATAAATAAAATCAACGCAAAGCTGTATGGTAAATTTAGAATGAAATCAGTCTTCTTAGTCAAGAACCTTAGTGATCACAGATTTACCCATTCACTGGAAAACCATTTCCTGGCACCATCACCAAGTGATGGACCGGCCCCTTGTGATTGCCATGTCAGGCACTGGGATATGGTGGTAAATAAAGTAGACTGGGCTACTGCCCTCAAGGAGCTTATGAGTGACACTCAGATATACAACCAAAATGTAGTTAGTAGATATCAAGGGACAGAACAGGGTACTGTTTGAGAGAACAGCAGGAGAGACGGAGATTGGTGGGTAGGGGGCAGAGAGAAGGGTGGAGGAACATGGGCCAGGAGACAGAACGGCATGTGGGAAGGCCAGGAGAACTTGGCATTTTTGAGGAACTGAAAGGAGCCTGGTGAGAATAGGAGCGAGCTAAAAGAGGCAGATCATGCCAGGCCTCATAGACTTAAGAATTTGGGTCTTTTTCATAAAAACAACAGAAGTTCCTGGAGAGGGGAGAAATGGCTGGGGGGGCGGGGTAGGGACTAACAAAAGCCAATGCATGTTTTTGAAAGAGCCTGGTGGTGGCTCAGTGGAGCAGGGTCATCAGTGGGACTGGGATATCTGTCAGGTGGCCATACCAGTTGTTCAGAAGAGAGATGATGGCTGGATGGGGGTGGTGGCATCAGAGAAGAGAAAAGGAACTATATTCCAGATATATCTGAGGGGCAGACACAACAGGACTTGGGAACTGAAAGGTTCTCCATCAAGTATGAAGCAAGTCATTCACTGAGGCTGGGAGAAGGGAGAATCATGTGTGGGGAGTGACAAGGTACGAAACAGTGGAGCGTGGGAGAGGGAACTGGTTAGAGAGAAGGATAATACTACCTGTCTGAGGTTGATGACCAAGAGATTATAATGATGCCACTAGGCCTGGGTGGGTGATATTTTTCTGCAGGAATACTCAGCATGGGTTTCAGCCCAAAGAAAGCATACGGCTGCAGTTCTGTCAGGCAAGCGAGACAGGAGAAAAGGACAAGGGGTTTGAGGGCATTTGCAAAAATGGCTAGAGTGGGGAACCATGGAATTTAGGTCAGGTGATGATGAGCAAGGTAGACAGGAAAGCCTAACAGACAGAAAAGGTGGGACTTGTGCCCTGGAGTTGTCAATGAGGCTGAAAAATTGTCAGTGTGGGGTGCAGTGGAGAGAGTTATGACCAGCATGGGCTGCTTCAGCTCGGGATCTCAGAGGTGGTGGGTGCAACTTCTGAACTGGACAAGGTTGAGGATGTGACAATGGGAGGAGATGGTTGAAGTGGGATGGAGGAGCAAAAAGAGAGGCCGGCGTGTTAGAAAGGAAGATGAGGAGTTAAAAGTAATTTCCCATGGATGTGTCCAATTGGGCAAGGGGTTTCTGAGGAGGCAAACTCTTGCCATCAGCACTGAAGCCCTGAGGTCTCTCCTCACGTGCCAGCTCTCTCGTTTTCATCTACCGCGGCACCCTGGCTCAGGCCCTGGATTCGATCACGTGCATCCTGGTGTCCCCTGGGTCCAGTCCACCTCTGGGCCAGCAACGCTCCCAGAGGCCACTGTGGATCAGGCCCCAAGCAGAGCGCCTGCTCTCGGGGTGGCAGGACCCAGGTGTGGGGACACAGGTATCATGCTTTATGGTCTTTCCCACCTTTTTCTCTAACTCCCGGAGTTGGGCCAGAATTCTCTCCTTCTCTTCATCAGCTTCCTGAAGTTGGAGATCTGTAAGGCCTTGGATTTCCTCCATACTTTTTAGATTTTCTTGCAAATAGTGAATTTCATTCTCCAACTGCTGGATTCTCGCTTTGTGCTGCCTCTTATCAAAACTAATCTGTGAGGAAATCAAGTTTCAAAGATGATTTTTAAGCAAAATAAAAACTTTTTAGAGAATCACATGTCATTTTACTAAAGAGTGTAATGAAATTTTGTAGTAATGAGTTACAGGGCATGGTTTTATCTTGAATGTTTTCTAGGATCCATTTTAATGTTTGCATCATCATTAAAAGAATTACATCCAAAAATTCAGATTCTAGCTCGACACTACACTCTAGCACTGTAGTACTGTTTACCTACATGCTCAGAAACATTTCTTTCTCACTTGCTTCCAACACAAGGAAAACACAGCCACAAAGACTCCTGACTGACATCAGTAACCATATTCAGGGTTGAATTTCAGTCACAGGCAGTTTGACTTGTTTAGAGTGAAAATAACAGTAAGTATCCTGTATTTACATGAGAAGGAAGCACTGCAATTTGGTGAAAACCTGAGTATTGGCCAAACACTTCCCTCCAGCTGCCTCTCTCGCCCTTTCCTTACCCGCGCTTCCAGGGCCCTCTCGCAGGCCTGCCTGAACTCTTCTTGTCCGCTCGCCAGTTTCTCCTGCTGCAGAGCCATTTCTTCCTGGAGTTTTCTCTCTCTCACCTGTGCTTCCTCTCTTTCCCACTGGGAGCGTGCAAGGATTTCACTGAACTGTTTCTGCAAATCAGCAAGACTTTTCCCCAAGACATCTGAAGAAGTATGGATTCTGGTAAGGGAGAAAAAAAGATGGTATAAATGGGACCTTTTAGATCTCATGTGGGAGGCTGGGTGCAAACATGCTGGTAGCAGAGCGGGAGCAGAGAGAGCTGCCTAGAACGGCGCTGGTGTCGGTCAGCACCTCAGCACCTCCCAAGTGCAAATCACTGTTTATTCCAGTGACCGCTGTCACTCCCGAAAATACAGGCTCCTAGCAAGCTAAGCATGTTTGCTCAAAGAATAAATGTCCTTTCATTTATTTAAATTAGCCTTGGTTTTCATATTTATTTTCTATTTAAAATTCATAATATGGCTCTACTTCCAGACCATATGCAATGAATTTTCAAGAAAGAGTTACTCTTAAAACTTCTGCTTTTTAAATTAAATAATACCAAACTGTATGAAAGATTTAAATTGTAAAAAAATCAGTGACAGGCAGTTTGAATGAAGCAATCCTGTGTCTCGATCACAGAAATATGACATAGGAACACTTACAAAAGAAATCAGCCATTAACAGAACTTGGGAAGGTGAGTCTATATGAACCTGATGTTCATAACTCAGTAATCTCAGTATCTGGAGGTCCTGAATTTTCATTACCTCATTTCCCCAGCTCCTGACTTCAGTTTTTTCCTTAGTTCATCCACACGAGCCGCCACCTCTTCTGGATGAATCAAACCATCAACCACATGGTTAAGGTGACTCTGGAAATCTTTAAGTTGCTGTTTTAATAGGTCATTGTCATCCTATGGACATAGTGAAATGGGGAGGTAAAAGTTACCAAAACAAAATTTAAAATACACACATACCCATACACAGACCGTAGTACTTGTCATATGATAGTTCTATTCAACTTCCTTTATCGATTCTTTAAAAATGCTTTCTGTTTGGGCTGACAATATCTGAATCTACTGATAAATCTAAAGTCACAAAAGACAGAACCAGGCATTACAATGTTTCCTGATGTGATACAAAACTAAGTACCTATGAACACTACCTAGGAATGCCTTCTTGTTGAGAAGTAACTAACTTGAATCTAAATAAGCCTCCACCTGCAACTTAAGAACATATTAATCAAGACCAGAAAAGATGCAACCAGCAAAATCTAGAATATAGGAAACTATACAGGACAAAGACCTGGTTTTCTTTAAAATATAACAAAGGGGGAAAGAAGGAAGAAACCTATAGACCAGAACAGACTTAAGAATCAAGTCAACCAAATGCAATGTGTGCACTTTATTTGGATCCTGATTCCAACCAACACTTGTAAAAACTGAGCGATTAGGGTTGCGGGAGTGGGTCCCGCACTGGGCTCCACATTGAGTGTGGAACCTGCTTAAGATTCTCTCTCTCCCTCTCCCTGACCACCCCACTCACACTCTCTCTCTCTCTTTCTGAAACAAAACAAAATCAAACTGTGTGAGATAATTTGAAAATTTGCATATGATAAGGCATTTGCTATTAGGGAATTACTATAATTTAAAAATATAAAGTGGTATTTTTTAAAAACCCTTTGTATAGGGGCGTGTGGGTGGCTCAGTCGTTAAGCGTCTGCCTTCAGCTCAGGGCGTGATTCCGGTGTTCTGGGATCGAGCCCCGCATCAGGCTCAGATTTTATTAGAGAGAGAGAAAGAGAGCATGAGTGGGAGGGGAAGGGCAGAGGTAGAGGGAGAAGCAGACTTTCCGATGGGCAGGGAGCTTGACGCATGCAATGCGGGGCTGGATCCCAGGATCCCAGGATCATGACCTGAGCCACCCAGGCACCACAAGATTTTCAGATGTATTTCATAATAATTCAGTGTGTGAGGGGTGTGTTACGGCAGGCATTACAAATGACGTAAAGCTGGCCACGTGCTGATAACTGGTTAAGACGGGTAATACGTACATAAGGATTCATTTTCGTATTCTACTTTTGTATGTGTTTGAAATGTCCATAATTCAAAGTTAAAGAAACAAAACCAAAAAACACTTTGCCATGATACTCCGTCTGCCAAGCAACTTAAAATAAAACCTCTAATACTGAAACTTCTCTAATAGCTTATAATTCTCTGTGGGAGTATTTGTGACATGCCAGCATATTATTAACAAACACAAATATCCCAAGAATTAAATTCACACATCGCCTCTTTCAAGTAAAAAGAAATGCTAAAATCACCTTGAATTGTAAAGAAAAATAGTTCTGCATCCTAAGGTGTTGCCTGTATTCCCCTGAATGCCTATATTCCACTGGAGTGATTAATTTCCTTCAAACTCAGCGAAATACTCTTAACTAAAATGGAGAATTCAGAATTGCAATGAACATGTTAACTGCCTATCCCATCTGGAGCCTGTTATCTGCAAACTGTCCTGCTCACTGCCCTGAGGCGCCCAGATCTGTACCACTGTCTAATCTTGGCCATAAGTGATCCGACCCAGACAATCCGCTGACTAGCCAGAAAACAAGTTCTCACTCTCTTCAAAATTGGACCAAGACCCAGGACATCAAGTCCGTAAGAGGAGGCCTTGTAAAGATATGTCAGCTGGGGCTGGAGTCCATGGTGGGCAAATACAATGCCCACAGAGACAGAGAAGGAGAAATGAGAGAGCCATGTAGCTCCTGAAAGACTGACTGACAAAGCAGCTCTGTCTCCTTTCTGGAGCTCATATTAGTAGGCTTTTGTTCACTGCAGCTAAATGATTTTCTGACAAAGACAATATGCAGAGTGAGATTAACCTGAACTCTGTATCAGGAGGTTAGTAGGCCAAGGACCTAGTTCCAAGTAAGGTAGTCTCACAGCATGGGCTAAGTACTCTGGAAAGCTGACTTCAGTTTCTAACTTGGAGGAGAAGGCCCCAGAAGAAGACATTTTAGTCCCTTTCTTTAAGAAATGTATACTACAGTATTTATGGGTGAAATAAAGGTGTATGGATTTTCTTTTGAAGTATTCCAGCAAACAAAACATGTGGAATGACAGAACCAAGACTGGCAGAATGCTGATTATTTAAGTAGGGTAAACAAAAGACTATTCTGCTTTTGTGATTATTTGAAAATTTCCGTAGTAAAAATAAAAAACAGTAATCTATTGAACACCTGACACACAAGTCAAACAAGAATGGAAAATCTGTACATCTTTTATGATACTTGCTTCAGAAATTAAGCTGATAGCAATAAAAATTAAATTCTAGGTTATTACATTTCCTTAAACTTCGAGGAAAAAATATTCAAGGCACTGGAAGAGGAGAGAGAATTTGGGTGAGCTTATTAGTCTTATTTATCACAACCTCCCCCCTCTCCCTACCCCCCGCCCCTGGCACGGAAGCCTTCCCTAAAACCACAGCATATAACCAAGCATATAACACATGCCACCTCAGCCAGCCAAGTGGCCGTTGGCCTCACAGACTGAAACCTGAGTGTGGATCCAGGTACTTGTTTGCTCAGACATCTGTGCTCTCTGAGAGCTTAATTATCTGGAAAGTCCTGTCCACCTGCTTCTCTGGCAGTCTGTTAGGCAGATTATTATGACAGCGGCAGTAAAAATACTCTGCCAAAGCAAACTGCCACAGATGTAAAATGACTGCATTTTTTTTAAAAGACTTATTTTATTTGAGAGAGAGAATGCATGTGTGCGCACACACAAGCGGGGGAGAGGGGCAAAGGGAGAGGGAAGCAGACTTCCCACTAAGTGGGGAGCCCGACATGATGTGGGGCTTGACCCCATAACCCCAGGGCTCAATCCCATGACCTCGAGATCATGACCTGAGCTGAAACCAAGAGCAGGACTCTCAACCGACTGAGCCCCTCAGGCGCCCCATGACTGCATTTGTAACAGCATCCTTTCTGAGGGGATTGTGAAAACTGTTTACGGTTAAGAAGTTCTGCAACCCACTCTAGTTAAATTCCTGGATAATTACAAAGATATTTCAGTGGAAGAAGAATGCATCAATCTGATCCTTCTGGCTCAGTATGGTGACAAATCTGCTTCTCAGGGAAACGTCAGGTATTGCTTTCCCCTGTTCATTTATACAGCACTTGCTGTGTACTCCCGACACTGGCTCCACGAGAACAACACAAAGGATGTGTGTGTTAATAATCTTACAGCGATGGGCTCACAAGGGAACAGAGGCTACGGTACTATCCCATCCAGAATCTTTCCTTTCTAATAATTCAAGTTGCTTACCACAGGCTGGAGCAGGTTAAGTGTCTGACTAAACACACTGAGGGTGTCCCAAGTAAGAATATATCCTGGACAGACATGTCTCTACCTGCAGCTGTTTGAGTTGTGTGCGGAGCTCACTATTTTCTTGGTCCTTCCCTTCTGAGAGCTGGGCTTTTCTGACGGCATTCCTGAGGGCTTGCTTTTCCTTCTCTAGTTCCGCTTGAAGGGCCGATTGTTCTAACTATTGCCATGGGAAGCAACGACAGGAAAACATAAACAGCAACACTTTTTTTCATCTAGAAGGCCTAAATACATTCATATACATACACATTCCCTTGATAGCTATGGTTTTATAATAACGCAGTTTTATGTTTATATGTTGAAATTTCAAAGCCCAAGTTAATCTTTTTCATATGCCTCCTTCAACCATTAATACTTAACAGTCAACATGAGAATCAGCTCAGCTCAGATATACCAAATTAGACTCTCAGGGGTGGGCCCAAGTACCTACCTTTAAAAGTTCTGTGAGTGATTCAGCAGTTACTGCTTTTCCTTCCCTTAGCCCAATATTTCTCAAACTGTGGTCCTCAAATACCTGTACCAAATCACTCGGTGTGCTTGTTAATAATGCAGATGCCCAGGTTACATCTCAGCCTCAATGGGCCAGAAGCTCTGGCGGGGGTGGGGGGATAGGAATCTGCATTTAATAAGCTTCACAAGTGATTTCATACAGCTAAAGTATACCAATTAGAGATCTGAAGATCAGAGAGAGATCTGTTAAGCTCCATATTCTCAATATATGGCTTGAAGACCAATGCTGGTAGTGTTCCTCCCAAGAAGGGGAATATCCCTCTTAATACCAAGTAAATCTGCGAAAAGGCCAGGATGTTATAATATTTTTGTCAAGACTTACGAGGAAAAAAAAGGACCATGGGAATACAAAGGACAATAGATTTCAAGCTAGTAAAGGCTGGCTTGAAAACTTAGGAGAATTTATTTGAAATGAGATGCCATGTAGAAATTTTATTTCTTATTATTTAGAAATCTGTATTTACTGTTATCTTAATGGTATTCCCCCAATTTCCTATTTTTTTATACTCTGATCTTATCAACTATAGTTTTGTAAAACTTGATACTCTTGAGAAATATAATCTTGACAACTGTCAGGTGGTCATTTGATATCTGATAAGGGATACAAATTAATTACTACAATAAGCATGACCTATTTTTATTTCCTTTTCTAATCACATGAATGCTATTTTATATACATTCCTGGGATTCAAACTATCTTATTTTATTTCACTTTCATCCAATAAGTACATACTGGCCCCTTCTATGTGCCAGGCACTGAGACAGAAACAGGCATATACAATCTAGGTATTCACTGTGCTCCGAGTCTGGCAGGAGAGATGGGCAATTTAAGCTGATCTACAAATTTTAGATCTAAAAATCTAAAATGCTTTGAGCACAGGCCACAGGAAAACTAAAGTAGGATCCTGAACCCAGATTTCCAGCAGGCACAAGAGGGAAGGTCACGGTGGGCTTCCTGGAGAAGGATGCAGCCCGTGTGAATTATAGCTAAACAAAATTAATTTTTAATTTGATAAAGAATATGCTGTAACGGGCCCCTGTCTGCCCCTCTTTCTCTCTCTTCCTCTTTCCTACTCTTCTTCTCGCTCCTGGCATCCAACAGGCATACTTTCAGCACTTCAAATGCACTATGCTTCTTCTCCTCGTGTCAGCCTAGAACACTCATTCTTTACCCCTACCCTTTTCACCCCTGCTCCTTCTGCACAGCAAAATCCAACTCATCCTTTGAGTCTCAGCTGCAATATTTCTTTAAGGCTGTCTTCCCTAACCACACCTCTCCCGCTACAGAACGCTATCCCTTTCTTTCTCCCACACCTGTCTCACTGCTGGACTGCCAGCTCCACAAGGACAGTGACCGTGTCTGTGCTGTTCACTGCACCGTCCATAGCACCTGCCCTCAGTGGCCAGACAGTAAGTGGTTATTGGATGAATAATTCTCTAATTTGCAAGTACAATCTAAACAAGTGGATACTTTATCCAACCAAAATAGAAAGTAGCAAAATAAAATATAACACTAACTTAAAAGAGGTCTCTTAACCTTGTTTTGAGAAAGAAAAACTAGAATTTATTGAATACCAACTGCTACGTGCTTTCATGCCCAATATTGCCCTTATCTTCACGATAACCCATTTTACAGACAAGGAGGCATTTCTCAGAGGCTCAAGAGCTATGAAGTGATTTGCATGCTCACACAGGGGCTCACAGGGGCAATATTTGAACTCAGAACACCTGACTCCAAAAATGTACTCTTCCCATCATTCCACATATATTCTATTAAAAAATGGTTCATCTAACATTAAAGAAAGGCTGGTATGTTAAGGCCACAGGCCTCGCATTCTAGATGGCTTTATGCACCTACTCACCTGGCTGAACCTTCTAAGTTCTTCCAACTCCTCCCTGAGCTGGTTGGCCTCAGCATCCCGTACTTTCAGCTGAGCCTCTAGCTCAGCCTCATAGGCACTGAGATCTCCCTGGGTCTGCTGCAGGGACACATTCACCTCATGCTGCTCCTGGAGGGCACTCTCCAGTTCTGCGAGCTCCTGTAAGGATTCAGTACGTTTATGGAACCCTCCCTGTTCTGCATACGCATCTGCAAGTCGTTATAAGTAACTGGAGCACCGTGAACCAAATGGCCAGCCAATGCTGGCCTGGCACAGAAAGTTTTCATTAGCAATACGAGGAAGCTGCAGGCTATGCATATCCAGGTTGGAAAACAAAATCCTGACTAAACATAATCAGAAAAATCAGTGTGCTACCAACATGTTTTCCAAAGTAATCAGCTGTGTGAAACTTTAAACGTGTCTGAATACATAAGAAGAAAAGAGAGGGGGGATAAAATATAAGGCCTGTTTTCCATCAGTCACCGGAATAAATGTTTTCATATTTATTCTTTCATCCTATCTTCACAGCAACTGTGTAAGGCACAGTATTATCCCCATTTTACAGAAGAGGAACTGGAGAATGACTATCTAAGTAAACTGCACAGGGCTGTGCAGCTTAAAAAAGATAGGATATGAACCCAGATCTGACTCCAAAACCCACACTCTTTCTATTAAACCATAGCACGTTCACTTATTAGAAGAACAAAATTGGATTAGCACTCTCTAATTTAATTGAGGATGATAGATGAACTTGAATGAGTGCTGACGAGAATATAAGTACGTATTGATTAGCATACCACAGTTCTGATTCATTTTAGTTTGTCGGTTTTTTATGATTATTTCAGCTTTTATCTACTTATTTGGGATCATGAAGAACTTGATCAAACTATTCTAAATTAAAGAGGAGGATCCTGTGATGAGAACGTCTATAGAAGGGATTCTCAGCAGTGGTCCAAAAACCACTTGGCGTCTGAATTATTTGGGTTGCTTGTGCAAAATGCAAATTCCACTTATAATCAACAAATGTCCAGAATATATAAAGACTCCTAAAAATCATTAAGAAAAAGACAGACAATCCAATAGAAAAAGGGACACAAAATATGAAAAGGGAATTCACTGAAGAGGAAGCCTGAATAGCAAATAAACAAAGGGAAGGTGCTCAATGTCTTCAGTAATCCAGGGAAAAAGCAGTTATAAAACAAGATATGAGTTTACATGGAGCACAGAGGAACAATTTAAACAAACCATGAGAAAACAACAGACAAATTCAGAATGTGGGCCATTCTACAGGCTGACTAGCCTGATCTCTACACACACACCCACACACACAGCTACAAAAGACATTCTTGGCACAAGTGGGAAAACTTGAATACGGTTCAGATATTAGATGACATCAGGGAATTACTATTAATTTTTCTAGGTATAATAATGGTATTGTTGTGATGGAGGAAAATGTCCTGATTTTTAAGAGATGTGTACTTAAGGGTTGATGTCTTGATGCTTGCAACTTTCAAACTACTCAAGGAGAAAAAAAAACAAATACAGCAAAATATTTTTTTAATCTAGGAGAACACATATTCACTGAACTATTCTTTTAACATTCCCTATAAATGTAAAATTTTCATAATAAAAAAATACCATTTCAAACTCAGCAGACTGGCAACACCAAGACTGACAAAATGTTAAATTTCCAGAATGTGATAATTATTCTGTGTTAGATACTCTATGTTAGAAAATGTCCCTGTTCCTAGGAAACACATGATGAAATATTTAGGAGCTAAGGGTGATGTCTACAACTAATTCTTCAGTGGTTACAAAAAATTTTATATAAAAACATGTAAAAACTATATAGGAAAGAGAAAACAAATATAGCAAAATATTAATTGATGATTCTGAATGCACGGTACAGTGTTATTTGTATGATTCTTGCAACTCTCCTGTAAATTTAAAATTATTTCAAAATAAAAGCTTAAAAAAATAAAAGTCGGATAACACTAAGGTGTTGGCAAGGATGTGGTAGAGTGGTGGTGCTCACATTGCTGGTTGAGTAGAAACTGACTGAATCCCTATGGATGGTAATCTGACAGTGTCTAGTGAAGTTAAGGGGGGCACATACCCTCTGACTTAAGAGTTTCAATCTTGAACATAGTCCCCGTGCTCAAGATGTGTGCAAGGATGTTACACTCAACACTGTAATAGCAAAAGACCGGAAACCACCAAAACGTCCTCCACGAGAAGAATGAGTAAGTAATAAATTTGTGGTAGTACCTATAATGGAATGCTATATACACTAATAAAAATAAGCAAACTAGAGCTATAAGTATGGATGCGTATAATTCCCCAAAACAGAAACAGAAAGGAAGAAAAAATTGGCCAAAGAATATGCACTCTGTGATATCTTTAATATAAATCTTAAAATTATGCAAAACAATGCTACATATTGCTTGTGGATGGCTACATATATAATAAAAGAGGTGCGGGGAAATAACTATATTTAAGATTCTGTTACCTCTATGTGGAGGTATGCAGAGGGTTTCATATATATCTGCAATGTTTTATTTCTTAAGCTGAGTTGAGAGTACATGGTGTTAAACATAATTTTTGACATTTTTATCTGCCTGAGAATTTTCATAATATTAAATATATGAATTCAAACTTCCATAGCAAGTCCTACTGGGCATGAAATTTGGGAATCCAGGTTCTCATGCATGATAAATTTTGTCAAACAACTAAAACGTAAAAGAGATCAAGTGAAATCTCCAAATGAACGGCAACAAGCCAGGTATGGAAGGGTATTGTTTAGAATACTGTGTCTTGTTTCGTAAAATAAAGTTAAAATTGTGAATAACAACAAGAATAAGACAAGTATGTTGTGCTTAATTTTGCACAAATAACAAAATACGAACACTTAATACAGCAACTGTAATAACTAAATAGCATATTTTTTAGAGTTCTTTGATAAACACCCTTCAGGGATAAAAACTCAAAATAATCTTCCTTTTCTTAGTAGGGGAAAAATAATGATTCCTAGTGTTTCACAACTAAAGAGAAAAACGCCATTAAATGGCCATTAATACTTTTGTTACTTCCAATTACACGGTTGCTAACTTCTTTAACTAACTTAATTTGGGCATCACCTACTTCTGAGGCTGAGGAAACAGGCAAGAAAAAAACAAATCATACCTTCCTCATATTTTCTGCATCTATGGCCACTATTTCCAGTTGGTCCCTCTCCTGCTCGACCTCACTCAATCTCTGCAGCAATGTCTCTTTCTCATCCTGTAGCTTTCTGCACTCACTCTGGGCCTGAGCGGCCTGGCCTTTGACAGTCTCCAGGTATTCTTGCAACCCACTGATGACACTTTCTAAATCCTTCTTCAGGGCTTCGTTTGCTGCTATTTGTCCTAAGCAAAATGGAAAAAGGCAAGGTGATAATGTATATAAGAAAATGCTTTCAAGATATATAATTACTGCATTTAGTCTCTTTAGTTATTTGTTACTGGCTAAGAAAGAAATTCTAAGCTTTCAATGATTTTGTACCATCTTGTTTTTCCTTTTCAAGACATAATGATCTTTCTTCCCTCTATTATCCATAGTACAGTAGTATTAATTAACTAACAATAAAACAGTATATTCAGTGGGCATTGCTTATAAAATGTTCAATTCAGGCTGTAAAAAGTTTAAAATAAAATAATGAAACTAAACTTTTCCAAATAAATTTCCAAATAAAATAATGAAAACTGTTCAACAGAACCATGAGTCCTTGCTGCTAGATACACAAAACAAAACCACTCAACGTACAAGACTAATCCAAGACTGGCAGCACAAACGTGTAACCTGAAGACTTACAAGAAAACCCAAACCATGTATTGGGTACCTACTATGTGCCAGGCATTTTATAAACACCACCTCATTTAATCTTCCCAACAACTAATGATGGAGTTAGAAATAAGTCGTCCCAGGTCACACAGCTGATAATGGCAAAATGGGAACTGGGCTCTTTTTACCCCATCCCAGGCCCTCACCACTATGACCTATATTATCTTCCTCTTTCACTAGTACAGCAATGTCACAATCTAAATCTGCATTGCAAAGTGGATCCTAACATTCTTTCCACACTCTCCTTAGAACTAGACACTGAATGCCCTGGTGTCAATGGCCTCTTTGTTCCTGAAAGGATTGTATGCTTTGGAAGAAGACAGTGACATGCCAGGGTTCATCATGAACATGTACTGACTTCTTGCCTACTGAATGCAATGACCTCACTCACTTGGAAATCAATGCAAAACTAAAACTGGAAAAATGTTTTACTTTTTGTAAACATTTTTGGGTACTTTGCAAATATTTCCCTATCAAACACTGGTATGAACAGCTGAAGCATATTCAGCCAATAGCTGGATTAATGCCTGCCTGGGTGTCGTCTTTTGTTAATACTAAAACATCTTAAATGTTTAAATTTCAATAAATTTACCTTAAATCATACTTAAATTCTCACCTTCAGTAAGCTGTTGTTCAAGGTCTTTAATCTCTTCGGTTTCTTTGGCAATTCTAGAAAGTATCTCATCCAAACGGCTTTCAAGTTGTTTGTACTGCTTGTTCATAATGTCAAGTTGTTGTTCTTTACCTCTTTTCTGAGCCTTCATATGGCACTGAATTGAAAAGAAAAAGAAATCAACAAAATCCTGAGTCTCTTAAACTCTTTTAAAAATAATAATATGCTTAACATTTCTAAAGGAAGAATGGAAAGTAAAATGTAACAATTTGAGTCTATCTGTGTCAGGCTCTGTGTTGACTTCACACAGGTAGTTTTCATTTAAACCTCATGATAACTTGATCTGGAAATCATCTCCATTTCATAGATATACCAACTGAAAATCAAGGAGGTTAAATTTAAATGATTTTTCCAAGGGCACACCTACTAGGTAATATAGCCAAGTTCAATATTCCTGGCACTGAATATGTCTTTTAACAAGGCTTCAAAAAAGTTAATTACATATACACATATCCATAGAAAATTACTATATTCCAAAATGTTAACAAGAATTATATCTGGGGGGCGCCTGGGTGGCTCAGTTGGTCAAGCGTCTGCCTCTGGCTCAGGTCATGATCCCAGGATCCTGGGATGGAGCCCACTTCTCCACCTCCCTTTGCCTGCTGCTCCCCCTGCTTGTGCTGTCAAATAAATAAAATCTTAAAAAAAAAATGTTTAAAAAGAATTCTATCTGGGTGGAAAGGTAACAGGAGATTTTTTCTTTTTTATATGTTTAATATTTTAAAAAATTTATAATCATATCCTTTTAATCAAAAAAGCACATTAAATGTACTTTTTAAAAAAAGGTGTCTTGGGGAAAAATAGAGACACGGAAGAAATACTTGGAATTGAGGTTTATTTTCAATTCCTTATACAAAGAAACATTTTATTTTTCAGTTCAATAAACTGGGGGCTGAGAGAAACCTCAAGACCATTCAGCCCCGTGATTCTCAAGATGGAGGGCCCTCCAGAGGCACACTCCTCTATTTCGACATATGCCCCTGGTGGAAAACAGAGCTTTCCCATACTCACGCACCCACTCACACCCTGACAGCCATGCATTCGGGAGCTGCTGTAAACTGAAAAGACTAGATTGTATTTTCAGGCATGCTCAAGGGAAAAAACCTGAGAACCAATGGTCTAGTTTAACCCTTCCTTTTACATGTGAGAAAACTGAATCTCAGATCCACCAATGGCCTGCCCAGGTCTCTTCAGAAGCAACTGTTCCTGTGGAGACAAAATAATTCCCTCATTCACACCCTCAAGGCTCAAGTTAGCCCCCACAGGATCAGAGGAACAGAACAATAAACCAAGAGAAAGTTATCAGGAGAAAGGACTCTATCACAGTCAGAACCAACTCCGAGCTCTCAAGTCTAATAGCCATGATTTATAAAAGAATATTTTAGATGTTCTGCTGCCTCCAAAGATAAGAAAGTCCCTTCATTTTTAAAGAACAAGTGAATGACAGCCTTTTCAGAACGTTTTTGTTTTACTACTGTAAAACCTGATGTGATTTTCAAAACTCTTCTTTCCCTGCCCTCCCCAAATACGCATCTGAAATCTTTCTGGGAAGGAAACTGCAGATAACAGCTTAAATTATAAGTAAATTTAGGATTTTTATGGCTCACGAGAGAATTTTTTAAAAAACCCAAAAAGCAAAAAACAACTCCTGCCTTCATGTCTCCATCATTAAACTTTTAAAATTCACCATTAAAAATGCCACTGAAATCTCTTTACACGCAGGAACCAAAAAAGGCTCAATATGCCAATGATCTGCATTAAGCACATGGGAGCAAAAGAACATTCTGCGATTTTCACGACCATGGAGCTCACAAACGAGTTGTAAAAACAGGAACTTACATCTCTGACTCCTCCTCCATTCAAGTCTTTTGCACAAAGAGAGAGAAAATCATCATACCTTAACTTAAAATGTGTCCTGTTAAAACTGAGCCGTTGAGAACAGGGAAATTGTAGGCGGAGCGCTTTCTAAAGCTGTTTTCAAATTCACGTGCACTTCCCTCTCTGACAGCCACATTTTTGTAAGCGCCTCCAAGCCTCAGTAACTTCCCTGAGCTTCAAACCACATTCCTGGCGGAGAGTGAGCGGCAGCCCAGCCTGTCCAATCACGAGCAGCCTCTGTAGGCAGGCCCCACCCTCCGTGCTTTAAATCACAACACAGGAAGCTCCCAAGGGCCAATCACGCACAACCTTTGCAGATTATTGCAGGCTGATTCCCCACAGAGAACAGTTACTACCTTCCGCTCCCACACGGCATTGCCAGGTAGCGAAGAGCAACACAAATCTTCCTTTATTATGTGTGTTGCTGTGGTGTTTCTGCCTCTAGCTACGTACATTTTTTACAGCTAAAATGGGATTTGATTTTTAAATAGTACTTCTTCCTTTTGAAACCTAGTTAAATGCTTCTGTTTGTTGACAACTTGACTGGTTTGGCTCTGAGCTAATTTTAAAAATAATTAATCTCTGTAGACCTTTAATTGCCTTGTGGCGAAAGGGTCACTGCAGTAGCACAGCATGGGCTCAGCCTCTTCCTAAAAGGGTGAACTTAGGAAATCACTTAATCTTTTAAAATCACATTTTCATCTTCTGCAAATTAAAAAAAAAAAAAGCCACCAATTCTTTGGATGTTGTGATGAAGTTCCTCACCAGTATATGCAAAAACCCTAGCATCATGGAAGACTTCACTGGCACTTAATGTTTTGTTCTCCACCATATCTCAGAGTCACATAATATTTTCTAATCTCTCAAGCTTTTACTTTTAAATTCTATTTGATATTCAGAAAGGCACTTTATCTGATTAGATAATAAAAGTTAACTGAATAAAAGTCTGTCTCCATCTACAGAAAAATATGCAGGGATCCCACTTTTGGTT
Organism: Ursus americanus; assembly: GCF_024610735.1. NCBI lineage: Eukaryota > Metazoa > Chordata > Mammalia > Carnivora > Ursidae > Ursus > Ursus americanus. The sequence continues at coordinate 13,458,023 of NC_142144.1, forward strand.
CTTTCCCTTTTGCTAAAATGTTCACATTTTGTAGAATGTGATGCCTAACACGAGCCTAACAACAGCCAAGAAGGTGACTTTGTGCAAACTAGAAAAAGATGCTCCCTCTGGGTGAACAAATTAAAGACACACCCTCTGTTGCTTTGACTAAAGCTGTAACCTTAAAAATGAACCCTTAGTCGTTTTAACAATACCCAAAAAGGAATCTTAAATTAGGTTTGTATGTTTCATCCCCACTAACAGAGACTGACTACCTTCAAAATGTGGATGCCATTCCTGCTTCTCATTTAACTCCTCTCTGTATGTAATTCTTTATAGAAATCCATGAGGATTAGACTCCCTGTCTGCCAAGAATATCAAAGTCATTTGTTAAAAGCAAACATACAATCTAGGTTCTAATAAGACTCATAGACCACAGAAGTGGAGGAAGCAGCAAAGGAGCTTTGGATAGTGCGTATAGGCTGGGTTCCTTCCTACCTTCCCAGATACAAACACTCATAAACATAGGGCTGGCCCCTGGGAATACAGGTAACAAACAGTAGGATATAGTTCCTGTCCTTAGGACCCTTACATAGGGTGGCGGACTTCCAAACAAATTAATGCAATAGGGCAAGATATTATTGACCATATTACACATTATGTAAAATCTAATTTTTCATGTAATGAAAATTCTTTAATCAAGTCCTCTTTTAGTTTCAATTTTAATACTTAGTCTTAAGCTTTTGTTAGAAAAGACCTCATTTCTGTGAATGATAAGGTTACCTTCAAAATTAGCTGGCCTGCAAAAAAATTTACCGACGATATTTTATTAAATGTTTAAAGGGATAATCAAATAACTTGACAAATATTTAAAGTAATGATAGTGCATTGTCCTTACCATGCTAAATTCTATGATCTCTCTTGAATCAGAGACTTCGAACTTCTTTTAAAAAATAAAATTTTTCAAAGTATAGCAGTGAAATATGCAGTTAGTATTTTTACTAATATTTTTACAAATATTGGGTAAAATGTAAGCCATTAGTAAGACTTCTCAGAGACAAGAACCTAACTCTCCATCATGCAGCCCCCTGACCACCTCTGGCTACATTTTAGGAAGACACACCCTAGAGAAATGTTTGCTTTTTAAGGACAAAACAAAACAATATGAAACAACAAATAGCTTTAGTGTAATATTTGCATAAAGGATTAAAGAAGAGGTAGAGAAAAGCCTCTAAACCCCTCTTAGCTCTCCCATCTCACTATTTTGCTCTTAAGAAAACAAAGAAAAGAGAAAGGGTGAGAGGTTTGGACAGCACCATGGAGCACGTTTCTCTTGATCTGAAATATGATATTCAGCCACTTAAACAAAATAAGTGTACCATTCTACTGAACGCTATCTCCTTCAAACCTTAGGTTTTGTTTTCAACCAGAGATATCTATACTTCTCTATATAAGTATATATACACATGTTATGTACATACAGACATATGGATATATAATACACATACAGATATATATGATACATGCATACATAAACATATGTATTACTCAAATTTGTGCATCAAACTAAAAGACTTTCAGAAAGAACTCTGCGGCTAAAAATGAGGAGACATAATTTCTAGATGGAATGATACTCCCGTCCCTATAGAACAAGCCAAAAATCTCTTCATTTACTTACATGTTTTGGGTCTCTGGAATCCAGGCTATCTATGGCTATTTGCAGGTCCTTGATCTCATTCTGCTTTTCATCTATTTCTTGCCTTTGCTTTTCCATCTGTGTTTCTAAATCCATAGCTTCTTGGCGTAATTTATTGAGAAGCTGTATCCTACCACTCAACTGCTTGAAGAGAAGGTCTTTCTCCGATTCTGAAATCTAATCCCCCCAAACCCAACAAACAATTAACAGAGGATAGCAACAGTGATTTACTAATTTAAAGAAAACTTCTAAAATTTAAAAAGGTATTCTGTGCTCTACCAGTTTTTTTAATAGAAGTAAAATGTAAAAGTCATCTAGGCATTCCACTCATATCTTATACTTTTATGCTTATTACATGTAGAAAATCTTATTTTATAAAAGTTTATGAAAACTCATAAGAGCAGGTAAAAATGAAGTTGTCATTCTAGTATAAGCAACTTGTAAATTATTAATAATAATAACCACAATATTAATAGTCGACTTTATATAGCACTTACCCTTGTTAAGGATGTCAAGCAAATTAATAGTGTAATGAAAAATTTAGGCTTATATGTACTCATATAAAATAACTTTTTTCAAGCACATTTTGTAAGCATCCATTTATTTAAAATTATGTATATTATTTACATCTATCGATCTATCTATATAAGCTTTGGTCAACATTATTGTAAAACATTTTTTTAATTATTAAAATCATTCTTGATGGCTCCCTCTACCTCATCTCCCACTTTCAATCCATTTAAGTTTTTATTTAAGTAATCTCTGCACCCCATGTGGGGCTTGAACTCATGACCCCAAGATCAAGAGTCGAATGTTCCTCCAACTGAACCAGCCAGGCACCCCTCAATCCATTTTTAAGTCTGATCAGTTCACCTTCCAAATTCTGCAGAACCAGTTTATTTCCCTCTACATCCACCATTGCCCCCCTAGTCCAAGCCATTACCATCTCTTGCCTGTACTGAACAACAGTCCCATAGGAGATTCACCCATCTCCATTCTTTCCATCTCCTTCACCCCATTTCCCTCTCAAGCAGTAGCCAAAGTGACCTTATAAAAATACAAATAGGATCAGCCATTCTACTATCTAATGTCCTTCAAAAGCTTCCCATTACCTTCAGACTAAAATTCAAATGCCTTACTCTCTACCATAGGACAGCCTATGAAGTCTGGCATAATCTTTGACCTCATCTTCCACACACTCTCCATCCCTCAGCAGAGAAATCTTTAGTGTGCAGGTCTTTGCACCTGCTGTCACCTCTGCCTGGAATACTTGATCCCCTAATGCTGCCTTGCTGGATCCTTCACATTTTGGGTTTCAGCCCAAATGTCACCTCCTCGGAGAGGCCTTTGTGGCTCCACAATCTAAATTATAGCCTTTTTATTGCCTCTCCTAACTTTCTATTTTTTCCTACAACATACATGTTGTTTAACTATATTTCCTTTTTACTTTTTTTTTTTTATATTTGTTCATTGCCTATTATATCCTGTCCACGTGGGAGGGAAATATACCTGTTTTATTCATCACTCAGGGCCCAGCCCAATCAGGGACTAGCATATAGTAAGCTTCCAATAAACTCGAAACAATTTCTAGTTACTATATAATTTTAAAATCAAAATATAGTGTATCTTTTGAAAGAATCTACAATTTGGACTTCACATTCTTGTTTTACCTACTATAGTATGAATGCAGTTACCAACATAATTCTGAAATACTGATTTTTAAAAGTTGCAAATAACTAAAACCTTTACACACTTGAAAAGTGTCAAGATACTTCCCTATTCCTCATGCAATTACATCATGGATTTGAGCTGCTTATTTCTTCATGACAGACTTTGGTAATTTCTGAGAGTATAACACCTCCCTCTTTTTGTTCACCATATTTTATATCATTTCATTTTTGTTGCTTGTGTTTGATAATGTTCATGTATAGTATAGATGTCTTCTGACTCTTAATCTAGGTCCCAGGATCTTAAAGGTGGGTAGTGCTTAATTAAATTAGAACAGATATAACAGGAAGCATCAACCTCCCTGGGTAAAGTAGACACTTTCATAATAGAGTAGACTGAACACCTCTTTTTACATAAATTATAAGTAATTTATTTCTGCATGCTTTATAAAATGTTAATAGGATGTCATTATGAATGGAAGGAAAATGTAACTGAAAAATACTAGAACCACAGCTGACGCTGAAAATTGTTACTTTGTAATTAATTAGGCAGCACTGATTTTAAAATTTGTTTAACAAGGTTATGAAGGGAGAAAACCCATTTCATTTTTTTACTTCCTCCTGCATTGCTACTTGGCTTTTACGTACTTTTTTAAGTTGTATAGCTTCTTCCAGCTGTTTAAATTCTTCAGTAGCTTTTAAAATTTGTTGTTCCGCCTTTTCTATTTCATCGTGTAGTTCTGATAGTCGAGTTTGTGCTGCAAATTTAAAAACCATGAACACAAACACAAGAAAAATGCTGAAATCTCAAATTTCTACCAGGGTCAAGATTTAAGCATTCTTGGATCCCCTGGATATGCTGCCACCGAATTACTGTCAAGAACCCCATTCTCAACCATAACAGGAATCATTAAAAACTGATTTGCTCAATGAATCACTACTTTTTTTTTTAGGCTTTTCTTGTAAACAATATAATTAAGTGCCTTCAGCATGTTTAATGAAAAGAATTATAAAACAAAATTTGTCTATATATTCAATCTTTTTGAAAGATTAAATTCTTAAAATAATTTAAAAATAACTTTTGTTAACCTGCACTTATTTTTTTTTCTTTGTCTTCCAGTTGTATGTCCAGGGATGTATGGGCTCTCAAGTTCACATGCTCATTTCTGGGTTGTTCCCCTTCATCTGGCTCCATCTTCTTGATCTTTACTGTCTGGGCATTTGCAATAATATAACTCTCTGTAGTGAACATATTTCTCTTGTATCTGGATTTGCCAATGTAAGGGCTTTCATCTGGGGTTTTATCAATTTCGACATACTAAAAGCAAAATAAATATTTATAGTTCAATAAGTAACTTCTAAGTAGCCAAGTGACATTATTCATTTTATTAGTGAAGAACATATCACAGAATTGCCTAAATATTAATCCTACATGCCTCGAAGCTGAAAAATACATGCCATTTTTTACCTCACTCTTAATATACCAAAAAAGAACTAAAACAAAAAATGGTCTCTAAGAATTCCTCCTCCTATCCCCAAAAAGTGGGTTTAGATTGGTTGAGTAAAGAACTGCCTACAGTTATGTGATTAATCACACTGCTTAATCTCTGAAATCAGAAACTTAGGTGTTTTATTTTGGTTTCTTAGCTGATATGTAAGTAAAATCTCAGTCTAATAAATTTTAATAATTGAATTTTTTATGAAATAATAGGATATCGGTTGGAATCACAGATTGTCTTGGGGCTTTTTACCTCTTTTGGATGCTGCTCTAACTTACTGAACCAAAAAATTCACTGATTCAACCAAATTTTTTTTTTTTTTTTTTTTTTTTTAAGAGACAGCCAGCGAGAGAGGGAACACAAGCAGGGGGAGTGGGAGAGGAAGAAGCAGGCTCATAGCGGAGGAGCCTGATGTGGGGCTCGATCCCATAACGCCGGGATCACGCCCTGAGCCGAAGGCAGACGCCTAACTGCTGTGCCACCCAGGCGCCCCTCAACCAAAATATGTTTACTCTGCTGATGCCCTCATAACAAGAAAGTGGAATGGTTATTGATAGTCTCTTAAATATTTTCACCATCCGCCTTCCCCCACTCCACTCTGCTGGCTTTAACTATGGATTACTAAAATGTTAAACTCTAAATAAATAAATAAAAGTTAAACTCACCTCTGATGGGTAATAATTTAGTGGCTCAAATTTGGCATCAATTTTATAAAAGGCCAATTCCTGTTCCATCTCATACTGTTTCTGACATGCTCGCATTAGTTCCATGGTCTTCTGTTTTAGCTATAGTCCCAATTTGATGTGAAACAACATATAATGTCAGTAAGTTAGTATAAAGGTACAATGGCATGGCAAGTTCTAATCATAACTAATAATTAGATTGTTTTAAACCCCACAGCAAATAGCAGAACAGTCACAGTATTTTATCTTCATTCTAAAGTATTATAAAGAATGCAATATAAAATTATCACTTCATAAAAGATCACGTAAAAGACCTTTGAAGTTTATATGCTATTTCAGGATACAGTGAATAAAGATTTAAAGATCATTTAAATTTGCTTTATCCAAACATGAAAATAATTCTGTATCAATTATTTTTAAATACTCTATTAAGTATCTGTTTCCTGATTTTTCAATAATTAACACTAATTTATTTAACTTACTCTGCAATGTTAATGATAGCTTCAAATTATGGATAGAGATGATATTTGGGATTAATTACAAAGGAATCACAAGAAGGAGTGAGAAGGATGAAAATAAGAGATTGATTTCAATTATACTGTTGTTGCTGTATATCTTTGTACATTATTCTTTGTAATAGAGGATAAAGGATATAAATAAGGTCAATCAGATCCCAATATATAATATTAAATTTTTAATAAAGTAATTCTACTGTAATTACAACTTTTTACTTATTCTTAGAAATTTTTGGAGCTAGAAGAAAAGAGATCATTTTAATTTATTTTATTTATTTGAATTTAATTTAATTTATTGATTTATTTGAATTACAAATAAAGAAATTGAGTGTAGATCAGTGAACTGTCTTGTCAAAAGTTACATATTAGATTAGTGGCAGAAGCTAAATATTTTATTAACTACCACTATCAGCCCCCTTCCTACTAAACCAATCCTGTGAGTTCATTTCAAAGGTCCACTAAGTGATTTTTGCCTTTTTCTTTTTTTTTTTTTTTTTTTGACAGCATCGGATCACAAATACCAGACAAAAAACATGCAGAAAAAATTTCATTAATATGAAAATGCAAGCTAAAGAGAATAAAACATAAACAAACATGAATATTTTACAAGGCTCAGGAACTCAAATTCGTGCATGATTTAGCTTACAGTCATCTCCTGATTATCCATCCAAGTGGAAGTAACGCTAACCTGGATGACAGGCAATCTCGATCAAGTACTCATATATGCCAGAACCTGTGCTGCTCACTGAGTCTTTACAACTACCCTATGAAATGATAAAAGCTGCACCAGGAGATTAAATAACTTGCCCAATTGCGCAGCTCATAGTGAAGAGGCAGAGTTCCATTATGAGTCTCCTGATTTCAAATCTAACACTCTACAACGCTGCCTTTGATGTCCTGCTGCAGGGTGTCCAGCACATTACCCACACTGATGCTTCCACTGAATGCTTTTAAGTCCCTGAATCTCAAGAAAGCAACTCACAACCAACAGCATAAGCTAATCTCAGGTTTCTCTTCCCAAAGATCATTGGCAGTAGGGCCAAACAAAGGCATATGTGACTGGGACCATGGACAACATATGGACTGGTCTCATATATACTCTGTGCATTTTAAAATTACCTTTGTGTCTTTTATAGTGCGAGGCTTAGCATTTAGTAAGTATTCAATAAATGTCTGCTGAAGAAATGCATAAATGAGAGCAAATTAGGAGTTGAAGGACCTGGAAAGTAGGCTGGTTACAGTATTAGCTGTGGATAATCAAGAGTTGACTGCAGTTAACACATTTACCGATCAGAAAAATGATACAAATTCTTTCCCTCACATTCAAATTCACTGTCGTATGTACACATCCATTAAAAAAATTACACATACACACACAAGCACATTTCTTGAGAAGGCAAGCCAGTTTCAAAACTTAAGATGTACATAAGCATATTAACTCAAGTTATCATGCAAACCATGAAAAACATAGTGTGCAATTCAGCCCTGAAGGAACTACCTTTAAAGAAGAATAAAGAATCGGCAGAAAATGCTCTGCAAGAAACCAAGACAAGGGCTGAAAGGAGAAAAAAGCAAACAGAGACCATCACCTGGAGAACTTTGGAGAGTTAAGCTGTAGTACTAGAAGCTGCTCTTTACTGACAACTTACCTTAGGAAGATGTTATTAGAACCTGCACCGCTCTTATATGGACACACATTTTATCATCCTTCTATGCTACAGATTTACCACCTTCCATTACTTAGCTTAATTCAATTCAAATTATTTTCATATTCATTACCTTGTTTAGTCCTCACAACTCTGTGAGGCTGGCAGAACAGGTAAATCATCCTCATATTAAAAATGAGGAAACTGAAAAACCGGAGTTAAATAACTTGCAAAAAGACAAAGAGTAATATCAACATTAAAGTTAATTAAATTAATATTTACTGGTGGCAGGAGAGGGGGATTATTATAGTTTGAATGGCACCAGAAGTTTTACTTTAATGTTACTACATTTCTTTTATAGGTTAAATGACCTACTATGTGAAGAGTTACTTTTTGAAACTGGAAAACATTATATAACTGTAGATGATATTATCACCAGATATTCTGCAGAAGATAATGGAAAATATTTTTCAAATGCAGGCTCTTAGAATAAGATCCAGAATTCATTTTGAAACATAGAATAGTCTTTTGGAATACTGAAAAAACAGGTAAATGAATTTAAAAAATGAAGGCTGCTGGAGGGGAGGAGGTTGGGAAGATGGGATAACTGGGTGATGGACATTAAGGAGGGCATGGGGATGTATGAGCCCTGGGTGTTATACAAGACTCATGAATCATTGAACTCTACCTCTGAAACTAATAATACACTGTATGTTAATTAATTAAATTTAAATAAAAAATAGCCTGTTGATTAAGAAAAGAAAAAACAAATTTAAAGAAGAAATATAAAATAGCTAATAAATACATACACAATACTCAACTCTCCCAACAACTAAAAAAAAAGTGAAATTAAAGCAATGAGATTCCACTTTTTTCCTATCCTATTTATAAGTTCAAAATAATAATTTCAAGTGGGGAATTGGGCTCTTTCACTCACTGTTATAGAAATATAAAGCAGATATACACTTTTAATATTCACCAAAATTTAAAATGCAAATTACACAGTAATTCCACTTGTAGTGATTTCTTTCTTTTTTTTTTTTTAGTAACCTCTACCCCCAAAGTGGGGCTTGAACTCACAAACCTGAGACTCAGAGTTACATGCTCTGCTGACTGAGACAGCCAGGCACCCCAACTTGTAGTGATTTATACCAAGGAATTACTATTATGAATGCATAAGTACATATTTACAAAGATTTTCTCTGTAGTATTGTTTCTAGTAAAAAAAATGGAAGCAACCTAAGTATTCATCAATAAGAGTAGGTTAAATAAATTATTGTGGATCCATATAACGGAATACAATATAAACTTTGAAAAAAATAAAAAAGATTATGTGTGTATATTTGTGTGTGCACATGTGTGTGGGTATGTTTTTTAACTTGGAGAGCTATGATATACATATCATTTTGTAAAAAAAAAATAAGATGCAGAATTAAAAAATATAGTAAGGTTCTTTTTATCACAAAATATTTAAAGGTATATATATTTAATTACATATACATTATATAAATATACGCACACATTTAAGCGTAGAAAACAAAAAGGATATATATTAACATCAGGGAATAGGGAAGGGAAAGAGTGAGACCTTCATTTTCTACTGTATACATTTGTGTTGTCTAAATTTGTCACGATAAATATATACTAACTTCATATGTCAATATGTTTTTAAATGGTTAATGATAAAAATAACAATGACATGAAGAAAAGCAATATCTTCTAACCAAAAATAGTTACTGAAAATAAACCCAGCAAAAACTGTTGACAATTTATAAAACAGTTATTCACAGCACAAACGTATCAACATTAGTAGAAAAAAGAGAAAATTAGCAACTAGATAATCCGTAATTTGGGGAAAGCGCAAAGTCAAAAGATACAACATTTTGCCCAGGTTTTCTTTTTTTTCTTTTTCTTTTTTTTTTAGATTTTATTTATTTGACAGAGAAAAAGAAAGCGCGTGCACAAGCAGGGGGAGTTGGAGAGGAAGAAGCAGGCCTCCCACTGAGCAGAGAGCCCTGCAGGGCTTGATCCCAGGAACCTGAGCCAAAGGCAGACACTCAACGGACTGAGCCACCCAGGCACCCCTTGCCCAGGTTTTCAATGAGTTAACTAACATTTACCAGGGGGTCCGCATATAGAAGTTATAATGTTCTTTTATCTTAGAAATAAAAAATGGATTCTGTATTATAAAAAAGATCAGTAACGCAGGAAAATTTATTAAATGTTCACAAATACCACGGAATACCATAGTAATACTGTCTTTTATATTTGTATTTTCTTTTGTTTTTTAAGTTTAACTTATTGTTTAAGTAGGCACCACACCCAAAATGGGGCTTGAACTCAAGATCAAGAGTTGTACGCTCTACCAACTGAGCCAGCCAAGTGCCCTATACTTGTATTTTACATACAAATGTTAAGTGGTGGCCCAAAGAGTTCACTGCTAAAATAAAACTGATTGTCACATAAGTTTCCAATGATTTAATTACTCATCATTATGGAATTATGGACTAGAGAGCCACAGATGTATAACATAAAACTATTGATAATTATCAGATTATTAACATCATATATAATATGCCTTCAGAATATGGCTGACATATTTGAAAAATACCTTCAAATAAGAGGCATATGAAGAAACCCACAAATGTTCTGAACAGTTAACTGACAGAGCTGGGGAAGCTGCCCTGTCTTTCATCATGTTCCCCCTGGTATAAATCATCTTTTTCCTCAAAGAAAAGCTCAAGAAAGAAGCAGTCAAGTATTCAGATTTCAAGCAACAATTTCCATCTCTACACAGAGAAGGAAACACTTTTTTCTTGCTAAAAAACATAAGTGCTTAAGCAGAATTCTTGTCAACAAATCAAGTCATTCAAGCCAGAATCCCCATCTTGAAAGGGGGGGGGGGGTGCAAAAAGAAAGAGAACTATCTAGGATTTCATTAGTTATATGAGAAATCAGATTCTCTAAGTTATCCACAGATCAGAAAAAGAATTGTCAAAAGAAAAAAAAAAGAGTAGCAACAGCTATTTTTTTCTTCAAGGAAAATAACTTAATTATTTTACAGAATCAGATTATCTGGGTTGAAAAGGCCTTTTAAGATCATTTAGTCCATCTCCCTAGCTAATGTCTTTTATTTTTTCTCTAAGCCCTGAGCATATATGCCTGTTTCAGTGACAGCAATCCCATTCCAGAATTATCACATTGTCTCAGGGCAGTTAATAGAAATTTCTTCTTCTTTTTTTTTAGAGTGCACACTAATGAATCATGGAACTTTACATCAAAAACCAGGGATGTACTGTATGGTGACTAACATAATATAATAAAAAAATATTATTATAAAAAAAATAGAGAGTGCACAAGCATGAGCCAGTGGCGGAGTGGAGGGGGGGGGGGAGGGCTAGGGGAGGAGTCAGAAAAAGGATTCTCTTTCTAAGCAGGCTCCATGCTGGGCGTGGAGCTCCATCTCATGACCTTGAGATCATGACCTGAGCCAAATCAAGTGTCAGATGCTCAACTGACAGAGCCACCCAGGTACCCCTAGAAATTTCTTCTTTATTACTCAATGGAAAATTGTTTTGTTATAAATTTATTTGCCATTTCTTGATTTTATGGCCCGGGACCCTGGTCAATAACTTTGGTCCCTCTTCCATGAAACCGTCCTTTGACTCTCTGAAGATAATGGTCATAGCTCACTAGATCTCCTTTTCTCCAGCCTGGACACCCCTGTTACTTTGGCCACTCCTCATAGGGTGTGGTCTCAAGGCCTCTGAAGTCTCTGGGTCTGGCACTTCTGATCATAAGCTATCTAATCTGTCTAAATCTCTTTTAAAATATTTTTTCTTCTTCTTTCAACCATAAAGCCAAATTATATAAAATTTAAACATTACAGATACACATTAGTGGCAATTTGAAAGTGCTATTTATAATTCCACTCCCCAGAAATAACTACTGTCAAGAGTTTGGTACATATCTACCATTTTTCCCTACATACACTTATACTATTATATATACTACCTATATAGCATCATACTTGATATACGGTTTCACAGCTTGCTTTTCTCACGTAGCAATATGGATTAGACATACCTCCATATCAGGACATACAACGCTACCTCATTTTAATAGCAACACAATCATTCTTCCAGATGGATATCCACTGAGGGACATTTCCGCTATTTTCAGTATTTTACTAATATAAACAATATTGTAGTGAATGTTCATGTATGTATGTGTATATATGTAGGTATACAATATCTTTATACATTTTTTTTTTTTTTAAGATTGTATTTATTCATTCCACAGAGAGAGAGACAGCCAGCGAGAAAGGGAACACAGGCAGGGGAGTGGGAGAAGAAGAAGCAGGCTCCCAGTGGAGGAGCTTAATGTGGGGCTCGATCCCAGGACTCTGGGATCACGCCCTGAGCCAAAGGCAGATGCTTAACGACTGAGCCACCCAGGCGCCCCAATACATTCTTGCTTCAATTTCTACAAAATGTATTAGAAATGTGTATCATATATAACTATTATATGTTAAATATATAAAATGTTTCTAATATATAGAACATAGGGTATGTCCCTTTAAATTTGGATAATATTGCCAATTTGCCTTCTAAAAGTTTTTGCCAAGGCATAGTCTTACCAACAATGTTGTTAAAAATAAAATACAAACATCTAGGGGCAGTCTGACTGACTCCTCAGTGTGGGGCTCCACTGTCCTCCTTTATTTTGGATAGCATACTTCTCACATAATGCAGCCCAAGATAGTATTCGTCCTTTGGGGACCCATGTCACACAGTGCATGGTCAGCTACAATTTGTAGAAACTTCTGCACAAATTTCTGTTAAACCACATCTTCCCCATTCTATAGTCAAGAAGTTTTGTTTTTAGACCCAAGGGCAAAGAATTCTCTATTTCAAGAGAATATAGTCAAAGCAATGTAAAACACAGGCTTACCAATTCATTTTTTGTGTTTAGGTTACTCTCCATCTCCACGTAGCTCTGTTTTTGTAACCTGGCCTCCTCTTTCAGTGACTTGTTCAATTTATCTTGACTTTTAATTTCCTCAAGGAACCTTGTCTGCTCGCTCCTAAGCTCTTCAGTTTCCATTATCTTCTTCTCCAGATCTCTTTCCAGTCTTTCTACCTCGTCTGCCAACACAAATTTAATAGTTTATTAATCATTATATTTTCTACTTGAAGAAAGGTAAGAATATTTTTCAAATAATAGCAGAAGATGTCTTAGAATAATATAAGTACAATTCTACTTTGAAAACTATTCGCTATGGTTTTGGGGGAAAAAGATAGTCTTGAGCTAGCAAGTGATTTATATCAAAAAGGAAGAAGGCATTATCATTTGGATAACAATTTTAAAAGATAACACATTACAGAGCACCTGCGTGGCTCAGTCGATTAAGCGTCCGACTCTTGGTTTCAGCTCAGGTCGTGATCTCAGGGTTGTGAGATATGGCCCAGTACTGGGCTTCACGAATTCAGTGGGGAGTCAGCTTGAAAATTCTCTCCCTGTGCATCTGCCCCTACCTCTGCTCTCTAGCACATGCTCACGCGCTCGCTAATAAATAAATAAATCTTTAAAAAAAAAAAACAAACAACACTTTACTTCCAAGTATTTCATTCACTTAGCATGTTGGTAAATAAGGTTTTTTCCAGGTCTCCTATTAAAAAACACGCAATATTTTATCTGATATTAGTAATTACACTTTAAAGGGTGCTGCAAATAGGTCTGCAAAATACTATGTGATCTTAAAAATCCTTCCAAGGCTTCCTACTATGGATAGGATAGCATCCAAACTTACATGAAACTCACAAAGATCTTCATGATTTGGTCTCAAAATCCCTCTCCAGGCTCATTTTCAAGTACACTCCCTACAGCCTTTCTGAAGTGACCCCACTTCTTGAGATTTGTGATGCCTCTTCTTACCTATAAGCTGCTGCTGCTGCTGCTGCTGCTGCTTCTTCTTTTTTTTAAGATTTTATTTATTTTAGAGAGGGAGAGAGAGAGGGAAGGGCAGAGGGGAAGGGAGAAGGATGAGAAGACTCCCTGCTGAGCACAGTGCCAGATGTGGGGCTCTATCTCACAACCCTGAGATGACTACCTGAGACAAAGCCAAGAGTCAGATGCTTAACCGACTGAGCCACCCAGGCATCCCATCCTGCAGGCTTTTATTCACACCTCTGTCTGGAACTTTCTTCTTCTATCTCCTACTGACCTATTTTGTACCTTCCAGGTCTTAGTTTTGAAAATATTTTGAGAAGCCTGCCTTGATTCTATCCTCTCCCCAGGTGAGATGCTTCCCAGAGATGCTCTCAGGTCACCCTGTACCTCTGCTGTGCCCTTTGTCGCACAATGAGTTATAAAATGTGATCAAATGGCTAGGCATCTGCCTTTCCCACTAAAGCTTTGTAAAAGCAGAAACTGCATCTGTCTGGCTCACCGCTGGATCCCAAGAGGCTCTTAATTAATACTCAGTCATAAATAATCCTAATTTAAACATTTTCCCCAAAAGTGTATTTATATGAGGGCTTTCCTTTGCATTATTTATATTTTTAAAGATTCCAAAACATAAATTTCAGGGTAATAAATATTGAGTTAGGGGATCCAAACTAATAAAAATTTACCATATTTCTCAAGGATTGTATCAAACCATATGAAACTGCTCTTTTTGTAAGCCAAAATGGACTAACATCAATTTCGAATGGCTGAACCTACAGACTCACTTCCGAATGCTCTAAAATAGCTATTTCATACCTTCTTCTTTTTCTTCAAACTTCCCATACTCCTTCCATTTTCTTTCTCAGCTGATGACCTCATATTTCACTGAGAAAAGAGACCCCATCCGTGGGAACTTTCTCATTTTCCCACCACCAAAGCAACAAAAACTACCCACACCTGCACACATCTTTGCTCCTTCTGATAAAGTGTCCCTCTTATCAAGAGACACTCTTTCTTTTTTTTCTCTGATCCCATCTTGTCTTTTCAAGGACCATAAGAATTTGAGCCATGATGGTCTCTCCACTCCACCCTCAAACATTCTCTTTCTTTCTTTGGTTACTAGCTTCGAGGTTTACTGCATTTGCTTCTGTCCATTTTCTGGTCTGGAAGATACTGGTGAATTTTTTCTAACTTAAACTCTTTTTAAAAATTCATTTATTAGGTACTAGGAGAGAGAAATCATGGGAGGAAATTTCAAATCTTCACCCAAATGTGTCCCTTCCATTCACTCTTGGATCTGTAATCTAGAATTTGTTCCAACCACTCCTTAACTGTGCTGGTCAAGACCATCATGTATTGCGATCTAAAGCACTTCTCTGTCCTCATCTTACTTTTTCTTACTTACTTTCTCTATGTCTCTGCAACACTCAACCTAGCTGACCACTTCCTCTCGTGAAATCTTCTTGGGGCTTTTGCAACCCACTACTTCCTGGGTTTCCCCTTACTTGGCCTCTCTTTCTCAGTCTCCTTAGATGGCTCACCTTGCTCTTCTCCACCCCTGCCTAAGTGAGCCAATCAGTTCCAGTGGGATTAAATATCACTGTAACGCTGACAACATTTATATCTCTTTGAACTCCAGACTCACATATCTAACCCTCTTCTTGGTTGTCTTGCAGACATTCAAACTTAGCATTCTAAAGCCTCCCTTTTGTAAACATAATATCACCAATCCAACTACTTCTTCAAGCAAGAAGCCTGGGAATTATGCAACTCATTAGAATGTATTGCTGATTCTACCCCCAAAACTGATTTGTCTATTCTACACCCCCCACCTGAATACAGACCACCAACACTTCTAGCCTAGATTACTGCAACAGCCTCTGGACATGTCCCTTTATCTCCACTTGCCCTGCTTCAAATCACTCTCCACCCTGCATTAAAAATAATCTTTTAAAAAAATTTTAATTCCAATATACTTAACATATATTACTTTCAGGTGTACAATACAGTGACTGAATTCCATGCATTATTCAGTGCTCATCAGGATAAGTGTACTCTAAAAATAATTTTCTTAATAAAAAGTGGATCGTGTCCCACTACTGCCTAAAAATTCTCATTTGCTTCCTACTGCACCTGAAATAAAATCCAAACCCCAAGGCCCTCTGTCATCTCACCCTTCCCCCATCTCTCCCAACGTTTTCTTGACCTATCCTCCAGTCATACTGAACCTTTAGTTCCTTAATCTACCAGCGGCTTTCCAGCCTGAAAGTGCAAACTGTTCCTCTCTCTGAACGTCTTTCTTCACGTGGCTGATCCTCTCCTGCCTATGCCGTCAGCTTACATGTCACTTCTGAGCGAGTCATTCCTTTACAACACCTTTGCCAAAAGGAGGTTTTCTCCTGTTACTTTATCTGGGTTTGCTTGCTTTTTGTCTTTCTTTTCCATTAAAATACAAGCTGTATGCAGGCCAGTACCATATGTCTTGCTCACCATGGTATCCTTAGTGCCAGATACAGTGCCTGGTTCACAGTACATGCTCAATAAATATCTGATGATTCTTAATGATGTTAATGTATAATTGTTGTATAA
Organism: Ursus americanus; assembly: GCF_024610735.1. Taxonomy (NCBI): domain Eukaryota; kingdom Metazoa; phylum Chordata; class Mammalia; order Carnivora; family Ursidae; genus Ursus; species Ursus americanus. The sequence goes on from NC_142144.1 coordinate 13,474,246, forward strand.
TAATGTGTAAATGTTGTATAATGACGTTAATGTTAATTGGTTTATGGGGGTATTTTCAAAAAAATTAAGTTAAATAGCTCACACTTCAACATATTTTTCTGGATAACTTCTGAAAATAAATTCCTCCCCCACCCAAATTTAGTTTTTTTTTTTAATGTCACCTTACCTAAACTGAATCTCTCAAAAGCCTCTTGTCTGTCCTGGGTAGTTACTGGCTGACCTTCCAAACTTTCCAATGAGCGAAGGTGAAAAATGGTAAACTGGATGTAATGAGGAAGGGTCACAATTGGATTTTCAAGTAGGATCAGAGAAGTCAAATCTTGAAGTGGTTTCAACTTGCTTACATCTTGGAGCTGAAATGATATGTAACAATATTTGTATATGTAACAGTATTAGCATAATTTAATTTTAAAATAATAAAAGCATACCTAAAGGAAGTAATAAATCAAGAAAATTGCTATCAACATGGCAAGGAACCTATTCATGGAACCCATTATCCAAAATTAGTGGTGTGAGGGGAGGAACAGAAAGTGAGTATTTGAGGATCCATAGTGTATCAGGACAGTATTAAGCATTTTCCATATACCATTTCATTTGACTCCTCACAACAACCTATGATAGAAACAACATCTTAATTTTGTAGACGAAGAAACTGAGGTTTGAAGAAGTTGAATAACTTGCCCAAAGCTCAGACCTTACAAATGAACAAAAGAGGATTTGAATTCATCTGTGTAACTTTAAACCTACTATTTTTTCATTATATTGATTGAACACATCAAAAATATAAATGGCTATAAAAAAGATTTTGGTAAATCTTCAGATAACAGTTATAATTGATCGTTAAAAGAAATAAGTAAGGAGACTGGGAGATAGTCACATTTTTAAAGATTTTTATGTTTATCCAAAGAGGGACTTTAAAAGGTCAAGAAATGCTACTCCTAATACCCTAATACCTCTCACAAGTGAATGTGTACCACTCTTACTAATGCCAATGTCAAATATAAACTGGGATGAGAAAGTCATGAAAAATTAGAAATGATAATATTTATTGAATGATTTTCCTGTTAACATCAGCTGACACTGAGTACTATCTAACAATCGACTACTTGAAGGAATATTTATAGCAATTTTTAGATTCATGGCTACCTCCTTCCATCATAGCATAAGCCCCAAGAGCTCCAAGGTGATGCAGTGCAACATAGTATAAGGTCTGGGCTCTGAGGCTCTTGGGCTGTTGCAGTGAAATGGTAGTCACCTTACCAGACCTTTATAAAGATGGAATAAGAAAGCTGGACATTGTGAATCACACAGTAATTAAACAAATGGCTTCTTCCACTGGTGAAGGTTTAAGGAGTCATTTAGTGTTTTTGAGTTTTTAAAACATCTTCACATCTATCATTTTATGGAGCCCCATTACACCCCTGTAAAGAAGGCAGGGTAGGGTTTGTTTGCTCTAATTTAAACAAAGAATCTTAGAGAGATAAAGGGATTCTCCAAGGTCATAGAAGGCAGGTCTAGACCCATATTAGAAAGCACATCTTTTATTGTCTTTTCTATGACTAATGTTCTTTAAGCATGGCTGTTTCAATTTTAATATAGATTTAAGTAAATTCATGTTTTTACTTAACAAATACTTATTAAACACCTAACTGTATAAATGTTACAAGAAAATCATTAATTATACTCCAAAGGAAAGCATACACAATTATCAGATTATGTGAGCCATGATAACAAAATTGCTCTATGATAAAAGAGCTAGTGAATAACCACTTATAACACCTGACACTATAATCAAGCTTAATTCGTAAGTTTGAAAAAAACAAAAACAAAAAAAAAGAACTCAGTTCCTGGCATTCAGTGACCTGGATTCTGGCACAAGTTGTGTGACTTTGGGTAAGAGATTTAACCTGAAAATGAGAAAAAGACAATGCTACCTAACTGACAGCACTCAAAAAATAATCTTTTTACTGCCTCCTTAAGAAAAGTTTTCTGAGGCTCAAATGAAATGATAATGCAAAAATCCGAAGAGGTCAACTCTCAGTTACCATGGAACCACTCAAAACCAGAAATGCCTATATTTAATTACCCTAGAGAGTCCTAGGTTATACCTAAATTTGATGTCTGGTCAAAGGACCAAGAACCTTAAAAGTAGAAATCTTTTTTTTTTTTTTTTTTAAGATTTTATTTATTTGACAGAGAGAGAGAGCACAAGCAGGGGGAGCAGCAGAGGGAGAGGGAGAAGCAGGCTCCCTGATGAGCAGGGAGCCCCATACAGGGCTCAATCCCAGGACCCTGGGATCATGACCTGAGCCGAAGACAGATGCTTAACCAACTAAGCTACCCAGGTGCCCCAAGAAATCTCACTTTTTAAAAACTTAGACTTTAATATTTTTTTCAACAAGTCTAAAAATTTGAAAAAACTTCTTGCTACTTTGAATAACTTACCGATGATATCTTGTTGCCTTTCAGATTGAGGACTCGCAAAGATTTTAACTTCTTCCCTAGCCATACTGGGATATGTTCAATTTCATTTCCTGCAAGGTTTAGCTTTTGCAGATTATACATATTTTCTATGCCTTCAATTTTGCTGGAAACCAAAGGATAAAATCAAATTTAGTAAATACAATGATAGAGTCCCTCCACTGTATGCTTAAGAATAAATAGCCTTGGTTTTATGTGGGGTTACTTTTCATAATTATAATTTGTTAACCCTTTTAATAAACGAGAACCAAACAAAAGTGGCTAAAAAGAAACTGACCAGAACAGCTAAGCTGCCAACTCTTCATTACTGGGTCCAGAAATCCTACCTATCTTTAGGATCCCACAACACAGAAAAGGAGAGTCTATCCATGGCATTATCACTACTCACTGGGAGCAGTACTAGTGGATAGCCAGGGGAGAGCTGAAAAACTCAGCAGCACACACTCCTTTGTTACAGCCCTGCACAAGAGATAACCTTCGTTATTACCCTAAGTCATCACCAAAAGATTAGGTACAACACCAGGATATGATTGCCATTTTGAACTGATGGACTCTCTAGAACACTAATTTATGAACATAAATATTTTAATCAGAATATTTAAATCAATAGAACATTTATCATATTGATGAATTTTCATTGATGAAATATTTTGCCAATTTAATTGTCAATTTAATTGATTACAATTTGTCACTTTTAATTCCTTGGTAAATTTTCTATGGGCAAATATTTCCAAGCTTCTTTATTAAAATTATTTTTATCAGGATCATTTTTTATACAAACTTTATATTAAGGATTTGGTTCCGTTTTTTTTCCCCTTTCATTTTTTGCCATATTAGAGCTTCTGCCACTGTTAGTGGTTTTATTTTATTGGCCACTATCTTCCAAGTCTAAGGTGGGGGGAAGTATACAGATATAAAGATTTTCAAGACTTGACAATTGCATCATTTTGTTTATAACAAGTTTTCTATGTGTGGTTTTTTGCCACTGTCAGTTTTATTATGTTTATTCCTCACAGTAATATATATTATGAAGTGAAAGCACGACTGAATGTATTACAGCAATGAACAAAGAACATCAGGATAAACACATAGTATCAAAATGCATTGAAATATCTTCAGGATCAAAATGACAGGATTAAAACACTCTGCTTCATGTCAACTTTCTTAATGTAATAAGGCAGTGGATCAAAGACTCTATCTGTGAAAACTTCCTGTCAAAAATGGAATTAAAATAAAATTTGGTATTCATGTATCTCCTTCTTTGATAATGCTAGAAAAATATTATTCGATACTTTAGTAATGCCAAAACACGAAAGCGGTTATCATACGTGAAGGATAATGCTAGAAAAATATTATTCGGTACTTTAGTAATGCCAAAACACGAAAGCAGTTATCATACGCGAAGGATAATGCTAGAAAAATATTATTTGGTACTTTAGTAATGCCAAAACATGAAAGCAGTTATCATACGCGAAGGGCTAGACTAGCAATGAATGAGGATCCAAGTAACTGCTGTTCAAAGGACTCTTTCAATTCAGTAACGTGGGCAACATTAATCTACCTCTTTAACAAAGACAATGCTACAATGCTACATAAAGAGTATTTACTTACCAGATTTTGTTATATGATAAGTTGAGTTCACGTAATTTTGACAGCTTGTCCAATTTCTCAATCTTCCCTATTAGATTATAGCTGAGATTCAGTACTTCAAGTTTAACGCATTTTTCCAAATTTTCAATATACTAATTGGAAACAAATGAATAAATACTTTACATGACAAATTCCTTACATAAAGTACAACATGTATGTATATGCATCAAGGGCTGTTTTGATCAGTCACCAGAGAATAATAAACCCTTCCTGCTCTCCTGGACAATCCTTTGGTACAGCTTCCTTCGACCAGGAATAACAGCTTTCCTTGCCCCTGGATGGACAACACTTCCTATGTATCAAGACAATCAAAACTATTCAGCAAGAATTCCACTTCAACTTTTCTATGCCTCCTCTCCTCCTCCTTTCTTCGAAATTCAGCTAGATACCTATGCTCTTGCATAACCTCATCTACTTCCTCCCCACCCCCCACGGTCTTGCATCTTTAATCTCTTTCACTCCTGGATCTTCCCCTAAGTTTAAGAAGTCACTATCCAGGGGCGCCTGGGTGGCACAGCGGTTAAGCGTCTGCCTTCGGCTCAGGGCATGATCCCGGCGTTATGGGATCAAGCCCCACATCAGGCTCTTCCGCTATAAGCCTGCTTCTTCCTCTCCCACTCCCCCTGCTTGTGTTCCCTCTCTCGCTGGCTGTCTCTATCTCTGTCGAATAAATAAATAAAATCTTTAAAAAAAAAAAAAAAGAAGTCACTATCCAATAGGTACTTACTACATATCAGATGCACCACCAGGCAATGGATACCAGTGAACTAGACAACTTCCCTGCTACAGGAGCCTTTGTTCAACAGGTTTAATCTCCTCTATACAGAACAAATCACCTCATGCTAAACTTGTTTTCCTATCAAGCTATCATTTTAGCTCCTTTATTTGTGATCATGTTCTCACAAGAGTTGTGTACATTTGCTCATTCTGCCTTCCATTTATTCTATTGGTAAGGCAAAATATCTTCTGCTTTTACTATGTATTCAAATAGTTCTCTCCACGATTGCCATTCATCCATCCATTCCACAAACATTTATCAAACATGGATTATCTGCCAGGGGCTGTTCTAGGTACTAGAAATACACTGGTGAGTAAGGAAACCAAGGTTCTTGCTTTCATTCACAGAGAAAGTCAATAAATAAACAACTTTTTCAGACACTGAAGTGTACTAACAAGAAAATAAAGATAATGTGATGTGACAGCATGCAAATCACCAAGGCGGGCAGATTTGTCTGCTGTGTTCACTGCGTAAGCATAAATGCCTGGCACATAGTGGGCACTGAATAAGTATTTGTTGGTGGAAAGAATGAAAGAGAGTCATGGAGAAGGCAGCTAATGGCAACTGGGTGGTAAGAGAAGGCCTCATAGAGGAAGTACACTGAACTGAGACCTTAATAACAAGAAGCCAGCTCTGTGAACATGTGGGGGCAGAGAACAACAAGCAGAGGAGAAAAATACAAAGGCCCAGTTAGTTTGAGAAATAGAAGGGCTTCTGAACTGCCAAATCCAAATGACTTCTAAGTTTTTGTCCTACTTAATGATTCTGTGACATTTTATATCATCCATTCCTGCTTGAAGTTCTCCTTCCTTTGGTCTCCATTCATCATACTCTTAGATCTTCTTGTTCTAATAGCCCCTTCAGATTTCTTCACTGGGTATGCCTCTCCTGTGTGTGCTTTCTCTCTCTCTCTCTCTGACTCCCCTTCACTATTTCTCCTCTTAATTCCAGACATTCTTCTAGGAAGCTCTAAGTTTCCAGAGATCAGAAACTTAGCTTATTTACCTGTGTACTTATTCCCACAGCCTAACATAATGCCTGGCATATAATAACCATACAGTAAATATTTACTACTTTGATTTCATTTTTGCAACTTGTAAACTCCAGAATGTCTCCCTTTTCCTTTTTAATTACACAAGTAAAATATAAATATATTCTAATAAAAACCTCAAATGAAACATAAGAAGCTCTCTTCTTCAAGTTCCTAGGCACCTGTAAAAAAAATCCCACTGATCAAAGGTAACCGTTGCTAAGAGGCTGACATATAAACATCTGTAGCTTTCTATTCATTTACATCCATATATACACATATAGAAAAACAGAATTTTTAGACCTTATTATACAAAATGTTTTAGAATTTTTTTCATTAAATGCACTGCGGACATTGTCCCACATTAAGACATTCTTATTTTTTTTAAGAAACTTGATAGTATTTCATGGTCTACAGCACCATAATTTATTTAACCAATTCCCTATTGATAGAAATTTGGTTATTTCCAATTTTTCTATTTTAAATAATGCTTAATAAACATGACTATATAGATACTTCTGGATACATGTGTATGTAATATCAGTAGAACGGACATCAAGGAGTAGAACTGCTGGGTTAGTAAGTATAAATTCAGTAAGCATAAACTCAATTGCTGGATCAAATAAGTACACGTGAAATTTGGATAAATGCTACCAAACTGTCTTTCTAAATTGCAGGAGCAATGTGTATGTCCCACTAAGACAATATGATAATATCCACTTCCCACACCATTCTGAACACTGAAATAATCCTTTTAATTCTTGACCATTAGACATACAAGAATGATTTTATGGTATCAAACTATTGTTTTCATATTTTTTATATTAATAAAGGTGGATATATTTTCATGCCACTTATAATACTTTTGTGAATGCCCTGTTCATATCCTTTGCACATTCTCCACTGAGTTGTCTCTCTTACTGAATTGTAGAAGCTCTTTATATGGGTACTATTATATATGCTGAAAACACTCCCTGACAGTTTAACTTTTTAAAACATATCTTTCATTAAACACTTTTTAATCTTTATGTACACTAAGTCTGTCAATATTTTTCTTTGTGGTACTAGGGTTGGTGCTCGCTTAAAGGGCTTTCTCAACTCTAAGACTCTAAAATAAACTCTCCTATATTCTTTCCTAATACTTCTATAGCATTTTTGTGGGTTTTGTTCTGGTTTCATTAAATCTTCAACCTTCCGGAACTAATTTTTGTGACTAATGTAGTAGGCATCTAAGTTTATATTTTTTTCCAATTAAAATGTTTAAGTTGTCTTTTACAATGTATTCATGTTGTATAGTTTACGAATAAAGTAATAAACATTCAAGAGCAGAGATCAGCAAACTTTTTCTGGAAAAAGCCACATAGTCAATATTTTTGGCTTTATGGGCCATATAGTCTCTGTGACAACTATTTACCCCTGCTATTGTAGTGCAAAAACAGCCACAGACAATATGTATACAAATAAGTGTGGCTGTGTTCCAATAAAATTTTATTTACAAAAATAGGCAGCAGGCCTGATTTGGCCTACAAGCTATAAGTTTGCCAACCCCATCTCTAGAAAGAATCCAATAATGTATAGAATAATAGGAGCTTATGAATGTGAAGATGTCATACCTCCGATATAGAACTTCCACTGGAAACAATACAAGGTCTGCTACAAATTAGGTGACATTAGGATGAAATGTTACTGTAAATCTAGTATAATCTTTTAATTTTCAGTTTTAAAACAGAAAAATTAAAAAACAATGCTGGTAACCTACCCTAAATTTCTTGCCACCATCTTTAGCAAGTGAAAGGTTCAGAGATTTTACCAAGGCCAAATTGTCCTGTTTAGTAAGTTTTTTAACAAGGGCCTCTGTAATGTATCGGACTCCTGTATGTGAATCGGCTTCTGAAATTACAGAAACAGATTATCATCAGTAGAAGGGACACCTCTGAAAAACAAATTATTTTGATGATATATAACAAAAAAAATTTTTATGACATGCAAATATAAAAACAGCTGGTTAGTTCTAATTGCAATGTTTTAATTATATTTTACTTCATATAGCATTATATTATAATAATTGCATACATATATAGTAATGTAAGTTATACTTTATAAATATTAGCTCTGTCCCAAGCTTGCACTATACGCTTTACACTTACAATTTAATTTGTACAACATTTAAAATAGAAATTACTATTCCCATTTATTTAAAAAAAACTATAATAGTTTGCTCAAGATCTTGTGGCTAGTGATGTGGAAATCCAGGACCTGAACCCAGGCAGAAGAATCCAAAACTTATACTTTTAATCCCATGCAGCATTAAAGTTTTAGCAATATTTTTGATATTAGCTTTTTTGTTTTGTTTTGTTTTGTTTTTAGAGAAGGAGAGAGAGAGAGGGAAAGAGAGAGAAGGGGCGCAGAGGAAAGGGAGAGAGAGAATCATAAGCAGGCTCTACACCAAGAGCAGAGCCCAAAGCAGGGCTGGATCTCACAGCCCTGCGATCAAGACCTGAGCCAAAATCAAGAGTGGGAGGCTTAACCGACTAAGCCACCCAGGCACGCCCTAGTTTTCGGGTCTTTTTTTTACAGTTATCGACTTATTACAGTGCTAAATTACTTACTTTTTTGTTTTGTTTTGTTTTGTTTTAAATAAGCTGTCACTACTCTGGTTGTTTTTGTTTTTTTAAATTCCAATCTAAATTTCAGAAACACTGTAATTCTTAAAAATCCTTTTTTTCTTTTTTTAGTGGTGAAAAACTCAAATTTGTTGTTCTTTTAAACAGAGAATAACACAATATATTTTATAAAGTACTAACTTGATGGACAGCACTCCTGCCCTAAGACTGGACATTGCTGTCAAAGCTTCTCAAAGCCATCTTACATTTTACAAAAGCAGCTGCAAAAAGAAAATTCTTTCTTTGAGTCAGAAAAAATCAATGCTGGGTTCAGATTCAGGCTGTATGACAAAATTTCCCTAAGATTATTTATAATAAATTAATATTACATTTATCTGGGTTCAAAATAAAGTGATTTTTTTCCTTTAATTTGGGCTATTCTAGGAAAGAAAATGACTAATATTCTAAAATATTAATCAAATCAGAGTCAACAGTGTACCAACTGACAGTAAGAGTACAGTCTAAACTCAATTGCTGACAAGGTTTAGTAATAAAAACTGAGCAGCTAGATAGCTGTGACTTCATGACTTAGCAAAGAAATCACATAGTTTTCATTCACATTCAGTCACGTTAAAGGGTCTCTTAGAAAAAAAGAATATATTTCTGAAAACAGATTCCCACATGAACAGACTGCTTTTAAGAAAAAAATAAAAGCAAAACCTTGGAGGAACATATACATGTCCCTTACAGGAACATGATAAGCAGTTTGACCATAAGCAGACTAGAATAGCCCAAGGGTAGATTATATTTTTGTACTGAATTAAGACACTCCACTCTGAAGTGAACAGATATGCTTTTCCTCTAACTAAGAATGATGGTAAATTTGGCATATGAGCTTTAAGGTACTCTCCCGCCACAGGAAATAAAGCCTCCTCTTTCTGGAAATTCTCTTCTCCTAACTCTTTCAGACAGCTTCACCCTCACCCAGAAGCCTTCATCTTCCACTGTCCTTATACACTTCCTGCAGATATAAACAATAGGTCATGTTAGTACGAAGATATATATTTCACTTGGACCAAAAATGTAAGTTTGGTAATTGTCCATCTCTACTCTAGAGTATGTGTTCAATTCTTAGATTAAAAAGCATTACCTTTATGGTCTTGGCTGTCCAAAAGCACCGTGTTTTCATCTGTAATCTCAACTTGTTCACTCCATTGTCCTCCAAAACGAAGACTGTCAGATCCACTTAGAGGTGAAAGTGACCTAGATCTCATATTGGACATAAGGGATGGTGGACTAGGAGAGTGAGGTGATGGTGGCATCTTTGCATTGGAAAATGTTTGCTGAGAACCTTTCTTCATGGCAAGAATAAAGCCAGGTGTCCATCAAAACCTGTAAGAGATTTCGGCATATTTAACAAGGTTAATTTTTTAGAGCTCTCATAACTATTGATCTACTTCTAGAGTTTTTTTAAGTTCTGCACCCAGAGTGGGGCTTGAACTCATGATACCGAGATCAAGAGTCACACATTCTACCAACTGAGCCAGCCAAGCGCCCTTATTTCTAGTGTTCTGAAGATGACAAAGTTACAAACTCAGAGGCTACAGATCCTAGGACCCATACTACTCCAAGCTGATGGGAGCAGACACTGCTTCAAACACTGCTGATCACCTTGCCAGAGGGAAAAGAGACCTCCAAAAGCTCTTGTATTGACACATGCTCCAGCCAGAAATCTCACCTGTCATTTCTCTTCTGTATTGGACCACACTAGTCACAGCACCCCTCACACCCACAAAGGGTCCTAGAATGTAGGAAGCTGGAAATGTTTGGCAACCAGCGGTATTTAATACTGACAATTACTCTCCCCTTCCTGATAAAGTTTCTTCTTTTACTTCTGGGACACCACACTCTCCTGGTATCCTCCTGCCTTTGTGGCCACTCCTCGGCTTCCTTTGCTGGCTCATGTCCTGTATTCAATCTTCAAATGTCAGAGCTCCTCGAGTCTCTTCTATTCTCTCTCCAATCTCACTTTAGACAATCTAATGCACACCCATGACTCCCAATGTCACCTGTATATTGATGTTTATATCTTTAATCCAATCTCTGAGTTCCAGATTCCTGTTCCCAATTGTCTACTTGATATTTCATTGCCATCCTAAACTCAGTCTGTCCAAACTGAATTTATCACTTCCCCCATTCCTCCCACATAGAACAATGCATGAATCCATTAAGTGTACCGCTCCATGAATTTTTATACAGTGAATACAACCAGTATTCAGATCAAGAAACAATATTACCAGAACCCCAAAAGCCACTTTGTACCACCTTCCAGTCATTAGCCCACATACATGGGTAATCGCTACGCTGATTTCTAATGCCAAAGATTTTTTTAACTATTTAAGATTTTTATTTTTAAGTATTTCTACATCCTACATGGGGCTCAAACTCACAACCCTGAGATCAAGAGTCACGTGCTCTTCCAGCTGAGCCAGCTAGGCACTCCATAAGCTATTTTTGAACTATATGTAAATGAAATCATAGAATATTTTTATCTGCCTTGTTAAACATAACCAATTTTGTTGAAGGTTGGGTCTCTCAGAAGGAATGAAAGCACTTATTGATGAAAGGGATCTTAGTCAAATCCCTTTATTTTTCAGAAAAGAAAATTAAAGCCCAGACTGGTAAATGACTAGGTCAGACACAATGCTAGCTATAGTAACGAAGAGAATCAGTCCTCCTCTCTAATTTGTATGTCAAATCACATAACTAATCTAGTAGAATGTAAGTTCCATGAAAGCAGGGATATTGTTCACTGGTTTATTCCAGGCCTAGGGCAGAACTTAGCAGAAAGCAGCTAATTAATTTTATCTAATGAATTACTCATGAAGAACTGATAAAATGCAATTATTTAATACCTTAACAAAAGGATATCTTCTTGTGCAATATTAGTCCTCAACACCAAGAGTCCTAATGTGCAAGGTTAGGTTTATGCAAAACAGATTTTCATGATACACTATGACTTTTACAAGTATAACCATTGCAAAAATCATAAGTTTGACAAACTTTTAGACAAAAAAAAATCTTATAAAATGGATAGGTTTTCAGCAAGGTTGTATTAACAATGATGCTATTTTTGCTCAATATCCATAATCTCCCCTATTCTCCCTTCTTAAAATGTGAAGACAAAACACAAATTAATTTTTAGAAAGGTTGGGGCACCTGGATGGCTCAGTCAGTTGAGTGTCTACCTTCGGCTCAGGTCATGATCGCAGGGTCCTGGGATTGAGCCCGGCGCTTCTCCCCTTCCCTCTGCCTCTTATCCCCACTCATGCTCTCTCTCTTGCTCACTCTCTCTCTCAAATAAAATCTTTAATTTTTAGAAAAGTTATCAATTCAAAGATTTTGGGCAGCCCCAATGTTAATGCTACATAAATTGGTATTAGAATGAGATATTATAATGGTTTGATGTGTGAACACCTTCACAAGTATATAGGTATTATTATACAGGCTGGGATTATGAAGAAATTTATTTGTTAAATGGTTAGAACATATATAATATATGGAAAAGAGAGGCACCATTAATATAGTCAATCAATTAACCAACAATTAACAGATGTAATATCTTTCTATGATGACGTAGTCATTCTAGAAATGCTGATCTTACCCAAAACATGGCTGGAATTCCTCTTTGGCTCCTGCTTTCAGAATTATTTATACATCTCACCAGAAAATCAGACCCATCACTTTAACTACACTTTGTTTTAAATTTCCCAGGTTGAACATTAACTTTACCATCTGTCAAATATTGTGATAAGCTCTTACATGTATCATCACATTAGGAGGATTAAATATAACAATTCCCCAAAATAAGTATTATCATCTCCCCCTTTAAAGATTAAAAGGTTAAGTAATTTGTTCAAAGTCCCATAACTAATTGGTTAATCCAAGGCTTGAATCCTGATCTGATATCAAAGCCCAGATCTTCATTACCATGTCATACTGCTGACTGAGTTTTCTGGAGTCCAGATCATGTTTGATTTGCTCTCTAGAGCCTAGCATGGTGCCTCACACAAAATAGACCAGAATAAATGACACTAACTGACCTTGATCAACAGATAGCATATCCTATAAGATAATTTCTGAGGGAAACACAGAAAATTTAATATAATAACATCACTGAACTCATTATCTAGCTTCTTAAGTGACAAGTTTGAAGAGAACAAAAGTCTGCTACATTTGCTTTTAAAAAGTGATTATTATTTCACAGTTATACATTACAATATGGCCAACTGCCTTGTGCCAACAGTACAGTCCACTTTAAACTGCAAACTTCTATGTGTCTTTACTTTCTCTTTCATTTTTTCATGTTAAACTATCCATATAGATCAGAAAAGCCTCCTCCAATTCATATAACTGCTATTTATGCCAGTGACAATGCTTTTGGTCCTAATTTCCCAAGTGTGGCAAAAACTTCTATTGCTACTATCACACCATTCTGCCATGGAAACAAGTCTCTTAGTAATACTGATTCTGTAAGGGTGTCTCTTTCTAAATAAGAATAATATATACTCAAACTTGAGGATAGCTAAGAGGCATGTGCTTTAAAAATAAAATTGTAAAAATAAGTAAATAAACAAATAAAATTAAATATATTTATTTTTGAATTATATGTAGTTTTCATAAAGGGAGGAGATTAAAAAAATAAAAGAGGGGAGTGTCTGCCTAAAAGCCCATACTGCCCATCTCCTCCCATTAATATATTTATTCAGTAATTCAATTTTATTGAGTAACTTTTATGCACTAAGAACCGTGTCAGGCATTAAAAATAAAACTGAGAAAGCAGTGTTTCTACACTCAAGATACACAAAAGGTTTACATCTCCCTAGTATACATTGTCTTTGCACCAAGTAGTCTCCTTTATAACATCTTATAATTAGAATTAAATAATCATTTGTGCAACAACTTGATTATTACTTGTTTCTATGCTACAAGACAGCAGAGATTCTATTATTTGATGCACAATAAATATTTGTTGAATGAATGAAAAGAGGACTGTACTAAGCACTCTAAAGACATTAGGAAATTTAAATTCTCACACATGAGGTATAAGGTCAGAATTATTAACCTCATTTACAAATGGCAGTGCTTCACTGAGAATTAAGAGCTTGGATTCTGGGACCAAACAGCCCGAGTTCAAATCCTGCTTCTCCACTTACTGACATTAGGCAAACTACTTAACCTCTCTGATCCTCAGTTTCATCTTCAAACAGAAGATGGCTACCTCATGCAAGTTATTTTAAATTCCGAATTAGTTAATACATGCAAAGGGCTTAGAATTGAATTTGACACATAGTGTAGACTCAAAGGTAACCAGCCGTTATTTTTACAAACGAGAAAACATCCTCAGGAAGATTAAGGAACACACCCAAAGTCACAGAGCGGGTTAAGTAACACAAAGTGGCCGAGTCAAAACTTGAACCCAAGTTTTGACATGAAAATTCACCCACCCTTTAACCATTAGACAACAAAATATTTGCTCTTCCATTTAACATTTCTTCCCAATACTTTAACGTTCCTCATTGTCCACGTACTATACTCCATCCGATACCATGACACTCGTGAGAACACCCAAAACGTCCTTTATGCTCGTCATTCCCTACAGACACCTGGCACACTCCAGCCCCTCCCTCCTCCTCTGGGTGGCGGGACCCCCATCCTTCTCGGCGCCGCACCCCAACGTCCACACCTCCCCAGAAATTCTGGTTCTCTACCCCCAAGCGCCCCCGCCATCCCCACGCGTGACCTTCTCACTACTCATCCAAACCTCCCTCTTTTCATCCTCCTCTCCACGCCCGTTCCGGGCCGTCCCCTCCTTCTCATCCAATCCCAATTCCCAGGAACACGCCCCCGTCCCCGCATCCATCTCCAGCCGGCCCACCCCACGCTCGGGCCAGGCCTTCCCGCCTTCGCCGCCGGCCCCCACGGCTCCGCCCGATGCCCGAGAACGGCCTCGATCAGGCCTGGCACTCACCGCCGAGGAGCCGAGCGGAGCAGACCCGCGGGACGAGGCGGGGCGGGAGACGCGCAGCTCCTTTCCTTTAGGCGTCCAGCGACGCGGCAGCCATTTTGTTGTGTTGTGCCGGTTGCCCAGGGGCCCCGCGCGCGGCGTGGGCGGGGTCTGCTGCGGCCACGCCCTCCCGGAGCCGTTGAAGAGGCGGGGCCGGGCTTCCCGCCACTTTTGCCGCCTCTGCCTCGGGTCCTCAGGGACGCGAGGCTTCCTAACGGTGTGGATCCTGTGGGGGGCGAGGTTTTCTGCTGCAGCCGCCGACGAGCCCATCTCCCTTCCCCGAGACTAAGCCGCAGCTGCCTCACGCCGAGGCTCGGACGCGCTCCTGCGGGGTGCCGGGCCACAGGCCGACCTGAGGGACAGACTTCGTGCGCAGCCAAGCTGCCGCCCTTCCGATACTGGCAGCGGCTTCTCCTCCTTGCGCGGCCTGTTTCTGAGGCGAATTCTCGCCTTCAGGGACCAGTGAGGCCGGACGTGGATGAAGTGCTGAGCTTGGACGCGGCTGCCACCTGTGGTGAAGGGAGCCAGACCAGCCTGGAAACCCGGGCAGCGAATGTTCCCGTGGGCTGTGGAGAATATTCCTCTGGTGGGGAACAGAGAAAGAAAAGCAAGAAGCGTCTGAGGAGACTTCAGTTAGGGCTTGCCTGAAAGTGCTGCGTTTCACAGCATCCATCCAGCGGTTAAAGAGAACTTAGAAGATACTGTGAATTTAAAAGCAAAAAACAAAAATGATCCTCTGGGTGCCTGGGTGGCTCTGTCGGTTGAGCTCGGACTCTTGATTTCAGCTGAGGTCATGATGTCAGGGTGGTGAGATCGAGCCCCACGTGGGGCTCCATGCTCAGCGGAGTCTGCTTGGGACTCTCTCTTCCTTTCCCTCTGCCTCCCCCACTCGCTCTGGAAATAAACAAATAAAATCTTTAAGAAAAAACAAAAACATCGTCAAGGACACCTTCCTCCACCCCAGCCTCTCATTTCCCGGCTTATAGCTTGAACCGTGTCACCACCATCAGAGGCTGCACCATCTCCAGAAGTCTCCAATGCAGTCACTACCTCTCTTTAACCATTACCTTCGAATCTTAACTCATTTGCTCAAAAGACCCCCCGTCCCACCACAATGCTTAACTTCATTATGATACTCAATCCCTCATTCTTAACCATTTAACCAAATCCGTTTCTGACTTTATCAGAGAGTTCATGGTCCCATCTTTGTAACAATGTTTTAGAAATTCCCTCTATCCGTGCCTCTGTTTCCTCATCCACAAAATTGGATAATCGTACCTACTTCCTACAGTTTTCCTGATAATTATAAAAATTAATGCCTGTGAAAGAACTTAGAGAAGTGCGGGCCCCAAAGTAAGTTCTCAATATGTTTTATTTATTTTATTTTTAGGCAATGGTTTTCCAGAAGTGATATTTCATCCTAGGCCTGAAAGAGGTCAAGAATTTAGTCAAGGTGTAGGACAGTGGGGGAAGAATTTGCTTGGCAAAGGGAACAACTTGGGCAAACCCCAGGAAAAGGGGAAGAAAGAACATGACAATCAGCTGGTTGTTAAGTTGATCATTATAGTTGGTGCAAAAATCTGGAGTGAAGAAGCTAAAAAGAAGAAGGTGGCAGAGGGGCCATATTATAAGCCACATTGGGCACGTCTAGTTTTTCCTCAAGTCAGAAGTGGATTCACCTCAAGAGAGAGTTTGGGTGACTTCCAACAGGGGGCACTATTCACATTCACATTTACATGAATGGTCCTCTGCACCTGTCTCCCACTATTTATGCCCTTGGAGTTGTAGTAAAGCTGAAATTCCTGAGAAGCTGCAGATTTTAAATTTAAAAGGAAGATGTATCCATTTTTTATTGAGGTTAGATGATATTTGTTAGTTTGGAATGTGTACATTGCTGAAGTTCAGTTCTATCATTTTTTGTTTGTTTTGACATTCATTTCTTTTTCTCTTTTCCACCAGAGAACTGGGTTTATTGTGTGACCTCGCTGCTATGCCTCGCAGTCTGTAATGATATTCAGGTGGGTTCCATTATCAAATCACGGTGTGCTGGTGTAGTTCATTCTCAATGTTATCAAAAATATACACAAAAGGGGTGCCTGGGTGGCACAGCGGTTAAGCGTCTGCCTTCGGCTCAGGCATGATCCTGGCGTTATGGGATCGAGCCCCACATCAGGCTCCTCTGCTATGAGCCTGCTTCTTCCTCTCCCGCTCCCCCTGCTTGTTTTCCCTCTCTCGCTGGCTGTCTCTATCTCTGTCAAATAAATAAATAAAATCTTAAAATATATATATATATATGCAAAATATACAAAAATATTAAAATCCATAAAAAACATACACAAAATCCAGAGGATAGTGCAAAACACTTTTCCTGTGGGTAGTCTCTCAGTCCATATCCAGTTCACCTTGATGGGTACTCTCCAATCACTTACTGACAAATTTTCCTCCTTCATCCAGATATAGTACCCTCTACTAATGTCTAGCATGAGGGTGTTGGACAGACCTCAGGCCTTAGAGATGTCAGAGGGGAAACCTTTCTCTAGGTAATTACACTGTTAACTGCCTCTCTTCGCATGCTACAAGAAACTCCCTCCCCAAAGCAAGAGTGAGAATAGGAAAGGAGTGAGGGTACCTCATTCATTCCACACTAATTTGTATTTAACTCTTAATATGAAGAAGTTGTTTCTCTTCCGTTGCCTTTATAATACAAATATTAGCCATGGTAGAGTGGCTTAGCTGTCCCTCAGTCCTTTCCCAATGATAGCAAAGTTATTTTGTTTGGTTAAACTTGCCTCATGTTTTGAAACCCAGTTTAATGATTTTGCAAATTTGCTTTAGAGGATAATCAGAGGCAGGGATGACAGCTTCCATTACTGCCATTTTTTTCTGTGATTTAAAACTTAACTAAAGAGAGGCCTGGATGGCTCAGTTGGTTAAGCGTCTACCTTTGGCTCAGGTCATGATCCCGGGGGTCCTGGGATCAAGTCCTGAATCGGGCTCCCTGCTCAGCGGGGAGCCTGCTTCTCCCTCTACCTGCTGTTCCCCCTGCTTGTGCGCGTGCCCTTTCTCTCTCACAAATAAATAAATAAAATCTTAAGAAAAAGTTAACTAAATTACAAATGTATTTTAAAATAAATGCTTGTGAAATCTTATTTACATTGATGTAGATGTAACTGGAGCATATCATGCTAAGCGAAATAAGTCAATCAGAGAAAGAATTATCATATAGTTTCACTCACGTGGAATTTAAGAAACAAAACAGAGGATCATAGGGGAAGGGAGGGAAAAATAAAATAAGATGAAATCAGAGAGGGAAACAAACCATAAGAGACTCTTAACTATAGGAAACTGAGGGTTGCAGGAAGGGAAGGGGTTTGGGAGATGGAGTAACTGGGTGATGGGCATTAAGGAGGGCATGTGATATAAGGAGCACTGGGTGTTATATGCAATGGATGAATAACTGAACTCTACATTTGAAACTAATGATACGCTATATGTTAACTAATTGAATTTAAATAAGTAAAAAAATAACAAAAAATAAAATAAAATAAAATAAATGCTTGTTTTTTTAATGTCACAGAGTAAGGTATAATTTGCAATATAAAATCATGTACTATGTCTAGATGCAAATTTTATATTAGATACTTACAAATATTGATGTGTGAAAATAACCTAAATGTATAAAATAATATAGGATGACCTGTCTGCAAAATACCAAATTCCTTGGGCTTGGTTTGCAAAACCATTGATAATCTCTTCTCAATGTACTTGGTTCAATTTTGTTTTTATTGTTATTCATCTCTCCTTACTTTCCATTCTATTTGTTTTGTCTATATATATTAAAGCCCTATTATGTGCCAGATTTGTGGGAATGCAGTGGTGAATGAGATAGACACAGTTTTTACCCTGAAGGAGATTGCAGTCTAGTGGGAAATACAGAAAAGTAAGACACTCTGATAATGGAATAAAATTAGAGACTTGGTGGTGTTCCATGTGAATCCGTGAATGGGTTGGGTCCGGATGGGAAGGCCTACAATATCCAGTGATTTATAACAAGCCTATCCAGGTTAACCTTGGGCTGTTTCCAGTGCCAATGTTTGTAATGACACCAAGACTTGAAGAATTTGAGGCCTGCCCTGTGAGTTCAGATGTAAAGGCCAGGACCAGACTTTTGTGCTCAGGTCCAAACCAGACCCCACTCAGGCAAAACTTGAACCCCTCTGTCTCTGAACTGTACCACCTGAATGGAGACTGTTATCTATCATTCACCTCTTTAGGGTTGGAGTGGCTCTCCCAGGTGACCAGAGAATATTTAAGACCAGAACAGCCTCCAAATGCTACTGGCTTGTATCTAGCTTTGAAATATTTTAAGCTTTAAATTCCTGTAAATTCCTTCCTAATTTTAAAGTTTTTGTAAGTTAACATTTCGAATTTCTACAAAAGGGAAACCCTTTCTTTCAGAAGCATTCCAGCTAATAAATATAGATGAAATGCCCAAGTTAGGAAATTGCCATTTTGCAACCCGTAACATATTTGATTCAGACACAGATCATCAAGAGATGTTAAAACCATTATATGAAATATAGTTGGGGAATAAGATATTCACTTGGTCTCAAAATATCACCCTATAGATATCATCAAAAGGGAATAAATTCAGGATAACAGCAGAAAGGAAAATGAACTAGAGATAAATTTCTGGAAGAAGGAAAATACCATATTTGTATTGATAGGTGAATCAGAGATGAGGATTGACAGTCCATATAAAACTTAACCAGATTCTTTTCAACAGATCTATGGAATGTAAGAACTAGAGAGAATCTCAGGGTTCAGTCATATCATCTAGCTTACCTCCTTCAATTTACAGTTAACATTATCATCATCTTTCAGTCTTAAAAGATAAAGTTATTTTCTTACGTAGAAATGGCCAGGCTCTACTGTTAAGTCATTGGCTCAGGGCTGCCTGGCAAGGGCACAGCCTCGGCTCGAAAGCTAACGTGGGTCTTGAAAGCATTAACAACTGGAAGCTATTAACTAATATGCTCCTTGTAGCTGGAGGTCCTGGCCTTTCGTCATTATTTCTTTTTTTTCCCCTTTTATGTCCTTTCCAGATATAATAAACTCTTTATTAGTATTAATGCTAATCACCACTATAACCAATCAAAAACCATACTACTGAGTTCTTGTCTTCTCAATGCCCCATGGAGACTTAAGCATTTTTAGCCAGCCTCTTATTACGGTTTCCTAGTGGCTCAAGCATAGCCTATTGAGGCTGAACCCAAGGAAAGAAAGGCAATGTCTATTGTCAGAATTATCTTCCCATCTCCATGTAGCTTGACGCAGGAACTTGAACTCCTCTTAAATACTTCTTGTAATAATTTCTGAGGCCCTCCTTAGTAATTATGCCTTAGGTGGCCTTCACTTAGGGTAATGCTTAGGTACCAGCTGGTACTCTAAAAAGGTGAAAGAAAAGAGACCAAACTGAATCTTAGCAGATGGTCTCATAGAAGAGAATCTACTTCTAGCACAGTGGTTTAGCCTTGGCTGTATATTTAATTATCAGAGGAGCTTAAAAATACTCATGCCTGCCCACCGCACCCCACTCAGAGACCTTGATTTAATCAGCCCATGGTATGGCCTAGGACTCAAGATTTTTAAAAGCTCCCCGAATGACTTTAATGTGCAGACAAGACTCAGAACGACTACCCTAGTTGGTGGTGGAAACTAAAGAAAGAAGCATCATTTGACAAAATCAGCATGTGAGTTCTTAAATTTGTTCAGTTCCTTTGTTCGGTAAATACGGCAAATATGACTCAACCCTGCTGCCAGACATGACTACATTTCATTAAGGGAATCCAGACAAGTAGAGTATAAAAAGAGATTGGTGGAATTGTATAGGAAGTGTTGAAACTCAGTAAGAATAGGATCTTCAGTGCACACACAGAAAGAAGCATTTATTCTCTTCAAAGTAGATTAAGGAAGATATCTTAGAAAAAAGGGTTTGTAAACTGAGACCTGAGGACAACCAATGGGAATTACTCACATGAGGAAGTTGGGAAGAGCATCTAAGGCAAAGGAAATAGGTAGCCTGTCAAAGACCAAAGATACTTGAGAGAGCAACATCAGGAAACCAGAAATTCATCAGTAGGGCTAGAGCACAGTTGGAACAATAAAACTAGGTGCCACAGCCAAAGAGGCTAGATGAGCCATATTAGGTGTTAAATCTGTAGATCAGTTTGGGGCATATAGCAACATTAATGTTATTAAGTCTTCTGACTCATAAACATGGGATGTCTTTCTATTTATTTAAGTTTAATTTCTTTCCACATGTTTTGTAGTTTCCAAAATATAAATTTTATGCTTCTTTCAGTCTTTTTCTAAGTACTTTATTTTCTTTGATGCTATTTTAAATGGAAGTGTTTTCTTAATTTCATTTCAGTTTAATCATTGCTGCTGTATAGAAATACAATTGACTATTGTATATAGATCCAGTATCTTACAACCTGGCTGAACTTATTTCTTAATTTTAATGTTTTATTTTTTGTTTTTTTTTAATGGATTCCTTTGGATTTTCTATATACAACATCATGTCATTTGCAAATAGAGATAGTGTCACTTTGTCCTTTACTTCCTTTTATTTATTTTTCTTACCTAACTGTCCTGATTAGAACTTCTGGTATAATGTTGAATGGAAGTGGGAAGAGTAGGCATCCTTGTTTTTTTCCTGATCTTAGGAGGAAAACATTCAGTCTTTTACTGTTGAAATATGATGTTAACTGTGGATTTTTCTTAGATGCTGTTATCAGGTTGAAGAAGTTCTTTTCTATTTCTAGCATGTTGAGTGTTGTTTTGTTTTGTCTTAAATCATGAAAGAGTATTGAATTTTGTAACATGCTTTTTCTGCATCTATTGAGATGACCATGTGGGTTTTATTCTTCATTCTGTTGTTATGGTGTTTTACATTAATTAATTTTGGGATATTAAACCAACCTTACATTCCTGGGATAAATCCCACTTCCTCATGGTGTATAATCTTTTTATATGCTGGACTTAGTTTGCTAGTATATTGTTGAGGATTTTTGCATATATTTTCATAAATGATATTGGTCTCTAATTTTCTTATGATGTCTTTGGTTTGGGTATCAGGATAATACTGGTCTGATAGAATGAATTGGGAGGTGTTCCCTCCTCTTCTATTTTTTGTAAGAGTTTGAGAAGAATTGGCATTAATTCTTCTTTATATGTTTGATCAAATTCACCAATGAAGCCGTTGGACTTGGGCTTCTCTCTGTGGGTAGTTTTTATTTATTTATTTATTTATTTATTTATTTATTTATTTATTTATTTATTTTTTAAGATTTTATTTATTTATTCAACAGAGATAGAGACAGCCAGCAAGAGAGGGAACACAAGCAGGGGGAGTGGGAGAGGAAGAAGCAGGCTCATAGCAGAAGAGCCTGATGTGGGGCTCGATCCCATAACGCTGGGATCACGCCCTGAGCCGAAGGCAGACACTTAACCTCTGTGCCACCCAGGCGCCCCTGTGGGTAGTTTTTAAATTGCTAATCGAATTCCTTTACTTATTAGAGGTCTTTTCTGATTGTCTATGTCTTCTTCAGTCAATTTTAGTAGTTTATGTATTTCTAGGAACTTTTCTATTTCATCTGTTTTTTAATTTCATCTGTTGGCATACAGTTGTTCATAGTATTCCCTTATAATCCTTTCCATTTGTGGAATATTAGGAATAATGTCTTCTCTTTCGTTCATTATTTTAGTAATTTGAGTCTTTTTTCTTAGAGAGCTTAGCTAAAGATTTGCTAATTATGTTGATCTTTTTAAAGAACCAACTTTTGGTTAGGTTGATTTTCTCTATTGTTTTTCTATTCTCTAATTCCCACTGTAATCCTTATTATTTCCTTTCTTCGACTTGCTTGGCATTTAGTTTCCTCTTCTCTTCCTACTGTCTTAAGGTGAAGGTTAGCTTGTAATTTGATATCTTTCTTCCTTTTTTTTAAGGTTTTATTTACTTAAGAGAGAGAGAGAGTGCACGCCCTCAATTGCATAAGCTGGGGGAGAGGCAGAGGGAGAGCAGGTTCCCTGCTGAGCAGGGAGCCTGACGAGGGACTGGATCCCAGGAGCCTGGGATCATGACCTGAGCCCAAGGCAGATGTTTAACCAGCTGAGCCAGTCAGGCACCCCAAGATCTTCCTTCTTTTTTAACATAGGTGTTTATAGCTACAGAATTTCCTCTAAGCACTGCTTTCCTTGCATCCCAAATATTATGGTATGTTGTGTCTTCATTTTCATTCATCTCAAAGTTTTTTTTCCAATTTCCTTTGTGATTTTCTTTCTTTGAACCATTGGTTATGTATTAAGTTTAAGATGCCAATTAGATATCCAAGTGGTGATATGAGTAAGGCAGTTAGATCTACAACTCTAGGGCTTAGAAGAGTGGTCCAGGGAATGAAATTTAGGTGTGTTGATGTTATAGGCAGTATTCAAATCCATGTGATTGCATGAGATTGCTTAGTGAATGAATGTACGTTAAAAAATAGAAAAAAGCCAGAACCCTGGGGCACTCCCACATTCAAATATCAATTGAAGCTATAAATTCGGAAGTCATCAGTAGAGAGATGGTCTTTGAAATAATGACTTTCTTGTTTGTGAACTAAGGGAACTTAAAGTAGCCAAACAGCTCAAGTGAAGAGCCTGCTGAATTCTGTATCTTTGATAGGGACACAAGTAAGTACTTTCCACATTCTCCCTTTAAATGCTAAAGCATACAGCAATCTGGTGAGTCTCAACCCGGGACCCTTTTGCCCTGCTTCCCACCAGGGTACATTTGGTAGTGTCAGGGACATTTTGTTGTCCTGGCTGGAAACATTCTACTGACATCTAGTGGATGGAGGCCAGCCATACTGCTAAACAGCTTACAATGTACAAGGCAGCTAGCTGCCCTTTACAGTCATTCTGCCCAAGATGTCAGTAGTGCTGTGGTTAAGAAACGTTGAGATAACTCCACTTGTATAATTTTTCTTCCCATTTGTCACAAGGTTGAGGGAGAAAACTAAAATTTCAGTATTAGGGAATATCAAATGTTTGTGGCCTGTTTAAGAAGGACTGATATAGTGTGAAATTTGAGCAGACACTTTTTTGGCTCCAAATCTTTGTCACTGTGTTTATTTCTTCTTGGTGATAATGTGAGTCCGTGCGTGAGACTGAGTACAAAACAAGTAACACAAGTTGTTCTTTTGTGGCCTAACTATTGAAGCCTATGTGAAAAGAAGACATGTTAAACATGCCGTTGAAATGAAGTATTTTTTTTTTCTTTTGGATGGCTTCAGTTACTGAGTTAGTTGGCCAAAAATTAAAACAGAGCTAAAATCACTCTCATCTCTGGGGTGCCTGGGTGGCTCAGTTGTTAAGCGTTTGCCTTTGGCTCAGGTCCTGATGCCAGGGTCCTAGGACCCTACTTTGGGCTCCCTGCTTCGCTGGGAGCCTGCTTCTTCCTCTCCCACTCCCCCTGCTTGTGTTCCCTCTCTCGCTGGCTGTCTCTCTCTCTGTCAAATAAATAAATAAAATCTTTTTTTAAAAAAATTACTCTCATCTCTGATAAGAGTGTTTTTGACACTGTTGGTCTGAAAATATTCTGGACTGGATCTATGCAACTGCAATCTTAAGATCCTTTTACATTTAATCATACTTTTCAGTACATTGTTGCTTACTAATTTTCCTATCATTGCTCCTGCTTGACATGGTTTAGAATTCAGTTAATGGTTTAAATATTAGCTTACTGGTCTCTGTTCAGAAGAATATGTGGCAATAGCACATATGTCTGCAACATCACTTCCATGAGAATGTTCATTAACTACTCACACAAGTCCATCAGTCCCAACAAAATTATAAAGTCAAGCATTGCAGTTGTAAAGCTCCTGCTTAACACATTATCAAAATCTAAAACTTTTATGGTAGATCAGTTTTTAAAGTTGCTGTCGTGAATGAACGTTTGACATTTCAGTATTTCGTGAATTTCTGCTTGCATTTTACCTTAGAGAACAATTTCACTAATACTTTGCATAAAACGTACTACCAATCTATTCTTTTCATGGAACAAAGAGCATTAGTAGGTCGTAAAGAGATGGCCAACATCCCCAGGGTCAGAGCAGCAAGGTCAAATGTCCTTGTTTGTTTCCCATTGCATACAAAATGAAGTTCAGATTCATTAACATGGCATTCAGGGCCATACACAATTGACCCTGAACCTACCTTTCAATAATATCTTCTTTGGCCCACCTAATCATTCATTCATTCATTTGGCAACAACTTGTTGAGAGTCTAAGCGTCATTTAGGCACTGTAATAAGTTCTGGGGTATATCCCCATTGTATATGTTAGACCCACTACCTGTCCTCATGGAACTTAAAGCCTCGAAAGAAGAACAGTCAAGTGAAGACGCAATTACAAATCCCAATAACCTAACCCCTAGCCATCCCAACTATACCTAGAGACTTGTAGTTTAGGATGGGACCAGGCATGCAATTGAATGCAGATTTGAGAAAGCCTAAGACAGCAATAGCTTCATAGCTCCCTTGGCCATGTCATCGACACTGGTGGATCATTTCTAGTCCTAGAGTCCCTGGGAACATCTCAGCATTTGGGAAGTTGCCTTGGGATTTTAGACCTGCTCTGAAGTGGATCAGTACAGGCCTCATGGGCCTCAATTCTAACCAGACCCATTCCAGGGAAGCTTCAGAACCATTTCCATATCTGAGACATTCTACACAAGGTCCAGGACGATAGTCCCTTCCCATGCTCTGTAAATTTAGAATGTAGAACCTGAGACAGGAATGCAGTCTCATGCAAGTGGGTTTGTTGCAAGACTTCTCTAGAGAGAAACCTGTAAGCCGTGAGGGAAGCTGCACAGGGCAGGGCAGGAGCTAAGCAAAGACGTGGTGTCAACTGAGGTCTAGCTTTAGCCTTATCCCACGGGGTGGGGGTGGGGGGCTCTCTAGCATGCATGGTACCACAAAGTTGTCCCACCTTGAAGCAAGGGAGCGAGGCAGTTGTGCCCCCAGAATCAGTCTGTTATTGACTATGGACCAATCCTAGAGAGAGGACCTAACTTCCCAAGCATTTCTGGACAAGCTGTCTGCCATGGCTGAGGTCAATTACCTGGAGAAGCGGGAAACTTTAGCAGGCAACACTCACAGTATTTATAGGATGGGTGCACCAAACCCAGTAAAGGGGGTCTGGTCACGGCATCAGCTGCATCTACTACACCCAGAAAATGTGCAAGACCAGAGCAGCTTCCAAGTGTTTCGTGTCTGTGTCCAGCTTTGAAACATTTTTCTAGACGCTCCCATTTGGGGGTCTTCTCTGATTTACTCATCAAAATCTGCTTTATACTTCAAATCCCAAAATTACCAATGGACCTTAAAAGGTTGTGATTTAAATTATCAGACTTCCTTCTCAGTGATCCCACTATCTAATGTTAATAATTAACCTGAAGACTAATTTAACCAAATTCTTCAAGCTGAGTTTACAAAAAGGAGGGCAGTTTCAAGAAAGGTTCTGTCAACAGTTTAATGCTACCCCAGCCATGAACATTTTTAATCTGTATTTTTTTCTACTTGGGAAAAAGTTGGGTACAGGAGCAAACATAAGTGATCCCATTTTCATTTGTAATGTATTCTGATTATAATTTAATAGAAAACAGAACTCAATCACTGCCACATGAAATTTTCTACTTCTGAAAACTGCAGTTGAATTTCTTCTTTTCTCTATTGTCCAATGCCGTTACTCTGCTTTCTACATGAGTACTTTGTAAACAATGTATGACTTGAATTCTAAAACTTTGTATTTTTCCCAAGCTGGTAGCCTTGCTCTAGGGAAGAGTAACTTACTGATTGATATTTTGGTTAAAAATGGATTCTTTGAAGGACTGAAGCATAATCCCTCTTTGCATTTCTTATAGAGGACTCTATTAAACATCCCCAGGCTGCAACTGATCAAAACCACTTCCATGTGCCCCCTTGAAATCTTATCCTTGGGATGCTTTCAGGAAGCTATCCTAGCTTTATCATAGATAATAAAATTTTGAGAAATAAAAAATATGTTGTTAGGTGTAAGAAACATTGCTAATTCAGTTGATTCTCCTAATGAGAAAAGTGTTTTTAAAATTATGTTTTATTAACAGATTGACTATATTTTACTGTTTCAACAGGTGTGTTGTCTCAGCATCTACGTTATTCTATGTTGGAACCTCTGAAAATGTAGTAATTCAAGTTCATGGATACACAGACTCATTTGCTGTGACCACTGCTATTAAAAGTTATCCTGACAATAGTTTTACATATTCTTTTGGCCAAGGTAATTTATCTCCAGGAAATAAACTCCAAAGTTCTGCAAACTTAATGGTATGTATTCTTATAATAGTTTCTTTAACATGCCAAATATTTCTTTGTAGAACACACATTGATCCTTTTTACATATGTGGGTGTAAAAATGTGTTACCTCATACTATTAAGTGCATTTACTAGTTGATAAGAGATAAATGCCATATGTTTATAAAGGTGAGTAAGTGGGAAATGTTAAATACAGAATCCGCTTTTGATTTGGGGGCAATGTAAAGAAATGTAAAAGTTTGAATGAAGCAGATAAAGGTTATTAAGGTGAAAGGATTTGATGACATGAGTTGAAAATGAAGTTAACCAACATATATACCTGTTTAAAAATTGCAAGATGAATACAGTAGTCCCCTCTTATCAGCTGTTTCACTTTCCATGGTTTCGGTTAACCATGGTCAACTGTGGTCCAGAAGCAGATGATGTATCATTAGAAGGTCAACAGTAGCCTCACACTATGTTGCAATGCCTGTGTCATTCACCTCACTTCATCTCATCACATAGGCATTTTATCATCTCATATCATCACAAGAAGAGTAAGTACACTAAAGTAAGATATTTTGAGAGAGAAAAATAGACCACATGCACCTAACTTTTATTATGGCATATTGTTATAATTATTCTATTTTATTATTATTAATTTCTTGCTATGCCTAATTTATAAATTAAACTTTATCATAGGTATTATGTATAGAAAAAACGTATATATAGTGTTTGGTACTATCAGTGGTTTCAGGCACCCACTACGGGTCTTGGAATGTATCCCCCATGGATAAAGGGAGACTACTGTACTAGAAAGAGATAATTTATATACTTAAATTTTATTTATTCAGAGGAAAAAGAGAGGAAGAGAAAGACATAGACATAGGTTTGACTCTGTTGATCTAAAACATTCAAAGAAGTGAATGGAGAAAAATTTGAACATTTGTTTTCCTAAATTATGTACAGCATTCTAACCTCTTTGTTTTCTACAAAAATTAGTTTTTTCCTAAAGTATGTACCTATCATAGGCTTTTAGTACTTTCTGTTTGGACTTTAATCAAAGTTTTTTTCAAACAAATTTGTGAACAATATTTAAGGAAAACTACAGACGTGTCCGCAATTACTATAAAACTTACTGACCATAAGCAAAATATTTGAAGAGTGCTACATACTAATTATATAATGACCAATGGACATGAAAAACATTAGCAAAAGAAAGGTTTCAAAGTATAAGTCCATATAGAACTATAAATATGAGATATTTTGTTCATTTATACTACCATGTGGTGAGTCATTTAATCCTCCCATTCTCCCACCCCTCCATTGCTGATAAGCTTTTGATCTTTCTTAATGACTTGGTTATTTTGTCTATTAAAAATGGAATTTTTTTGGTGATTGTCATTTTTAATAGACATTAAATATGGATCAATTTTTTGAAGTAATTATCTCAAACTGTATTTGATAAGAAGCCAAAATACAGATGTGTTCCTTGAAAAATATATTTACTGTTTTATTTTACAAAATTTTCATGTTTGTTACATGTAAACAATTCAAATCACTTTCATAGCTAACTAAAAGACAAATTCTTTTGCTATTTTAAGATTATTATATAATATTTCCTTTGTTAACTTTTTTTTAACAGATACAACCAAAAGATTTATCTGGAGGACCAAATTCAGTTTCATACGTATATTTAGAAGTTGTATCTGATCATTTTTCAAAAGCAACAAAAATTCCACCATGTTATGACAATGGATTTCTCTTCATTCAGACAGGTGTGTTTGCAATTCCGATGAGTCAGGTATAATAAAAGGGGAATTTTAATTTCTGGGAACAAAGTAGGATGACCAATTAATGGTATTGAGACCAGTGGCTTATCTTTGGCGGACAAATTGAAGTTAATTCCCAACTTTATACCATGCACAAAAATAAAAGAGTTGACAAACTAAAGGTTAAATTGTACATTATAAAAACAAAGAATCAGCAGAATATGAGCATAATTTGGTGGTAAGAAGGACCTTTCTTAGAATGATGCCAAGTCTTCTTTCAAAATGGTTTTTAAAAAAACTTGAAGTGAACTTAAAGTTAATACAAGAACCTGAATTTTAACTTGAAAAAAATCTCATTTTTATTCTCAATATCATCTTTTACAAATAATATTTCAATTTCATGTTAACAAGGAAAATTGTGAACCAGATTGCAAAAATCCACCTAGCAATGTTTGTCTCCCATGTTTCCATTGGAAATGGTTTCAGTCTTCTTCCAGTAAATTTCCTCTTACAAATTATCTCAAGGGAAGGAAGGCAGGTGGGCTAACAGGTATACCGAATGCAGCAGCACCTTATGGATTGCCATTAAATATGATGGCAATGGTAATGATGCTAATTAGGTGACTGAAGATGGAGGTCACCTCCATAATTTTAGCAACAGGACAAGCTCCCTGCCAGTACACATTAACTGCTCCTTAGACACTCAGAACTCTTTCTTGGATGCCTGATCAGAAAATCACTATGTATCCAAGGAGGGATGTCCTGCCTATGAGACTCTCACCCTTCTATGCACTCAAGTACTTACTGCTTTGAGGTATGCAGATTCTTGCCTGTGTCTTATCTATTAGAGAATGCTTCATTGGGTCTGTTGACACAATTTACTGCTTACATATTCTTACTCTATTCTATAATAATCTCAGATATCAGAAAGCTGCATCTTTCTTATCTATCAGTAGTTTAAAAATATAAAAGGCTTAGTGAAAATACTTAATGAGTTCAAACATATTTTAAATGCATAAGAGAAATATTTAAAAGAAACCACTCAGGAAATTTTTGATGAAAAGAACATTTTTTTCACTTTAATATAAAGTTCACATCCAATATTCTAATTCATCTTCTTTTTTTTTTCTTTTTAAAAAGTAAGTTTTACTATATCCAATGTGGGGCTTGAACTCATGACCGCAAGATCAAGAGCCACATAACTGAACCAGCCAGGAGCCCCTAATTCATCTTTTCCTTTAAACTTGGATTTTATGTTTGGGCTTTAAAATTTTTATTTTACATTTCATGACCCTCATGTTACAAGGTTATTAATAATATTGTCAGATCATTTAGAGTTGCACAGAGTTTCTAATAATGACAACTTTTTTTTCTTATAGTAAAAGTTAGAATTGATTCATTGGATGAAGACCTAAAATCATCACAAAGAGAAGCTACCTTACCTTTTATAGTGAGTATGCCTTTAATTTAAATCAAAATTTAACCTTGGCATTTTCATTATATGAATAGTTTTCATCAGTATAACACAAGTCAAGTGTGGCATTAATTTATTCAATATTAAATAGCAGCAGACATTTATTTAGCACCTTTTGTGGGAACAACCTGGTAATTTTATACTTCTGTTATCCCAATTGATAATTTTTGTGTGTAAATTAAATGTTAATTGAAATACATTTTAGATGGCTCCATTAAAGGACGCCCTTTAGTGACTCCATCTCCAAAGTGGATGTAGTTAATTAGTTTGTATCCTCTTGCCATCTACAAAGAGAATAGGCAGATGCAGATGTAGTGAGGGTTACAGAAGTGTAAATTGTGGTGCCTATGAGAAGTGCATGGCATGCATTATATCTTCACAACCTTCCTATACAATCCACATAATTCTTATCTCCTTTTATGGATGAAAAACCTGAGGATTAGAGAAGTTAAGTAACACTGAGATCATACTGATGCTAATGAGTTGAATCAGGATTCAAGCTCAGGTGTCTGTTTCCAGAACCTCAGCATTTAGACTCTCTTGGTTTGTTTAGGGGGGTTAGGGGGAGTGTCCCTCCATGAGCATTTGAGTTCAGCAGGCCTGACAAGGATGGGTAATACAATAAACAAAGTAAGGGATGATGTAGGACCAGTAGTAGGCCAGTTTGAACAGGAGGCAAAGCCAGAGAAGATTACTAAATTATTCTGGAGGGACTTGGGGAAGGGGTGAAGGCTGGTCCTGAGCCTGTTTTTATAAGATGTCGTGAAGCTTGAGAGATGTATAAGGTAAATGGATACATTACACATGTCAAACACTAAAGGCCAGACCTGGCACTAAGTGGGTACTTGAAAAGCGCTAACATTTACTAGCATCACCATCATCATCATCATTGATGCTGAGTTAAGCATCGGTGTTTTACATTTTTTGACACTGTCTTTTCTAGGTCAGAACTAAGGCCTTCCAGAAGAATATCGGGCCAGAAGAGATGATCAAGCAGTGGCCTACTCATCACATAGCCGAAGTCTCCTTTCCCTTAGCTGGGCAGGCAGTTACAAGAGTTTGCTTGTGGGAGAACATCTTGGCTTACTATTTATAACTATGTAACCTTAGCCAAGTTAAATGGAGACAATTTCTCTCTGATCTGCTCTTATAAGAATTGAATGAGATCAGGTAGGTAAAGCACTTAATTTAGGAGGAACTCTTTTATAAACGGTAAAAGCTCTTTTTCCCAAAGCCACACTCTGACCTAGGCTACACAGAAATTATAATCCTTTAATGATGGCAAAATGAGTTTCTGAAA
The DNA here is from genome assembly GCF_024610735.1 of Ursus americanus. Taxonomy (NCBI): domain Eukaryota; kingdom Metazoa; phylum Chordata; class Mammalia; order Carnivora; family Ursidae; genus Ursus; species Ursus americanus. The sequence continues at coordinate 13,505,777 of NC_142144.1, forward strand.
ATTGAACTCTTTTGGGAAGTCCAAAAGACTGGAAGAGATGGGGTTTCTATTCTGTGGTCCAGTAGCCTTGTCACTTCATGATGCTGCCTTTTGGTTCTAGCCCTGGCTCTGCCCCTTAGCAGCTGTGCCCAGTGGGACAAATCTCTTCCCCTCTCTGTATTGCCACTTCGTTCTTTCTAAATGACAGAGAAGGACAGGACCAATTCTAAAGTCCAATTCAGTGGTTTTTGAAAAAACAGGAGGGCAACCTAAACGGAAGCTGTTGCTCTTCTATTCACCTGCTCAGGCTTTGTACTGACTGGCTTGACTGACTTGGCTAAGTGAGTGTCCAGTGGAAAGTGGTAGTTTTGAAACCAATCCTATCCCATGAAAACATGGTCTCAATAAAGAAGTCCCAGGGATGTTACTGGAGAAGAGGTGAGATTTAGGTGGTCATGATGACTGTCTTCAAATATTCAAGAAAGTGGTGATTATGTGACTTTTTCTGCACAAGGGGATTAATTCTGAGTACCCATAAGGGTACCAGTAATAGGAGTCACTTTCATTTAGAAGTTGTCAGGAAGGTTTCCAGCAATTAGAGCTCTCTGAAATGGTACAGGCTGCCTGAGGAAGAAGCAGCTTCCCATTCTGGTAACTGTACCAGCAGGAGCTGGTCGACCACCAGTGCTCGAAGGGGTGGAGCAGGGGGCACCAGGGAGGAAGCTGGACCAGAGCCTAAGTCCAGCGCCGAGACTTTGAATCTGTACTTGGCTAAGAGCAGTTGTATTATTATCTCAGCATCCACATTCAAACACCCAATGGTCCAGAAGTGCTATTATGATGGAGCCCGTAAAAAGGAGGAGGGCTGTGAGTGGAGAGCTGCGAAGATTACGCTTAGTGAGAATTGTTCCAGAGCTTCCTCTCAGTGTCCTCAACTGGCAAATCAACTGTGAAATGAGACTTCTCACACCTGTGTAACGGTTGGAAGACAATGGTATGTGTAAGCACTCCTATTTTTTAAATTTTATTTATTTTAATTTATTTTTTTATTATTAACATATAACATATTATTTGTTTCAGGGGTATAGGTCTGTGATTTGTCAGTCTTACACAATACACAGCGCTCACCACAACATATACCCTCCCCAATGTCCATCACCCAGCTATCCCATCCCTCCTACCCCTCTCCATTCCAGCAATCCTCAGTTTGTTTCCTGAGATTAAGAGTCTTTTATGGTTTGTCTCCCTCTCTGGTTTCATCTTGTTTCATTTTTTCCTCTCTTCCCCTATGATCCTTTAACTTGTTTCTCAAATTCCACGTATCAGTGAGATCATATGATAATTGTCTTTCTCTAATTGACTTATTTTGCTTAGCATAATACCCTCTAGTTCCATTCATGTCATTGCAAATGGTAAGATTTCATTTTTGATGGTTGCATAATATTCCTGTGCGCGCGCGCGCGCGCGTGTGTGTGTGTGTGTGTGTGTGTGTGTGCGCGCGCGCGCGCGCACACACACACACACACACACACACACACACATACACACACCACATCTTCTGTATCCATTCATCTGTCAATGGACATCTGGGCTCTTTCCATAGTTTGGCTATTGTGGACATTGCTGCTATAAACATTGGGGTGCAGGTGCCCCTTCGGATTACTACATGTGTATCTTTGAGGTAAATACCCAGTTGTGCAATTGCTGGATCATAGGATAGCTCTATTTTCAACTTTTTGAGGACACTCCATACTGTTTTCCAAGTGGCTGCACCAGCTTGCATTCCCACCAACAGTGTAAGAGGGTTCCCCTTTCTCCGCATCCTTGCCAACATCTGTCGTTTACTGACTTGTTAATTTTAGCCATTCTGACTGGTGTGAGGTGCTATCTCATTGTGGTCTTGATTTTTATTTCCCTGATGCCGAGTGATGTTGAGCACTTTTTCATGTCTCTGTTGGCCATTTGGATGTCTTCTTTGCAGAAATGTCTTGTTGTGTCTTCTGCCCATTTTTTGATTGGATTATTTGTTCCTTGGGTGTTGCGTTTGATAAGTTCTTTATAGGTTTGGATACTAGCCCTTTATCTGATTTGTCATTTGCAAATATCTTCTCCCATTCTGTTGGTTGTCTTTTGGTTTTGTTGACTGTTTCCTTTGCTGTGCAAAAGCTTTTTATCTTGATGAAGTCCCAATAGTTAATTTTTCCCCTTGCTTCCCTTGCCTTTGGCAATGTGTCCAGGAAGAAGTTGCTGTGGCCAAGGTCGAAGAGGTTGCTGCCTTTGTTCTCCTAAGGATTTTGATGGATTCCTGTCTCACATTTAGGTCTTTCATCCATTTTGAGTCTATTGTTGTGTATGGTGTAAGGAAATGGTCCAGTTTCATTCTTCTGCATGTGGCTGTCCAATTTTCCCAACACCATCTGTTGAAGAGACTGTCTTTTTTCCATTGGATATTCTTTCCTGCTTTGTCGAAGATCAGTTGACCATAGAGTTGAGAGTCCATTTCTGAGTTTTCTATTCCGTTCCATTGATCTGTGTGTCTGTTTTTGTGCCAGTACCATACTGTCTTGATGATTACAGCTTTGTAATAGAGCTTGAAGTCTGGAATTGTGATGCCACCAGCTTTGGTTTTCTTTTTCGACATTCCTCTGGCTATTCAGGGTCTTTTCTGGTTTCATACAAATTTTAGGATTATTTGTTACATTTCTGTGGAAAAAGTTGATGGTGTTTTGATAGGGATTACTTGAATGTGTAGATTGCTCTAGGTAACATAGACATTTTTGCAATATTTGTTATTCTAATCCATAAGCATGGAACGTTTTTCATTTCTTTGTGTCTTCCTCAATTTCTTTCATGAGTACTCTATAGTTTTCTGAGTACAGATCCTTTGCCTCTTTGGTTAGATTTATTCCTAGGTATCTTATGGTTTTTGGAGCAATTGTAAATGGGATTGACTCCTTAATTTCTCTTTCTTCTGTCTTGTTGGTGTATAGAAATGCAACTGATTTCTTTGCATTGATTTTATATCCTGATACTTTACTGAATTCCTGTAGCAGTTTTGGGGTGGAGTCTTTTGGGTTTTCCACATAAAGTGTCATATCATCTGCAAAGAGTGAGAGTTCGACTTCTTCTTTGCCGATTTGGATATCTTCTATTTCTTTTTGTTGTCTGTTTGCTGAGGCTAGGACTTCTAGTACTATGTTGAACAGCAGTGGTGATAGTGGACATCTTTGCTGTGTTCCTGAACTTAGGGGAAAACTTCTCAGTTTTTCCCCATTGAGAATGATATTTGCTGTGGTTTTTCATAGATGGCTTTTATGATATTGAAGTATTGTGTACCCACCATGCCTACACTGTGAAGAGTTTTAATCAAGAAATGATGTTATACTTTGACAAATGCTTTTTCTGCATCTATTGAGAGTATCCTAGGGTTCTTGTCCTTTCTCTTATTAACATAGAGTATCACACTGATTGATTTGCGGGTGTTGAACCAACCTTGCAGCCCAGGAATAAATCCCACTTGGTTGTGGTGAATTATCCTTTTAATGTACTGTTGGATCCTATTGGCTAGTATTTTGGTGAGAATTTTTAACCACTCCTATTTTATGTGCAATGCAGTAAGGGGGTGCCAGAGTTTGTACTGCCACTGGAAGAAGTACTTCCAAACTTAGTTCAATGTAGAAAATATGAAGCATAAACTCCTGCAATTTGGCTTGAAAAAAACAGAGTGGGCAGTGGCAGTAATACTAGCTTGGATACCCCTAGTCCCACAAAGCAACTTTCTCACTAACTCACTGTGTAACACCTACAGGTCATTATTTATGCTCCAAGAGCTGGTTTGTGAAATGAAAATATTTGACTAAATGATTCTGTAATATTCATTTTATGCATACATTGTTGACCACACCTGATACTTAAATTCTTGCATAAAGACAATAGTATACTTTGAAAAATCGAAATATCATTCTTGATTCTGCCACAAAGCATAGCCAACAGGAAATACTAGAGGTAGAAGGAATCCCAATAAGCACATACAGAAAAGAATTTCCTTTAGTTTAGTTTCACGGAAAATACTGATGAGTACAATTTATTAAAATTTTGTTTAATTTTACTGACCTACTTTTCAACTTATTTTCCTTGGTTTCATCTGAATTCTACTTAACTACATTATTGTGGAGATCATGCAAGTTAAGGCAGAAAATATTGAAGAAAAATATTGCGATGTTAGTTTAATCTGGTACTTGAAAAAGTCAGTAACTTTTAAATTTTATTATTTAAAAAAATCTTAGTGTGCCTAGGTGGCTCAGATGGTTAAGCATCTGCCTTCGGCTTGGGTCATGATCTCTAGGTCCTGGAATGGAGCTCCGCAGGGAGTCTGCTTCTCCCTCTCCTTCTCCCTCTCTCCCTACCCCCACACATGTTCTCTCTCTCTCTCTCAAATGAATAAATAAAATCTTTTAAAAAATCTTTCATTTTTAGGATTTTTTCCAGTTTTATTAAGCTATATGGTCATATAACATTGAGTAAATTTAAGGTGTACAACATAATAATTTGAATTATGTATAAATTGTGAAATGATTACCACAATAAGTTTAGTTAACACCTATTAACTCTCGTAGTTACAGTTTTTTTCCTTGTTAAATAACTTTAAAAAAAGGATTTAATAACTTCCTTGTGCCTTTCCATGAACCTATAAAAGTGTACAAACAAGCTCTGAAAAATATTTTAAAATATAAAAGCTTGAATCTTCAATAATAGTGATATTGTTGGGAAATCCTCCTAAACTTATGAATGCATATGATGTATATATTTTCATTATTCAAAAAAATATAAAAGTAATAAAACCTACAGGCTTATAAAAGCCAAACAGTAAAATTAAGAGGAAAACCAATAAAAATTTTAAGAATAACCATTTAAAAACCTCTGTTAGCTTTCTTACACTCCCCTGGCCCTTTAGTGTTAACTATTATGAACAGATTTCTCTATAAATAGGATCATGCTACATAAATGGAACACATATTTCTACCACGTGCTTTTTAAAAATGTTAGCAACATACCATCTTATTTCCACATCCATACAGAGAAAGCTGACTCTTTTTTTTCCTGCCTCATTCTTTTTAGTGATTATCCAGTATTTGATAATACTGATAAGCTTTAATTTATTTAAGTACTCATTAATACACATTAATGAGTATATTAGTTTCTTAGGGCTGGTTGTAATAAATTGCCACAAACTTGGTGGCTTAAGACAATAAAAATTTATCCTCTCACAGTTCTGGAGGTCAGAATTCCTGATTCAAGGTGTCAGCAGGCCATGATCCCTCCAACGGCTTTAGGGAAGAATATTTCCTTCTTTGAACATCTCTCGGCACCTGGTGTTCCTTGGCGTTCCTTAGGTTCTAGGTGAAACCCTCCAATCTCTGCCTCTGTCTTCACCTAGCTATCTCTCCTGTGCTTTTTTTTTTTTTAAGATTTTATTTATTTATTTATTTATTTATTTATTTATTTATTTATTTATTTATTTATTTATTTCAGAGAGAGAGTGAGCGAGAGAGAGAGCACAAGCCCAAGCTGGGGGAGAGGCAGAGGGAGAGAAAGAAGCAGGCTCCTTGCTGAGCAGGGAGCCCAATGCAGGGCTGGATCCCAGGACAGTGAGATCATAACCTGAGCTGGAGGCAGACGCTTAACTGACTAAGCCACCCAGGCGCCCCTCTCCTATGCTTCTGTGTCTTCTACTTCTCTCTTTCTTATAGGGACACCTTATACCTTACATGTAATAGGGACACCTTATAGAGATTTAGGGCTCACCCTAATTGAGGATGATCTCATTTCTTGATCCTTAATTACATCTGCAAAGACCCTATCCCCAAAATAAGGTCATATTCACAGGTACCAGGAGCTATGATTAGGTGGGCATATCTTTTTGGGGCCCCTATTCAACCAATAACAATGGGTATCTAAATTGTTCTTGGATTTTCAGTCTTAGAAACAGCTATGCAAAGGAAAACATCATTTTGCATCTCTCTTTGTGCATATGCATATTTTTTCCTGTAAGATGGATGCATTGTTATAGGTAGGATTGCTGAATCAAAGAATAGGCATATCTACAATTTGACATCTATTTAAAAATCGCCTTCTGAAAAGATGGTAGTGATTTGTACCCCCACCAACTGTGTTTAAAGCCTACTGTTCAACCCCTTTGCCAAAATGGGTTATCATCTATCTATAATTTTTGCCGATCTGATGAGTCGAAAGTGTTTTTTTATTTAGCAAATTGATTCCATGTAAAGTGACAGTTATTACATGTGCTTACATATGTTTGTTGGCCAGTTATATTCTTCCTATGAATTAACCTTTTATACCTTTGTCAGTTTTTGCTTTGGCTTGTCTGCCTTTTGCTTATCATTTTATAGACATTGTTATGTATCACAGAAACCAATCCTTGTCTATTACATGTAAGTTGCAATATATATATATATATATATATATAGGTTATATAGATAAATAACATTGGAAATACATACCTAAATGGATGATATACATTGTTGGTGTGTTTGTCACAAAGCAGTTGTTTAGAAAGACTGACACAATTATATAGAAGCATAAAGCCAAAATATCACCCCAAACTATATGTTCAGTATAAGTCCAAAGTAAGTGAAGTGGCATTCTTCTTCGAAGATCATCAGTGCTGCAGTTAATTCTGCTACTGAGGGAAAAACCAACCCATCAGCCAACCAAATTAACCTGATCAAATGTCAGTGTTATCTTTAATTATCAAAGAAACCCTTGGAAGAGTGACAGATCACTTATTTTTCATATCTGGACATTCTTAAAAATTCCTAAGGAAAAGAAAAATAAAATCGCACATTCCTTTGGGACCAGAAGTTGGTTTGAATGCAGAAAAAAAGCAGTGGCATTCTAAGAAACATGAACGATGGAGGAATTTCATCATATTCTTTCTTGCTCATGTTATTAGCCGACAACTTACACTAAATATGGTGACACAGAAGGAAGGGGAAGGACAGGGTAACCCATAGCTCCTTTTCCCTTCAGGTCTTCCCTATTCTTCAATAAGCAAAGATAGAGTGTGTTGGTAGAAAACACACATATCAAAAAGTAAAATAACAGTTGAGTTTGTTTTGTGCCACATTTCTAATGTTGTGGGAAGAGTGAAGGATATATGCATGCATGAGCTATGAAAAATGAACTGTCTAATTTTGGTGATTCTATGTACAAATTAAGTACATTTAAAACTGGCATTGCACAAAATAAATATGAATGGTAAAATTCATGCCATTAATTTAAACCTCTAATTTTCCTTGACTTAGAATGACATTAAATAACAAATAAAAAACCACCATGGCAAGTTGAGGGAGAGACCACAGAAGAAAGGAAAAGGCTATTTATGTTTTAATACATTTAATAGCACTTTTACTTATTTTATGAACCAGCAGGTCTACATTTTTATCTTGCAGTGGGACCCTCACGTTGTACAGGTGGCCTTGACTACTTCTTTCTATGTGTTTCTGGGCTTCCTTCTCTCCTTTAAGCCCTTTCTGATCATCGGTTTCTTTGTCTGCAAAATGGGAATAATGCCAAATTATGCCAACCAACATCAAGTGACCTCTGCTGCTGGGCAATCATTCTATTCATTTCCTATTTTCTTTCTATCAAACTTCCATGAAGATATCTATGAGGCATCCTGGTGAGGGGGAATTTATGGATAAATGAGGAAAAGAAAATTATATAAAATGGGAGGGGGCAGACTAAGACTTTGAGAGGATTAGCAGTGATTTTTAGAGAAAAAGCCATTGAAAGGTTCTGTGATGTTTAGCTCTCCCCCCAATTAATGGAGACTTTTGCATGTTTGCAGGCAGAAAGAAAGGAGTTGATAAAGCAGGAGAAGTAAGATGCTTAAAAAAATAATCGTAAGAACTCCTTACATGTTTATATTATTTTCAGTGCTCAGAGATTTCACATTTCAGCATTCTTATGAGAAGGCAGGGTCGGCAGACATTGCTCTCTCCAGGAATTGAAGAAGCTAGTTCTCAGAAGAGACTTGAAACAAGAAGCAAGAGTCTACCCTGGAAAGGCATTATGTGTTAGCGCTGGCAGTCCACACGAATTGTTCCAGCCTGCTTTGGGATGCTGTTAAGTCACTACCAGCAGGTGGCGCCTTCAGGTAGGCCTCTGAGCCTGCTGTTCTTAATAAGACCTTAAAGTATACTCATAGACTTAAGTATTGGTGATTGATACGCGAGTGCCCATTAGTGGTGGTAGTGAGTGCAAGGAGCTTTCACCAACGTTGCATCTTTAGAGAAACTGCTATTCTACTGTACACATTTAGTATTGCTAGGTAATATTTTACCCCCAATCTACGTGGCTTAATATAGCAACAAATATTAACTGTCTTCAGGGGCACCTGGGTGGCACAGCGGTTAAGCGTCTGCCTTTGGCTCAGGGTGTGATCCCGGCGTTACAGGATTGAGCCCCACATCAGGCTCCTCCGCTATGAGCCTGCTTCTTCCTTTCCCACTCCCCCTGCTTGTGTTCCCTCTCTCGCTGGCTGTCTCTATCTCTGTCGAATAAATAAATAAAATCTTTAAAAAAAAAAAAAAACATTAACTGTCTTCAGTTTTTACAGGCGGGGGATTCAGAAATGGCTTAGCTGGGTCATTTTGGCTTGGGTTCTCTCATGGACCTAAATACAAGATCATCCACTGTTGGATTTGATTAACCATGTTCCCTAGGACATGGGAGTTATTCTCTGGCTCTTCCCACCAGTAGCCTTGTCAGGTAATCTTCCCAGTCTACCATCTGCCTGGTTGTCTCATTAGCTAGTCTTACCTCAGTACCCCATGAGGAAGGGAGAACCAGACATAAGTCAGACTAGTCCTTCACTTATTCCCATGCTGTACCTTTGAGCCTTTACCTAGAATATACAACGGCATATAAATAAGAAACAAAATGTGAGAGTCAGGGGGCACCTGGGTGGCACAGCGGTTAAGCATCTGCCTTCGGCTCAGGGCGTGATCCCAGCGTTATGGGATCGAGCCCCACATCAGGCTCCTCTGCTATGAGCCTGCTTCTTCCTCTCCCACTCCCCCTGCTTGTGCTCCCTCTCTCGCTGGCTGTCTCTATCTCTGTCAAATAAATAAATAAAATCTTTAAAAAAAATGTGAGAGTCAGGCTGTATAAGTATTATAGAGTTTATAAAATGGAGAATCAATTACAGATAGCTGGAGAAGGTATCAAAGAGAAGGTAGGACTTCAGCCTGGTTTGGTACGTCTCTTTTCTTTTTCCTACTGACCCCAACACAATCAAATCCCCATCTCTGCAAGTTATTAGATGTGTTCCCTGAGGCAAACCACTATATTTCTCTAAGCCTCAGTTTCTTCATTGGTAACCTGAGGGTTATAGCACCCTTCAGAGTGGTTGCTCATATTAGAGACAATTTATGTAAGTTCATTATTGCAAGAATTGATACAGTTCAGGAGCTAATAATTGGTAGCTATTGTGTTGTCATTATTTGGATAAGCTCTCTAAAAGTTGAGAACATGTCCTCTATGCCTGACTGTCATAAAGCACCTGTCAAAATGCACTGGAGTTTAATTAGTCTTGTTGAGATGGTGAATTAACATTTCTGGCCTTCCTTCTTAATTCTTAGACCTACCCCTGGAAAGTAAGAAAATGCTTCAAACAGTGTCTTTCATAAGGGTCAGAGTGAGGATGATCTTTTTAAGGGAAGACTTCTTACAGCTGATGAGGTAAACTAGGGTACGCATAATCTGCTAATGGAAATCAGTGTCATAAACAAGAGAAATTTCTTTAAATACCTTCTGAAAAGTAAGTATTTAAAGGTCTGTGGGAACCTTTTTGTGCTCCTTTGCTCATTAAGTTAGAATATCAGACTCTCAAGATGTAGCAATTAGATGGACTTATAAGAGGTCAGTCATCTAATCCCAGACCTTTAATTGACAGTAAAAAAAAAAACAAAAGAAGTAGGGGCAGGATTCTGCTGGATGTTCAATGATAAAGACACTCTTTTAGCCTGAGGGCATGCTACCATCGGAATAAAACTATATCAAATACAGATTGCTACAATGCTGTGCACGTATTTCCAAAAAAGAGCGGAAGGTGATAAATCTGTCTTAGCCAATAATAATAATTTTCAGATAATAATTTTCAGATGGTCCATTTTCAGACAACCATTTTCGTGCTATGTGTTAGGAACTTTGGACATGTTTCCTTTCATTCTCCCGTAGGCTCTATGAGGCATTGTCATTTGATCTTATAGACAATGAAAATGAGGTTCTAAGGGTTGTTAATTTGCCCAAGGTCACATAACCTAGTTAGGTAGAGTCAGGATTTGAATTCAAGCCTGCCTCATTTCAAACTATCCTTTTTTTTCCCCAATGAAATATTTCAAACTTTTAGGAAAGCACAGTAACTGATCTATCAAATGCCAGTAAAACTGCCACTAAACTTCACTGAATTATTTGTAAAATATTGCCGTGCTGACTTCAGATTTTCCTTTAAAACAAAAGATAATGGATACAGTAGAAGCACTCTATATACTCTTTTCCTACCCCTTCCCCAATTCTCCTTCTCTTTCCAGATATAGCTATTATCCTGATGTAGTATTTTTCTTTCACAATCATATGTTTATGTTATTACTACTGATGTAAATGTCTAGAGACAATAGCATTGCTTCACATTTTTTAAACTTATATGTGTTATTATGCTCTTTGTGTCATTTTGCAGGTTGGTTTTATCAGCTAACATTGGTTTCCATTGCATGAAAATACAGTAATGTATTTACCATTTCTCTATTGTTCTAGGTTGCTGCCAAAGTCATTTGGGCTCTGTCCTGAGGGCAGAATTAATGTGACATTAGCAGGAAGATCATGTGACCACCAAAGTTTCTGCCAGACCTGGATTCTCTTCTTTTAGAGATTCATATTTGTATAAAAGCCAAAGACTCCCTCAAAAATATTAAAATGTGAAGAAGAATCCACCTCTGAGTCATGTTTAAAAGGCAGATAAAAAGTTTAAACGCACTTGAAAATCTGTGAATTGAATTTTGGTTTTATTGAGGACATTTGAGATCCTTTATTTTATTTTATCTTACTTTATTTTTTTTAGAGAGACAGAGGGAGAGGGAGGGAGAGAATCCTAAGCAGGCACCACATTCAGTGCAGAGCCCGATGCAGGGCTCAATCTCACGACCCCGAGATCATGACCTGAGTCAAAATAGAGTCAGAAGCTTAACTGACTGAGCCACCCAGGTGCGCCAAGGTCCATTATTTTAAAAAATTTTTTCTACCAGAGAAGCATGCTAATGGTTTACAAATATCATTTATCAATATTGACTCTATAATACAAGTACACTTCCTTGCACTTAAAATACAAATATTAACCGTGATGATGTGAGTATTCTTGCTTTCTCCAAAGTATCTTTTCCCGAAAATGATGGCAAAAGGACTTTGTTTGTTTTAACTTGATCCATCTTTCGTAACCCAGTTTAATCATTTTACAGATTCCCTTTTGAAGCAACTGGGCTAGATTGTCAGACAATTGTGGCAAATTTTTATCATTTCAATAACATTTGCAAGAAATATCATTAGTGAAATTTGTGTATCAAATTTGCCTTTGTGTGACTTTTTTCTAATGAGTTTAATACTAAAGTGTTGGTAAAGTAAAACCTTATTAATTCAAAGCAAGGAATGCCAGTGTGACCAAAAAACATCTGAATTATAGAGAAGGATTTATAGAGACAGATTTAGAGAAATCTGTCTTGTTACTTTAAAATAGAGTACCTAATCATGGTCTCACAGTCCTGGGATTGAGCCCTGAGTCAGGCTCTGTGCTCAGGGAAGAGTCTGCTTGAGATTCTCTCTCTCCCTCTTGCTGTCTCTCAAATAAATAAATAAATCTTTAAAAATAGTAAAATAAAATAGAGTACCTATTATATACTATGGTAGAAATGAGTACAAATAAAAGGAAGGTCGTATATAAAAATTTTTCTAGTGAACTTAAACATAAAAATCTCAAAGATAAGATTTTATTTCATTGTATAGTTACTAGATTCATTTGTTATAGGAAGCTTTGTTTTTCTTTGGTTCTTATATTAAAATTATCAAAATCTTCATTGAAAGGCATAAACATGAGTTAACTTTTTAGAAAGATATTCTGCATCAGAATGAATGCAAATTTTGAATTTGTGTAGTATGAATTAGTAGATATTGGAGGATATCCATTCCCTACTAAACATAAAAGTATTCGCTTGGCTGTCTCCTAGAGAATTATGCCAGGTCCTCGGCATGACATTTTCATTTCCTGCTGCAATCTTTCCTCTACCTAATGTTCAGCTTCTTCTCTAGACTGGGACAGACCAAGGAACCATTCTATAGAGCTTCTTTGCAGATCTTTCTTGTCCTTAGGCCATTTCCAGTGCCATTGACACTGCTATTTAGGATTTCTCTAGAAAGGCTACCTCATGAGCCCTGTCTAAACCAGACCCATCGTAAAATCACCTCATTTTGAAACTGAATCCAAGTGAGTCTCTGTCAGTATCAGAGTGGATCTACCAGAGGAGTGCTCGCAGATGATAAAAATCAGAGGGATTGTCCTAACCAAGAGGGGAAAGGCCAAAGGCAATGAGACTACTGACTTCTAGCTTTGAGCGGTTCATTGTAGTGCCAAATTCCCATGTTAGAATATCCTTATTTGTACTCATTAAAATAAATCTCTAGATGTAAATCCCTATAAAATATCTCCTACCTTTACATCTGGGCATTAAAGGGTGTGTCAGTTCTGATTTTAGTTTTCCTATTTAGCAGTCCCTCTTTCTGACATTAATAATTAACCAGTAAACTAACTTACCCAAATTCTTCAAGCTCAGTTTACTTAAAAGGAGAGTAACTTCAAGAAGGTTATATCCATGGTTTACTGCTAACTCCAGCCATGGGGCTTTGGGGCATACTTTGTTTTTTAATCTTCCTGGGTAAAAGTTGGGGACAGGAACAAACGTAAGTAAAAGAACCCATCTTCATTTTTCAATGCATTTTAGTTGCGATGAGTGAAAAATTTAACAGACAGTGTTAATTTGAAAATAACTTTCTACTTCCTAGAACACCAAGTGAATAGTCCATCTCTGAATGAGAAAGTCATGGAAGCATCTTGATTTGATGAGTGACTAACAATATGCCAGCTTTATGGGATTGTTACTTATAAAAGTTTACATAAGTGATTATTCGAATTCCTCTTCAAAAAAAAGCACAAAATAAACTCAGATTTCTTGCCATTGATTGCTTATTTGTATTTGGTACATAGTTTTCATCGTATGTTCCAGGTATTGTGTACATAGTAAAGCAAGTGTTACTTTGGGGTCAATTCTAATGCTGTGATTTGAAAAACAATTGTAATTATTTCAAATTTATGAATTCTTCACAAATTTTAGTGTTACTATTGAAATATTGTGCATTTTAAGGTAGGTCTTAAAATACTGATTTTTGTATCTAGAAATAACATTTTAGTACTGAGAAGGAACTGGAGAGTATCTAATTGATTCTACTCATTTCACAAATAAGGATAAATCCAGACAGAGGGGAAAGTGACTTGCCAAAGGTCATGCTGCTGGAGGGAGACAAAAGCAGGACTTTTATTAAGGACACTTTCTTACCACTTCAATTTTTTTCATTTTGTCATAAATATATACATACAAATATGTAAAATATAAATGTATACTCAGGATATCATAAATTTATAACACCCTCCCACCCCTAATCTGATTTTCTCACATGGCCACAATCACCCCATTCCCCAAATAGTTCTTGTATATCCCTTTTTAAAAGACAAGCGGCAGAAGTTCAAAAGAGATTGAGATTAGCGAGTTCAAATTAGTGGTAGAACTAGGACTGGAACCCAGGTCCCATGGTTCTGAGTTCTTTCTACTATATTGTACTGGCCCTTAATAAACATCTCCCCTCTTTCTCTGAAAAAGTGAGAGTGTACCATTTACAGCATGGCAACCAATTTAGTTAATTTGATTGACTGATTGATTCAACAAAAATTTATTGAGCACCTACCATGTGCTAGGCCCTGGGGATATAGTAGATGGTATAAAGCTTGCATTTTACTGGGAGAAGCAAATCATGGATGGATGAATGAACCAATGAATGAAGGACTAAATAAGGTCGAAGGGTTATTATGCAAGGAAGAAAATAATAAAGGAAAATAGAGGATAAGGAAATGATGGGACATGACCCAAAAGTGTAGAGAGGAAATGTTCTTTAAGGAGGTGACACTCAAACAGAACTTGAAGGAAGTGAGGGGGGGAGCAAACTATGCAAATATCTGGGGAAAGAACATTCCAGGTAGAGGCCAAAATAATATTGTTGCCTCTCTGCAAGCTCAGTGGCCTGATCCTCTTAAACTATTGAAAGAAAATAAGAAAAGTGTGATTTTTTTTATATGAATACATTGTGGTACTGATAAACCAGTAAGGACCAAAGTCTATATGAAGAGTGATTCCAAAGCCATCTTTTAGAGACTTCCAACTACTAAATATTTTATGTTTTATCACTCTCACCACCACATAGACAATTCAAACTTAAAACAATATTAAATTGAAAAAGATAAAACTTATGAGAACGCTGAAACTAAAATAGCTTTTTCCCCTAGATTTTTCAAATTGCAGAACTCTTGCTAAATCCAGTTTAGCGTAGCAATTGAAATTGTTAATTCGGGAAACAGGTTGCTTGGGTTCAGCTCCTAATTCTATAACTTAACTGTCTGACCTTGGGCAAGTTAATTATCAGTTTCTTCATCTGTGAAATGGGAATAATAGCAAGACCTTCTTCACAGAGTGGTTGTAGCAACTCAGTGAGTGTGTGCGTGTGTGTGCATATATATTTCTTAAAACAGTGCCTAGCACAGGGTAAGATTTCAGGAAATGTACCTTATCAGCAGAGCTTAAATTTTCTCATTTTCTACTGTTCCAGGATAAGCATATGAGGAATTCAGATAATGGTTGGAAGTCTGGAGATTCTTTTCCCTTTTACAATTTGTCTATAAGTGATTCCAAATTCATTGTCTTGGAGGAGACTGACAGATGTTTTAAAAGGACTTAATTGCTTCCAAATTAATTTCACTGTTACCAAAGACTTGCTGACTTTTTAAATGTTGTAATGTTGAGAGAGGCCTGTAAGAATTCTGCCAGGTGTGGTGGCAGGTGTCCTCCAGGCCTGTTTGGCCACTTGAATTAGTCACTTCAACCCTTTTGGGTTGAAGCACACTTCTTTCTTCCTGTGTGATAGCACCTGTAGCTCTCACTATTCAAATTAGATATTTTCATGATATTTAATTAATAACCTAGTTTATATTTTTAAGTTTTCTTTTAATAAAACAATGAAAATACACACATTTAAAAATGTTATTTCAAAAACTGATATAGATTCATTTCCATTCTTATATAAACAACATGAAAAATAAAACTGGAAATAATAGCCTGGGGTTGTAAACATAGCTTGTAAACCCTAACCTCAATTACACATGTTAACGGCTGAGAGAAAGACCTGAATATAAAGTTCTGCCTTATTCACTTATAAGCCGCGTGACCTTGGTCAAATCATCCTCTTTTCACTTGCAAAATAGGAATAATATTAGTATCTACACCATTGGCCTGTTGTAAAAATTAAAAGAGTTGTATATAGAGTACAAATGCAGCCTCTCCTATGGTAACTATTCACTTAATATCATCATTATTGTTGTATGATTTTTACTATTCTTCAAAGACCTCCATCAGTCCTTCCATTTCTAAATGCATTCCCCCGGCTCACTCTTATTGTATCCTTTTCTGTAGCCACTCATGGTATAACACAATACTTCTAAGATTGCTTCCTTTTAACTAATTTAGTGAAATTAATGAATCTTAATATTTATTGAGTACAAAGCATGCTAGGTGTTTTCATGTAAAATATTCTCATTTCCTCCTTACTGCAAGCTGGTCAGGAAGGTGATACCTTTACAGGTAGATTATTTTGGTCTTAGAAAGGGTTAATGACTTTACCATGGTCATTCAGCCGGTAGATGACAGAGCTGCAATTCAAGCACTGGTGTTTTGTTGCCTTTTTCTTCATTGAGCAAAAATATTGGCCCTATTTACATGTTCCAATCAACAGCATTTAAAGTTTTTCTCTGCTGCAGAGATTTCTCCAGTTCTATTTCTCAAGTCTTAATTCCAAGCTACTACTTCTTGGAAACTATGCTGAAATTATCATGGATCACTAATAAATTTGGATTTTAAAATAATCCCTTTTAAGTTGAGAAAATGTGCCTATTAGAATCTCTCAAGTGAGATGAAAAAATTAGAAATATAACAAAATACATCACCTCAAGATATTGGTCCTACTGTTTTCCTGTTTCAACAGATATGTCATTTCGGCACCAAAAGTATTCCGTGTTGGAGCATCTGAAAATATTGTAATTCAAGTTTATGGATATACTGAAGAATTTGATGCAACAATCTCTATTAAAAGTTATCCTGATAAAAAATTTACTTACTCTTCAGGCCATGTTACTTTATCCTCAGAAAATAAATTCCAAAACGCTGCAGTCTTAACAGTATGTATTTATTCTTCATTTTCTTTATACATACAGAATATTCTCAATAAAATGTGTAGCAAATTTTAATGTTGATAATGTAGAGATTTGGCCATTTATATCACTCACCACTGTGTGATTACTAAGTGATGTCAGTCACCAATGATAATATGGATGAAACAGAAAATTCTAAATAGAGTTATGTCCGCTTTTTGAGCAATGCATGTAAATTATGATGTTTGTATTGGAAAATAAAATTGTACTAATGTAAAGATATTTGGAAATGAATTGAAAATACTTGTTTACTGTGAAAATTGTCATTATAAAGAAATAGAAAAATATGAATATGCATCTTGATCTGTAATGCATTGCCTACAAAAACCCAAGGCTGCTATTAAACATTTGCTAGTTTAAACTCCAATATTTGTCAATTATAGCTTCCAAAACTAATAAAATCACTGATTACTAAAGTGAATAGCTCTCATTGACAACTTGTAGTTAATACAAAGAACAATATGGATCAAATAACTTTTCCTTCTATTTAAGTATTGTAGTGCACCTTGGTTAGAGAACGGCTTGCAACTCATTTCTTATTTAAAATTCTAACTAAAAATTACTTTCATACTCAAAATATTGTTTTAAAGTCTGAAAAAAATTCAAAAATAAAAAAAACAGAAAATCAAAGACTACTAGACTTGGAAGGGACTTTGAGGTTCATTTAGACCAGTGTTTCTTTAAAGTGAGCTCTTTAAAAAGAAATTTAAATTTGAAATTTGAAAACAGCTTAAGATTAGAATTATATTGATATTTAGTATTTTGAACTTATTTTGTAAAATTTTTCTGATTTTATAATTAAGTAAAACTCGTAAGCATAAAATTACACCTAGTCTTAGGTTTGTACATATTTAAGCAACGTTGTAATAAAAATAAGATTTTATATTATAAATAATTAGAAGTCAGCACTGAGAGTCCTCCAGAACATTTCATCCTTTAAAAGAGGTCTGTATATTACTCAAGTTTGAGAAACACTGATCTAAATAAATTCTAACCAAATGTAAGAATTTTTTCATTAATGTTCTTGATTGTAAATGCTCAAATTCCTTAAATACTTCCACTTACTGGATTTATTAAGAATTAAAATTAATTTCCCAATTAAATTCAGTGGACACTCTTTTCTGATGTCACTAAGATGTTTAGTGTGACTGTTACCTTTAAATTTAAATCAATCAAATTTAACTATAATAAAAAATTCAGGGGTGCCTGGGTGGCTCAGACGTTAAGCGTCTTGAAGGCAGTTCTGGGATCAAGCCCCGCATCGGGCTCCTCTGCTGGGAGCCTGCTTCTTCCTCTCCCACTCCCCCTGCTTATGTTCCCTCTCTCGCTGGCTGTCTCTCTCTCTGTCAAATAAATAAATAAAATCTTTTAAAAAAATAACTATAATAAAAAATTCAGTTCATGAGTCACAATAGCCCCATTCCAAGTGCTCAAATAGCCACATGTGACTGGCAAGTACCTTGTTGGACAACATAGATATGGAGCGTTTTCATCATCATAGAAAGTTCTCTTGACTCGCACGGACTCAGTTAATTGAAAGATTAAGTAGAGAATCATAAAACTTGATGCATATCTTCAGCATTTAATTTTATCTTAACATTATAATGTAACTTTGTTTGCTGATTGTTTGATGTTATGCCAACGTCTTTTTTTTAAGCGTGGGTCCCCTGGTTGGAGGGTTAAATCTTATTTATTACATGTCACACCTTTAATGAATCATCTTTGTTTACAGTTCTTTTCCTTTAAAGTGGAGAAATAGCTTAAAGACACTTGCAAGGCAATCTGAATGCAGAATCTTCATAGGCTGTTGCTGTCTTCCAAACTTTGACAGTGCTCTCACATGTTTGATTCCACAGCAGTTGGGTTTAGTGATTAACTTTTATCCCACGTGTCCGAAGCCTGAGTTTTCATAGAAACACTCTTCTTTCTTTTATTACTCCTTATATGTATTATATTTGTACATCATACAGTGTAAAGTGGATAATTGCAATTACATACACCAAATGAGAAAGCATGCAGCTCACCTTGGGAGCAGAGGGATAGAGATAAAGTACAGTGTCCTGAACATCAGTCAGGATGTTGAACTGAGGGAGTGAACAGCATGCTAATCCAGTGCTGACCAAGTGAAAGTTTGTTAAGAAGCATCTGTAGTAGTAGTTTTACTAAATGTGTATAAAATTTAGGAAAAATGGAAACCAAAATACTTTTAATTGCTTAAAGCTAAATTTTGACTATGATATTTGACACTGACAAGCTTTGGGTAGAATTTATTCACTATTCTGTCTCTACGACTTTTTAAATGGTAAAATACATATACTCATTTTTTTTGTGTGTTCTAATGAGATGACAGTGGTATTTAGAAAATCAACATGTTTTATAACCTAAAAATTATACTCTATTCCGTCAATTTTTTCTTTTACAGATACAACCCAAACAATTGTCTGGAGGACAAAACCCAGTTTCACATGTGTATTTGGAAGTTGTATCGAGGCATTTTTCAAGATCAAAAAAAGTGCCAGTAATCTATGACAATGGATTTCTCTTCATTCATACAGATAAACCCGTTTATACTCCACAACAGTCAGGTAGGGTATAAGATGTTGCTTTCTCTGGTGGAGAGGGGGCGATTGACATATTGTAGAGATTTTTTTAACACTTGAAATTAAGTGGAGGCAAGTTTCCAACTTGCTCAAGAGAGTCTCAATACCCAATGACTTTTACATTTATAAATACTATTTTAATTTAAAAGTTATATGGAAATTGCTAAATATATAATTTATACTTAAATATAAATTATAAGTCATTTGGAAACTGCAAAATCAGCAATTATATTATCTGCCTCATTAGTTATTTCCATGAAGAAAAAAGGTTTTTAGGGGTGCCTGGGTGGCTCAGTCGTTAAGCGTCTGCCTTCAGTTCAGGGCGTGATCCCAGGGTCCTGGGATCGAGCCCCGCATCGGGCTCCTCTGCTGTGAGCCTGCTTCTTCCTCTCCCACTCCCGCTGCTTGTGTCCCCTCTCTCGCTGGCTGTCTCTCTCTCTGTCAAATAAATAAATAAAATCTTTTAAAAAAAAAGCTTTTTAAAAATTGTGAAATGTTGTGTTATATCTTATTTATTAAATAAGTGTAAGGTATAATTACAAATACAATTTTGGCAATGGAAAAATAATTTATTATAGAGCCATGTTCATAAAAAAAATTCCTTTGACTTTGGAGCTATTCCTCAAATTCAGAAAATAAATCCAACCCTAGGAGATCAAATGTTTCAGCAAAGAATAAACTAGATCACAGAAATATATGGGTATTAATTTTCTAAGGGGATCTACCTAAGAAAATTTCTAATAGAGCATGGCTTCATATTCATGGTTCTTCTGCTAGTGGGAGAAAGGGCAGAATAGCAGTCAAAATTGAAGAATTGAGAAATGGCTGGATTTATTCCCAGTGAGCCAAAGGTAAAACTCAGAAAAGTGTAAAACCTACCCAAATATGGTCTCATGTCTGCAGTCATTGGAATCCTCCATCTCTCCCTCTCACAGTCGTTCACATCAGAGATGGAATTATAAGAGAACTCTGTGTGGGAGGGGAGTTTATGGAGTTTCAATGATGCTGCTATTGGTGAAGTACAGGTGAAGAGAAGCAGGACCAGCCAGCTTTGTTGAAAAACTTTTCACATAGTGCATGCTTGCTAAATGTTGATGATGTTGGGGATGACAGTAATAGAATGGAATAGGCCTACATCTGTTCTGCAGGTGTACCTGTCCTGACAAGCTCAGAAAGGAAAGGCCTAGAGAGGGTGGGATATTGCTGTCAGCTTGAACAGATTGTCATTGGCCAGAGTAGTACCATCTCTTGACTCTAAGAAGAGGACCTGATATATACATAGAGCCCATAAAGCGTGGGCCCTTTAAAACATACTCATACCTAGAAACAAACATATCTTTGCCCTTGTCCTCTTCTGATATTAAAGGACTAATTTAGAAGAGACTCTGGAGCCAAATTGTCTGGGTTCAAATCCCAGCTTGGGCTGTTATGAGCTCTGTGACCCTGTACTTGTTACTCAATCTCTCTGAGCCCCACTTTCCTCATCTGTAAAGTAGAGATCATAATAGAACTTACCTCACAGAATTGTTGTGAGAGGTAGGTGAATTCGTATGGGTAAAGCACTTGAAACAATGCCCAGAACAGAGTAAGCACTGGGAAAGTGTTTTCCATTACTGTTTGATCTGTGGAGTAGCACAAAACCTTCTTTACACAGAAGGAAAAAAAAAAATTACTTAAAAGTAGTTCTCTTAGAAATTGATTAAGTCTTGCTATTTATAGCTTTAATGTCCTAATCCACACATTTAATCTGAAGATCCTTGAGGGATTTTTAGTATAAGCATCTTTAGGATAAAGGCTTAAATCTTCAAGGCTTTGTGGGATAAGGACTTTAGAATATTGACCAAAATCCTTCAATTTCATGCAGCCTGTGTCCTGCCTTCCCCCCCAGCTTTCTCATTCACCATACTCCCCCTCATCTGTGGAAACCTGCCGAACTGACCTCTTTTTATTTGCTTTCTCATACTCTTCCCCCCACCCATATGAAGGCCTGTATATCTCTGTCTGGTCCATTCATTCCCCCCACCCCCCCAACAACGTTGCCTTATTAATACCTACGCAGCCTTCTCTGACCTCTCTGATCACTTCAAATCTCCCTCTTCTGTGCTCTCAGGAAGCTGGACAGTGCTCTTTGTAGTGCTTCCTGCCCTGGAATTGTACATACTCTTGTGTGATCATGCGTTTGCTCTCTCCTGCACTCCGTTGGAAGACTTCCATGTTTGATTTGTCTCGCCGCCGCATCTCCAAGCGCAGCATAGTGCCTGCACATAGAAGGCATCAATACTTTTTTTAAAAAACCTAATAAACCATATCTTTGGTACTAAAGAATTATATTGATCTTGCCTCTGGTACACTGTTGCTATGAAGACAAGATTAATTTTCTAATCCAAACACAACCTGGGTTAGAAAGTAGATAAGTAGTAGGCATAAAAATAATAATACTAAAGTAAAAATAATAAGCATTTATTGAGTAGGTATTATGCGCCAGGATATGTAAAAGCTTTGTCTCATTTAGTTCTCGTAACACTATAAAGCAGATACTAACAGTTCTGTTTTAAGATGAGAGAACTAATATTTAGAGGGATTAAGTAGCCCACTCCAGGGCCACTAGGAAGTGGTAGTCATGGGAATGAAACCAAAATTTTGAACTCCAGGGCATGAGCTCTTACCTTTTTGTGACATATTGCCTCTGGCAGTATCCCAGTGACACTAGAGGATGAACTGGGTATGTCCATAATATAGAAGAGAGGACACAAGGTGGGAGAAAAGTGAGGGGGGGAGACAGCAGAGTGTGTATGTGTGTGTGTTGGGGGGGATTTACTGAACATTTTGCTTTGACCTTATGGTCTTAGTGAAACCAATTTTGGAGAGCTTAATGTGACTTCTTATGTAGAGCTTTAGGTAATACTGACCCTTTAAAGGGCTTATGGCTCCAGTTTAGTTTTATTTTGTGAGTAAAGTTTTGGCCATGAGATGATTTCATCATCAGTAAATGAACGTCAGAGAAATTACAATATGTCATATTGAAAGGAACTACAACAGCATGTCTCAAGCAGCTAAGAGTTCAATTCTAAGCCGATGCAGTTGTTTAAAAGGCAGGGATCTATTAATGGGCAGAAACAAATGAAGAGAACTAATCGTTCTTGAGCTCTTGCCATTACTCATTTGACAATGATGCAACCATTTTAGGATCCGGCTCAACGAATCTAACAAAACCATACAATTCAAAACTGACTTTAGCAACAATAAGGGATACTTTGGGGCCTTGTTGTTTTTTATATGTGCAAGAGTCTCTAAGGTCAAAATGAAACTATCTAATTTTCCATTAAAATCTACAACTCTAATATGAGACAATATAATATGGTATACTCCCATAAAACCATATGGGAGAGATCACTATTTTGCTATGAAATTCTCAATAAACAAGAGCCTAATGTGTGTTCCCAAAAAGTTGTATAGAAATATATTTTAATAGGGGCGCCTGGGTGGCACAGCGGTTAAGCATCTGCCTTCGGCTCAGGGCGTGATCCCGGCGTTCTGGGATCGAGCCCCACATCAGGCTCTTCCGCTATGAGCCTGCTTCTTCCTCTCCCACTCCCCCTGCTTGTGTTCCCTCTCTCACTGGCTGTCTCTATCTCTGTTGAATGAATAAATAAAATAAAATCTTTTTAAAAAAAAGAAATATATTTTAATAAAGTGGACTGTACTTCGAATTCACTAGGAAAAGTGGCTCTTTAAAGGAATCCAAGAGGATTCTCTTTAAAGGAAAATAATCTTTAGTAGTATATATGTCTGTAAACTAACTTTTTCTTTCTTTAAGTATGAATTTTTGTGTATCAATTTTTGTGACTTTTTAAAAACTATACTCATCTCTTTTGAGAATGATTATTGTAAAAAATCAAAATACCCTTGTGGTTAACAGAGGTTTTGATGATATCCATTGTTCTTACAGTAAAGGTTAGAGTTTACTCACTGAATGACGACATGAAGCCAGCCAAAAGAGAAACTGTCTTAACTTACATAGTAAGTATGTTATTTATTTAAATAATAATTTAACTCATCTTTAGGATAAGATACATTGTTCCATAATCCTGCCCTAACACCACACTAACTCATTCAATGTTGGGTAAATGGTTATTGAACATCTTCTGTAGGTCTATAGGTCTATACCTCTACAGTAGATATATGTAAAACGTTCATGAAAAGTCACTTTCAACAAGTTATGATTTCAAACTAAATCCTTTAAATATATCCTCTATGGTTTCTGTCTTAAAGAGCATCAATAAATCACTAAGAATTGATTGAATATTAATTGAATTTTATATATGAGATTTTTGATTTGTACAATTCAAGATAAAGAATTACAATGTGGGCACTTACACTTAAGAAACTTAGAGTTTAGTAACATACTAGCACATGTGAAAAATAGTGTTTAACCATAAGATAAAGATCAGCAGTTATCAACCCTTTATCAGCGATGACATGATGACATGTGTAACAGATGACATGCGTAACAGATGACATGCCCACGTGCAACAAGCTCCCGTGGTCTTACCCAGTTTGTGTCACAACCCTACAAAATTTTTGTGGGGAAATAACTGCTCACCTAGTAGCAGTAGGTATATTACCCGTGGCCCTTCCCTGTAGGCTGCAGCACTTTTTCTCCTACCAATGAACCTCAGAAGATGAAAAATTTACCAGAACACGAGTAAAAAAGAGGAATATATAGGGATAACATTGACTGCTCTATAGTCTACACAGATCATAAACCTTTCACAAACTTTGTCTGACTATTTTATACTGAATTACTTGTGAAACATCAGAGTGTGCCAAGACTGTGGTTGATAACTGTCGATATAGACTGTAAACGCCGGTAGTTTAGAAAAGAGATTAGGGAGGCCAAGGGACCCTTCAAGGAAGAGTTGAGATTTGAACTGGGCCCGGAGCAATGAGTGGAATTGAAAGCGATGGAGAAGACATGGGCGGGTTGCTGGAAAAGAGCGACAGACAGCAGAGTCAGAGGTGAAAAGGATTGGACAGGAAGAAAACAACCTGATTCCAGGGCAGAGGCGTCCCTGGCAACAAAGGGGTAAATAAGATTTTGAAAGTTAGACTAGGGCCAGAGACTTGAATCACCAGACCTGGAAGTGAAGAATTCACGTGGCAGGTGGTAGGGAGTCCATGCAGATTTACTGGAGGGACAGGACCAAGGATGGAAGGGAACGTGTAGCCATGAGCACCACTGTGGTGGAAATGAAGGAATGTGCAATGGGAACCCCAGGCTGAGCTGCTGCAGAAGTCCTGATGCAGGGAGAGAGAGGTGTGCTGTCAGCAGCAGGAGAAATGCAGAGAGCGGCCTCCCAGACTGCCTGAACGAGGGTGGGGAGAGGAAGCCCATGAGAGTCACACTGACAGCTGCAGGGAAGCGGATGGGAATTCACCAGTTCACGACAATGGTTTATGTGTGCTAACTTGTCCTAAAGCTGTGAGTCTTTTCCTCTGGAACCCAAGATTTGAGTGTAGGAATAGACGTACACACTGAGTAGATACTACAGGACAAAACGCTACTAGAGAATAAACCAAACAAAGGATACAGTGGGGCAAATGACACATGGGCTCAGAGGGCAGACCAAATGGAGGTAAGAGTCACAGCTGACAGTGATCTTTTTCTGGAATAGAAAAGGTTTCAATTAAAGGAATAGATGTGGATTTTTACAAAATAATGAAGAACTTTCTGTTAAGAAATAGCACGAGTTTTCCAATGGCAACAGGAGGGACTAAGAAGTGAGATAGCAAATAAACTGGCTGAGTGGTATAGGGAGTCTCGAAGGGAAGGAAGGAGAGTGTCCAGCTCAAATGCCCTTTTCCTGTCAGAAAATACTAGAGGATGTGAACAGATGCTCTTTAATTTATTTCTCCTGGTTGAGCTTGAGTGATGAAAAATCCTGGCACCATGCAAGGAAGAGTGGATGTTGGTCGTCCCATGTAGGAGCTGCCCCAGGAAGAGAGGATTGAGGAGTCTGGTCCCAGAGCCACAGAGAATCAGTATACAAGAAGTATCCTGAAAATAGTGCTCAAGAGACATCATCTTAGAAGCACTGTGCATGATCACCTGCAGGGATAAGGAACAGCCCAGATGATATTTAGCTGCGATCCTAATCCTTGTTTAGAATAGACCTTGTAACTCCAGGGAAAAATACCTTAAAATCCTGGCCGTGAATTCCAGAGTCATGGCACATGGTGGTAAATTTCTGTGTTAAGGTCAAAATGAACCTTGTTGTCCATGAAAGTAGTAGGTGTAGTCCAAAGAAAGTAAAATGCCTCATTTTGGTAATTTTCAAACCCACACACAAAGGGGAGTTTATGGGGAAGTTTTATGAAAACTTTCAAGTTTGTTTAACCATTTTGAGTGTTTTATCAAGTTCAAAAGGTTCATAGTGCACAGATATAGAATATCTAGCTAATTAGGGGTGCCTGGGTGGCTCAGTCGTTAAGCGTCTGCCTTCGGCTCAGGGCATGATCCCAGGGTCCTGGGATCGAGCCCCACATTGGGCTCCTCTGCTGTGAGCCTGCTTCTTCCTCTCCCACTCCCCCTGCTTGTGTTCCCTCTCTCACTGGCTGTCTCTATCTCTGTCGAATAAATAAATAAAATCTTAAAAAAAAAAGAATATCTAGCTAATTAAAGCACTTTATAGTATATTTGCTTTGGAAAACTTCAAATGAACAGATATGAAATTTAGATTCTGGTATCTATAAGGCCTGTTAATTTACATTTGGTTAGTTGTAACATCAATTATTGTTACATTTCTTTTTTTAGTTATGCAATAGAAAGTTGAGTCTCTTCTGGATAATTGAGGCTAGGATATCCTGGATACCAATGAAAACCTTGCCTCCCTCCCTTCCTCTGTGTGTGTGTGTGTGTGTGTGTGTAGCAAGAGATGGAGGAGAGTTTTAAGAGGGAGGGAAGTAGCTTAAATGCACCCTATTTGCCTTTCACAACATTCAAG
The DNA here is from genome assembly GCF_024610735.1 of Ursus americanus. Classification (NCBI taxonomy): domain Eukaryota; kingdom Metazoa; phylum Chordata; class Mammalia; order Carnivora; family Ursidae; genus Ursus; species Ursus americanus. Next base: position 13,532,017 of record NC_142144.1, read on the forward strand.
TACTCTTCCTCCTTCATATTTAACTTGAAGACGTAGATAGTTGTTAGTAAATACTTCTGTAGGTCAAAGGTATTATAATCAGTTGATTTTTTTTAATGTGGCTTATGTGCTCTGAGGTTGTTTGTTTTTATTCAAAGGATCCTGAAGGATCAGAAGTGGACATTGTAGAAGAAAATGATTATACTGGAATCATCTCTTTTCCTGACTTCAAGATTCCATCGAATCCTAAGTATTTTAAAGCATTTGTTAATAACGTTAATAAAGTTTTCTCTAGAAAGCACATCTGGAACTTTGGGTTGTGAGGCAGACAACCAGTTAGATGGAGCCACCTGGTGTTAACAAAGGATGTGAGCGTGAAAGAAATGAGGGTGTGCAAAGGAGTGCACTTGGGATGCACACAGGGACTGTACAGAATTGTTGCAGCACTGTATCGTATGCTGAAACTAATATAACACTGTATGTTAACTCACTGGAATTAAGATAAAATAAAATAAAACAAATAAAAAGTAGAAAGACCCCAAAATTTTTTAAACAACAACAACAAAAAATGAAAGGGCACAATGTAAGTTTGAATATTAAAAAGAAAATTTAAGTCAAATGAGAAGTGAGGCTCAGTTTCTGACCAAAAAAACAAACAAACAAACAAAAAAACCCTCCCAATACTTCCCACCAATTCTCTTTATATATAGAAATAAAAATTTGGAAGACGCAGAAATAGTCCCTGGGCTTTTTTTCATTAAAACCATCAACTCTCTACCCTTCAAGGAATCTAACAGACATCAGTCTAAAAGGCTGGAGTGGTCCCATGCCTTGCTCTGAGAGTTATAAAAATATTGGTCCTCCATAGTCTTTGTCTGCATAAACTACCAGAAGGCAGATTTTAAGAGGGAGAGTGTTCTCAGAGCCATTTCCTTTTCTGGCCTCATGTTAAAGGATTTAAGAACATGTTTTAACAGAATGCAATGTAATAAATATTTGGTGAACACATTCCTGATATGTGCAAAGCACGTAGGGAGTGAGATATACAAAACAGAAATGAATAATCCACAGTCCCTGCCTTCAAAGGACTTATAATTGAGTAGGACAAATAAGTGTACTTGTAAATGGTTAAATACAACTTTAAAGCAAAATCTCCTTGTGGTCATTTTTCTGCACTCTGGAAGGGAGTCACAGTTTATTGTTTGTAGTTAATTGACTGAAGATTTTCTAGAAATATGAGTGAAATTAGGGATTTAATTTTTAAATTGTATACTTTCTTGAAAATACTACCTGCTCTATAGCACAGAATTGATCTTATTATTTTATAACTATTATCATTTATCCAACTGTTATCCAACTTCATCTTGTGCCATTTGCTCCTTGACAGATTATGTGTCAGACATGATGGGCTCTCACGAACACTACTTTCCTACCCCAGTACCTTTGCACATGTTGTCCCCTCTACTTAGAATGTGCCTCAGTTTGCTATTCACAAGGCTGACTTCTCATTCTTTAGGACACAGAGCAAATGCTCCCTATTCAAAGAGGCTGTTCCTGGATGCATAATTTAATGTAGTCCCTCTCCTTTTCTCTCTTATTTATTTACTTCATGGCACTTATCTCAATGTTACACTTATTTATTTGTTTGCCTTTTTATTTTGTCTGTGTTGCTCACTGTTGTATCTTCAGCACTTTAACATAACAGGCACTTGATAAATATTCATTGAATTAATGATGATGATGATAGTCATAATATTAAGTGTATTAATTGCATAACCAATGTGCAAGGTAAATATTTTTTTCATTGCACAAATGAGGTTAAACAACTTGCCCAAATCCATTCTGCCAGTAAATGGAAAGCTGGGAATTTGAAATTTCATGGACTGTTAGCTCTATAAAGGCAGAAATTCTTCTATTTTGTTCACTTTTATCTCTAGTTCTTACGCCAGTGCTCAGTAAATATTTTTAAATAAAGATTGTTAATTAAATTCAGGTCATTTTCCTCTTTAAATGAACCATACTTTGTCTCTAACCATAACTCCTTTTATGTGAGGTGTGAGTTTTATTATCTGGATAAGCTTGACCTTGTTATATGTTTCTAGAGATGTTAGTATGGATGTCCTACTATAGTGTGGATTTTAGTATTATGTTAGTATAATTATGGTCCACAACTAAGTTAATCCTCAAGTTTCATAAGCTCTTCAAATCAAAGTTATTGACTATATTAAGACAAAATACCTGAAAAAATAACACAATATATGAGAAACTCATTACTAAAAAATTTTTATTATCCTTGAAACACTCAATTATTTCTGTTTATTACTTAAAGATCTACACAAATAAAATATATTACTTGGGCTAAATCTCTACTTTTTCCTTTTTAAAACAGGAATTGATTAGATTTCCTCTGGACAAATTAAAAATATTTGATGACTTCTATAATTTTAAATATTTTGTCTCCACAGATACGGTGTGTGGACAATCCGAGCTAAATATAAAGAGGACTTTTCAACAACGGGAACTACATATTTTGAAATTAAAGAATATGGTAATTTGTGACAATTAAAAGTTTACCTGTAAAAAGTTAGTGTTTTTGCAGTTGTGCTTTTCATTAGTGAACTTAATGCAGAATCACTCCCAGAGGAAGATGAGGCAGCCTGACGGGGATGGTTAGAAGTACTGGCTGAGGAGGTTGGGAGAGTGTAGTTGTTGGAATGTTTCGGCTCTTGTTCCAGCATGCACTTGGTCCCCTTGAACAAGCTCATCAACATTTCTGGACTTGTGTTCCTCATCACAGAGCCAGAAGAAACCTAGTGACCCATGGAGCTTGACGAGTTAAGGTCAAAAATTATGATTTTAGAAGAAAGTTAAATAGGCAGAGATGCGGTGACTAGAACCCAGCAAGACTAACGATTTGCTCAAGTCATTACAACCGATTAGTGGCAGTACAAGAACACCTGCATTTCCATCCCCCTAGTTCAGTACTGTTTTCCTTCTGGCTCAATCATATTAATGGACTAACAATTAACATATAAATAGCTTATCTTTCCATTTCTTTTTCTTTTTAAAGATTTTATTTACTCATTTGACAGAGAGAGAGAGACCACAGCAAGGGGAGCAGCAGGCAGAGGAGGCAGAGGGAGGAGAAGCAGACTCCCCGCTGAGCAGGGAGCCCAATGCAGGGCTAGATCCCAGGACCCTGGGATCATGACCTGAGCCAAAGGCAGACACCCAACTGACTGAGCCACGCAGGCGCCCCAATCTTTCCATCTCTTATAGTTGTTTACTAGAGCACTTGTGTGTTCTGATATCAAATTTAGCTTTCTTTTGCTTGAAGTCATTTTTTATTCCTGCAGGAGACTTACAATATGGAGAATAAATACACAAATTTTAATAATTAGCAAACAAAACAGTGACCAAAAAAATTTGTTACACTGAAACAACTTTAAAAATTAGTGGGCCCTCAATAACCTATAATCCTACTGATCTTCCTTCCTCCAAGTATTTTTGCTGCTTCTTGTGTATATCTAGAATTCATCCACCTCTTACCATCCTCATCAATTCATCACCAGGCTTCCTCCTGGACTACTGCAAAAGCCTCTCAATTGCTCTCTCTTCTTTCAAGCTATTCTCACTTGGTATTGGCCAAAATCTTGAAATGCAAATCTCATCATGTTATTTCACTTTTGAAAAGTCCCCAATAGCTCCTCATTCCTTTGCTAATGAAAATCGAAATCCTTATTTTGAGCTGGCCCCCGCCCTCCTCCTCTTGAGCCTCATTTTATAGCATTCATTCCCTTACTTCCCTCCAGCAGTGGTGACTTTGGGTAGAATATTCCATCTGCCTAGAATACTTTTCCCCTCCCTCATTCCCTAAGCAACGCCTTCTCATGTTTCAAGTCTTAGCTGAAAAGCCATTTATTCAGCAAATCTTTTCCTAACTTCTCTTTCCTGGGAAGGATTCACTCTACTTATATATTGGTTTTCATAACTATGGTGTAGGTGTTTATCTAATTATTTGCTAATCACTGTCTTCACTGCTTGACTGTGAGCTCAGTAAGGACAGGGTTTGTGTCTTTCTGTTCACTGGGATATCCCCATTAATAGGAGTGTGCCTGCTGCATAGCAAGTAGGTACTAGAAGAAAAGATGAAATGTTTTCTTCCACCTCATATCATAGAGAGAACACACCTGCCTTCATCTTTGGTAACAGGAATGCAGCCTAGAGCAACAAAGGGCCTTCCCCTTTGAGACTTCTCCATCTAGAAAACACGAGCCATATCTAAAGCCAACTATCTCACTTACACTTATGTGTCAATCTTTGTCCACAATATCAGGGCCTCTCAGTTACTCAATTTTCTATTAACAGTTGTGCTGGTTAACAGAATTAGAATCCATAAGCGCTGATACATGGTCTTAGTTCGTCTAAAGAGAAGGCAGTGCCATTTTGACAGGTGAAATTGTTTCCTCTTGGGCAATCAATGAGAGAGAGAGAGAGAAAGAAAGAACTCCTTTCTGCCCTAATTTTAAATTTTGCATGGGTGTTCTTTCTTTTAGCTAATTGTAAGCTTTCTCTTCTTGACTAAAGTCAGAGTTTTATGTTGAAATTTGGAGACCAGATGGGTTTTATCTATGAGACATAAAAGGGAACTGTTAAATGAGCGAGAGTTTTCGTTTTCTATTTTCAATTTAATAAGCCCTCATTGAATGTATAATATGTTTAAGACTAAAAAAAAAATATGTTTAAGACTGCATAAAAAGGATGGGAGGGGGAGAGACACAAAGATACATGGAGTATAGTCTTTTCTGTTTTCAAGAAGGCCATACACTAGTGAAGGAAATAATCAATTGCCTATAATAAATGTTGTAATCAAAGTAGAAGCAAAGTGCTTCTGGTACATAAAGCTGGAGAGACCTCTGATTGGTAAAGTGAGAGGTGCCCCATGCATATTGTTGACAATGATGACGATGATCTTGACAATAACAAGTTGGATGTTGTATTGATGTTATAGCTTGTCCAACTATCCTAGAAAGAAGGCTGCTCTAACTTGCCTCTTTGTTTTTATTTTCAGTGATGCCACATTTTTCAGTCTCAATAGAACCAGAAAAGAATTTCATTGGCTATAAGGATTTTACTGATTTTGAAATTACTATTAGAGCAAGGTAAGAAAGTTTCTTTTTTTCAGATTATCCAGCAAAATTGAGTGCCAAGTCTGGTTGGTGATAGTTGCTCAAAGTGAGAAGTATGATTTTCCCCCCACTTTGTTGAGGTATCATTGACATGTAATATTGTGCAAGTTTAAATGCACATATATATTGCTGAGATCTGTGATTTATTGGCAATGTTTTTTATGACTTTGGGATTGATTGATTGATTGATTGATTGAGGAGATATCAGGCCTATAGTTTGTTTACTCGTTCCAATTTTCACTGATTCCGGTTTTAGGTTTTTTGGTTACTCAACAGCAAAAAAATCCTAAAGTTTTAAGTTCAATGTGTATGTTTAGGAATCAGCATGACTTAGGATATTGGGACTGAGATATGAAGCCTTTATTTCTTGTCATTTTTTTAATGGCTTAATCAACTAGCTAATGCTCCACAACTACTTCAAGACCCAATGCTTTAAAACCAGAACCATTTAAGAGGCAGCAGGGCAGTTCCACTAATCTGGGCCAGGCTGAATGTCAGCTGGGCTCACCTATGTGCCTTCAATTAGTTGGCAAGTCTCCTGGGGGCTGGCTGGTTTAGGGAGGTCTTACTCATATGTCTGGCAGTTGACTAAAGCGACAAAGACAGTTGGACTTTGTGTATCTCTCATCATCCAGCAGATTAACCTATAGTAGCAGCAATGCCCACAGGAAGAATATGGAAGCATAAAAGTCCTCTTGAGGCCTAAGGTTAGGACTGGCTCACCATCACTTCTACCACATTCTTTTGTCCAAAGCAAGTTTTAAGACCAGCACAAAGGAAATAGATTCCCTTCATAACTTTTCATCTGCAAGGAGCTACAAAAGTGGTGGATTTATGGGGCAGTGGAGAACTGGAGTTAGTTTTGCAAGCGATCTCCCACAAAAATTCAGGTCATTTAAAAATGACAATATAATGTAGTTATTAGTAACAATAACCAATTTATATAACTATGTGTTGGGCATTTTTCTAAGTACTCTGTATATATTAGCTCACTTAATCTTTATGAAATCTCTGTGAGGCAGATACAATTTCTGTCTCCATATTACAAATACAAAAACAGAGGTACGTAAGTGTCAAGTTATTTGCCCAAGATCACATAGCTAGTAAGTTGTATAGCCTGTCTGGTTTCAGAATTCAAGCCCACAATACTACCCTGTACTGCCTTTCTTATTAGCATTTATTCCTAAAATGGAATTCCTAAGATTATTCCTAAGAGCCTAAGATGTTACTTAGTCTAAACCAACACAAAGGCTCATTTGACAGAGAATTCTAGAAACTGACTTCTTTTGATGGGGACACTTACTTTATTTGTTCAGACTATGGATAAGGAAGGTTAGCTCTTGCTATATGTTATTTGCTATGCAGCAAATTTCCTTTAGCCTCACTATAATTCCAAACTAAAAAGGAAATATGCAGTTAGAATGTTAAAAAAGAATTTATATTACGAGTTTGGGCATGCTGCTTTTAAAGATGTAAAAGAAAATAGGGAACTGAGCCCCACTGATATCAAAATCATCAAGGAAGCAGTGTATCCTGGTCTTGGACCTGAGGTCTTTTGATCTCCTCAAGATCCGTTTTTTCATCAAGCACAGAGTAATAAAAATCCGCACTTTGATTTTATTATTGTAGCTTTATGAGGATGAAATGTAATAGTGGATGGAAGACACTTGAAAGTGTATCAAGTGCTTTATGTAATTTCAAATTGTTACATTGGATCTGAATTTTATTATTGTAACCATGTTAGCAAAACAATTTTATGGTATTATTGTTTGGCAGATATTTTTATAATAAAGTCGTCACCGAGGCTGAAGTTTATATCACTTTTGGAATAAGAAACGACTTAAAAGATGATCAAAAAGAAATGATGCAAAAAGCATTGCAAAACACAATGGTAAGATGTCAAGACGGGTTCACTTGTACCTAAAGACACACCAGGAAGGCTGGAGAGAAGTCACTTTCAGATCATCTAGTCTAACCCTTCATTTTACATAGGTGTGGAAATCAAAGCTAAAATGCTCCTTTGGCTTCTCCTGGTTCTCAGGATAAAGTCCACTGTCCATGACATCAGCCTCCCTCGCCAGCCTATCTCGCTGCCCCTTTCCTCTCCCTGGAGCTGGTCACTCCAGTTCCTGGAACTTACACTAGTCTCTCTTGCCTCCAGGTGTTTGCAGTGCATCTCCTTCTACCTGGGAATGCTCTTTCCCTTTGTCCCTTCTGTCTCTTCATTGCCTGGCTAATTCCTTCTTAAAGTCTCAGTGTTAACTCCCTTTCTCTGGGAAGTCTCCCTGACTCCTATAAACTAGTTTGGCAGCCCCTGCCAGGTACTCCCTTAGGCCTTGTGCCTCCCTTTGTGGAGTATGTTTCATACTTTATTACAGTGTTTCTCAACCAGAGACATTGTTTAGCAATGTTCAGAAACATTTGTGGTTGTCACAACAGGGAAGGAGCATGCCACTGGCATTTAGGAAATAGAGGCCAGGGTTCTGCCAAACTCCTGCAATGCACTGAGCAGCTCCCAGCAACAAAAAATTCCCCTGTCCAAAATGTCAATAGTGCTGACATAGAGAAACCCTTCTTTACTGCAATGGTTTATGTACTTAGCATTCTCTACACCAAACTCTCTGTGGGTCTGAATTGTTCCCGTTATACGCCCAGAGCCAACCTGAGTCCTCGCAAAGTGTAGGTGCTCTGTAAATATTTGTGAGTGAATGAATTCATTGAGAAGTTATTTGCCCATGGTTAAGGGCTAGTGGTTGCCGGAGCTCAGAGTAGAGCCCTGGTCCCCTTTTCCCTTGTTCAGTGTTCTTGACATTATACCTCAGATGATAAGGACTCCTGTCATTCTGCTCACTCTTGCATACTCATGTGGTTTGTATCATCAGTTATTTAGGTTATGCTTTTCCAAAGAGTTTGATTTATTCAAGATATAAGGCAGACACCTCTTTTTAATGTAAGAGTCTATGCTAGGCACTGAGATTTGAAGGTAAATAAGACAAAAATCCCTGGCCTCAAGCTACTCAATTTTAGAAGAAAAAATAAGGCAAAATCTATTTTACTGTTGTGGTTAATAATTAAGCAATATAATATGACTTGACTCCATCTCTATCCATTGTGTGTTTTTAAATTAGTGTTTCAATATGTAAGCAGTGAGGTACAAATTAAATATCATAAAACCCAACAAACTCTCAGGAGCAAAAGTAAGCTGGAAAGCAGGCCCAGAAGATGGACGATGACTCAAAGGTCAGAAGAAGGAATCTTTGTCAGCTAGTGCAAAAAAGACCTGTTGAACCATGTAATGTTTACAACTCTTCCTATACATCTATGCCCATAAGTTAGAAAATAACATTCTGGGCTTCTTTGTAGACTTAATCATTCACTCTACTGTTGACAATAAACCATTCCTCTAATGGTTGCCTTCTATTTAGAAGCTAGTAAAGGCAGATTTTGTTAATTATTCTCTGTTAAGTTCTTCTCTGAAATACCTCTTTCATTTTCCACTTTTAAAAAGTTGATAAATGGAGTTGCTCAAATCACATTTAACTCTGAAACGGCGATTAAAGAACTGTCCTATGACAGTCTGGAAGATTTAGACAACAAGTACCTTTATATTGGTGTAACAGTCATAGAGTCTACAGGTAAGTTTTTTTTTTAAACTTTCTCTTGAATAATATTTAGACAGCATATTATAAGTATAAATAATTTCTGTAATTGTTTTGTATTTTATTTTCGTTCATAGTTAAATTTTACTTTCATATCATTAAAAACTGAGATTAGAGTAGAGCTCTTCCACACTCTAGTCATTGGGTCTCTATCACCCCAAGTACAAAAATGGGATAGCATCTGCCCAATTGATATTGATATCCTGATATCTGGCTTGACCATCTAACACCCCAGTGTTCTTACCTGGTAAGAATAAAAATCTAAATGAGATTATATATGTAAAAATGTTTGATAAAGTACTATGCAAATGAAAGATACTGCATTATCATTTAGTCTCCTTGTCTGTACAATGATGGAGTTGAACTAAATACCTCCTAACGCCCCTTTCAGCTGTAATATTCAGGCAGTCTATCTAAAATTGGAGGTAATGTTTCTAAAATGGGTACAATAATAGCATATAACTCACAGTGCTATGGTGAGGATCAGAGAGTCAATATATGCAAAGCACTTAAAACAGTACATGTCACATAGTGCAAACAATCAAAGTGTTATCCCCACCCTTCCCCTCTACCTCCTTTTTTCCTTCTTCTTCTCCTCCTCCCTCCTCCTTCTCCTTCTTTCTCCCCTTCTCCTTCTTCCTCCCCCTATACCTCTCTTCCTCCTCCTCCTTCTTCTTCTTCTTAGCTACTACTTTCTTAGCATCCTTAAAATCTTATCTAGTGCTCTCAACCCCACTCCAGTGGTTTTTAATAGTCATTAATTATTACTCCAAATTATTACTTACTTCTGGTATCTTGATTACTAACGTTACTTATATTTTCAGGTTTATATTGAACCCCTAAACTAACTTTAACAAATAATTTAACTACACTAGTCCTTTTTTTTTTTAATAAAATGAGAGTTAGACTAGATGATCCCTAATGCCCCTTCCACCTCTTTAAATTTGTCCTTCAAGGGTAGTAGAATGAAGAATTGAGATAATTATTCAGTTATTGAGTACCTTGTATATATCAGATGATCAATAGATGCTGGAGAATGATACTCCTTGCCCAGGCTATTATTTTTGACATTATTTTAATGTTTCTTTTTTACTTTTATTTTTTCTCAATTTATTTCAAATAAATTCCATTTAAGTAATATTTATGAAATATTCAAAGAGTGTTGCTAAACATACAGGCTTACAAATATGAATGATGTATAATCCCAGCTCTCAAGTGTCTTACGAACTAGCACTAGCTGTAAGACAGGTAAACAAAGAATTTTGTTTTAAGCAAGAATTCTATTTGTGCTCTAATAACCAAAGTACTTAAGCTACTGATCTCCAGAGGAAGGTGAACTCCTAGGTGACTGTTGAGCACCCATATACAGTATCCTGAAGATGACCAGTCTTGAAGAATAAGTAGGGTTTTGAGACTGGGATGGTAGATGGGATTGATATGGGACACCCTCCATAGAGGGGACATACCAAGGGTAGAGGGGAAGACTTGATCTTTGAGATTACCCAGTGGATTATCCAATTGGCTGAAGTATAGGATATGTATAGGTGTATTAGGGATGAATACTGGAAAGGAGTTTAGGGATACTGGAGCTTTGTATGTTACTGGGCTCCTGCCAGTGGACTCTCAGTGCTCCCTCAACCTCAAGCACTCTTTTTCTGTCTTCTCCATTTTTCTCCATATCCCTGTGCTCTACAGGTGAACCCCTGTAAAGCTTAGTGTCTAGTCCTTTCCTTCTCTCCATAACCCCTTGTACCATTCAACTGAAACTCAGGCCACTGGTGAAAAGTGGTGTCCTTTCCTCACACTCCTCAGTCCAGCCCTATAGTCTCCTTCCACAAGGGACATCTCTACACACAAGCCTTGGATATAAGGCTTTGGAAACTCCTGAGGTCTAAACTTTTCTCTGCACTGTCCCTTTGAACCAAGACCCATGTCCCACTTAACTCCCTATGAATGAATGCAGGAATGGAGCCAGTGAATGAATAAGTCTGTGGAGACATATGCAGGTAAACTAGATCCTCATACCAAGGGGTATAGTCCTCAATGTGATGCATGTCATTTCTTTAGGTGGATTTTCTGAAGAGGCGGAAATTCCTGGCATCAGATATGTCCTCTCCCCCTACAAACTGAATTTGGTTGCTACTCCTCTTTTCTTGAAGCCTGGGATTCCATATTCTGTCAAGGTAAATGAAAGAGAAAATTGCTAAATGTGGTCGTCTTTTTCTGTTTACAGAAAGCAAACAGAGGAGGGATGCTGTAGAAGGGAATCACAGAGGAAACTCATCTGTAAAACCTGCCCCCCCTATAGATGCGGAGGCGGGTGGGAACCTGCAGGCCAGCTTCAGCCTTGGGAGTGATTTCAACCCTTAGAGCAAGTGTCAGTATTTAGTAAGGTAGCCTGTGTTAGGCATTCCCTTAAAAAGCATTGCATTAAATTATATGTAAAGAAACACCATAAGTCTGTAGTTAAAAAAAAGATGCTAACGTTTAAAATTATTTGGTAGCATGTTCTTCAAAAGCCTTAAAATAGGACTATCGTTCTTTGAAAATAAAACCCCTTTCTCTCACCATTTTTTACTTCCTGTGTCATCTCTGTTTGTGTTTCTGTGCTTTTCAGTCTGCCCCTGCGGTCCTTGTGAGTAACTCTGTCTCATGTCCTCTCTCTGTACCAGTCTCCATTCTTTACATTCTGGCTCTTTTGGTCCCTGCCTCTCTATTCTCTCTGTTTTCTCTCTCTCTCTCTCTCTCTCTCTCTCTTTTTTTTTCCTTTTCTTCTTCCTCCTTCCCTTTTAATGTTTTCTCTCCTCCTTCCACTTTTCCTTTTTAAAATGCTGATAGTGTAGTGTTAATACATTCATTTGACTTTCTAATTCTATTTTATTTAGTAAATACATGTTATATTATATTTTTAAGACGGAAATTTTTGTTCCTTGTCTTTAACTTAGAAAGCTAGAAGAGAGTGTTTTATTTTTTTATTCTTTAAAAATGTGTTGGTTTTGAAAATCAACTTCGATATAATTAAAATGTACTTAATACTCACTGTCTTTTTTATTATTATTATTATTATGTAATGTTAGTCACCATACAGTACATCATTAGTTTTTGATGTAGTGTTCCATGATAATACTCACTGTCTTAAGAGAGTGGCCTAAGTGGTCACTGGGTTTTAAGAGAAAAAGATTTGCCAAGCTAAAGCAACCTTTGGACATGCTCGTAGCTTCTTTCATACATACAAATATGTTATAAAAAAATGATTATAGGATACATATGTTAATTTTTGGTATATGATAAATAATACATAATAATATATAATAAAATACCATAAATATAATACTATTACATTGAATATATCTATATTATTTTGAAATCTCTTTTATATATTTTCTATCACATATAAAAATAGAATAACATAAAGCACATCTTTTTGGAAATTATGTATGGCCACATGCATGGCAGTGAGATGTAGAGGTTAAGGGAAAAAAAAGGTGAATTTATTGTTTGTCGTGTCTAAGAGAATTATTCCCAGAAGGGACTGCCTCATTTTCTCCTTTATCCAGTTCTAAACGCACTGAAGAATCACAGAAGTTAGGCAGCAGAAGACCTTATCATATCTACTTCATGGATTTAGTAGAATGATATCTATGTCCTGAGTCTGCTTGATGTACAGGGGATCCGTTCGAAAATGACATAACTAAATAGAACCAAACTTTCCTATAATCTAAGGACATGCTTGTCTTTACTGAAGTAAACACGAATAATTTATACTTTGTGGGGAGGAAGGAAAATTATTTCAGAATTGTTCTGCTTTTTAGAAAGTAATGATGAGCTGCCAAAACGGATTTGGACTATTCTGACAAACAGGTGCAGGTTAAGGATTCGCTGGACCAAGTGGTAGGAGGGGTGCCGGTGACCCTGAGCGCACACACGGTCGATGGAAACCAAGAGACATCTGACTTGGAGTCCAAGAAAAGTGTAACACGTTCCAATGATGGAGTGGCTTCATTTGTGGTCAATCTTCCATCTGGAGCAACGGTGCTGGAGTTTAATGTGAGCTGAGTTCTCCTGTTGAATTTTCTAGGACAGTGTGTGCTTTTGACTGTGTGTTTTGGCAAGTGTGCAGAACAGATGCGGCAGATTTTAAACATGAGTCCAGAGAACAGATCCACGAGTTTGCATCCAAAAGAAAAAAAAAAAAACCTAAGAACCAGAGGCAATATGCTAATCCGTTGAATGGTCCTTGAGGAAGATAAATCTATCATTTTTTTATTTGGGAATTAATTATTTTCTCTTCTATTAGTAAGACTATTTAGAATCTAGAAGCTTCAGAATAGGTATACCAGTGGAAGTCAGCGGTAGAAATATTCTCCCCTTCACCCCCACTTTTTATTTTTTCTCGGGGACACAAAGGGGTCAAACACGGAAGCCTCCCTTTTTCCTAGCTGCATAAACTACTCTACTTCGAGCTGAATTAATAGGCTTCTCTCCCAGCAAATAAGGCTTAAGTTCCCAGTCCCAAATAAAAAACGAATAAGTTAGTAATGCACATTGATGACTACAGCGTGCACACATTCACTCTCATCTACCAAGCAATTATGAAATGCTAAGAACTTTGTGTAGAACACATTTAATACCCAGTTAGTCAGCTCCATGAGTTGCCATTTTGCAGCTGAGGAAAGGGGAGCTTCTAACCTCTCTTGTGATTAAATAACTTATCCAGAGTTAACAAATGGCAGCCCTGGGATGCAAACCAATGCCTACCTCACTCCAGAGCATGAGCTAATAGTCCCTTTGCTGTCAAAAGTGGATATTGCTGCCATGATCTCATTTCTGCCCCATTCCATATTAGTAAGTGCACTCTGTGCCGCCACTTCACATTGAAACTGGACCAGAGAGTCTGTGTGATGTTTACAACTCTTGTCCCCAGTCCTCAAGACCTTCCCACTGCTACCCTTCTCTTACCCTGCCAATCCATAGGAAGAGGAGTCCCAGATTGCCATGACATTTCAGGAAGGGTGCTAATATTTTTTCCAGGAGCATCTTTTCCTCTTCACTTCACCAGACTTTCCCACCATAGCTCATAATCCCATATTATCCCAATATTGTCCATAGTCTTTGTTACTTGATACCATAGCTGTATAAACAGTAGAATAATGGAGTTTTTTTTTTTCCTTTAGCATTTGGTGTTGTGCAAATTAGAAATTTATAGAGCAAAGAAAGAAATTTAAAAGGTATTTTTCATAGAAAATATTTCATCACAGTCCACATGTCTTTTTTGAAATTTTCCTTTTCAGGTCAGGACTGATGACCCAGATCTTCCAGAAGAAAACCAGGCCAGCAAGGATTACCAAGCAATAGCATATTCATCTCTCAGCCAAAGTTACCTTTATATTGACTGGATTGAAAACTATAAACCTTTGCTTGTGGGAGAATATCTGAATGTTATTGTTACCCCCAGAAGTCCATATATTGACAAAATAACTCACTATAATTACTTGGTAAGTACAGTAATTATAGATTTACATCTATCTATTCCCCCACCTGGAACATCTCTTCTTGTTAACAGAGGAGCATGAAAATAACCCCTTACATTTGTTTTTACAAAGCACTTCCAAGAACATAATTGAGTTTGATAATCAGCTTTTTGAAAACCTTTGAAATGGGCCATGATTTTCATGATCATTTCCTAGATGACAAAACTGAGGAACAGAGAGGTTAAGTGGTCACTCAGCTTGGAAGAGGAAGATTTTGATTTGAACTAGGAAACTCTGACTCCTTGTCTGTTACACCTTTCACCAAAGAGAGCCTGATTACTCCACAGAGAGAGCCCGATTAAGTTCTCACATTACCTCTGCCCTATTTCATGGCCAAAGATACATATGTAGACCTATTTCAAATATGTGCATTTCATTGGCATAAAAGGGGGCTCCAAATCCTTCTCTTAAGAGTTGAGTCATGTGCTACCTACTCCAATTCTATAGTTTAGCAGCAATCCTATTACGTCACTTGTATTAAACAAAGGTGGCCAGTCAAGCACCTGTGGGTAGAACCCAAGACAGAAGGTGGAAAAAATGTTAAGGGCTTCCTGACAATTGTCAAAGAAATGGGTTATTCCGATGGCCAGGCCTGAACATGTAGTGACAGCTTTTTCAACATTTTTGAGAAAAAAATTAAATAATAGATGAGGAGCACAGATCATTATGACTGATGAAGAATTGTGGGACCTGTGTAGGAACTGTGTTCCGAAACCACGTATGCAGTCCTGCTCTCCAAGGATGATTAAGGGATCTTTGAGGACATTTTGGCTTCATGTGATTTGTAACTTTTTTTTTTTTTTTAACCATATGCCTCCAATTTAGAACCTAATCTCTGGCTTTAAAACTTAATTCCCAAATTAATGCACTTCACTTACTCATCTATTTTTTTATCAATAAAATGAAAGAGATTTGAGTATCAGTGTGATGACTTTAAGCGGATTTGGGGTCAAATCTTAGTCCTCTGATTTCCTAGTTATGTGATTTTGAGCTAAAATCAGTATGACATTTAGTTAATTCCTGAGCCCCAGTCCCTTTATCTGTCTGCACAATGGGGGTAATATTCCTATCCTGGTTCTTGTGAGAAAGAAAGGAATTAAGTAAATGTAAAAGTTCCTGACACATAGTGGGCCCGTGCTTGTTAACTTTCTTTTCTTTAATATAATTTCTATTCCAGCTCCAAGCTCATCCTGAAGCAAAGATTTTTTTTTTAACGATTACTACTGCTGTTTATTTTTAGATTTTATCCAAGGGCAAAATTGTTCATTTTGGCACAAGGGAGAAACTTCCAGATTCATCTTACCAAAGCATAAACATTCCAGTGACACAAAACATGGTTCCTTCAGCCCGTCTCCTGGTCTATTACATCGTCACAGGAGAGCAGACAGCAGAGTTAGTGTCTGACTCAGTCTGGTTGAATATCGAAGAAAAGTGTGGCAACCAACTCCAGGTGAGCCACAAATTATAAGTCACAACCAAATTTTCTTCTGAGTAGAGGAGACTGTAAATGTAACTACTTGTGAAGGTTTGTCTCACACAAATGACCTTTTCTTTTCTTTTTCAAATGATCTTCTAGGTTCATCTGTCTCCAAGAGCGGTTGCGTTTTCTCCAGGCCAACGTGTATCTCTTGATATGGCAACTGAGTCAAATTCCTGGGTGGCTCTATCAGCAGTAGACAGTGCTATATATGGAGTCCAAAGGAGAGCCAAGAAGCCTCTGGAAAGAGTTAAGTAGTGGATGGCCTTGGTTGCTGGTGCACGGGGTGACTCTGTGTAATGGTTCACAAAGTATGGCTCTAGGGTAGGGTGTAGGGAAAAAATAGGGGAAGACCAGGCCTGCTTTTCTGTAATATACTCAAAATAATGGTTCTTAGGAAGGTAAGCCATCCCCATGTTAGTCCCTAAAGCATAGATTCATCCTTTTTTGTTTTTCCAAGTGTAGAGTTAAGCACTTTAAAAACATATGACCACGGTGGCAATTATATTCATGGGGCAAAAGTGCCATCGATTGGGAGGGTTTTGATATTGAAGAGTTGAGGGCTTTATAGTGGCAGTGCAAGAGAAAGCCAGATAAGCAGCCTTTGGAAGGTTTTTGGTTTTGTTTTCTTTTTTTCACTCTCTTTAAAATCTGTGGGACAAAAGAACGTGAAAATTATTCAATTCCCCTAAATTCCCATTTCTCTCTCCTAGGCTCTACTACTATTATCTAGGCTTGAATTTCTTTGAACAAGAAAGAAAAAACTATGCAGTTAAAAATGTTCAGAAAAGAAAAAAAATTGGGGTTCAAAATTAAAACTGGAATGTTTCCCCAAACAAATTCTCACCCACTTAGAACCTAGAGCCTTCTTCCCCAAAACACAAGAGGCTGTGCTCCTTTTTAAATTTTTTTAGCACTTAAAAATTAATTTGTCTGGTTATTATTTATTTATTTATTTATTATTTATATGTTATATTGATCACAGCATGCATTCTACGTACAAAACAGCATGGGTTGGTTCCTGAGAATCTCCTCACCAAAGCTTAAAACTTAGTTCTTGTTTTAATTTTCAATAGGTATGTGTTTATAAATTTAAAAGGTCACACTAAAATAATGAAGTTGGGAAATTTGGTCTTTGCCCGTTTGACAAATGAGTGATCTGATTTGTTATAACCATGTGACAACTTGTACCTTTAGTTCTTCAGAGGAATGATTTATACATCTAAATAAACTCAACATGCTGCCTTTAGTTAATTCCTAAGAATTAATTAATCAGTTCACTACCTCTGGACAGGTGTTTCAAGCCTTAGAGACGAGTGACCTGGGCTGCGGGGCAGGTGGTGGCCGCAACAATGCAGATGTGTTCCACTTGGCTGGACTCACCTTCCTCACCAATGCAAACGCAGATGACACCCAAGAAAATGGTAAAATGTTCAGCATTTTTTGTTTATTGTTCAAACTGGTTACTGAAATTTACATCGATCATTTTCCTCCTGGACATCCTTATCGTAATTCTCTTCCACAATATTCTCTACGCTGATCTTAGACATGGCAACATAACTCCCCAGTATAAAACATTTTACTGACCATCAAGATAAAGTACGGTCTTTAGTGTCGGTCGTACTCAGAGTTTTCCATGATCTTCTCCCCAGCTCTCTCCAACTGTCTTTCATCTTGCTCTACCTTACCTTATGTTTAAGCTGTACAGAACCCGGTAGAGTGGCACAATGCTTGGTGGCCATTTGGGTGGCACTATGCCACTGCACACTTTTAGGCCTTTCCCTATCAGGACTGCTTTCCCTCATATTAGCCTGAAGAAGCTGGTGAAAGAATCACCTCCTCTATCAGGCCTCTTCCCCATATAGAATTGATCATTCCCTCCTCCTTTTTAGGAAGAATACTGTAGGGACTAGCTCTGTTTATAAGCAACACAGCAGCACTGCATCATGCATCACGGCACATTCTTGCATTTAGTTATGTATCTTGTCTCAGCCACTGCACTGTGAGCTCTTTAAGAACAAGGACCACATCTTCATCATATCTCTGTGGCTTTAAATTTGTTCATAATTATATTTGACCTATTATTCATAATAATATAGCACAAAGAACAAATAATAAAAATGGCATACCCAACAAAAACTTTGCTTACTTTAAATGCTTAGATATTTCTCTGTAATCAGTGGATTGAAAACGTAGGATTTAAAACCAAACTCAAATCAAACAAGTCAAACTCTATAGATGACAGTGGATCATGAGCTCCTCTAAGATAAAACAAGTCATATTAAGACGTGTGGTGCCCCCCCGCCGCCTAGTCAAAAACAGGCTCTCAGGATTTGTTGAATAAAATGAATGACTTGTGAATGTTTTAAATACTTGATACTTTATGGAATTTTCTTTCTTGAGATTTTATCTCCTTTTTTCCCTTCTTTGTTTTGCTTTGTTTTTTTTTTAACAGATGAGCCTTGTAAAGAAATTCTCAGGCCAAGACGAATGCTGCGAAAGAAAATAGAAGAGGAAGGTACTCTAAAATTTCATGTGATTGTGAAAAGGTTATGATTCTATCATTCAAAAGCTGGAGAGAACTAATCATTATCTAATTTTCCCTAATCCAAATAGAATGGATGAAAAGAAAGATATGTACAGATGTCTAGCTCACCTCTTTCAGAAAGATTAATCCAAATAAATCCGATACTTCATTTGCTGTAACCTCGATCTGAAGAAAATAAGTATTATTTCTATCTCTAAAATCTGGAAGAATAACTTTTATTTGTTACAAAATTTCCTCTCTACAGACTTCATTTGGCAACTAAAATTATATTCTTTCATCTTATTCTGACAGAGTCCATGATTTGATTAACTTTGGAATGTACCTGGAAACCTATTTCTTCTATTCTGTATGTTTAATATACAGTGAATAATATTTTGGATTATTCTTTGGGAAATCAGTCTAAAAGAAATTATTTTTAAACAATTATTTAAATAGAAATATGACCATTGGCAATGTTAAAATAGCAAGAAGTTTGAACTGGAAGTCAGTCACCTGAGTTCAACTAATAATCATGCTTTGAGTAATAATAATTCCTTCCCCCATCCGTACATGAGTTATTTTAACTTGAACCTTCGTTCTAAGTTCTAATGATATGAAAAAGAAGGCACTGAGTAATTTGAGCACTTCTGATGAAGGATGATGCCACTAGCAATGGTCCACAAACCACATCGCATAAGAAAAGTTTTTAAAAACAGGATCTGTAGCTTGAAGAAGGAAACACTTATACAATGGTGATAGCTATCTCCAAATATTTGAAGGCTTCTCAGTTAACTTATTTTACTCAAAGGGTGCTGAAACCAAGGTGTCCGTTTCAAAAGTAGTATTTAGCTTGGTCACAAGAGGCTCTTTAACCATTTAGCGTGAATGAGAGTGATCTACCTGGTGAAGCCACATTCTCCCCATTCCTAGAACAGCCAGCGCAGAGCGGCTGGTCATTCACCCAAGCCATGGCTCTTGTGGGGCAGGGGGTCGCGTGGCAGTAGAAACCAAGTACCCCTTAAGGTCCCTCCTGAGCCAGAGGTGTTATGACTGTGCATAACCAGGGACACTTGCATCATTACCATTTCAGTTGCTAAATACAAACATGCCATATTGAAGAAATGTTGCTATGACGGAGCCTTTCTTAACTATGATGAGACCTGTGAGCAGCGTGCTGCCCGGATTAAGATAGGCCCCAGGTGCGTCAGGATTTTCAAGGAATGTTGTATCATCGCCAGCCAGCTCCGTGCCGAAGAGTCTCATAAAAACCTCCAATTGGGAAGGCTGCGTAAGTTTCACATTTTCTATCAAAATTCTGCCCACTTTGGGGAATCTTGTGTAATTCTGTGCTGCTAAAAAAGGGGGGGGGCAGTTTTCATGCTTTATTTATAGTTGAAATTAGAAAAGATTACTTGTAAATGCCTATCAGAAGGAAATCAGTTATCATTTTTGGCAATCAAAAAAGGTACATATAGTACAGAGCAGAGCTCACGAGCCCATAGTCAAGACCTAAGGTAAGTTTAAAGCCAGCTCGTTCTATAAATTTGAGTGACTATATACCTCTCTGAGCCTCAATCTCCTCATTTTTCAAGCAAGAAGCTTGGGCT
The DNA here is from genome assembly GCF_024610735.1 of Ursus americanus. Taxonomy (NCBI): domain Eukaryota; kingdom Metazoa; phylum Chordata; class Mammalia; order Carnivora; family Ursidae; genus Ursus; species Ursus americanus. The sequence goes on from NC_142144.1 coordinate 13,551,986, forward strand.
ACATGATCTCCAGTATGCCTTCGAGTTCTAGAGTTCTATGGTTCCATGACATTACAACCATTAAAAAGACTATGGACTATGAGAAACAAACTGAGGGCCTCAGAGGGTAGGGGGGTGGGGGAATGGGATAGGCCAGTGATGGGTAGTAAGGAGGGCAGTATCGCGTGGTGCACTGGGTGTTATACACAACTAATGAATCATCGAGCCTTACATGGGAAACCGGGGATGTACTGTATGGTGACTAACATAATAAAATAAAAAATCATTATAAAAAAAAAAAACTTTGTTTATGCCCATACTGATCAAATATAGCCAAAGATTTCTAAACCTAGTACAAGGTTAAATGTGCTTATATAAGAGATGAAATCTTATTTCCATTTCAACTGTAAAATACGTTTTCAGAATTTATAGACCTCTCGTTAATAGGTTTTCAGAACTTTAAGAACTTTCATTCATGTATAGTCAAAACAAAATGAACAAAAGCAGAATGACAGCTCCTGTTTCAGAATCTGATTGTTTCTCTTAACAGTACGTCTTAAACATCGCCCATCTAAGTGGATATATTTCTGTAAACATAAGTTTTTGTGGTCATTTATCAAAACCATGTTATTAGATGTATTTAGGTTGTTTTCAGCTTTTTGCTTATTACAAGGAGCATTTTCACAAACATTCTAGTACCTATATTTTTCATTGTCCTATTTTTCATCTGGTTTGGCTTCCTCTGCACAGAACTGAGTCTCTGCTGCTCCCTGCCTCCTCTCTGGTACTCTTCTCTGCCCCTCGCTCTAGACAGCTTGGCCTCCCAAAACTCCCATAGGTGTTGCAACTCTGCAAGGGTCTGCATGGGTTTCTCTCCCTGCTCTGCAGCCTGCAAACTGCCTCCAGACAGTAAACCTGGACTATTCTAGGGTTCACCAACCCTGTCTCCCTTCTCTCAGGAATCATAGCCCTGGGTCACTTATGCTGTAATGTCTGAAAACTGTTGTTTTATATAATGTGACTGTTTTTTAAATTGTTTTGTTTTTGTTTTTGTTTTTAGTGTGGATTTTGGTTTGTTTGTTTTTTTTAAGGCAGAAGAGTAACCCCTATCAGTGCATCTTGTACAGAAGCAGAAATTCTGTCCATTTTTATTAAAGGAAATGTAAATAAATTTCCCTTAGGCAAACCTCTCTTATTTTGTAATATAAACACAATTACTGTAATCATAAAAATGCAAATAACTTTATAGATTTATCAGTATCTTTTATAATCTCAGAAACACTAAGCATTTAGCAATTAAAGAAATAAATCCTTAAAGGTATTTTTATGCTTTATTTGCTTTGTCAGTACCAAGGCCTTTAAAGTTCTATTCTGAAATCACTAAACAAAACGTTTCATTGACCTTTCAGAAACTACTCAAGTTATAGATTAATGTCCATGCTTTAAAATTTGGCTCTAAGTAAAATTCGTATTGTTTTTTCATAATCACACATACTTTTCCCCCCTCAGATATAAAGACACTGTTACCAGTAACCAAGCCAGAAATAAGGAGCTATTTTCCAGAAAGCTGGTTATGGGAAGTTCATCATGTCTCCAGAAGGTATTATACTTCCTCAACATTCCTCTGAAAAATGTGGGAAAATGCAAATGTTATGGCCAAAAATCTGGAAACTACCCATTTCCCAATAGTTTATTTAAGAGTTAAGATGATGTTACATTTGGTCAAATTTGGTTTATTTGCTTCACTTTTTTTTTTTTTAAATGTGTGCTTGCTCTAGTAACTAGTTCTGGGGCAAGATTAACTATGTCTTGGTGAGGAAGGGTGCTATTCCATTTAATTTCATTCCACTTCAGTGAGTCTTTACTGAGCACAATATGCCTATACTGATCAAATACAGTAAGTAGCCATTTTCATCCTAAAATAGCTATACTATAAAATAAATATTGATTGATAAGAAGAAAGGTTCTTTTCTTGTTATTCAACACATTTTGAAGGAATGCCTACTCTGTCCCAGGGACTGAAAACAGTGATGAACAGTGCTGAGTCTCTGAGCATCACCCTTCCTTGAGGACTAAGAACATTGACTTCAAGGAGCAGTATAAGCCCTGAGGCCCAAGCCCAGCATCAGTCTTAAAATGAGTCTCCTTGTCTCTACTCTTGTCCCCTCTAGTCCTTCCTCCACAGTATTGTCCATTTCAACTGGCATTGCTGCTTGGCTAGTACTTTCTCTGGTAAGCCTTCCTACCACTCTCCCCAACCCTACCAGTGACCGGATTAATTACCCCTCCCAATTAACCCTGTTGCATATAACATACAGCATTTTAATGGCCTGTTTACCTGCCTGTCTTCCACATTAAAATGATACTTCCAGGACAAAGACTAAATTCAGATTACTGTTTTATATTCAGGACCTGGCATAGAGTCCAGCTTGTAGAGGCACTCAAATAAATGTGTTGAATCAATGCACACTGCCTCCGAGCTTTTTAAATGCTTTATTGGTACAGCTATTACAGTGAATTGCAATTTATTTATTTAACTGCTTCTTCTACTAGGCTATAAACTACTTGAGAACAGCACTATATCTTGTAAGTGCTGTATACTCAGTGCTATGCCTGACACAAAGTTGGTGGACAATAGCTGTTTGTTGAATGAAATAAATAAATATATAAGCTTAATCTTAATCAGAAATTTTTAGTTGTGTTGACTTTGTTATGAGCAGTGTTAAGATGCATGATTTTTCTGCCCTATTTTAGAACATACCATACAATAAATATTTTTTGTATGTTTTGAATTTGTGATGCTTCAAAGGCATCTTTTTGAATTTGAATTCTCATCATACAAGCAAAATATTTAAAAACATGCAACACGTAGGAGAGTTAATGAATATATTTTTCTTGCTTGATTTTTCCTTAATACCTGATGTATTCTTGTTTTGTTGTGATTTTTTCTCTCTTCTAAAATAGTATGAAGCAAAAATTCTATTAGTGAATGCTGGCAAGTTGGGCTAATTACTGTATTTGAATATTAACATTTTAACTTTCAGAAGCCAGTTGCAACTTGTGCTACCCGATTCTCTAACCACCTGGGAAATTCAAGGTGTTGGCATTTCAGATAGCGGTAAGCAACCTTAAGTTACATACTCATTTAAGGAGTGTTTTGATTAGCAAAATGTAGGGTTTTTTGGTCATAATCTATATAGTTCACCCAGGACTTAAGTGGTGTCATTTGTTAAATATCCTTTTTAATGTATTACAAAAAGACTTGGATATGCCCATATCTTTGACCATATTAATTTGTTGTTCTGCTCTTCTATTAGCCATTATTTTATCAATGCTGATGTCAAGTCCTCATTTTCCTTTATTTTTCTCAATGACTGAGAGCTTGAGTAGAGTTAGAAAGCAAATGTATGACTTCTCTCCTGGGCGAATGCCCTTTTGTGGCAATTTAGTACAGATACTTTACTAATAACATCAGAGTTGATTTCGTTTGTTTGTTTGCTGTTTTTTATTTAAAATATTGGTTTCCACAATCGAAATTTTATACCCATTAAATAGAATCAATAATGAATATCTAAAAGGAGATTTGGTAGTTAAGGTGATAAGCATTCTCTTGCCTTAGGTAGAATTAAATCTTTGTTAGACAAATGAAGTTTTCTATTAATACCAACAACTATTGAAATACAGATCAATGACTAGAAAATTCAGGGACATGACAGTGCAGAGAAGAACTTGATATAATATTCCTTTTTCCTTGAAGCAAAACAAATTTGAGACATAGTAGTACTTATAAAGCATTATAGAATTCCCTAATATGACTCTACTTTGCTTTCACTTTGGACTGAAGGTATATGTGTTGCTGATACTCTCAAGGCACAGGTGTTCAAAGATGTCTTCCTGGAAATGAATATACCATATTCTGTTGTACGAGGGGAGCAGATCCAATTGAAAGGAACTGTTTACAACTATAGAACATTTGGTATACGGGTAAGTAAGTATTTATTATATGTTCAAATAAGTGGGGAAAAAAGGAAGAATTCTCTGATTTTATAAGAATTCTATTAATGGAATTATCACATACACAAAAAAACAAAAATTCAACTCAGTGAAGGGATGAAGAAAGGAGGAAGACTTAAGACAAATATTTTTATAACTCCAATTTAAAAAAGAATACAAGGGGCACCTGGGTGTCTCAGTCAGTTAAGCATCAAAACTCCAATCATGGTTAAACAACTTGTCTTCTTTTTGTCAGCACATGGCTAAAGAGAATTATACAATAGGGTGACCGATTTCACGTGAAAGTAATAGTCACAAAACTTTATATGGGAACTCTGTCTTTTTTAAAAACCTTTAATTTCATTCTTAGAGATGAGTATTTCAGTGGTTTTCAAAAATTTTGCTTACATACTCTCTAAATTTTGGGGGGGAAAACTATGTCCCCCATTGACACATTTTTAATGAGCATCTTAAATTTTTCATCGTAACTATAACTTTGGGAATATTTAAATATTAATATTTTTTCAATGAAATGGTTATAACAAACTTTAAATGTATACAACAGAATCTAAATACCAGAACATTCCATTTAGAAATACCCAAATAAACTGTTATTAACAACAGATTAGATAACAATTCCTCTTTCTCTGTGAACACGAATTCCCATTTCACTCTCCTAATGTTATATATTTTATGCTCGAATGTTTTCTATTGATCACCCTCATATTTTGAAGCAACAAATATATGTAGATACATTGAAATTGAAATGTTTTTGAATTCTGTAAGACTCTAAGTGTCAAGTAATTGCTTATGGATTTAGTTAAAATTATGTAAGGATTTTGATACATATTGTCCTCAAGTTATAAATTAATGTAAGGGAAACCGACCTGCCTACAATGCTGAATCTTTTACATCTCTTTGTCCTTTTGCTTTACTCACTAGATCAGTGGCCAGGTATTACCCATGGACCCAAACTGACCTGCTGCCTCTTAGGGCCTGTAATCTAAGAATGGTTTTTACATTTTTTTTAAAGATTGACAGAAAGAAGAAATTTTCATGGTGTATTAAAATTATATGAAATTCAAATTTCAGTGTCCATAAATAAAATGTCCTGCCACACTTATCTGTGTAGGCATCATCTATGGCGAAGTTGAGTAGTTGTGACGTGAACCACTCAAGTGGTACTTTCATTGCCTTGTGCAACTGCTCAGAGTGCTGCCAGTTGCAATGACACAATTGTAACTCAACAGGCTTTTAATTGCCATACAACTCACTGCTCTGCCATATTTCGTTTAATTTTTAGGTTATCAGTGCATTTTCATCATATCAAAATAAGAAACAAGAACATCTGTGATATCTCGGGGTTAGTCCCTATTAATTATCTTTCCTCGAGTATAGGTCACATCTTCCTATTTCTTTTTATCTAGTAATTTTGAATTGGACCTTGGATCTTATTAATGAAATGTTATACTGACTCTGGCGTCGATCAAGTTCCTCTGAAGATCTTCCATTTTGGTTCGTGCGTTTGTTTTAGCAGGCAGTTGGCTGAGTTCAAGCCCAAACTCTGAAATCTCAGTTCAGTTCTTTTAGCCTTAGTCCGGATGCTTAGAATCTGTGCTGTGTGTTGTTCAAGGGTTGGCCAGGTTTAAACAAAGTTTATGCGCTGAACTTGGAACTTGGAACACCTTCACTTTTCAGCTCTGGTGGCTGTTTCGTATTCTTCAAGCCAGTCAGATGGCAAGTTCTGCCAGAGAGTTAGCCACTCATCAAGGCACTACGAGGGCCTACTCTCAGGTGAAAGCTGTCATCAACAGGAATCTCACCCAGTATCGTTCCTTCCTTCCAGCTGCTGCCTCTCTTCCACTCTCTAGTGCCTTTAGGTAGTGTGTGTGTGTGTGTGTGTGTGTGTGTGTGTGTGTGTGTAGTTGAGAGCTTATAGTTGTGTTTGCAGAATGGTTGTCCGACAGGATCTACTCAGCCATCACTGACAGCAGAACTGCTGCTGTAGGTTTCTTTAATTGATATTCTATATCTGAAAACTGAAGATAATCAGTTTTAAACGTTCCTTTCTATTCTGAACTTACTAAGAATTTTTATAATGAATTTATGTGGAATTCTGTGAAACCACTCTTCTCCTTCCCCATCTTACCCCTGCTATCCTGGGGAAATGAATCATTGGCCTTGGGCAACCCAATAGGCTTCTTTAACTCCTGATCCACCACCCAGGTTGTTGTGTTTCCCAAAAAGGTAATTAAGAGGGAGAAAGAATGTTCCATTTTTGAGAAATTCTTCAAATTAGTTGTTGAATGTTGGCACTCATTCTTGTTTACTTGCTTGATTTATTCTGTATCTTATGATTTTATGCTTTGTGATAGTTCTTAATTCTGTCAGTTCACTAGATTTTGCAGTGAAGATGAAAAATATTCACTATTTCAGCAAGAAGTAGGTAGGTACTATCATTATCCTCATTATAAAAATGAGGAAATGAACAGTTAAAGAGGTCATGTGACCTGGTATTGTCATACAGTAAGAGGCAGAGCCAAGATTTAAACCTCGATCTTTCTGGAGCCAAAGTTTGGCTGTAAAATGGGGTACAAGTGGGGAATTAATAAATGACAAGATTGGAATAGTAAGGTGGGGTCATATTGGGCAGCCCCTTGAATGCCAAGATTGGAGTTCTCAGTCTTTCCTAAAATCATCATTTGTTGAATGCCAAAGGCTGAGCTAAAAGATACAAAGAGGAGAAACACACATAAAGTACCTGAGCCTGGGGTTCCCACTGTCTAAGGTACAAGCATGTAAAGAGACGATGCAACAAATGATATCATGACAACGTGAACAAAGAACTTGAGCAGCTTCGCACCTGGTTTAGAAGGTAATAATCTAAGGAAGGTAAGACATTTCAGAGCCAGGGCTGAACTTGCCAGACATCCCTTCACATTGCTAAACTCTACAGCAACTTGTGTGTTTGAATTTCTGAAATGAGCTTTCTCCTCTCTTTAGAATCTCAGGGATTATTTAACGCTGTAAAAAATTCTCAGGGAGCGTTTGTATCCAGACGTGCAAGGTCAGGGCATACTTTCCTTATTTTAAAGTGTTTTAATACAGTGGTTCACTGGTGATATTTCAGTTCTGTGTTAGAATGTCCGCTGTGGAGGGGATCTGTACATCAGGAAGCCCAGCCATTGACCACCAGGGCAGCAGTCACTCCAAATGTCTGTCCCAGAGCGTGGAAGGTTCCTCCAGTCATTTGGTGACCTTCACCGTGCTTCCCCTGGAAATCGGCCTCCACAACATCAGCTTTTCACTGGAGACTTCACTTGGAAAAGAAATCTTAATAAAAACATTACGAGTGGTGGTAAGAAAAATATACTTTTTTTTTCTGATTCCTTGTAAAAACACTTTTTTCAGAGGTGAGGGGGATTAAGAGTATACTTACCATAGTGAGCGCTGAGCAGTGTATGGAAGTGTTGAATCACTGTATCGTACACCTGAAACTAATATAACACTGTGTATTGATTACAATGGAATTAAAATTTTAAAAAGGAAAGAAAGAAAAAGAACAATAACAAACAGTTTTTTCATTCTGAAAAAAAGTTGCCAGCAGCTTATCATTAAGTGGATCAGAAAAAAAGAACACAGAGAAAAATAATGTAAATGTCGGTGTAACAAAATGTTGACATTTGGGGGAAACTGGGTAGAGGTTATCTCAGATTGTTTTTGTACTATTCTTATAACTTTTCTTTAAGTCTGACATTATGTTCTAAAATATTAAATAAAACAATGATACTTGCTTATTGTAGAACATATGGAATAACAAGAAAACACAGAGAAGAAAGTTAAAATCACTGATAACTCCCAAACCCAAAGATATCCAACTTCGACAACTTGGTATATAGCCTTCCAAGTTTTTCCCCCTGACACATTCAAAAGGCGTGTCTTGAAATCTATGTGCCAGACATCATGCCAGGTCCTGGAGCTCAAACAATAGATAAGACACAACCCATGCATTTACAGTTTAGAATTTATAGTCTAAAAAATGCTCCATTTACAAATTAGTAAACAGACTAAAAAAGAAAGAAAACTATCATTTATTAAGTACTATTTACCCACATAGTCTGTTGAGTTTTTTCATGTTATCTTAGTAAGATTAAGATTCTTGCCAAGAGTCACATGGCTAGTTAATGACAGAACTGGGCCTTCTTAGGTCTTCATTCTCTGACTTCTGTCTTCAGCCATGAAATCACTTCAGTAGACATGTACTGATTTATTTTGTGCAAGGCACGTCCTATGCATTCTTGCATGGTGGTTCCATGCACAGAGTCTGGAGACAGGCCGCCTGGGTTTGAATCCTGGCTCCACTACTTCCTAGCAGTGTGACATTGGATAAGTTTCTGGATTTCTCTATGTGCCATTTCCCTCACCTATCAGATGAGAATAATAATAGTTTCTACTCATAGAGTACTTTTTTAGGTTAAATAAGTTAATACATACAAAGCAGTCAGATCAGTTACCTGGCTTATAACATCTGTTTAAGTATTTGGTCCGGTTATTATGCAAGTAGCCAAAAAATCTTATTCTTGCATGTATGAATATAAATATTTAAATATATTTTGCCTTTAAAAAAAAGAATTTTTCAATTGGAAAGTGTTCAAGTTGATCCAAGAATTCAGGTCATATAAATTTAATTATACTCTTTCGTCATTTGAAGGGGGCAGCTGAAATCCATTGAGCAAATTAAGGCTCCACTGAGGGAGTTACATTTAATTATATTCTTGACTGAATGTTTTCTGCCTTTTTAGCCAGAAGGTGTCAAAAAGGAAAGTTACGCTGGTGTTACTCTGGACCCACGGGGTATTTATGGTAGGCAAAATGATTTTGTATTTTATATGTCATCTTTTGCTCTAGAAATTAAAGTGTCTAGGTAACCTGAAACACTGTTTTTCAAAATATTAATTGTCTGGAATAAGAAATATCCACGTCTTAGTTTGTTGACATTCTTGATAGCATGTGTTGTATTGTAATCTGGATGGGTTTAGAACAAAGAAAAAGAATTCCATTAATTTTAAGTGCAAAGCACTGAAATAGTAATGATTGTATGACATCTCTTCGATATTAGTCATTTTTATCCATCACAATAATAATTTATAATATGTTCTTATAGAACCATCAATTCCAAAGAACACATAAGAAAAAGTCATCTCCATACTTCTTTAACACACAGCACCTAAAAACACAATAATGCTGATTAATCACTTAACTAACCCATTCCTCATTGTTCCTGCTTCCCTGCTTTTACCCTTCAATAAAGATATTCTGAATCTTCTCACAGTTAGAATTTTGTGAACATCCAAGCATTTAATCAAGGCCCGTATATAATCAAGGCCCATACATACATATATATGAAATTTAGAATGTGTTCAATTAACAATTCTTTTCAACAACAAAAAAAGAGAGCCTGCCATAATTGTTATTAAATGGTTAAAATTTATCTTATTACTGCATTGAATCATGTTTCTTTGCTTTCAGTGATATAGCAATGAGGAAAAACAGTTTACTTATAAATCAAGACCATTATACTCAGAAAGCCATTTCCTCTGAGCAAGCAAAGAATTCAGACCTTTACCTTTAAACCAGCTGAGTATCATAAGCTAAGGATGACTTCAACAGAGTAACAGAAAGAAAAATCCGTCCTAGATGCATATATCCATATGCTTACTTTTTTCTTTAATTTTATCTTCACACAGACCTTCTTCCAGCCTGTCCATTATGAAGGATCTGTGGGTAGAGATATTACAAATTCTGAGGTTTGGGGCCTCATGTAGTTACATCAAGCCTCACAGCCACTGTGTCCTTCGGCTCTTCTTCCTGTTTACCCTTGTGCCTCCTATACTGACTCACATTACTGCAAACTGATTTCCAAAATGGCCCTGTCCTATACGTCCCAAGTGTGGACATCAGGGCCACAAGATGGGAATGATCCTTTATCTGGGAATAAATCTCTCCATCAAAACTCTTGGTAAAAAAATAGTAGTAATAAAATCTATGCCTCTTTCCAATCTTGCCATATGACTTTTTCCCTTATCTTTTTAGACAACTTAGATTTAGGCAGCTTTGTTACTTTCTAGGGAGCTAAATAGGGTAAAGATGACAATTAATTCTGTCCTGTGAGTTTGAAGAGTTTATTAAATACTTCCAATATTTATATGTTGGAATTGCTATACCAGGATGAGATTTATAGAATTCCATTTAAAAAAAAAAGAAGTATTTGGAAAAGTAAATGGACAATAACATAGCTGGAAATTTGAAAAAAAAAATATCACTGAGGGAGAAGGAGGTATCAGAACAAATTATAAAGTAATAGGAATTAAAATTGTGTGGCATTGGCTTAAAATGAGGGCTAACTGTGGAAACTCAATCCAAGGAGCCCTCGTCTTGAGTTCCTGCTTTCTCTCCTCCACCAGTCCTTTGCCTCCAAATCTTTTCTTCTCTGGGCAGCAGGGAGTTCAGCTCCTCACCCTCCCTCACTTCCTGGCACACCACATCCATCGCTGGTCTGGGCCAGCCCTTCCTGTTTTCTTTCCTCCCATCATTCCTGACCCCCGCTTCTGTTTCCCTTCCTCCAAATGTACCCACTCATATCCTATTCTACGTCCTACTCTATTTAAGTTTTTAAACTCAACATTCTGTTTTAAAGATAACCTCACTGTTTCTCACATAGTGTTTCAGAGTATATTCCACCACAGTTCTACTTATCCACCCTCTAGCAACTGATTCCCCACCACCATGAGCAACGCTGCAGCGAACGTCCTTATACACCTCCCTTTACAAAGAGAGAGAGAGAGCACACACGAGCGAGAGGAAGAAGGGGCAGTGGGAAAGGGAGAGAGAATCTCCAGCAGACTCCATTCTGAGTATGGAGCCTGGCAGCTGCAGGGGCGGGGCTCGATCTCATGACCCTGATATCACGACCAGAGCAGAAGCCAAGAGTCAGGGGCGCCTGGGTGGCTCAGCCGTTAAGCGTCTGCCTTCGGCTCAGGTCATGGGCCCAGGGTCCTGGGATCGAGCCCCACATTGGGCTCCTTGCTCAGCGGGAAGCCTGCTTCTCCCTCTCACACTCCCCTTGCTTGTTTTCCCTCTCTCGCTGGCTGTTTCTCTCTCTCTCTCTGTCAAATAAATAAATAAAATCTTTAAAAAAGAAAAAAAGGAAACCAAGAGTCAGTCATTTAACTGACTGATCCATCCAGCTGTCCCTCTGGTGTACTTTTTTTGAGCACTAATGAACCCTAGTGGGTTTTGAACAGCAATCCTTTATTCTGACATAGTCAAATTCATTATAACTTTACTTTATAACTATTACATATTTTGGGGTTAATCTTTAAGAAGCCTTTCCCTGCTCTTAGTTCACAAAGATATTGTACATTTTATCCTATTGGTTTCACAGATTCGACTTTTAAATGTTTTAATCTCTCTGGCATCTACCTTTATATATGATGCCTTGATGAATCTTTTATTTTTTATTTTTTTAAGCTTTCACTTATTTATCTGTCAGAGAGAAAGAGAGAGAAAGCACACAAGCAGGGAGAGTGGCAGGCAGAAGCAGCAGGAGAAGCAGGCTCCCTGCTAAACAAGGAGCCTGATGCAGGGCTCAATCCCTGAGACCAAGGCAGACGCTTAATGACTGAGCCACCCAGATGTCCCTTGATGAGTCTTTTATCATCATTTCTGACAAGGAGTGTTATTGGCTTCTCTTAGTTTTAGTTTTCTCTTCTATACCTTTTCAGTCTGGTAGTAGAGTTGCTAAGAAGAATTGAAAAAGTCAAGGGCAGATATCAATGGAAAAACTAGTGAAGGATCAAATTTAGATAATTTCAGACAGCCAACTATTACTAAGTACAATGTATTGAGCATGAACTGTTTGCCAGGCTCTTTGTCTATATTATTTTCACCCTTATCAAAATCCTTTGAGGAAAATATTATTACCTCTATTGAACTGATGAGCACACCAAGGCATAGAAAGGTGAAGTGTCTTGCCCAGTGTCACATATAGAGTGAGTTCCTTCTCAACTCCATGCTCTTTCAACCACACTGCAAACCTCTCAAATGTCTTCACTGAGTTTTATTTTAAGATTATATCCTAAGCATTTATTAAAAGCTAGTGAAGAAAGAAGTTACCTGAGGAACATTCCTCTCTCTTCTGCAAAGCCATGTGGCTTGCCCATTAAATGGCAAAATGTCACTATTTTCTTTTAGTGTCTGCCCTGTGCCAGGGACAGGGCTAAATGCTGGGACTACAGCTTTCAATAAGAGATGGTTCCTGCCCTCAGAGCTTTCCTGGCAGGACTATGGGAGGTGGGGTCTCTTGGTGGTGACTGCTGTGGGTCTGCAATAAAACTTCTGAGCTCAGATCCGAGCTTCATCTGTGCCAGCACTGTGACCTGGAGCATTTGCTTTCTAAACCTCAGTTTTCTCATCTGTAAAATAAAAACAATAACAATAGACGTAGCAAACAGGGTTGTCGTAAGATCCAGTATAACTATGCATTTAAAAGCTTAGCAGAGTGCTTGGTGTTCTATCAGTAGAATGATAAACACCATTTTTATGAAATAAAACAATGATTAAAGTAGAAAAATGCTCTGATACAAGTATGCTAAAACTCTCTTATTGCACGTAGAGAAAAAGTGTCTAAGTTAAATTGAGAGAAGTGGAAAGAATTTCAGGGCATGCTTCCCAATGAAGCTAATCTTCACATATCCTTGACTAAGGAATTATGTTAGTTATTTTTAGCTTTCAGTTCCGAGAATAATTTTTCTCTCTTTGGACAAAATGGCACGCTCCATTTTTCTGGTGGATAAAATTTATATAACCTATTTATTTCCTATCTTGTAATGACCAGGCAGCTTACAGTTAAATTTAATGCTCTAAAGAGATTATATAAGCCTAGGGTTTGATAAAAATCCTTGATTATTTTCAACTTCCTTTTTAAATTTTAATATTGTTATTATAAAAGAGCATTTTATTTTAAAACAATTCTTTGGAAGCTAGTATATTATAAATAACCTGCAACTGGTGTTCCTTCAAGAATTCTGTGTAAATCTATGAGATACTACCTCACACCGGTCAGAATGGCTAAAATTAACAAGATAGGAAATGACAGATGGTGGCAGGGTTGTGGAGAAAGGGGAACCCTCTTATACTGTTGGTGGGAAAGCAAGCTGGTGCAGCTACTCTGGAAGACAGTATGGAGGTTCCTCAAGAAGTTAAAAATAGAGCTACCCTACAACCCAGCAAATGCACTACTGGGTATTTACCCAAATTTACAAGTGTAGTGATCCAAAGGGGCACCTTCACCCCAATGTTTATAGCAACAATGTCTATAATAGCTAAACTATGGAAAGAGCCCAGATGTCCATCAACAGATGAACAGATAAAGATGATGTTGTGTGTATATATATATATATATATATATATATATATATATATATATATATATACACATATACACACACACACGGTGGAATACTACTCAGCCATCAAAAAATGAAATCTTGCCATTTGCAGAATAAATGGAACTAGAGGGTATTATGCTAAGTGAAATAAGTCAATCAGAGAAAGACAGTTATCATATGATCTCACTCATATGTGGAATTTAAGAAACAAAACAGAGGAGCATAGGGGAAGGGAGGGAAAAATAAAACAAGATGAAATCAGAGAGGGAGACAAACCATGATAGACTCTTAATCATAGGAAACAGATTGAGGATCGTTGGAGGGGAGAGGAGTTGGGGGATGGGGTAAGTGGGTAATGGACATTAAGGAGGGCATGGGATGTAATGAGCACTGGGTATTATATAAGACTGATGAATCACTGACCTCTACCTCTGAAACTAATAATACATTATATATTAATTAATTGAATTTAGATTTAAAAAAAATTCTATGTAAATCTAATAATTTTTTTTAAATTTCAGGTGTTGTTAGTAGACGAAAGGAGTTCCCATACAGGGTACCATTAGATTTGGTCCCCAAAACAAAAGTCAAAAGGATCGTGAGTGTAAAAGGTAAATTGACAAATGCCATTTTTATTTTTCATTTCACTTTATGGTTCAAACAACAGTCAAATATCCTCATGATTACTCTTTTCTCCTCTTCTCTACTCAGCAGCATATACAAATACACCTCTGGGAGAACCCTGCTCCTTCTTCCACTTTCAAATCCCCAACCGCTTTTCTAACTGTTTTCTTCCATTGGCCTGATTTAAATGGAGATTCATTCTCCCATGATGAAGGGTGGGGGCTATCATTGACCCAAAGACTTCTCTAAAACTTTCCATGACCTTAGTGACCACTCTTGCTCCAGAGAAGGCTTTGTGACCTATAAGTGGCCCCACCAGATTTTCTCTGCTGAAATATAAGTCCCGGAGGGGTTCTCTCCCCTCTGGTACATTTGCAGAAGTGGCAACTTTCGTGGGTTTCCTCTGGTCTCCACCCTTTATAATTCAGTAATACGTCATCAAAACAATGGAACATCCTGACTACATTTTATCTCAGATAAAGCCCTGGACTCACAGAATGTTAGTCCTGGGAGAAATTTTTTTAATCATGTGCAATCCTGGTGTTGGGTATGTGAAAACTGGTTTGCCTAGAATCACACGGTGAGTTTTGGACAGAGACCCCACAGCACTCACAGAACACGCACAGTCCAGGCTTTTTGCTTTGCTTTGTGGAAGTGGTTGATTAATAGGGTTTACAATGTCTAAAGCTGTCAGGTTGAACGACAACGAATTTGCCATGTCCTCTATGCAGTAATCTGCCTGCTATATTATACCATCTTACCACCATATTCCAGTAGCATTTTTAAGCCTGTTCTTGGTGTTTCTTTTAAATCCATATTCCTAACTAGATCTTTTTCATCTCTCCCCAGCTAAGAAGTAATTCAACTGCCTAGATAAAAAGGAAAGAACAAGGGGGTGCCTGGGTGGCTCAGTCGGTTAAGTGTCCGACTCTTGATTTCTGTTTAGGTCATGATCTTGGGGTCGTGAGATCGAGCCCTGAGTCAGGCTCTGCACTGGCTTGGAACCTGCTTAAGATTCTCTCTCTGCCTCTCCCTCTGCCCCTTCCGCCCACTGCCCCCACGCTTGCTCTCACTTTCTCTCTCTCTCTCAAAAAAAGGAAAGAACAGGGATAGTTGCTCTTCTCTCTATTTAAAATATACCATTACTCAGAAGTTGATAGAAATTGATTGTGTCTACCTTGATTTTTTTGTTTGTTACAGGACTGCTTATAGGTGAGGTCATGTCTGCAGTTCTGAGTCAGGAAGGCATTGATATTCTTACCCACCTCCCCAAGGGGAATGCAGAAGCAGAACTGATGAGCATTGTCCCGGTATTCTATGTTTTTCACTACCTAGAAGCAGGAAATAATTGGAACATTTTTTCTACTAATTCATTAACTGAAAAACAGAACCTGAAGAGAAAACTAAAAGAAGGTAAAAAAAAAATCTATCTTACATTTTGTACACTAAAATGTTGCGATTTTTAAACCAATGGTGCAATTAAACTAATATTTAAGTTTTACAAATTGTACAAAAGTGTAATTATAAAAGCATTTCTGCAAAAAGAAAACTGTGTGATAGACACATTTATATAAATAAATACTATTTTCTGTAGCGTTTTGGCTTAACTTACCAAAATGCCTGGATGAGAGACAAGACACCTGCATTCCAACCCCTACAGAGCACTTCCTTCCTTCTTGAATGAGCTCAGAATGTTCTACTTGATAATTCCCAATTCAAGCAAGTCATGATTCATATACTTCTTTTGAGAAGTTTAACGTTGGCCACAGAGCACATGCTTGCTGCCGAACACCAAAGGAAGTTTACCGTTCCCAGGAGCTAATAAAGCACTCTTTGTGTAGAAATGAATGTCAATGAAGCACAATGTTCTTTATCTGATGCCTCTTAGGGTTGGTGAGCATCATGTCCTACAGAAATGCTGACTATTCTTACAGCATGTGGAAGGGTGGAAGTGCTAGCACCTGGTAAGTTGAAGGTTTTGATTTGTATTTTCATAAAATAGTTGATTAATTAACTAAAGAATCTTAATGGAAATTCCATTCATCCAGTTGCTCAGGATAAAAGTTTAGTTAGCCTTCATTGCCCTCTTTCTCTTACAAGTCACATCTGATCCAGTGAATCCTTCTGGCTATACCTTCAAAATGTGTCCTAAACTTCTTACCAACCCCCACACGCCATCCTGGTCCAAGCCACTCCCATTTCTTACCTGGATTATTGTACTAGCGTCCTCTGCTCTTTCGTCGTCAGTCCTTCCCCCTCTTTGCTATACTGAACACAGCAGCTGGAGTGACCCTGTTAATACATAAGTTAGGTCCCATCCCTCAGAACCATTTGGGAGCTTCCCATCTTACTTAGAATAAAAACCAAACTTACTGTGAACTACAAGGCCCTGCATGGTCTGGCTTCATCTCACCTCTCCAACTGCTTCCCTTACTATTCTCTTTCCTTCCACTCAAGCCCTACTGGCCTCTTCGATGTTCCTTGAACATACCAGGCATGCTTCCTCTTCAGGGCCTTTGCACTGACTGTTCCCTCTGTCCAAAATGCCCTTCAGGTATCAGTGGCTAGTTCCCTTACCTCCCTCAGGTCTTTACAAAAAGTCACCTTCTCAGTGAGGTCTCTACTAATCATTCTATCTAAAATTGTATCCCATTCCCATCCCAACATTTCATATCCTGCTCCCTGACTTTCCCTGTCTCCTTAAAATTTATCATTAGCCTTCTTACTTATCTCACTTATTATCTGTCTTACCACTAGAATGTAAGCTCCACGTGGGCAGTCCCAAGTATTCCTAGTGTCTGCAATTACCTGACACAGAGCAGGTGCTCAATAAGTACTTACTCAGTGAAGCATGATAACTTCCTT
Source organism: Ursus americanus (assembly GCF_024610735.1). NCBI lineage: Eukaryota > Metazoa > Chordata > Mammalia > Carnivora > Ursidae > Ursus > Ursus americanus. Next base: position 13,568,896 of record NC_142144.1, read on the forward strand.
ATTTCTGATGATTTGAGGGCAAGACTGTCTGAATTAACCACAAGTCCACATGGCAATTGATTTTCAAAAAAAATACTATCATGCACTGACAAAATATTTAATGAAAACATAGTGTTCCAAGTGCTTTATAAATTCTACTATATGAAACACTTTAAAGGATTTTACAATCTGGAATAACTGACTTTTAGATTATGCCCTGTAACTATTGAGAGTCCCCAGGATTTCGTCCTTGACTGTCTTATTTTCTGTAGTCTCTCCTTGTGCAATCTCATCTTTGCCCATGATTTCCATAATCTCTACACAGGTAATTCCCTAGTTGATATCTCAAGGCCTAAGGTCTTTCCTAAGTTCCAAATCCACATTTCTGGGATCTGGGAGCCAAAGGCCCTTCGAACATAATCCATGCCAAATTCAGTCTTTTGCTTTGATTTCCTTAATCTGTGGGCGGCAATACTCTATACAAGTTTGAATCATCCCTTTCCTTTTGGCTCGATATCGATCAGTTATCAAGTCCCACAGATTGTACCTTAGAAGTGGGTCTCACCATGTGTGGGCAACACATTTTAAAAGACACGTAGACCCTTGGAGCATGCCTCCCAGAGGATACAACCAGGATGCTAGGGGTAGGGCTTAGAAACCAGCACAGTAACAGCTGGGGACTAAATGCTTAGAGGACAAAATGCCTCCTCTCCCCTAGAAGAGGCAGTAGCCTCTCAGTAAATGCCTGGGGCCTCTTGAGAGTTCTGGGCAAGATTGAGTGCATGATGTTCAGCCAGAAATACAGAAATATTTGGGTACTGTCCTAGACCCAACTCCATAAGTTCCTTGAGAGAAACATACCCAGAAGAAAATGGCCAGTACCTGAATACTTTCAAAATAGTTTTTTGAGAAATACAAGGCAGGTACAAGGAAACAACATAAAAAATAATGTATCATTCATTTTGTTATTTTATTTTTAAAGATTTTAATTATTTATTTGAGAGAGAGCTCGAGTGAGCACAAGCAGAGGGGAGCGGCAGAGAGAAAGGGAGAAGCAGGCTGTCTGCTGAGCAGGGAGCCCGATGTGGGGCTCCATCCCAGGACCCTGGGATCATGACCTGAGCCGAAGGCAGACACTTAACTGACTGAGCCACCTAGGTGCCCCAATATATCATTCATTTTAGAAATAAAAATGAAATGGGGCGCCTGGGTGGCGCAGTCGTTAAGCATCTGCCTTTGGCTCAGGGCGTGATCCCGGCATTCTGGGATGGAGCCCCACATCAGACTTCTCTGCTAGGAGACTGCTTCTTCCTCTCCCACTCCCCCTGCTTGTGTTCCCTCTCTCGCTGGCTGTCTCTCTCTGTCAAATAAATAAAATCTTAAAAAAAAGAAAAATGAAAATAAAATATTTTAAGTGAGAGGGAGAGTCAAGTGGTCTTACTCTCAGAAGTGAGGGGCTGAAGACTGGGTGGCTCTAGGCACTCAGAGAGTGAGGGAATGGGAGCAGAGGAGTGGGGAGGGGGGATAAGAGGCATTGTAAGGTTATGAATTAGATACTCTTGGACATTCTTTGAGAGATATTAGTAGAGACTGAAATTACTTCAAAAAGCGAAAAACAAAAACAAGAAAACGTCAGTAATCATGATAGTTTAAAGCTTCCTTATGAGGTAGTGAATTCTGCGTCAATGGCATGGCTCAAGAGGAAGCCAGGTAAACACTCCCATGAATGTCGGGGAAGGAAATTCAGACCTCAGACAAGACTTTAGATTAGACAGCTTGTACACATTTTACAATCTAGAATTTTAAGATTTTACTCTTCCAGGTCTCATGTTCATATGTCAGTGCCCTAACTCAAAACTATGCTTCACCACTATTGTCTCTGACTTCAGAGTAATTTTGTTTTTAATCATCAGGCATCAATTTTAGTTTGTGTGATGGTTAACAATGCTGCAATCACAGAAGATGTGCTGTTCACATTTGTTGACTGAATGTTTTTGGAGATCTTCCTAAAATCATCTCTTCCCTGGTAAAATGGTGACAACATACTTTAGAATTGTATGATTTAAAATACTATTTTCTTTTAAAGAATAGATATCATATTAACTAAAACACGTAAATTGAAAGCCAAAGGGATTGAACATCTGAACATTAATTATTTGATTTTGTCTTAAAGGTTAACAGCTTTTGTTTTAAGAGTACTTGGACAAGTAAATACATACATAAATCAGAACCAAAATTCAATTTGTAATGCTATATTGTGGCTGGTGGAGAATTGTCAACTAGAAAATGGATCTTTCAAGGAAAATTCCCAGTATCAACCAATAAAATTACAGGTAAGGAAACCAAATATACAGATTAGCAACAGTTTTATTTACAAGTCTGAATTTTGTTCTCATCCTATTTTAGAAGTTTAAAAAAGAGAAAATATATGTATCCCTTTAAGAAAATCCTGTTGTATACAGGCAAAGAATATGAAAGTTCGTTTTGCACTGCTCTTCACACAATTCGGTATAGGTTAGACAAGTGATGCCTTTGACATCTCCTGTGTAACAGGAACCAGTAGTCCACAGGGTATAAGTGCTAGAGATCTCAGAACAGGTAAAATGTACTCATCTGTCCACATACCCTTGGTATAGACTCTGTACCTGAAATCCAGAGCCTTCTTACAGGTCAAGGTTGCAAGGTGTTGTCATGAAAGGTGAGACCCTATTTATATCCTGTTAGTAAGAGAGATTGGGTCAGTTTTATTAAACTGTGCAACAAAGTGTTGTTTGAGGTTAGAATCTACTTATAAACTTGAATTACAAAGTAATTCAGTATTACAGTATCTTCTACTCCTATTCCTTAGAACGTTTCTTTAAAAGTCAACAGTGTTTTTTGTTTGTTTTGTTTTGTTTTGTTTTGTTTTGTTTTGTTTTGTTGCCTGCCCTAATCCAATCCCTTTCTGGCATGATATCAGGCCTAAATGGCTACCGGGGTAACAGGGAAATCATAATGGTCCTCTGTTGCACCAATAGCAGGTTAGGACTCCCATAAGAAACGCAGGGCAACTGACATCAACCAGGTACTATTTGAAGAACAAAATACTACAATTTTTTTTCTTAAAATACCCACGTATCCATCCACCCATCTGTCCGTATTTATTCAACAACCACTAACTGAGCCCCTAATATATGCAAGGGTCTATTTTGAGCACAATTAGGGAGGAAGTGTGAGAAGAATGGACTGCCACAAAGCTCACACACTGGTAGGGAAAGTGGGCTATACATACTAGCAACTCTAATCTACATATAACTGTGTGTGTTCATTTATGTACACAAGAAATACTTACTGAATGTGTACTAAGTGCTACATGGTAGAGACACAAGAGTGAACAAAACAAGTGTGGTCACTGAGACCATAGAGCTTATGATCTAGTAGAGATGTCAGGCATCAGTAAGTAATTTCAGGTGTGTGATAAATGTTAAGAAAAGGGAAATATAGTTTCATTGAAAGCAGGGGAATCTAATCTAGTATGGGGGAATTGAAAAAAACAAGTTGGCCAGGATCCTGGGAGCTAGGTAGGAGGAAGGCAGGAAGAGCATTCCAAGTGACGCAAACAGCACGCCTGACATTTTGAAGTGGAGAGAGAGGGTGGTTCATGCAAATAACTGGGGCCAAGAGAGGGAGGGGTTGAGTGGCATGAAATAAAGCTGGAGAGGTAAATAAAGGACACTTTGGAAGATCTTATAAGCATTGCATTGGAATGTGACTGCCCTAAGAGGAAATAATACGGGAGAACAGAGTCTGAATTGTGCCTCAGAGAGGAGGTGGTATTTTAACAGGGTCCTGAAGGAGGGGGAGAATTTGTGGTGAAGAGGTATGAAGTAGAACTTCAGGGTGGGGAAGTGAGGGAGAGAAAGGCATGTGAAGGTATGCAAGTGAGGAAGACCCAGATCTTACTGAGAAATGGCAAGCAGTCCAACTGGAATGCATGAAGGGAGGGGGGAGATTAGAACCAGGTCATTCCACTTTAAGGACACTGTTTCACTCTCCTTTTAAAACATTGCTTATTTTTAGGGTACCTTGCCTGTTGAAGCCCGAGAGAATACCTTATATCTTACAGCCTTTACAGTGATTGGAATTAGAAAGGCTTTTGATATATGCCCGGTAGTGGTAAGTAAGAGTTTCCTTCTGACACTGATCATCTGTTTCTGTACCATTTGGTGGGAGGGGCCGCCTTGAAAATAAATTTAGCTCCCAAACCAAAAGATTTCAGAATTACGATAGATATTAGAGACCCTCTGGTCCATCTTACTTGTTGACAGTTGCAAAAACTGAGACCTGTGGGTAAGGTGGGTTTGATTGTCCAATGTCACAGGCTACTAAACTATGGAGCTGACACTAGAACCAATAACTTATGACTGAGGAGAAAAGGACGTGATGTCCCTAGCTTCCCTCCAGTGTCTCTGGTAATGTTAAAATATGTATATGACTGTTATCCTACAGCACAGGCATTTTCTATCATGGAACTACTAAGAACACACAATAGTATGTTTGCTTCTTTGGCTGTGCCATTTCACTTGCATGGAAGCTGAGGGGAGAAAGGAGAAGATTCACCTGAGTGAGTCAACTTGGCCAACTCCAAGGGGTAGCAGAGATGCTTCCCTGATCTGGGAAAAGACAATCCCTGCACTGAGGTCAAACATGCCTGCCTACAAATCAGAAGTCAGTTAGACATGTCCTTCAAACCAGCCTACAGAACAACATGGAAAAACCCAAAGGGGGTTTGCAGGACTTCAACCACAAAACAAAATAATATTTTTGGTTTGTTTCAAGAGAATTGTTATTTATACTTAAGACAAAATAATCAACAAAGGACAAGTTCCCAGGGCCCTAGAGGACCAATCGACACCTAGTGGTATGTGAGGCAAGAGGCAGTGGAGCTGGGAGAGACGGAACTGGGCGAGCTAGTGCAGCAGTGCCTCAGACTTTCTCCTCATGCACTTATCCAAAATAAATACTTCAGTTGTCTCGAGACAAAGTAATAGAGACAATTTCCCCAGGAATTCTTAGGATCAAAAAGGACTCTGGCGGCTTGGTTCTTTTCCTGCTATTTATGGTTTTATTTAGTAAAATTCCTTTTGAAAATGTGAGTCTGTCCCAGCTATGCCGAGGCGGGGACGTGATGAAAGCTGTGTCTGTGCTCTGCTTCTTCTTCCCAGAGACTACATCTGATCTGGGAAGCAGGAACTAAAGGGAAAAATCTTGACAGAGATGAGAACTGAGGGGCAAAAAGCTTGACCCAATTTGGACACGCACATTTTCCCTTCTGAGATTATACTCTGCTCCTTCTCCCAGAGGGATTGGCTTCAGGGAGACACCATCCACTTCCATTAGGTCATTTCTCCTTCTACCCTTCATCTTGCCTGCCCCAGGATGGTGCCACCTGGGGGGAGTTCTCATCAGTTGATAGGTTGAGGCTTGACAAACCTAGATATCTTTTGCTCTTGTTTCCAGAAAATCAGCACGGCTCTCACTAAAGCTGACACCTTTCTGCTTGAAAATACCCTCTCAACTCAGAGCACCTTTATACTGGCCATTGCTGCTTATGCTCTTTCCCTGGGAGATAAAAGTCACCCACAGTTTCATTCAATTGTCTCAGCCCTGAAGAGGAAAGCTTTGGTTAAAGGTATGACTTGTTTCACACATCTGTTCAGCAAGTGTTTACTAAGCATATAGAGTCTGCTAATTCTGGGAAAGAGGTTAGGGCATGCAAAGTTGAGTAAGACACAATCCCTGCCCTAAAGGAACAAATCATCACAATATAATATAATAAATGCTGTTATTCATTCGTTCAGTGTATGTTTTGAGTACCTCCTATATACCAGACACTGTTCTAGGTTCTAGACATAAAGCAACAGACCCCAAAAAAAAAAAAACAGGTCCTCATGAAACTTACATTTCAGTAATGGAGAGAGAGACAAACATGGAAAATAAAATATTGCATATAGTGAATAGGTTGGTGATGAATGATATGAAGAAAAGGAAAGCAGGGGAGGGACACAGGGAGGAGTAGGCTGTACTTTAAGCCTCACTGAGAAGCTAGTACTTGAGTCAAGACTTGAAGGAGGTGAGGGAGCAAGCTGGTGACTATCCGAAGGTTGTTCCTGGTGGAGAAGCAGCATGTGCATATGCCTGAGGCAGGAGGGTGCCGGGAGCTCCAAGAATTGCAAGGAGGCCAGTGTGGCTGGAAAAGAGTGAGATGATGGGGAGGTCAGGGAAGGAAAGGGTGAGGAAGTGAGGGAGGGTCATATACAGCCTTGGAGGTCATCACAGGAGTGCTGCAAGACTCCCATATACAGTTGTTCAATGTGCACAGCTCCACCCAGGCCAGTGAACTGAGGCTGAAATCCAGCCTGTGAATTCCCCTCGCTAGGCACCCTGGTTTGGTTCTGCTTCTGCCCAGACCAAGGGATGCCTGTGCTTCATTCACATCGGGGTGCTGTGGAGGTCAGTTGAAGCCGAAACCTTTAATTTCCACTTCGAGTGAAAAAGGAAGACATTGGAGGATTTTTAGCAGAGAAAGTTGTACTCATTGCCACTTTATTGCACTTTCCACTCTGGCTTATACTGTATGGGATTGGCTATATGTGTACTTCATTTTGAAAAAATAAAGATACCACTTCCTATAGGTCAGGAGTTAAGAAATAGAAAGAGGATAGCAGTGATCACTGGCCAGTGTTCCTATACCAGCACGGGCATGGTTGGGCACTTCCGAGCCCTCTCCTGGCTGAGGTTTTCTAAAAGTTCAATAAATGTAACATGAGGAGTACCACTATCTACAAGATTTGATTTCTGTCATCATTTAAAAATGACTGAATCTTAAAAATAAATAAATAAAAATGACTGAACCTCAAAACCACTTGTACAGTGCCTTTAAAATAAAGCAAAAGAAATGTCTTCAGTCTTAGAAGGTAGGGATCATAAAATCAAAGAATATAAGAAGAGGTCTTAATAATTCAAATAATGTTTGAGCTGCAAGTATCTTCAAAAACCAAATTTTTCATTCTAAATACAGCAAATCTGAGTCTCTGAGAGCGAGGGGAAACATTGTCCAAAGTCATGCAAATAGCATAATTATGAATTGTAAACAGATACATCAAAATCTTGACTAATCTTCAAAAATGATTTCCAGATACGCCTTACTGTTTTTTTAAAAGATAATCTATTTTAAAAAGGATGTAAAGTGATGAGATTTAAATTACTAGAGCAATAACAAATATAATTTAGAACCTAATTTATGAAAAGTATTGCATATATGAAATTATCTTTAGTGCTTTACATTGAGGAATGATCATAAAAGACTGAACTAAGGCTTTGGGCATCTCATAATTTCTAGGACATAGATTTTTTTTTCTCTCAGGGAGAAAACTTCTCCAATTTATCTCATAGTGTCAATAATAACAGTAAGCCTTTCTCTATGGATGGTGCTTTCTGGTGGATCTAAAGTTACATTTGGTATCTCACCTGAGTTTCGCTGCAAAGAAAAAAGTACTACATACACTTTAGGTATTAGAGAATTAGTCCCACAGGACTAAAAGAATTTGTCCAGATGGACATGGTCAGTTCCTAGTGGAGAAGAGAGTAGAACTTGTACTAGTCACCAGTTTATTACTTCTCACTCCACTATACTGCTCTTCCCAAGTACACGTGTACTCTCCGCGATGACCCTTCTGAGTCAAAACAAACAGCACCGTATTAAGGGATCTTATTTTGTGTTGATCTCCTTGAGGCAGTTCTTCTTACAAACGAGTAAGAAACTTCTAGAACTCAAAAGGCCACTACATGGAGAAACTTCTAGAAACCTGCTAGAATTATGTCAAATTCATTTTTAACTCTATTAATGAATGTGATCTGTTGATGTTCAGGTGATCCAGTCATTTACCGTTTTTGGAAAGACAATCCTCAACAGCAAGACAGATCCACGCCTAACGTTGGTACAGCACATATGGTGGAAACCACTGCCTATGCTTTGCTCACCAGTCTGAGCTTGAAAGACATAAATTATGTTAACCCAATCATCAAATGGCTATCTGAAGAGCAGAGGTACGGAGGTGGCTTTTATTCAACCCAGGTAACATTTCTTTGTCTTGTTTTATCCTCATGAAGACATTTGTCCTGCCCCCCCGCCCCACCCACTACACATCCCACGCTCCTTATGACCTCCATACTTTTGTCCACCAAACGCATGCCATAGATATGAATTAATGACTAGAATCAAAGGACCGTTAGAGATTATCTGCATTGATAGCCTTTTTAGAGAAGGAAGTCAGCCCCAGGAGGTTCATTCATGGAATTAGTGGCAGTGCCAAAATCAGAACTCACATCTCCTAACTCTAAATCCAGTGCTTCCTTTATGATTCTTAATCATCATGAAGGGCTAGCCTGGTTATCAGCAATTCCATCACATCATGTATAATGCCCATGTGGACAAAAGTACTGATATTCCCTCCCCCCAAAATAAATAAAAAGTGAGAGAAATACTGATTGTTATAGTTTATCTAGCTACCAACGTAAACTCATTTATGTATGTATATTCTATGTTAGAACTATTCAGTAGTTGAAGAATATACATCTGCACTCAGAAGTTTAGCTCAAATATTGGCATCTTCTCTGTTCCTTGGATGTTTGGATGATGACAGAATGTGTTTGTATATGTTTACAAAATCTAGAGTTAGAGGGGTCCTTCAGGATTACTTTAGTGATTATCTAATCTGGGGAGGCAAATGGGTTTCGTCTTGGAGATGGGTATAGGCTCAGCAAGGAAGAGTGTCCCATTGATGAGCACATCATGGACACAGGCAAACGGGGTAGCCACATATTTGACATCTCTGAACTAGTCAATTTTCCAATTTTATAGATGAGGAAGATGAGACCTAGAAAAATAAAGTTCATCCATTTATTCCTTCAACAAATAAATACTTGTTCAATAGCTACCATGTGTACCTACTAAATGTAATGGATGCCAAGAAAGACTTCCTCCAGACATCTTGCATTACGGTGGGCAGAAGGAGAAAATTAAAACAGAATTATGGGGAGGGAGAGCTTATTTATGGCCTCACTGTAGAGTTATTTAAGGTGAGACTTAAGGATAAAAAGGAGAGAGTCAAGCAAGGAGTTGGAGGCATTCTGCAAAGAGTGACCTGCCTGAGGTCACGCATCGGGATGCTGGATGCATGGAGAACTTGGCCCTGAGGCCACACTTCCTTCCTCTCCCTGCCGACAGGAGCATCCTCACTGGGGAGGGAGAGACCTTCCTCTCACCCCCACCTGGGGGCCCTTCTCCAATTTCATTCAGTCAGCTGGAGTTTCAGTGCTGGTTAACGCATCCCCACCCTCTCATAAGAAAGGGTATTTGTAAACACAGGGAATATATAAATGAGCTAAACCTCTTTTTGTGCCTTGCTGATTGTCGATAGGATACAATTAATGCCATCGAGGGCCTGACAGAATATTCACTCATGATTAAACAACTCCACTTGGACATGGATATCAATGTTTCTTATAAGCGTAAAGGTGACTTACACCGTTACAAGATGACAGAGAAGAATTTCCTTGGGAGGCCAATAGAGGTAAATGAAGGACTTTTGATAATATTTTATAACTGGATGAGACCTTTGAAATCATGTGTTCCATGCCTATTTTACAAATATATCTACTTACTACTAAAAAATACACTGAGTACCTACTATGTCCTGAGCAGGGGTACCTGCTATGTCCTGGGCACTGGGGATTCAAAAGCAAAGTATATGAAGAAACTGTGTGCTTGGGGATACCATTGTTTTAACAGACAGTGAAAAATAAAAGCCTCAACAGGGACATGGAAGGACAGAGCAGGGCCTCCTCACCCAAGGTGAGAGGTAGGAATTTGTCAAATGCATCTAGGTGTGCAGGTTAAATCTGGAAGAATCAGAATGACTTAGCCAGGTGAAAAAAAGAACATTCCAGACAGAGAGAACAGTATGCACAAAGATGCAGTGGTAGAGTGAGAGAAAACACACTTGGGCCTCCACCAGTGGTTCCATCTGGCCCTGTTACACATGTAACTGTGGCCTCACTGGAATTGGCCTTTAGGTCCTCTGACAGCTTACCCTGTGTACCCTGCTGGATTTTTTTTTTTTTTTTTCTTTTTAGTGGGCTCCACGCCCAGGGCAGAGCCCAACATAGGGCTTGAAGGCTTGAACTCACAGCCCTGAGCTCAACACCTGAGCTGAGATCAAAAGTCAGACGCTTAGCCAACTGAGCCACCCAGGCTCCCCTGGATTTTTTTTTTTTTTTTTAATGAAAGCCTTGATGGCCTATGAAAATTTCCCAAAGAAAAGGACACATTGGAAAAACAAGTTTCTGTGTCAGTTAGAGTAGCTGCCAGTAAACAGCTGCTAAGATACATTTTTCTAATTACCACATTTTAGATGCTTTTAAGTCATATTTAAATATACAAATAAGTGGAAATAGTTTTTAACTGTCTATATCCTCTACAAATCCATGTTTGGGAAAAGTAAATAGCATGAGAAACAAAATTAAATGTAAAAATTGCCAACTATTGGTCCATAGTAAAAAAAAAAAAAAGATAGGTATGGATATGTAGATAGAGATATAGACATATTCCAACACTTAAAAATCCATAGATTTCAAATAAAAGTCTGCTTCCAAACTCCTTTAAAAACCATATGATCTGGCAACAAGGTGCTGGCAGCAGCGAGCATTCTTCAATCTGTCACAGTTCCCGCCAGTCACATGACATGTGTGTATGCACTTTGTCCGTATTTACTTTGGGCTTGGGCCTCCGCAGGCACGTGTGCTTGTGCCCCCTGGGTTGGTAATGTGTCTCCTTTCTCTGGGAGCCTGTAGAGTTCACCAGAGATTCACATTCTGAGCCAATGGTCTAAGCTCTCATGAGGAGCTCTTGACCTGAACAGCGCCGTAGGCCCACCAGAGATAGCTGGAGTTAATTCTTCTCTGCAGGGGTAATGCTGTAAGGAGCCCCTTGCCATTTTTAAATAATTTAAACCTCAACCCATGATATTGTCTTTGTATAAAACCCACGCTAGTAGTAGCGAGTTTGGAATTCTCTATGCCAGCATTTCCTGAAACGTGTTACATAAAAAAGGTTTGGTGGTCAAGTAAGTGTAGGAAACCGTAATTTAAATGAAGTTAAACAAATTCTTTCATAAAGGATACCCCGTCTTTAATACGTATGTGACTAAGTGTGGTGACTCCAGGGAAGAATGGGAAATGGAGGGACATGGGGACAGGGGCAGGGTAACAGTGTTCATTTCCCAAACTTATATGTCATTTATGTTCATAGAACCCATTCCTCATGCAGCATCTTGATGCACTGGCTTTTCAATAAATGTTGCTATATTCCATCAGGGAGAACAAGAAAGTTGACCTTTTTATGTATATTTACTAAAATTTAGAGGAAGGGCTGATAACTTTTCATGCACACCAAATCCCTTTTGCACTACTGTGCTAAGTAAGGGAAGGGCAGGCTGCAGAATTGGAGAGAAAGCAAAGGACCAACTCTGAGCCTCTCTCACAAAATGATCTTTCCCATGCTTTCCACTTATCAGGGGCCATTTGTATAATAGAGTTCCTCTGGAGAGGAGAACTCCTTAACCCAGTTCGTACCTTCACTTTCCTTCTAGAAGGATGGGAAGAAGACCATCAGTACCTAAGGATTTGGCAGGGTTTGGGTGGGGTGCCAAGGGCTTTGGCCAGAGACCAGTGGGAAGTGGAGGAGACAAGCCATCACGAGGCGCTGAACGGATTTACTCAGTTGGCAAAAGGAGATGAAGATCCAGTTTTAACATAACCATATATAAATGAAAATGTAACCAAAAATGACTTCTGATATGTTGGTTTCACTGGCTTACTTAGGAGATCTCAGACATCGTATTTACATGTAGAAGGGAAAGGGGAATTTCCAGCACTTTTTGTGTCTGTGTGCATAGGATTTTCACTGTCTTATCCATTTAATCTCACAAAAGCTCTGAGAGGAAGCTGGCAAGTGTCCACTCACTCTTTTCATTGTTCTGTCCTCCCTCCCTGTTGAATAAGAAAAGAAAGCATGGCTTCTCATCCTCTTTCCAGGTGCCTCTCAATGATGACCTCGTGGTCAGTACTGGATACAGCAATGGCTTGGCCACAGTGCATGTAAGTATTTCATTAAACGCCAGTTTCAATGATGTGTCTGCTTGTACTCGGTAACATAAAAGAAAATTAGGGACTTTGCCGCAAAATTACAGAAGTCTAGGCTTGGGTAACCATGACTAAAGTAGGATTCATTTATTTAATTCTTTTTAGCTATCTTGGTAGTTGTCCTCACAATGGCTTTTTGCAAATGGTTATGTTAATCTTTGTAGGCATATAGTCTTTGTATTTGTGGAAATTATATACATAATTATAGATACATAATTTTATGGTTCTATATGTATAACATGTACATACGATGCATGTGTGTGGACACACACACGTATATGTCCATGTTTTCTATGGTTAGTAACATAGTCACACCTTGTTTATCCAGCATCTTTGCAGATTGATGTACATATGTAAGGGCTTAAGTTTCTTCTATTTTAGCTATAGACTGCATGCACATATATAGCTTAGAAAAACTTATTAACTGCCAAATGGCTGAAATAAGAAATTACATATTCTAAGCATAATTTAACATTCTGATGATTTTAATTATGCTCTTATCTTTAGCACATTTATTCCTTCAAAGACTTTATAAGATTGCAAGGTTGGGTTGGTGGGGAGATGGATTGTCCACTTCTCTGTCACTTCTAGTTGCTGTCAATATACCTACCTCTGGTAGCACCCCTGCCCTTCCATGCATACCTAAAATTTGTTGTTTACCAAGGGTGGCGTGGCAGCTGGGAGAAAACCATACATCCTAGCCTTGTAGTGTTATGCATAAAATTAGAGTGTACAGGTTCAAGGGTGAGAGGCTTAGGAACGTTCCTATATGATGAAGGGCTCAGATTTGACTGCATGGAACTTGGGAAGATTCTGCCTGGCTAGATGTCATTGTTTTTTTTTTTTTCCTACTTAGTCTTCTCAGCTATGTTTCAAATTTTTGGGTTTTCCTGAAAGTCCAGCTATTGTGAAATGAGTCTTCACTGCACCCAATTTGCACTGGATTATGGAAATGATACTCCAAGCATCCCATTTGCAGCAACAGTACTGCCATTATGCCTTTCCCACTGTCCTGTTTTAAATAGAATATTCTTGCTCACTCGTCCTGATGTAGGTAACAACTGTGGTTCAAAAAACCAGCACTTCTGAGGAAATTTGCAGCTTTCATTTGAAAATTGAAACCCAAGACATAGAAGGTAAAACAATGTAATTTACACTGTAATTTTTACCTTCTTTTTCAACCCGTGGTCTTCACTTCCCTCTTCTGGTGGGTTGGTTCTCCCCCTCACTCCAAAAGCAAGTCCCCATGCACACTGTAGTCCTCTTCTAACCATGGCCCTGGGGTCAGTGTGTATGCTCTTTTCTGCCCTGAGAGCTTCCAGGTGTGGCTCAAAGACCTATCCCTATAGGCAACTTTCTAGCTACCAGTGAATCCAGGCATCAGCTCTTTCTCCCTGCAACCTTCCCCAAACATGCTACCTTAAATAACTCCTTCCTTAAATTATAAGTTCTTTGAGAGCAGAGAACTGTTATAATTTTTGGTATTGTCGGTAGCCATGAATTTCCCTTAAAATCACTAGAAGTGTCAACTTCCAAATCATAAATCATTTTTAAGTGTGTTCAGAAAACTTTTCATTAATTATTCTGTTCTAACAGATGCAAAACAGCTAAAAATGGTTCACTGTTGTTTTTGTTTGCTGTTTGTTTGTCATGTGTGCTAGCTTCCAGCTACAGAGGCTATGGCGACTCGGATTACAAGCGCATCGTAGCATGTGCCAGGTGAGCCTGTTTCCACAAAGGGGAGCGCAGACTTTAAGGTCTGAGTTGTGCCATTGTATTATCCCTTTATATCTTTTTGAATTTTAAGAGGGCTGGAAGATGCAAAATTGTGCACTTTTTAAAATGCAGGACATAATGGGTGTTCTTAGATAGCTACTGACTATAAAACCACTTTGTTTTTGCTCATAAATAGTTTTCCCTCCCACTTTTGGCCTTCTTCTAATTCAAACACTATAATATTTTTTCTATCTGCCAGAAAGGTAGAGAGGAGATAGAAGTATTAGGAAAAGAAAAAGCAAAGGATTTTCTTACAAGCAACTCCTACTCTCCTACTTAGAAAAATCACATTCACCCAGCAAAATCCCTAGCCATTATCAGCCAGTAGTTCTCAACTCAGGCTGCACATGGTAGTCAGCTGGAGAGCTTTTAGAACTATCCAAAACTCTGACCTCACCCCTAGAGGTTATTCTGATGGTAGACTTGAGAACCACTGGTGCTGAACCCTCTGCAGACTAACTTCAGAGGCCTAAATTGGTCACTGTGGCAGTTTCCTATTGCTGCTAGGCAACAATTTATCAGAAACTTAATGGTGAAAAAGCCCAAATTGATTCTCTTATACTTCTGGAGGCCAAAAGTCCTAAAATCAATGGGCTGCATTCCTCCTAGAGGCGCTAGGGGAGAATCCACTTCCTTGCCTTTTCCAGATGCTATAGGCTACCAGCATTCTTTGGCTTGTGGCCCCTTCCTCCATGTGCAGAGCACACAGCACACATCTTCCAGTCTTCTCTGACTCTGACCCCTTTCCATCATCATATCTCCTCTGACTCTCCTGCTTCTTTTCCTTATAAAGACCCTATTGATTACATTGGGCCCACCCAGATAATCCAGGATAATCTCTTTATTGCAAGATCCTTCATTTAATCACAGCTGCAAGTCCCTTATTCGCAGGTTCAGGGGATTAGGACATGGACATTTTGGGGGGCCATTATTCTGTTTACCATAGCCACCATCCTGAAATGCTTATAAAAGAGTAGATTTGGGGGGGCATCTGGGTGGCTCAGTCAGTTAAGCATCTGCCTTCAGCTCAGGTCATGATCCCAGAGTCCTGGGATCAAGCCCCACATTGGGCTCCCTGCTCAGTGAGGAGTCTGCTTCTCCCTCTGCCCCTCACCCCCTCCACTCCCCTCCCTCCCTCTTCCTTCTCCCTCTGTCCCTTCCCCTCTCCCTGCTCATACTCTCCCTCTCTCTCTCAAATAAATAAAGTCTTTTTTAAAAAGGCATAGGTTTTTGAAATTATGTACACATACCTTAGTGATCACACAGAGTGAATCATTTAGTGGTGAAGCCATGATTAGAACACAGCCTTCTTCCCTCTTCCTTTCATTACCCCTCAGTACCTCCCGTTGTGCTGTTTCCTTAACTTCGTATTCTCAGCAACTGATTTCTGTGGTTGGTATTCTGCTGATTTTACGTATAATCACACATGTGTCAAAGCACTTAGAAATTCCATAGAGTTGTATAACAGATTAGAGTGGAAAAGGATTTGGGGGATGATACAGTGATCCCCAAAGTTGACCCACAAAGAAGTGAAGTGACCTGCTGAGTTCTCACAGAGTTGGTGGCAGAGGCAGGGCCTCAAGCCCCAGACCCTGATACTCAGTCCTGGATCTAAACCACCTCCTTCAGTCAGTATAACCCGAGACCACCAACCTCAAGGAACAGTACACTGCTTCTCACCATCTCCTTCTCAGCCATTTCCCATCCTTGTCCAGTCTCTCTCTTTTCAAGGATTCCCTCACTGGCCAGCCTGCTCACAATACCTCCTGTCCTTGGCCAGTTCTGTTTCCTCTCAAATACCCTTCCTCATTCCCTCACGTCTTCCTGCTAAGGTTACACTTTCCCATCCTCCTAACTGCCATTTCTGCTCTTGGGTACCTCTCTTCTGGGGGAGGAGGCATGATCACAGTTGTGTTTAATTTCCTAACACTGGTCACAGGGAGGTGTGAGCAGACTTGTCGAAGGCAGGGCCAGAATCACTGTACGGGACCCTACAGTGGGCACAAAGGAGGGCTCTGATGGTGCAGTGGGACACCTGTGGGGTAGCCTCTGCCATCCATGAAGTACTCAAGTGACCTGTGGCAAATCGGGTTGCTTCCCTGGGCCTCTTCTGTAATGCAGGGATACTAAACTATCTGATCTCCAAGTGTCTTCCAGTTCTTATGTCCCACAACTCTGCTATACATAAAAAGGCTTTTATCAAAAACTCATTCATTTGAATTCATTGACAGGAGGCCTCATTCCAGATTGCTAATATACAAAAAAAAGCAAATAGAGATGTAATATTGAATTTTCTATTTTTTTTTTTTTACAAATTGGGAACAGAATGTTCAAAAGAGCCAGGTGGAATATGCTTTGGCTCTGTGAAGCTGAAGTTAGGTTGGATAAAGTCCAAAAGTAACTGTGTAGTACTTATTCATGTGAAAACATCTTTGCCTTCCAATATTCTCTCTCCTGATAAAAAAAATGCCAGCATACAGTTTCTGTATTCAGGGGGTCTCTTTCCTGTATTTAGCTTTTTACAACCTCTCTGTTGTAGCCATAAGAAAAGAAAAAAGGATTTCATTTCTCTCCTTCTCTCTGAACAAAATGCCTTTGGGGGAGATTGCTGTCTTTGGCAGCAGGCAAAGGGCTTCTTGAAAGGAAGGTTTCTGTTCCATGGTTGAAACAGTCACCATGGCAACCAGTCATCAAGGCTCCAGCGACTTTTCATAGACATTCTCCACTCAGGAGGCCCTTTTCCATTCTGTTGACAGAGTATTTGCATCTGTGAGCAAGAGTTCTCTGCTTCTGGTGATACAACCCATCCAATAAGGGAGATGTCCAGGTGTCATTTTACAGTTCCACATTGTCTTATAGTCTGTTGTTAATTGTTAATTTGGTGAAGAATGGGGTTAAATTTTTGTAAATCAGAGATTTTATAATATCTTTCATTACTACAGTAAATATTACATACAAAACATCTAATCGAGTCTGCCCCTATAAGGTGTGATTGGGGAAAAGAGATCCCCTGCCAACTCACTAACTCACATAAAACCTCCCATTTCACTAATACTCATTCCTTCAGGTGATATCAGTTTATCTTCCCCCTATGAAGCTGTCTCCCCAGTTTCTTCCTTTAATCTCGACGGATATTCCAGGTTCCGCTCTCAAGTGTCTAGCTACCTCTCAGCATCTTGAGGTGAAGCTGGAACCTGAAATTCAAGCTTTGCAGAACCACCCTCGCTCTGCCCCCATCCCCGGTCTTCAGTCCCTGACCTGCCGACTTGCCCCTTTTAAATCTTCTAATTCTGATTAATGGTAGCACCAACCTCTGCCACCCAAAACGAAGCCTTGGAATTATAAAGGTAAACTTGAAACACAAGTTTATACTTCTTCACAGTGTATTTTACAAACAAGAAAATTAGCTCCAGAGAGGGAAAATGATTCATAGAATTCTCTTAGCAGAATTAGGGTAAAACCCAAGTTTCCTGATCCCCCAGTTCAGTGGGTTTTTTTTTCTCTCTCTTATCAGAAAAATGAAAAAAACACCAAATCTGCCTTTTTACCCCCTTTGCCTTTTTCCTTAGCTTCCTCCTAAGCACAATTCCTAGACAGAGGATAGTCCTTAAAACATTTTTTAAAAAATAAATATCTATTGTGAAAATTTTAGAAAATATAGAGAAGCATGGAAAAGAAATAGATAATCACTTATAATCTCACCATCCAGAGAAAGTAGCTGCTAACATTTTAGGGTATTTCCTTCCAGCCTTTTCCTGAACATGCTTATTGAGCCTCTTTCGAATATAGAACAAATTTTCTTTTTCAAGTATGCTCCATTAGAAAAAGAACTGGAATGAGAATCAAGAGATTTATGCAGCTCTGGGTAAACTAGTCATGTGACCTTGAACAAGTACCTTACTCTCATCCTCAGTTACCTTGACTAGATAATTAAAAGCTTGGATTGAATGACCTCTATGGTCTTTTCCAGTTCCATTTTTAAAGGTGGTCCATTTAAAGTATCAGTCAAGGGGAACCTGGGTGGCGCAGTCAGTTAAGCATCTGACTCCTGGTTTCAGCTTAGGTCATGGTCTCAGGGTCATGATCTCAGGGTCATGACCTTAGGGTTGTGAGATTGAGCCCCACGTTGGGCTCCGCAATTAGTGCAGAGTCTGCTTGGGGTTCTCTCACTCTCTCTCCCTCTGCCCTTCCTACTCATGCTCACTCTCTCAATAAAGCATTGGCCAAGTGAGCAATGAGTTAGAACAGATTACTCACAGATCTCTTGCAATGCTAAAATTTAGAGATTGCAATGCATGTATTATAGAGAGGCAAGTAATGGAGACCCAAATTAAAAATTAAAAGCCTACTAAGAAATAAAGCTTTTTCTCAAAGAATCTTGTCCACTTATTTATTCCATTTCCTCTCTCTCATTTATTTTAGCTATAAGCCCAGCAAAGAAGAATCATCATCTGGGTCTTCCCATGCAGTGATGGATATCTCTTTGCCTACCGGAATCAGTGCAAACCCAGAAGATTTAAGAGTTGTAAATGTTCTCTTTTACATATTGTTATGGATGCTTGGTTTTCTTTACTGTATTGTTTTACAGATAAAGCTATTTCCTTTCATTTTAATATATTACTTTCATAGAATCACCTAGAATATTCTTTCCAAACCAATAATCTACCCAAGTTTTAATTTTTCAAAGTAAAGTGGGAGCATATACTCGCACGGTCTGAACAAAATGTGAATGCATATGATTACATATTCAGACTTTTTCAAGAGGAGGAGCTGCTCTTCAACTTTTTTGAATAGTGGATTGCATCCCCATGTCTAACATCCCAATATTGGGTGAATGCATTTAAACAAAAAGATGAATTTTTTTAAAAGAAAAGATCATGAAATTAAATCCAAGCTTTCTCTTTCCTCTCTTAGCTTGTGGAAGGGGTAGATCAGCTACTAACTGATTACCAAATCAAAGATGGACATATTATTATGCAACTGAACTCAGTAAGTTCCACCTCCCACCAGTCCCCATTTCCAATCACTATTCAAAATTTACAGGCTAAAATGCTGAATCTCTTCTCTCCCATAATTTCCTCAAACCTTGAATCTGTCAGATTCCTTCCGATGAGTTCCTTTGTGTTCGATTCCGGATATTTGAACTTTTTCAAGTTGGGTTTCTGAGTCCTGCTACTTTCATGGTATATGAATACCACAGACCAGGTAATCAACTCTACTCTAAAATTTCTTCAGAGGACTACTTTGCCTTCATTACATTATTCATTACATCTCTCCTTTTTGGAGAAGCTCACATACCACCCCCCATTTCTTTAATCCTCCCAGAATCAACTTTTCCATCTATATTCGCATCACATTTTGCAATGCTGTCACATTGCATTGTAATTATTTGTTTGCGTGTCATTCTCACCAAACCCAGACAGAATGTTTTCATTCTTGTGCCCCTAGTATCTAACACAGTATTCGGTATATAACCTGTATCGATAAATGTTGAATCAATGACCCCACATTCGATCACTCAGCTTTTTCTGGGAACACTAAGTGATCAGAGAGCTCTTTGGTTCACAGGACAGACAACTCCACTTTAGGCAGTTCTACTTGTTTAAGAAAATTCTTAAAATAAACCAAACTCTCACACCCATTCATTCTAGTTTTATCTCCCAAAATCACATGGAACATACTTGGTCCCTCTTCCCCTATTCTTCTCCAACATAAACAATTACAGCTCTTTCAGTAGACTCTCGTGTAACATAATTTATTTCCTCTCATTCATGGAAGCATCAAATATTTTAATTCTAAGAAATAAATATTGAACAGCAAAATTTCAAGCACAGAAAGGGAAATCATTTTGAAGGAGGGTAGAGGGACCCATGCCAAGAGAGGCAATTCACAGTTTAACCTCCCTGCACCTAAGTTACAAAAAGAAATTTTGGAATAAGTCATCTCCAAGGCCCCATGGAAGAGACTTACTGATCCATAAACATGTTGTGTGTTAATCAAGCCGCCTCTCCTAACTATGCTTTCATTGCCACAGATAAGCGATGCACCATGTTTTATAACCCATCCGATACCAAACTTCAGAAAGTCTGTGAAGGAGTAACGTGCAAATGTGTAGAAGGTAAACTTCATGTAACATGTTCAGGCCAAATGCCTGTTTAAAGCAGCCACTCATAATCCAGGGCTAATCTGGCAGAAGCTGTTTGACAAACTGTCATTTCTCAGAAGTAGACAGCTTAGCTGATTGAAAGCTGATTCCTTGAATACTGTAAAGCTACTTCTCGACAACTTCTGAACGCCCTGATGGTTTCTACTGTAAGAAAAGGAAAAACACCAGCTAGACGATTATTGATATCAGAGGGATAACAGGATGTGAAATTCTTACTTTTCACCTGGTCTTTTTAATGTAATAGGACCACAGCTTAAGAGAACAGAGGCTCAGGACTGAGGCACTAGCTCTATTATTTTTCCTTTTCCTTAACACTTAGTGACATCTCTGTTTATTGTCCAGTTCCCTTCAGTCTTCTATAAATCCAAGACAGTGTTCTTCATCAAGGAAAAGATCCAGAACTCAACAATAATCAACAACTGACTCCATGAGGGTCTGGGTTGATTTGGGGTTTGTTTTGTTTTTCAAAAGCCTTAATACCTATACATTTCTTTTTTTATTATTATTATGTTAGTCACCATATAGTACATCCTTAGTTTTTGATGTAGTGTTCCATGATTCATTGTTTGTGTATAACACCCAGTGCTCCATGCAATACGTGCCCTCCTTAATACACATTACTGGGCTAACCAATCCCCCCAACCCTCCCCCTGAAACCGTCAGATTGTTTCTTCTTAGGTACTTATTATACCTAATATAATATAGTTTTTTTTATAGTTGTAAATCAGTCCAGTTATCATTTTGGTTCCTTCGAGGGACTTTTAATTACACTTAAAATGGGAAATTTTCCTCCTTTCTTTAAGGAAAGTATATAGATTTCTAAAGAACTGAATGTGGAGTGACTACCCATTCTAAGCCTCATGTCCAAGTTTGTTTGTTTTGTTTTGTTTTTGCTTTATATAATGTTTCACTTTATGGAAGAGGAGAAAATGGTATTTGTAAGATGATACTGGATTGTCGGGACTTAGGAAAACTGTGTTTACTGCCAAAGGGAGTGTCTGCCTCTTTATGTTAACCTAACTTTTACCATTTTTCACAAAATTCAGCTGACTGTGGACAAATGCAGACAGAATTGGATCTGACAATCTCTGCAGATACCAGAAAAGAAACAGCATGTAAACCAGACATTGCCTATGGTAAGTTCAAAGTTTCTATATAGAATTCCATTAAACATAAAATTTTATGAGTACATGAGCAGTGAGAGAGATAAACAACTTTTCATAGTGACCATTTGGATACTACATTCCATATGTTCCCTTGAAGGAAAATGCTGTCAATTTTCAGCATTACCATGCAAAATTATTTATCCTTCAGCAAAGAAATGTGACTTCATTGAAAACGACAGGAGTGAATGTACACACTTAGCCAAGACACTTTGCTCCAATAGATCCCATTGAATCGAACATACTGAACTAAAATATATTCAAAGAGAACTTTTGAGAAGCCACAAAGGTATAAGATTTCACTATTCTTCCAGTCAGTTGAGCAGACGCAGAGACAAAGGTGGTTTCGGGGCTTAGAATTTTTTCAAACTCCCTTTAAAGACAAGGTAAAAATATCAATACTAAGGCATTTTAAATATACGCGAATTGCAATCTTCCACTTCAAAAGGAGCATCTCCTTCTGGTTGTCCAGAGCTCAGAGCCATATCAAATGCCCAAGTACAATTGTAGTCATCTTAAGTTCAGAGAATTAGCTCCTCTGTTTTCTTTTTTTCCTTGTGTGTGTGTGTGTGTGTGTGTGTGTGTGTGTAAGTTCCTTTTATATTTATTGAATATTAACCTTTTTTTGTCTTTCTTTTTTTAATTTAAATTCAGTTAGCCAACTTATAGTACATCATTAGTTTCAGATGTAGCGTTCAGTAATTTATCAGTTTCGTAGATGACAGCCAGTGCTTGTCACATCACGTGCCCTCCTTAATGCCCATCACCGTTACCCCACTCCCCCACCCACCTCCCCTCCAGCAACATTCTTTTTTTTTTTTTTCCTAGAGAGTCTCTCATGGTTTTTCTCCCTCTCTGATGATTTCCCTTTCTATTTTCCCTCCCTTCCCCTATGGTCCTCTGCCCTGTTTCTTATGTTCCACATATGAGTGAAACCATATCATAATTGGTTTCTAATGTTTATTTCTGGCTTCTTATTTTTTTTAGAGAGAGAGAGAGAAAGAGAAAGAGAGCATGTTGTACACTATCTCAAATCTTTTGTGTGTATATGTGAAAGTAGGGTATTATTTATAAATGAAAGGTAAGTACAGTTAATTCAGCACTTTCTGTTTACTGACTACTTTCATATATGGCCTCTTGTTGGGGTCTCCTAAGACCTCTTTGAGGTAACAGTGGATTATCTGTATTTTGCCAATGAAGAAACTGAGGCTCAGGGAGATTAAATAATATGCAGGAATTAAGTAGTAAAACTAAGATGCATCCTGGTCTCCAGTATTATTTCCATTATATTACACTGATCTCGCTTACTGGAAATACAGCAATCAGAATAAAGTGGGTATGGTTTATAGTCTTTCTTTCCATAGAATTCATCTTGATTTTTTAAAAAATTTTACTTATTCATTTGAGAAAGAGAATGAACAAAAGAGAGAACACGGGTAGGGGTGGGGGGTGGTTGCCGGACAGGCAAGAGGGAGAGGGAGAAGCCGACTTCCCTGCTGAATAGGGAGCCTGATGTGGGGCTCGATCCCAGGGCCCTGAGATCATGACCTGAGCCAAAGGCAGATGCTTAACTGACTAAGCCACCCAGGTGCCCCAATTCAGGACATTTTAAAATCTGTTTTAAGCTACTAATTCACTTGGCCTTTGGTTCTGGCACGATGAGTTCATTCATCTAACTAGCTGGAATCTCAAAAATGGGCAAACCTTTAGGTCATACACTTCAACCCCATCAAAAGCAAAAATGCAAGGATCTTTTCTTAGGCTACATGGAAGGGATAGGTCCCTTCAAGCTGCTCATTCCAAAACTGATCAAGTACAGTAGATTAAAAATCAATGCCTGAATGAAGAGAGGACAGGATAGAGAATGTCTCGTGTCAGATAGCTGCCAATCCCAGCAAAGATGAGTCAGAAGATCGAACCCTATCAAAATCCAAAGATCAGAGCCATTGGAGGTATCCAAGGAATCAATACAAGGAAACAGGAGGCCCACAGAGCAGGCCTGACCTTTGATAAAGGCCCCTCTGTGGGCATATGGAAAAGGAAGGGACTCTTCCACGTTCCCCATGGGCATGACCCCACTAATCTTAAAAGATCAGAATCTGAACTTTACATCTAACAAAGACATATTTTGTTTGTTAGTGTGCTTCTGTCTTTTAATTTTTTGCTGCTCTTATCCTAATCAGCCTGTTCTGTAACAGTGGCTAGGACTAATGATTCTTTGTAGAATGAATTATTAGTCATGATCAATACAATCAGACTGAGAGTCTTTAGGAAGCTTTTTGGAAGAAATGAGATTTACCTCTGGGTGCCCATAAGAGCTTGCTGTGCTTCATTTCTCATTTGTTTGACAAACTCTGGCTTCTACTGGACATGGCATTAGTGATATTAAACATGAATTCTTATGTTGTTTCTTCTACCAGCTTATAAAGTTCGTATCACATCTATCACTGAAGAAAATGTCTTTATTAAGTACACTGCAACCCTCCTGGATATCTACAAAGCTGGTGAGAATTCATTCATTCATTCTTCCACTCAACAAATATTTAGTACTTACTATGTGCCACTAATGAGACATTATACTGATAGACTAGGCATTATATTAGACACAAAGAATACAACTTGAATAACACAGCCAGAGTTCTTGCCTTCGTAAGGTTTATATTCTATTCAAGGAGACACATTAAAAAAATGAACAAATTAAACAATATAAATCATAAAAAGTACTATATTTGAGACATGTAATCAATTGGGAAACTCCTTCAGTGATAACAGATGGCTTCTTTTGGGGGTGATATTAGGAGTTAGCTATTCTTAAAGGGGTGGAGTGGAGAGGGAACCAAATATGCAAAGGCTCTGAGACAGCAAGTAACCTGACAGCACCAGAGAGGTGAAGAACTCCAATGGGTGACAGAGTCAGGGAGATGCTAGTATGAGATAAAGCTGAGGGGTAGGCAGGAGCTGGGTCATACAGGGATTTATAAGACATGGCAAGAAATTTGGATTTCATTGTAGAAGTCCAAAGGGAAGCTAATAAAAGGTTTGAGGTAGGCAAACAAAATGATCTGATTTATGGTTTTAAAAGATCTTTCTGGCTTCTTTTATGGGAGGGATCAAGAGTAGAAACAGGGAAACCAGTTAAGAACATCTATGAAGTGCAAAGTTGTGGGTTAGATGCCATGTGAGGATAAATGAGACTGTTAATAACCAATACGATGAAATGAATTCATATGTAAAATAACTTATAAAACATTTTAAAATATGTTCCCTTGTATTCTCTAATTAAACAAAGCTATAAATATTATAAAACTGCTTGTCAAATTATATAAATTGTCACACAAATGATTCATTAAATCATTCTAATAATTCCAAATAAGTTTTTTATTTTTAGAAATTGTCAGTTTTATTTTGCTTGACTCATTACAGGATTGTCCCTGTTTGATCTTTGATTTGACAATAAGGAACTACATCAAACTTTTCTAGTTACAACTTTATTGAATTGGTAGTCTTGACACAATCTATAATCTCAATAAGTAATTTCTCCTAATAGCAACAGTATTGTTCATGGTCCCAAAGTCTCTCTCAGCTTCTGCTAAATTGGTAATAATTGCATTCAAAATATTTCTAGTTCTTCGGACACTGTCTGACATTTTTATGTATTTAGTGTATCTCTATTATCAGCTAAATCATGACAACAATTTATTGAATTTTTGAAATTTGAAAATGTATTGAATATTTAGTTTTCCTAATTTTCTTAGTTTTTATTCACCTTCAATCCTGAGAGTTTTACAAACTTCACAAACAAAGTTTCAGGATTCACAATTTTTTTAAAAAACTTAAAAGTTCATCATATTTTTTACTTTTGCCATTAAAACAAAAACATTTTCATATAATGAGCTTTTCCCTTAAATTGATTTTATTTTGTTTTATATCAAATTTATAATCATTCTTGGTTTTGTTTAAAGCTCTTACTCCACTTTCATAGTTACCTTTATTTTTATACAATTTCATTATTCATTCTCTAACCTGCGAGCTTATTGAAGTTGAAATATATTTTCTTGAACGTCTTAAGATGGTATTGACATAATTGCTAGACTATCATAACCAAATCATCAAAGGCATATCTATCCACTTTCCAAAAATTTGCTCCTATACCACACTATCTATCAAAGTGAACCAATTAGGCTTGATACAATTTCCAAACTGCCTTTGTGATTGTAGCACTACCAGCTGCCTGTCAAAATGCCAATATTTTTCCAATTTTCATTATTGCAATTTTTTTCCTTATTGCAATTTTTAAAGCTTTCCTATTATTACTTACTTCTGCCTAGATATGTGGTAGTAAACACCAGATTTATGAAGACAAATATTTAAAGTGAGTTTTTGCTTGGCTCCTATCTTCGTAGTGTCCAGAGACATTTGATACTTACTTGATAGGTAATTCAGTCGACACCACACTGAACAGCTGGGAACTTCAGGATTTTTGCTGAAACCTGACTCTTCCCTGGCATTCTGTTTGCACCAGTAAGGTGTTCACATAAATATTCCTCATTGACTCCTTTTCTCTTAAACAGTTTGATATGTTGTTCAGTTGTTTCTTCCAGTACCTTGAAATCAACAAAATCTATTAAGCGGTCTTCAAAGTCCTCAATTTTTTATTTTACGTTATTTAAAACATTTGTTATATTAGTTGATTTTCTCTGTAATTATTGAAATTTTATCACCTTATTTATATTTTCCAAAAAGTTGTGTTCTCATTTCAGCAGATGGAAATTTTGCAAGAAGTAGGTCAGTAGATCTAAATTGCAACTTTATGTTTATACTGATTTTCTTCTCTTTTGAAATTCCCAAGTGTTTCAAATATGAAAATGCTTCATCATTTTTAGCTAGAGACGAGTTAGATTCTAATAATACTTTCCAAATGTTTATTTGCTTGATCGATACTCTGATAAAAATGCTTTTCTTGTTTTTATTATTTCAAATGTTTTACCGTATGAAATTGATTTGTGATGTTATTCCATTTTTTTCTCATTAATGATCACAGATTCTTCTTCATCTGAACCATGATTTTTGTTCTGATGAAAATAGGTGTTTAGCACTCTGATTTTTTCACAGTCTTAACTTTTGAGCACCATTTGCATCCAGCTTGCACATTACAAGGACGAATAAACCATTCCTATTTTTACTGAAATCATCCAGTGCTCTTCATTCTGGACATACAGATTATTTGCCTTATTTTGTACCATTTCTTGCACAGTATCAGAAGACACCCCAGGCTGTTCTGAATGTTGTGCAGTATCAGATGATTCCTAAGCTGTAGTTCTTTATTGATATCATCTCTTCTTTGTTCTCCTGTCCGTTCAGAAGATTCATATTTATGACATTTAAAAGGAAATGTTAAGAAATGTTTGCATACTTTATTATCTCTTCATTCTGGGTGTTCATTTCTTTAATAGATATAAATTTTAAATTTATATAAATATCAGAACATCACACATTTACCCCTTACCCCAGAATTGCTGCACACGAACAATAAAGCCAAACTAAAAACTAAACTATTTAGAACAGAGGGCAACCACGCAGTTCAAGGATAATGATAAACTGGCATTTCCCCTAAAACACAGCGTGCTCAGAGTGAAGATATAAATGGAAAAAAGATCAGTGATTGTGGAAGTTGAGGTTAATTAACTATTCCCTCTTCTGAATATGCTTGAGATTTTCTATAACAAAAGGCCTTTAAAAATAATGATAAGGCCCCAGCAGCCACATTCCTTACCAGGACAGGGGCTGAACTGGTACACAGTGCTGGGAATGCTGCTTAGATATTGCTGCCAGGGGAAGTCATGTCTTAATGGTCACTGGGAGAACATAAGAAGATCAGCTTGAACTGTTGTGTGCACACTGGTTAAATATTATTAACTAAAGTTTACCATATATGCAGTTATTATTAAGTATACGTTCAGAAGTTTTCAGGATTTAATAATTAGGATAACTCTGTGAGTTGAGTAACTGATCATCAGTCCCGAATCTACAGCAATGAGTCAGACCCAGGCCCTGCCTCAAGAAGTTTCCAGCCTAGCTGAAGACAGATACATGGAATGAAACATTGTGATGGAAATTCAAGTATAATGGGAGTAAGGGGGAGACAGAGGGATATTAATGACCAAGGACATCCAGGAGTGTTTACTGGATACCTCAATAATTGAAGATGTGTTTCAAGATGGGTAGAAATGCAACAGGACGACCAGGGAAGGAATGCATTCTAGGTAAGGGAACCTGGTTCTTGATTACTCCTGAGTTCTTTGGGAATCCCAAAGTGATCCTCTTTCAAATCTTCCCAAGTCTTTCACATATCTTGTACTTCTCTATAAAGTCATCTGTTGCCAGCTACAAAAATACTTTTTTATTTTACTATATAATATTTGGGGATTAATGTTGTTCAACCATAGAGAAGTTCTTTTGATTCCCGGTTCTATAGGCATAAGAAGAAGAAGCACTTATATAGTGCTTGCGGTGTTGTAAGCACTTCTCATATATTCACAACAGTTCTACAGGGTGGGTTTTATTGTCATTCCCAATTTTCCACATGAGGGGTCTGAGCCTCATTTATCCAGGGCCAGACAGCTAGCAAATGGCAGAGAGCCTGATTCCAGAGTCTTAACCATATGGACATGTCACTCTCCAGTAGCCACTCAATGTAAGGTTATTCTCATTAATAACTAGCCATGACGAACTGGAGTTGTTAAGAGTTTATATTCGTGACATCGTAGCATGAATGTGATCATCTTACTTGTGTGCCTCTCAGGCGAAGCTGTTGCTGAGAAAGACTCTGAAATCACCTTCATTAAAAAGGCCACATGTGCTAACGCTGACCTGGAAAAAGGAAGACAGTATTTAATTATGGGTAAAGAAGCCCTCCAGATAAAATACAACTTCAGTTTCAAGTAAGTCATTTTGGAGTCTCTGATCTTGCCTTCAAAACTAGGTGTCTTTTATTCCTAATTACATGTTCCTTATGTGTCCTGCTGTTAACCAACAAACCATTAGGAGCATAAATGCAATAATGTGAATTTACACTTGATCTTAGCCATAAGGCCAAGACTCAGTGAAACCAGGTGAATTTAAAGCAAAGAACCACTTAAAACCATGAGGGCAGCTGAGCACTCACTAATGGATAAACCGACTGAGGACCTCTGAAGGTGCTCATCCCACCCCCTCTATACCACATCTGCTCCCCTCAATAAGTTCTCAGACTGTTCTGTTTGTAAAGAGAGAAATGTTGAAATATGCATCTTATTATCTCTTTTTAAAAAATAGGTCTTGAAACAGATACTGTTCCTGCCTTTAAACGTGGGAGCCCCAAGCAGCTTCCTGAGATTTGGGGGTTTGTGGTCCTTCCCAGGGGAGGCCAGTGCGGCAGAGCCTGGATGACCCCGTGGCCTCCCAGGCCCGAGCAGCCTAAGCAGCCTGGGCTCCGTGGAACTTGGCTCTCCTCTATCTGTGGCCATCACCACAACCACTTCTTTGTCCTTTTTTCTTGGCAGGTACATCTACCCTTTAGATTCCTCGACCTGGATTGAATATTGGCCTACAGACACGACGTGCCCATCATGCTCAGCGTTCTTGGCGAATCTGGATGAGTTTGCTGAAGACATCTTTTTAAATGGCTGTGAAAACCCCTGAAGGGGTTCAACTGTGCACAGTTTTCACTGTGGACTCCTGTTGTTGGAGTGCCTTCCTTTTCTTTCTTTCTTTTTTTATTCACAGCTGGTCTTATTTGGAAAGCTCACTTTACTTAGAATTAGTGGCACTTGCTTTTATTAAAGAACAATTTTAAGAGCTGTAACTTTCTGAAATAACATGGCCTTAGGGGGCATGGAGACAGATACTCATTCCAAGGTTATCGGATACCAGAAGCAATAAAAATTGGAACGCCTCCTAAAACCTGCCGCTCAGGAATGTTTGCTGGGGACGAAAGAATAGCCCCATTGAAATGTAGTATCTTACAATAACATGGCCTTTGCTTGAAAGAAAATACCAAGGAACAGAATACCGATCATTAAAACCTCACTTTGCTTTCAAAATGTGCGAAAAAGCGAAAAAGCCTGTTATTTTATGGTAGAGCCGCTTCAACCACACAGACAGGCGAACTGAAAGGTGGACAGAGGCAGCGACAGAGACCTGAGAAGGCCTAATGTCAGAGCCTTCAGCAAACTGAGAAGGTAGGAGCGTCTGTCCTGGCCCCTCCCCTCCCAGTGCCCTCTCCTTACCCTCATGGGGATCCCACTCCTCCCTGCCGCTCCCTCCCAGCACCTAGTCATTCTCCCACCCCCCACCCCCGGGACTTGCTCTTGCCAGGAACTGCTACCCCAGAAGGCAAGGGGCAGTGCAGCAACCTGGGGAAGAGAAACCGAGTGGGAATCGGGAGACCTTTGCTCTGGCCCTAACCAGCTCTCTGAGCCCATTTGAACTTTAGAAAAGAGGATTTGTAATAGGATGTTCATTTTTAAGTGACATTTTGTAAGCACCTTAAATCTCATGAAAGAATGTTCACCTAGATTCCCATTTAATATCTCAAGAACTTCAGGAGTTGCAGGGATTATTATTAACCCCATTTTATGGATGAGGACCTTGAAGCTCAGAAGAATGAAGCCATTCTTCCAGCCTAGTAAAGGGCAGAGTTGGAGACCAAAGCCCACTTTCTCTCAGTCCACGCACGTCCCTCTTCCACATCATGACACCATCACATTGCTTGTCAGGTTTAATTTTCTAAGACCAATATAGGAAACAGCTGGAATTTCTGAGGTAGAGTTTAACCAGCTCCACTGAAATCTCACAAGGAGATATCCAGAAAACTCTGGACATAATAGTGACAGTGATTGAAATGCATTCCCTTCTTGAAAAACCTGCATTTTACCACTTAGGTGAAACAACATAAGGTTTACAGTGTGCCTTATAAGTAATACTAAGATTTTCCACTTCCAGGAGCTAAGAATTTATTTATTTTTAATGTCAAAGCTCACATTGTAGGCACTCCCTTGGCAAAAACAACCCATGTGTCCAATATGCCCAAACTCTGCCAGCAAGGGTTGAGGCGCCCCCCTCCAGAGCAGACCTGGAGCATCTCCCAACACCTTCTTGCTGAATGCAGTGCTCAGAGGCACCAGAGTCTCTGAGCTGCTGGGTAGCCTTCTTTCTCCCTGAGCCCTGGGGCAAGTAGATTGGGGCACAGTGGTGTAATTAACCCTGACGCCCTGCAGCTCTCAAACATCAGATCAAACCTTTCTGAGTTAGCCTGGTACCATTTAGAAATCCACCAGCTCCTCTTCAACTGACTCTTATGCATTTAAACCTACTTCTTTAGTGAGGCTTTCACAATCCTCCAAACAGCCTGGGGTCCCTACTGAGCCCTGCATTTCTCTTCCAAGGCACTTGCAACTACTTATCTAAGCATGTATAATTGTTTATTTAGTGTGTAACTTCCTAGCGGCACCGTAAGCTCTGTGTGGGCAAGTCTGGATCTGTTCTGTTCACTACTATTTCAAGTGCCGGGCACAATGCTGGACACATTATAAGGACTCATTAAGCGTTTGCAGATTCCCACTGAGGATGGGGCATCAGAAGGCCCACATTCTAGTCTTGACTCCCCCCCCCCACCCCCGCAGGGACTTGAGGCAAGCCTCTTCATCTCTTTGGTGGCCTGTAAAACAAGGGAGTTGAATACTCAAATGCCTTTCTATAGCTCTAAGAAGGTATTTTATAATCTTAAGTTGTGAAACAGAAAACAGAACCACATGGCATATAAGCATGGCATGTATTTTTTTCTGTGCGTATGAAGGGAGTTCAGCCAAGTGCGTGAGTGCGACAGCTGGGGGGGCTTCCTGAGGCCTCCTGAGGAAGGGCATGCAGGATTTGCGTAGGTAGAGGGAGGCAGAAGGATCTTTGTGGTTGAAGGGAGAAGCATAGGCAGGTTTCCGCTGGGGTAGTAAGAAGATTTAGGTGCTACAAATGAACCCTATTCATTTAATAGCCATATGTTTAATTTTTAAAGTTTTTATTTTAATTCCAGTTAGTTAACATACAGTGTTATATTAGTTTCAGGTGTGTGATATAGTAATAGAATGATATAGTGATAAACAGCTATATGTTTATTTTAACATGTATTAGAAAAAAATACAACTAGCACCTCAAAGCTGTGATATACAATTTTCTTTGAAAATAAATGTATTTGTCAAAAAGTAAGTCTATTTAAGAAAAAGTTTTAAGTAAACAAAAGTATAGGTTGTTCTTAGGGCAAAAATCATGAGGTTGGCATGTACAAGATTGACGTTTAGGAAACTCTGACTTAAGAAAATATGTGGAATTGACAATGAGCCGAGCTTAAGGCAGGCAGCCTCACTCCATATTTCTCAGTGAGGGATCCTGAGCCAAAGTCATGTTCAGTCTTACTTTCCACTCTGTGATGCTAGTTTATTCAGCAACATCCAACAAATATGTCTTCATAAGTAATTGTAGACCAAGCCCAATTCCAGGCACTTGGTACCTAGATCCCCACCCTTGTGGGACTTAGATTCCAGCTGGGAAGATACACCGTGAACAATAAAGACAGCAGGTAGGCACCTGACCCTGACTGTTAGAAGGGGATAGAGCTATGGGGAAAAGAAGAGGAGAGCAGAGTAAGGGAGCTGGGGAGTGGTCAAGGGAGGGATTGCAGTTTAGTGGGTTTTTTTGAACTTTAAAAACCTTATTTTTATTTTATTTTTTTATTGTGTTCAGTTAGCCACTGTATAGTACATTAGTTTTTGATACAGTGTTTAATGATCCATTAGTTGTGTATAACACCCAGTGCTCATCACAACCCATGCCCTCCTTAATAACCTTCACCAGTTTTAAATAGAGTGATCTGGTCAGAGTAGGCTTCAAAGTGAGACCCGAGCAGAGACTTGGAGGTGGCGAAAGAGGGAGCCATGTGGCCACCTACAGGATGAGTGTTCCAGGCAGACGGAGCACCAGGTTCCCGCACCTGAAGCAGGAACATGCCCAGTGTCTTACAGAAGAGCCAGGAGGCTGGTGTAACAGGTGTAGAGTGAGAAACCAGGGAGGGAGATGGAGAGGAGGCCAGCGAGGGCACAGCGACCAGATCAAGCAGATCATGGAAGGGCATTAGCTTTACTCGGAGGGAAAGGGGAGCCATTGCAAGGTTTTGAGCAGAGGGGTGACAGGAGTTATTGCAGTAAATCAGGCAAGAGATGTGGCAAGTGAACAAAGCAGAGCTTATGGACTCTGCAATGAAAGAGAATGCACACCATGGGAACCATGGAGCTTCTCAGAAAAGGATGTCAGAGAGGACTTCTTACAGGATTCGGGCTGGTGATGGATTATTTTAGGGAAGTTTTAAGGAAGCAGGGCTTTGCTCTGGATTGGATGCTGTCAGGAAGCAGGAGTAATCCTATGATTGAGTACCTCAATTCTTATCTAACTGGAAGGAAAAGAAGTAGCAGTCACTCACAATAGCCAGGAAAGGGGGGATGTTTGGTCATTTTTGTGGTTTGGATAATGCTGTTCTCTTATTTTCTGCTCAAACATGATTATGGAAAAGTCTCTTTTCTTTTCCCCCCTCTTGATCCTTCTTGTCTGATGTGATGTCTTTGTGTTCCATGATGTCAGCACAGTCTGACTCTGAATAACAACCAGGTCAACTCCTAGGGTCACCAAGCCCAGCTCCTAGTCTAGCACACAGGTGTCTTCTCTCTCACAGGCCCTTTTTTCCTAGAAAATGCACATACACAAACAATGCACAGATTTGCATCCAGCTTCAGAAGATCCTGTGAAAGGCCATGCGTGGGCCTGAGGACCACCTCAGGCACTAGACTCTAGCAGCCAGGTTGGAGAGACTCCCACAGACACAAGGCGGCTCTGCATCATGTTTCCAGAGGTTTCCCTACTCCTGAAAACAAATTGATTCTGCACACTCAGTGCGATGTGAGAAACGTGTCACCAGGGACATGATCTTTAACTTTGATTGGGAGGTCGAAATATTCCTTCATGGTTCTGAATCAGGAAGGAATTGAGGAGGAAGAAAGGAAAGAATGGAGGAGAGAGGGTGGAGGAGAAGAGGAGAGGGAAGGGAAGGAGGGAGGGGGAGGCTTGTTTTAAGACAAGATGAGAACTCCATTTCTAAGAACCTTCTGGATTCTTCTCAGCTGGCAGGATCCCCACCCTGACAGACATGTTGGCAGAGACAGATCTGTTCCTTGGAACACAGTGTCTGCTCCTTCACTGTTTCCATCATTATAATCAGATATGTGTGCATTACACACACAGTCATGAATTATATGATCCTGAAATGTCCAACCCAGGAAGGACCTAGAGCTCCTCTCATCCAATTCCTTCATTTTCACCTGGGAAAACAGGCCCAGAGGAGCAGTTAGCCGGTGGTCAGAACACTGTTAAGTGGAAAGGCTGGGACCTGAGCCCGAGGCATCTGACTCTTAGCCCAGCGTTCTTTCCACCGCACAAATGAGAGGAGGTTATGGAGAAATCTATTTTGGCTCCCTCCAAAGAAGCATTTTATAGCCAGAGCCGTTCAAAGACAGAGGAGGCTGTCTGCGAGGGACCAAGTGCCCAATCACTAGCCCCTTCCAGGAGCGGTACGGGAGACATTCAGTGTGGGAGGTTTGCCCCGATGACGTCCAACGTGCCTTTAGCTTTAAGAGGTCATTAAGAGAAACAAAAACGTCTGCTTTACTTCCTTAAGCCTCTGTTTTCACACTTGAAAAATGGGATGTACCAATAATTCCCACTTCAGAGGATTTCTGTGAGACTTAAGTGAGATAATACATACCATTCATATAAAGTGATGGGCACAGCGCCTGGCACAACAAATGTAACTTGGGGTGGTTAATAATAGACCCCTGGCACACAGTGGATGATGAATTTAACACCTCTTTTGCCTGGCATCATGCAGACTGCAGTACGTGGCGTTCCTATCGACGTTTCATGACCCTGGGAAGATGGTCATCATTCTTACTTTTAGGAAGGAAACAGCTGAGGATCTGGTAGGTTAACTTGCCCTAGGTCACACACCTTCACAAGTGGTAGGGCATCTTTAGGGCCCCAGGCTCCTAGCCTCTGAGCTGGATGGCCTTCTCACATACCGGAAGAGCAGCACACCGCCATTGTGTAATCTTGGCAAAGCTTCTGCCTCCCCGGACTTCAGTACTCCCATTACCCTGAGTGTGTTCTGTTAGATGCTCTCTAAACTGCCCCCACCCACACGAGGACACAGCCGGGGTAGAGTGTGGCCCACGAGGGCTCTGGGTACAGGGCACGGGGGCAGTGGGAACACAGGGTGTACAAAAATGTAGGGAGGCAGCACCAGAAATAAACTCTGCAAAATGTGTCCTGAGATCATTTTCCACATGGATACAACACAACTTGAAGAACTCTCAATCGACAGGTCCCCCCACCTCCCCTCCAAGGACTCAAATTTGCCAATAGAGTTGACGTTTCCTCCCTTGTGAACCTCCTATGTAGAATCATAACATATAGAAGTTTAAAGAACTCCCTGGAGGGAGGTGGTTCAATCTTGATCTGATTTCCTAGAGATCATCTAATCAACCTCTCCCCATTTCACAGATGAGGAAACGGGCCAGGAAGGAGTAGGGGTTCGTCGGGTCTTCCACAGGGGAATCAGGGCCAAAACCTGGTATTAGCACCTGGTGTCTCCTCCCACCAGCGGGCCTAACAGGCAAGCAGAGGTCAGAGCCCCAGGTGGAGCCCAGGGCTAACATTTTCAGCAGATGAGATGCGAAAAGTCAGAACAATCCTAGAAAGACGGTTTTCTGTTTGGCTGAAGTTTGGATTGTTGGGTATGTGTGTGTGTGTGTGTGTGTGTGTGTGTGTGTGTGTGTGTGTGTGCGTTTTATGTGTTTTATGTTGGTGTTTTGGGGGGTAGATGGAAAGGGGGTCATGGTTGAAGCTGGCTAAGGCAAGAGAAACTGGAGCTGAGGAAAGAATTATTTGGCTTAATAAAATTTTTTCCAAATAGAGAATCTTTCAGAAATTAGAGCCAGGACTGAACTCAAATTCTCTGAGAACAGAGAAAGAGAAACGGGATATGCCCAGAGTAGGAGGAGAAAGTAGAAAGGAGGGTTCCTGGGTCTGCTTGGGCCTTGGGGCAGGGCTGGTCATCATCTGACGTTCCTCTTGCCATCTCCTTCACTGCTGAAGGCAAAAGGCCAAAATGTGGCCTGCTCACTAATTAAATGCTGAGTGTGGAAATGAAAAATGGCCCTTCAGTTTGGCTGCTGTGTGTGTGTGTGTGTGTGTGTGTGTGTGTGTGTGTGTGTGTGTAAGAGACAGAGACAGGACTTGTTACTATGGGGACATAATATGGTGAAAAAGTAAGACATACAATTGTTTGTGACCTTGGGAATGATCCTGAACCTAGCAAACCTCTCTGTTTGTCCCTCTATGAAGACAGAGTGGCATTATCAGCCTTGGGGGTGGCAAGGATTAGGGGCACAGTCTGTGGTGGCTAATGGCAGCCAGCTGTCTGTGGGATTTCTACCTCTCAGAGCTCTCTGTGCCTCGGTTCTCGGTTTTGGAAATGAGCTCCATTTACAGGGTTGTTGCAGGATGAAATAAGATCAAACACATGAAAGAAATTCTAAGCTGTAGAATTTTGGACAAATATGGAAAAGAGCATTAATAGCCGAAAGCATTTTTGTGCTAAGATACCACAGGCAGAGACTGTCTGATATGCTTTTAAAAGACTGGCAAGGGGTCCACTATCTTAAAAAGCAATCTCCCCAGTGCCTCAGATTTTCCCATATCCCTATGAGTCTTCATTCCTTTGATCCTGGAGGCTGTCAGTCTTAGGGCGATGCTTCACAAAGTGCAGTCCCCTGACCAGCAGCATCCCCATCACCCGTTAGAAATGCAAAATCTTGGGCCTTACCCCAGATCTACTGGACAGAAACTCTGAATGGAGCCTAGAAATCTGTATTTTAAAAAGATCCCCAGGAAAAGCATAGGCACATTAAAGTTTGAGGAGTATTAGTTTGGAGCTTGTGGAAGTACAGATTCCGATTCTTTAGGTCTGGAGTGGTCTGAGATTCTGCATCTCCCAGATGATGCCTACAGTGCGGATTCTCAGACATAACAAGGTTTGACAGGGTCCTATAGAGTCAGGATTTTTGCATGAACGGGAGTAACCCCTTAATAACTGACACTTTAGTTAAGTAATTATGCACAGGCCTTTCAGGAATGTGTTGAAGAAAAGGTTGAGAGATTCTGGGAGCAAGAGAAACACAGGGTGGCAATGAGAAAGAGGTCTTAAGAAAAAAGAGAAGGTAGGAGATCACTAAAGGGAAAGTAGGCTGCCCTTGCAGAATGTGCTCAGGGCAGATCCAGGCATTTATTAAATCCATTCACTCACTGAGTGCTGTCTGTATGGTAGGCACTGTTCTGTATTTTTTATACTCATCAACTCACTGAATCCACTAACAACCCAATGAAGCTGGTACTATTTCCACATTACAGGGGAGTAAACTGAGGGAGTTTACAGGGAGTAAACTGACTCATTAGCAGTAGACTATTCTGCCTCAGATATAGTTTCCACCATCAGGAAGCTCACAGTCCCATGAGGAATACAGGCTAGGACTAATAATGGCCAACTCTGGGATGATGCCTATTATGTGCCAGGTACTATTCTGAGCCCCTTATGCATATCTACTACTTTAGCTCTTATAGCAATTCTAGGAGATGGAGCAGGGCACTGCTGAATGGGCCTGGCTGTGTGCAGAACTGCATAAAACAGGTCTCTCTGTTCCCGGAGGTTTATGCATAGAGATGCTCAAACACCTGAAGTCCCAGACTCCCTGTTCTAAGCAGAAAAACTCCAAACCAGAAGTAACCTTTGCAAAGGGGCCTCTAATACCTGGTGCAAGCCCTACTTTGTGTCCTTGGCCTCCACACCCTCACTGCTTCCCGACCTGGCCTCCAGAACTAGGCCTCACTGTGCTGAAGAGCGGGTGTACTTGCCAGCTCTTCGGCTCACCCCGGCTCCCACAGCTCCACCCAAGTTCATGCAACACATGAGTTTCCCTGTGTGTGCTGCCCCAGGCAGGCTTGCGAGGCCAGGCTGTGGACCCTCCTGCCAGGCTGGTCTCTGCTACTGTTGCTGCTGCGGCCTCGGCACACCAGGGGCAGCGGCTCTAACCTGCCACTCTTACTTTCGGCCCATGCCCTCCCTCCCTCCCCCACATTCCAGAAATCACTACCTCGGCACTTGGGATTCAAAAAGTTGCCCAACAAATGAAAACTGACCTCACATCTTTGCAAACCACTTTGACAATACATTTCAAGAGCCAAAATCTGTGTCCATCCCTTGATCCAGTAATCCTCCTCCTGTTGGATTATTTATAATACATTCCAAAAGTAGGGGGGAGGGCTCCTACACAAAGATCGCCTGTGCAGGATTAATTATTCATTTAATAAATATTTATTGAGTTCCTCCTGTGTGCCAGACACAGCTCTAGATGGTGTAACCAAGATAAACAAGGTCCCCGCTCTCCCAGGAATTACATTATAACCGTGGAAAAAGACAATAAATACCTACATAAATGAGAAAAAAAATCTATTTACAAAATTCTCTGCAGAGAATTAAAATAAGGGTCTGTGGTAGAGAATAACTGGGTGGCTGCTCTTGATTAGGGGTCAGGGAAGGTCTCTTAAATGTCGGTAACTGAGATGACCTTTAACGCTGAGGTTCTCATGACAAGGAGCAGCCATATGAAGGTCCAGAAGAGAGCATTCAAGAAAAGGAGGCTGGTGGTTCAGGGAACTGCAAGAAGGCTGATCAAAGAAAGCAAGTGATACAAAATGAATTCAGAGGTGGGGGAGGGGCCAGATCACTAGAAGTTTGTAAGCACGGGTGAGATGTTTGATCTTTATGCAACAGCTAGTACTAAGCAAGGGCATGAGGCCGGATTGTAGATGAGAAAGGCGCAGGAAGACCAGTTAGAGCTAGTGCAGCTCTTTTGGTGAAAAGTGATAGTAGCTTGAACTAGAATGGTAGAAATGGAGATGAGGAGAAATGGATAGATTCCGGATATTTTTAGAGGCAGGGCTAAAAGTGTTTGTTGAAGGAACTGGGATGGGGTGATGGAGGCAGAGAAATCAAGGATTATTCACAGATTCTCGACTTGAGCTACCACAGGTGCCAATTAGACAGTTGGGGAAGACAGGAGAAGATACAAATTTGGGAAATGAGAAGGGAAGATGTTATGGGTTGAACTGTCCACCCCCCCCCCGCCCCGGAAAAGACAGGTTGAAATCCTAACCCCCGGCACCGCAGAATGTGACCTATTTTGGAGATAGGGCCATTGCACATATAATCAGTCAAGGTAAGACGAGGTCATACTGGAGTAGGGTAGGCCCTCACTCCAATAAGACTGGTGTCCCTATGAGAAGAGAGAAATTCGGACACAGAGACAGAGACACACATGGAGAAAAACAGCACGTGAAGACACCGACACTTAAGGAACCCCGGCCACATGAGGATGGGACAGAGATTGGACTGAGGCATCTTGGCAGGGAGGCTAAGAATTGCCAGCTTGTCCTCAGAAGCTAGGAAGAGGCAGAGCAAAGATTCTCCTGCAGAGACCTCGGAAGGAACCAATCCTGCCGACACCCTGAGTTCAGACTTCTAATCTCCAGAACTGTGGAGAATAAATTTTTGTTGTTTTAAGCCATTGAGTGTGTGATACTTTGTTCTGGCGGCCCTGGGAAGCCACACAGAAGAGAATAAGGGTTTGCAAGGGGAGCTTGTTATGTTTACATGAGAAGTCTTGTAGATACCCATGTGTATCAAGCAGCAACTGGGTATATGAGTCTAAGCTTGTGGTATATAAAGCAAGGCGCCATAATTTAGTGACATACTTTATATGATCCATTAAATATGACATAAGAAGTGACGGCCTGAAGAGGTAGAAATGATCACGCCGATGATGGTACACATTCTATGAAATATTACGCTGCCTCTGAAGAGAACCATTATAAAGATTAGGTAGGAACCTGGAAAAATACTTGTGATAGTGTTACACGCACAGGGCCCCATGATTGCTGTTCTGTAATGACTGTCTGTGGGTGAGAAGCAGGTGTCAAATGGTCTGATTCAGATCCCAGCTCTAACTCTTTGGAATGGCCTAGGATAAGTTGCATGTCAGTGCATCCTGCAGGTTATGTTTGTTCAGTATATTTACAGCTCCAGGGTAAGTGAACGCAAGGCTGAATTGCAAAGTGCTGAGATGGCAGAGTAAAGAAGCAATCAGTGTGGAAGTAGAATTAAGCCAGGAAGGCTTCCTGGAAGAGCTAGCCTTTGCAAAATAAGTGCATGGCCTGGGGCAGAGTGCCTACCATAGGCCAAGCATTGTGGCAGCATCTGGGGACAGACTTGGTAAAACCTCCAATAAGTCATTCTCTGTGAACACTTATGCTGGAACTCTTCCCATACACTGAGTGTCCTGATGGCTTATTCCTATGTGAGTGAGCTCCTTGAGGACTGGGGCCACATCCTGTTCCTCTCTGTATCCTTAAGCACAAGACCTGGCACAGGGGAGATATAAATTAAGGTCTGTTACATTTCATAGAACATCAGAATCAGAATTTGATTGTCAGACAGGAATGTGCAACGAAGGACCATTGATACCGAGTCCATTGACCCGTGGACACGAGGCTCCTTAAAATCCTCTCGAGGCAGGGATCTGAAGCCTGAAGCCCAGCTGACTTCCAGTGCCCGTTAAGCGACTTGATCTAAGGTGAGCCCGGGGACTTAACTGCTTCGGAAGATAGAAGCAAACATTGCCAATTAGAAAAATATAACCAAAGAAGCTAACCCATTTTACAATAGCAAGGAGGATCAATACATTGAGTAAATAAGACTCACAGTGTATCATAAATCAACTTAATTTCATTTTCCAACACCCCCCAGTGGAGGGATGCCATTTCTCTGCCCTTTAATGAGAATTCAAGCATCCTACACCTTTTCTGAGCACTCTCAGGAAATAAAAAGTCCTGGGATCACATCAGTCACCAACCAAACTCTATTCATACATGTAGATACTCAGTCCCATACAAAAGCAAAGTTCCAAATTTGACTTAAAAAATCAATCTTTTCTTCCAATTGGGGCTTGCTGCAGGTGAGACCCTGGGGTGACAGCTGGGGACAGGGGCATGGACAGCTGCTTCTTTTTGTCCCCAGACTTCCCTCCCCAGTTTGCTAACTGTGACTTCTGACTTCTCCAGGGCTAGAGGGGTGGGGGGGTTGGGGAGGTGAGGAGAGGCAGAAGAAAGGAGAGCAGGAGAGGTCTTCGCTGACCAATGCTATCATACGATGGCTTTAAAGCTGACTGTTGTGTAGACACAACCATGGATTTTTCAGACACTCCCCCCACAAGCCCTGAGGACCTCCCCCCTTATGTGGGCATGGCACTGCCTTGTAGCCCTTTGTTCAGTCCTTCCGCAGTCCTAAAAATCCAGCAATACCTTCAGTTAGTCCTCCCTGTTAAACACACCTGAGAGGCTTTCATATCAGTTCTTCCAGTCCATCAGAACAGCATCCTTTGCACAAACCATTTTGAGGCGTTCAGGCTGACCTGAGCTGTGCCACCTCTCCTCTGTCTTGTTTGCCCAAGATGGCACCCATCTCTCATCCTTTAGACTCTCTGGTGGCTGTCAGAAGCCAGTCCACCTGTCTCCCCATCTCAAACTACCACAGACACACAATAAACTAGACTCCAAGGAGCAGCTCTTTCTCTCTCTCTCTCTCTCTCTCTCTCAGTGTAATTAACAATGTGATATTGGTTCCAAGTGTAAAGGAGCCCCCCTTCTTTTGTGTAAAGGGAAACACATAACGGCTCACTCCAACACAATCTTTGTTCAGCTATAATCTAATGGCAGCACCGAGGGTCTCAGGGCTCTTTCTGTAGCACTATATGGGTAAGCAGTAATGGAGGGCACACGCTTGTGTCTCTATGTGTGTGTGTGTGTGTATGCACGTGCACACACACATACACTATGTGCTCATGTAGGGGAATCCACCACTGTTTCTCAGTAGTTTCAGTCTATTGGGAGAACTAGAACATGTATCCATAACGTTAGTACAAGGCAGCAGAGTTCCTGTTGGACACCAGAGGGAAGGCTCCATGGAGAAGGCAGCTCTGAGTTGGGTCTTAAAGAATGACTAAGATATGCATAAGCTGAAATGAAATATTTTCAGAGAGAGGGAATTATATGACTAAATGTCCAGTGGTGGAATCAAGGAGGTATGTACAGATGCCACTAAGTAGTTTGTTTAAATGAGACAAGTGAAAGATAAAGCCAAACCAGACCCAAAATGGACAAGATAAGAGGTTTGGATTTTTGCCTATAGGAAGTGAGTTTTGAAGATTTTGAACAGGGCAGCAAGATGGACGATGGGTTGAGAAGGGCAGTGACTAATTCTTGGTGAAATGTGTTCTTCATTTCCTTGAGTCATTAACCAGGGTCCCATTAAGAAGAAAAACAAAACAAAAACTTTCCAGGACTTGCATTCTTTTCCAGGAAAACCCTTGCCCTTTGGAAGTTCTCATAAGTTCAGTTTATAAAGACATCCAATCCTGTTTTTACTCTTAGTTAAAGGGCCTTGGCACAGCTGCCAGTACCAGCACCCTCCTTCCAGCCCTGGGGCCCTCAGCTTCAAGCTTGATGGGGCTGCTCAACCCATCTCCCCATGGCCCCCAAACTGCCCTCTGGAAGAGACCAAGGAGAGGGGCATCCTGTTCTGAGAAGGAGGGCCATGGAAACCTCGCCTCGATGGGCCTGCCTGCAAAGCCTTCACCCTGGGCCCTTTGAAGCCAAATGGCTGCAAAGCCAAGAAAACAGCAGGTTTGGATTCAAATCCCAGCTTTCCCCTTACCCTTATCTGATCTCGAGACCTCCCTCAGCCTCTATATATTAATCTGTAAAATGGAAACAAAACCACTTACCTCAGCAACAAGGTTGCCGTGAAGAGTAAGCAGGAGGGAATTTGTAAGCATAACTAGCACATAGCAGATGCTCAAAGAATATTCCTCCTTCTCCTTCCCCCAACATCTCTGCATCTTGGTTTCCTTGCCAATTAAATGTGATAGGGATTCAAGGATAAAGTTGAATCTGATGAATTTCCCAAACCTCTGCCACTTGCCCCACACAGGCCAGTGAGAGCAGAGGGCCTGTTTCTGCCATGTCTGAGCTCTGGAAGCTATTTTTTCTTTTATTATTTTCAACAATAAAAAAAATCACAAAACCACTTAGTAGTAGCACACATTGGCACATACTGGGAATGAGCCAACCTTCCCCAACCTCTCCCCATTACCACCGTCTGACTCAGTTTCCCCATCTGTAAAGTGGTTGTGTCTGAGACAGGTCCCCTCTTTTGCTCTCTGCAACTGCCCACTAGGTTGGAAGGATGGAGCCCGGCAGAGGGCATGCTGAGTGTAACCTCTTGGCCAAGGCCCTGGGGAAAGGCACCCAGCCAAGGAAAATTCTAGTGGAAAAAACGAAGAAAGGATTCCAGGTTTATGAGTCCCAGAGTTTGAAAAACAAAACTGCTGAGTTGTCTCCTGAGTTAGGGAAAAAGAACACCACAGTCGCCTTGAGATTTCCAGGAAACAATTTGTGAAGGCTTTGGGCAAGGCTGGCAGGGGGACTCAGGGAGGCCCAGCTCAGTTGCATGCCCTGGGAGGTAGGAGATGGGGGTGGGTGGTGCTCCTGTGGGACTCTGAGTGTTCAGGTGTTCCCGGGCAGCATGGAGTTATGTGACTATATGCGGTTTGTATGTGCCTGTATGTGCACACTTGTTTGTTCGCCTGTGGGCAACTCCCCAAGTATTTATTGAGCACTTTCTATGTTCCACCAGGCACAGTGCTAAGGGATGAGAACGCAACAACAAAGAAAACACAGTCCCTGAGCATAGGGAGCTGAGTTTAGCAAGGGATACAAAGTAGCAGGCATTTCAGTTCGGAGTACAGGCATCTGGGAGGCAGTTTGTGTGGCCGTTTACGACACTAGCTCTGAGGTCAGGCAGCCTGGGATGCAAGTCCAGCCACCCACTAGCTACATGACTTTGGAGATCTCCAACACTCAGTCTCCTTAGCTGGAAAGTGACCATATTAAAATGACATCCTGGGAGATAGCATGTGTATGTAAATATTTGATGACCTGTCTCCATTATGTGCTTGCAAGATCTGCACCTGGTAACACATACAACGTGCAAAGTCTGGGTGAGCTGTATGCGGGGCGTTAGCTCATCTGTTTAGGTCATGCATGTGGTGTACCAGGCTCTAATCAGAGGTCACAAATAGTGGCCCACAGACATAGTTTGTGGGGACACTCACACAGTATGGGTCTGGTTTCTGGCTCACGGACTGTTCTAAAAATCAAGACATTCCACATACAAATCCAGGTTTCCAGTTTCTCTTCAAACCTTGGACAATCTGGCCATCCCATGAGCATTTGCATGTGTGTGCCTGCACGCCATGGTCTCTGCTTCCCATAGATGTGTCCTTCCCAGGAGCACCCTCCCTCCTGGCTGGTCTCCAGGTCTGTCCTTGGAGGGGTTCCAAGGTGGTTCAGGAGGGCTCATGTGCAGACATGTGCTCTATGAAAGGAGAAGCAGGACTGGGCAGAAGCTGGTGCCAGGGCCCCAGTCTCCCCAGGAAGCTCCAGTTTCAGTCATCAGAGGGGCAAAGATAACTGTAGACCCTACCCAAGGCTCTGGCTGTGTGGCTGGACCCTGGTTACCAAAGATAGTAACCAAGGATGGCCACTGGACAAAATGGCTTTTCTTATCTATTTGGTTTTGCACTTCAAAAATACTTCAATTATAGCTCCAAAATGATTAAGACAATGATCTTCTCAGAAAGTGTTGCTGAAAGTACATACTATGGTTCTTTTTAAAATGAGCAAATGGGGGGCACCTGGCTGGCTCAGTCGGTAGAGCATGCCATCCTTGATCTGGGGATTGCGAGTTCAAGCCCCACACTGGGTGTAGAACCTACTTTAAAAAAAAAAATGATAAAATAAAATGAGCAAATAGGCTCCTGGTATAAGCTAAAAATGTA
Source organism: Ursus americanus (assembly GCF_024610735.1). NCBI lineage: Eukaryota > Metazoa > Chordata > Mammalia > Carnivora > Ursidae > Ursus > Ursus americanus. Next base: position 13,613,367 of record NC_142144.1, read on the forward strand.
TTTGTTAAAATGCATTTTGGGAACTTACAGGCGTGAAAGGTAGGACTGACATCTTCCTGCTATTCCTGGATCCTCTTAAGATGGCAAATCAGTCCCTCATAATAGATATTTACTGGGCCCCCATTGTGTACAGCATGTAGGCTGGGCAAAGGGGGGCTACATAGATGAATATGCCCTGCTCCCAGGCCTTCGGAAAGCTCAGTCTTATGCAGAGACACCCGAGGAGAAATGAAAGCAGGAACAAGAAAGGACAGGGTATTAAGGGAGACATCTTGGGACCAAAGAACACCAGAACAGAGGAAGACCCATGACTTACTGTGCAAGCTCGACACCCTCTCTGGACCCCATTTTCCCTTTTTTAAGATAAGAAGGTCAGAAGAGATGAGCTAATACCCACCCCACATCCGCAGCCCTGCCCAGTGCCCAGCTTCGGCATTTTTTTGAGGGAGTACAAGCTGTAGCCCCAGTTCTTAGCCTCTTACTCCCCGCCCCACATTCTTGTTTCCAAGTCTTGGCTTGTGCTGGGAATTCATCTGGCTTGAGCTCTGAAAGAAATTCATCAGAGGAGGTTTTTCACAGAGCTTTCTCTAAAACAAAACAAAACAAAAACACAAAAAAACAAAAAAAGTCTGGAGTCCAAAATGATGAGGCATTTGGCATCTGGTGGAATCTTCCGGCATCCATTACAAGGGTTCCTGGTCCAGGTGGGGAGAGCAGCCCCCAGACAGCTAGGAGAGTTTACCCCTTCTCTAGCACCAGGGTTTGAATGAATGGTTAAAGGGCTTGCCATGAAGGATTCCTCTGAGGTAATCCTCTCACTTCACAGATGGGAAAAACGAGGCCTGAGGATAGGAAGGATTTTCCTCACAGTTCTGATTCCTAAGCAAAAGCTCTCCCCACTCCCTGATTTTTCTCTCAGGCTGAGTCCTCAGGACAGTGAGATGAAGACCCCCAGGCCACATCCCTCCTCAGCCTGATGTTGACTGCTGTTGAGCTCAAACACTGAGTTATTCTTCTGCACCGGCCAGAAGCCCGAGAAACCCAACCTCATGCAAGTATGTGTAAAGGAAGAGCAGTAATTCTGTAGCCCAGAAAAAGGCCTTGGAGGCCTGGGGTAGAAACATTTAGGAGAGTCTTTATTGCCAGAGTCCACAAAAGACGGAACTTAGTATGTATAAAACCATTCTTTTAGAGCAGGGTACACAAGTGATCAGAGATAGAAAAGAGAAGGAGTAGGTGGCCTAGTATTTAATCCAAAGATGTTTGCTTTCCTCATTATTGGCATCTTGGGAGCTTGTCCTTATGAAAGGGCCCATGAGCCAAGCTCTTTGCCTCAACCACATCACTATTCCCATGAGTGTCATTGGCACTTTTACCATATATTGAAATTCCCACCACGGTTTCAAAGTGGTCAGTCCCACAAATAATTGGGGAAACCCTAGGGACACCTCTGATACCTACAGTTCAAAGAACTTCAGAGGCACTCTGTTCCTCACCTTAAAATCTGGAAAAATCTGTTGAGAAAGTGAAAATCACCCGACATAGAAACTCCCTTCAAAGAACAACCCCAGATTTCTTTTTGAATTTTTTGGTAGAATGCTCTCTCTCTCTTCACAATGCCCTGAAAAAGGCCAAGTAAAAGATACTCGCATGTTTTCTGATGATGGTAAAATCACCAGCAGTGATGTTCCCCTTAACTAAAAATGTTTATGGACAGTGTCTTGCATATTAGTCACCATTGAAGAAATGTTTATTGAATGCCTCCTCTGTGCTAAGCCAGGGGAAACAATAATGAAGAAATCGAATAGAGCTCTACTTTAATGGATTTAATTCATTTGATTTCCTATATTCCCTATAATTCTTATATTTTAGTGGGCAGAAAGAAAAAAGACATAGAAGCAGGCACATTTTGCAAATTGCCAGTTATTATAAGTGTATTAAGAACCAAGATGGAGGGGCGCCTGGGTAGCACAGCGGTTAAGCGTCTGCCTTCGGCTCAGGGCGTGATCCCAGCGTTCTGGGATCAAGCCCCACATCAGGCTCTTCCGCTATGAGCCTGCTTCTTCCTCTCCCGCTCCCCCTGCTTGTGTTCCCTCTCTCGCTGGCTGTCTCTATCGCTGTCAAATAAATAAATAAAATCTTTAAAAAAAAAAAAAAAAGAACCAAGATGGAGGGGCGCCTGGGTGGCTCAGTCGTTAAACGTCTGCCTTTGGCTCAGGGCCTGATCCCAGGGTGCTGGGATCAAGCCTCTCAACAGGCTCCCTGCTCCGCTGGGAGCCTGCTTCTTCCTCCGGCACTCCCCCTGCTTGTGTTCCCTGGGAGCCTGCTGCTTCCTCTGATACTCCCCCTGCTCACTCCCCCTGCTCTCGTTCCCTCTCTCGCTGGCTGTCTCTCTGTTGAACAAATAAATAAAATCTTAAAAAAAAAAAAAAGAACCAAGATGGAGATTAACAGAAGGAAACCTGGGACATTTTTGATTATCACACCAAAGCCGAGAGGGCATACTGTAGGCTATAGTTTTCACAAGATCATTTGGTGTATATCTTTATTTTGTTGTTGATATCACTTGTATGTAAGTTACTCTGGAGAAGTATTGAATTTGGATTGAAGAACCCAGTATAATTGGGTCTCCTACTCTCCTAGGTGAGTGCTAACGTGTAATCATCCATTTAATTAAATTTCTTGGCTCAGGAATCGGCAGTTATCGGAGGAGATTAAGATAATGCTAACAGGAAAGATGTTCTCTGTTTTTTTTTCTAAAAGATTTATTAATTTATTTGAGAGAGAGAGAGAGAATGCAAGCAGGGGGAGTGGGAAAAGAAGAGAGAATCGTTGGGCAGACTCTCCGCTGAGCACGGAGACTGACATGGTGCTCGATCCCAGGACCCCAAGATCAAGACCTGAGTGGAAACCAAGAGTTGGATGCTCAACTAACAGAGTCACCCAGGCATCCCACTTACTGTTTTTACTAAACCCAAGCTGTGACAGACAAATCATATTGCTGGCAATGACAAGAAGGCATAGAAGGGCAAAATTGGGAGTACTCAGTGTTTATCAGGAGAGTGTAGCCCATTCTGGGCTCCACATTGGAAGGGTTGATGACAAATAGAAGTATATGTCCAAATGGCTGTCATTAGCTGACTGCCTTCACCAGCTGGTTCATGCACAGGCAGCAGTACGATCCCACCTTCTCCCAGAAGGCTAATGACCCATGCCAGGGTCATGTCTCCCTCGTCTAATGCCCCAGCTCACCAGCAGCCTGAACCACAGCACATGCAAAGGCACACTTGTCAGAGTACAGGCTGAATGGGCTGGAACAGCAGAGGCACGTCAGACCAGGAGAGAATCCCAGTTTCCACATTTGGGACCTGAGCACATCTCATTAGGTCCCTGATGTTTAAACTAATGTCCCTGGAGCCCAGAGGTCAGGATAGGGAGGACAGAAGCCCCATGCACAGCTCTGGGCCACCTGCTCTGCTTAACAGAGCAGCTGTGCCTCTAGCACGTTTATATATTTGGGTTCTATGACAGAAAGCATTCAAAGACACAGTCCTACAGCTAATACAAAGTTTGAAAAACCCAACATATTCTATGATGTTTAAGGTCCTTTCCTCTATTAAAAAAGAAAAAATCTATGAACCATTATTTTTGAACTATTACTTAAGCATTCGTTTATTCATCCTCCAACTCCCCCTTCCCCCAAACAACTGGTTTAGAGGCAAGGAAAAAACAAACAGAACACAAGTCTGACTCCTAGTCCAGGGCTCACTCCAGGATATATATATATATACATATATATATATACATATATATATATATGCTCCAATATATCACTATAGATTTTCAGGTGGGGGCAGAGAGAGGGAAGATACAGTTCCTTTTCCTTCCAGCACCAAATTATCAGAGCTTTGTCAGTTTTTGCCAGTTTTCCATTCTCTACCTTAGAAGGGATTAAAAAATCTCTGTTCTAGGAAATAGGGCAGGCCAGGAGGGGGGCAGACACTTAGGGGCTTGTAACATGTGCTCTACCAGCACAGAACGGCTCACAAAACTATAATTATCCAGAGTCCTCCTGGCCATTCAGTACACAGTACCTTTCAGGAGCCACGGGCCCACAAGGCTGCGAGACCAGGAAGGCAGCTTCAACATTAAGAGCCTGGCGGCTGAAGGATGGGGACAACACTGGAGAATGGAACCTTTTGGTGCCTCCTAGGACAAACACAGCCGATAGGGATGTGAAAGGGGCCACCAAGGCTCAGACATTCCCCACTTCCCCGTATTTGCTTTCTTGTTCCTCAGTCGCAGCCTCGCGCTCAGACCACCAGATCTTAGGGCGTAGCCAGATGGACTACATTTCTTTTTAAACCTATTTTTAGAAAAAAAATTTCTCTACTGGGTAGAGATGAGTGGTCTCCAAAAGTTCTCATTTCCTTTTTGAGTCAGGTTCAGCCTCCTGGGGCTTGGCTTTCAATTTCTTCAGCCGTGCTGTTCCCTGAGCACTCAGAGGTCCTCTGGTGATAACCCCCTCAATTTCAAGAGCCCCCCAAAATAAGCCAAATGACTACAGATAAGTTTTTGGTACTTTCCAAAATTAAACTATTTCCCTTGGTAAATTTCCACCAAATGAGCTCATTAATTTGAAAACAGGAAGTGACACATGAAGAGAGTGAGGTCAGATTGCTTGTTCACTTACACTGCTTTATTTTGGGGTCAGAGAGGACAGGGTGGGTGGGACCAGAGAATGGCTTTTACAGGTCCCACGTCCTTCATGGATTGGACCAAGATTCAGTGAATTTTTAAACCAGAGACTCAACACTCAATCCCTTTCTCTTAGAATGGAAAGACCTTAGAGAGACCACCCCTGGTCGACTTCCCACAGATGGCCTCTGTTGGAGGCCAGTTTGTCAGCAGGTGTCTCCCCTCCGGGTAGGACCCGAAGGCTCTCCTTTCACCAGCAGTGCTCTCCGTCCTGCAGCATCAGCTGCTCCCTCAGAAGCCAGCAGAAGCTCTGCTCTGGATGGAGAGGAGGCTTAAATACATTTCACGTGAAAAAAGCAAAGCCAGGGGCGCCTGGGTGGCTCAGTTGGTTAAGCATTTGCCTTCGGATCAGGTCGTGATCCCAGATCCTGGGATCCAGTCACACATGGGGCTTGCTCATCGGGAGTCTGCTTCTCCCTCTGCCTGCGGCTCCCCCTACTTGTGGTCAGTCTCTCTCTCTCTGACAAATAAAATCTTAAACAAACAAACAAAAAAACAAAACAAAACTGAAAAAAACACAGCAATAACAAAACCAAAGAAATAAAGCACAGTTCCCAAATCCAGTTGGGTATCAACACATACACACACAAAATGAGACCCTGATACATAAAGAGAATTTAATGGATGCTCTGAGTAACTAAAACAAAACAAAACCAACAAAGCGGGCAGCCTCACTCCTCCCTCAGCTACCAGTCCTGCAGATATCTAGAAACGGTTCCTTAAAACACCTAGTTTTGTAAAAGCAGAACGCCTTTGGAACCGCTTTGTACCGTTTCTTTGCCCATCGCTCCAACTCAATAAGCTTACGCGAGCCCGGCACCGCGCTAGGCTCTTTGCAGGAATCCGGGAAAGCTAAGACTGGCATTTTCGCTACTTGCTCACCCCATCCGCACGCGGGATTTCAGGCAAGCGGGGGACGGTGCGGGTGCAAGTCCCATGTCTGTTTTCGTTTATTCTGCGAACGCTTTACTTAGTCCTGCCCTTGCGCCAGGACCACGGGAAGAAAGGCGCGAGAAGGAGGGCAACGGCAGCGTGTCAGTCCCCATGCTGCAGACAACGCCCCTAACCTCAGTTTCCCCAAGGGGGTGGGGGAAGCTCTAGCCCCGCCTCCGGGGCGGCCCCGGGAGCCGGCGGGGGCTGCGGGGACCCGCCCCCGCCCTCTCCGGCTTCCGCCTCCCGGGCCACGTCCCTGGCGCCCCACCGGAAGCTCCCGGCGGGCCGCGGGGAGGCGGCGGCGGCGGCGGCGCCGAGGTTGGTTGCACTGCACCCCGCCCCCACCCGCCCCACCCAGTCGCGGGTCGGCCCGAGGCTCCGCGGCCCCCGCCCCCACGCTCCCCGGCCCGGGACGCCCCAGCTCCCGCTCGCTCGGGCGGGGGCTCCCCCAGTGCAGACCTCCCCGCGCGGCCCGTGACCAGGACTCCACCGCTGCGGAGCCCGCCTCCGCACTACCTACCCCAGTGCTTCCTGCGGGCCCCCGGGGCAGCCCAGGGGTTCGCCCATCCTTGACTAGTCGCCCGCGCTGCTCTGCTCTCGGCACGGGGCACGCACCTGGAGCTGTGGCGGTGGCGAGGGGACAGTCATCTGCCCCGGGCGGGGGCGGGGGGGGGGATGCACGAACGGGGCTAGAGGGAGAACAGGCAGGCAACACGGCGTTATCGAGCCGGGCGACTGGGAGGACAGGGGGCTGTGCTGGGTTTGGGGACGCGATGGGATCGCAAAGGTGGGCGCCCAACCCCATTCTGGGGGCAGACCACCGAGACTCCCAGGGGTCTGGTCCAAGTGCACCCCAAACGTCAAGTGGATGGCTGGCGGGCGGGGGGGGGGGTGGTTTACGCGGCGCAGAGAGACTCCAACCTTGCGGATCCCCGCGGTGGAGTCACGAAGATGGGACCAATGGAGGTTCAGAGTAGAAGAGAAAAGGGGTCAAGGAAAAGATACAGCCAGAGAGGTGGGGGGTCGGGGAGCACACGGAATGGGGTACAAGGCAAGGAAGGGAATTTGAAAGGAGAGACCAAGAATGGGGTCAGGTGCTGGCCAGAGTGCTGGTTAGGTAGAAACTGGGACAGACCCTGGGCACTGGTGACCCCAACCTTGGGGAGATGGTTCCAGAGATTTGAGTGAGGAATTCTCTGTGTTGACAGTCTTTTCTACAAGTTCTGTTAAAATGTGGAGAGAGTGTAGATGCAGGAGAGGACTTGGGATAGGGTGGAATGTGTGGTTAGAGCACAGGCTCTGGGTTCGGGAGTCCCCACGCACTATCTGTGAGACCTTGGGCAAGTCACTTAACCAGTTTGTGCCTCAGTCCCTGATATGTAAAATGGGGATGATGATGACCATCCCTGCCTCATTGGGCTCATGTGAAGATTAGATGAGGCGGTTAAAAGTACTTAACACAGCACTAAAATGCTGTACCTATTATTTTTCACTTTTATTATTGGAACAGCTTGGGCATATCTTGATGCGGATAGGGAAGATCTGGTAGAGAGGGAGGCATTGAAGACAGAGGGGAGAGAAAAGGGACCAGGGAGAAAGGGACCCAGAACTTGAATGGGGAGATGCCAAATGAAGGGTAAGAGGGAATTGGTGGGGATGCAGGGAAGTTTGCAGGCTTGGGGTCTGTGGTTAAGGGAGTGCCTTTCTGATAGGCCTTCTCTGAAGTAGGCCTCAAGGTCATTTGCTGAGAGCACCGGGCCATGGCTGGCCCAGGTGAGGGTGGAGGTCCCGATGTACACCTGCAGCAGTAGGGGGCCATGTCCTCTTTGCCAGCAGCCCCAATATCGTGCCAGGGAAGGGGGACGGTTGAATTTTTCTAGGGTCAGAGGACATCTGACCTGCCTTGCCGACTTGTAAGGCTCAAGTGAAGTTGATGGCTGTGGAAACACTGCAGAAGCATAATTTACCATCTTAATTCTTTTTCTTGATCTTGAGGCACTGGAAGGGCTGTGGCCGTCGTTGGGATGCAATGTCAGAGCGTTCCAAGCACTTGGCTTGGGCCGCATGCCATGCGAGGCTTCCACCCACCACCTCACTTGATCATTGCAACAGTCAGGTAAAGTAGACACTATTATTCTCCCCCACTTCACAGGTGCAAAGCCTGAGGTTCAGAGAAGTTAAAGACCATGTCCCAGGACCCACAGAGCGAGTACATGGAAGACTTAGGATCCCAACTTGGATCTGTCAGACCTCAAAGCCCAGGATTTGAAACCGCTATGAAAGTTTGCAAAATCCAGCAGGATGGGAAGAGGTGGAGGTGTCATCCCTTGCATTTGGTAGATGAGAAAACAGGCTGGATGTTCTGACCTCCAGTCCCAGCTCTGTAAGCACCACCAGGTCGCCTGGCTTTCATCTCTCATCTATGGGTAGAAAACATAGATGTTGGAGTTCCTCAGACCTGGTGCTAATGCTGTCCCCTACGGGGGCTTGTGACCTTGGACCAGGCATCTCGTTTCTCTGTGCCTGTGTGTTCGATTTCTGCTGTTCGATCCCCAGCAGGTCGCTCTGAGAAATAGGAAGGAAATGCCCAGCACACAGTAGACATTGCCAGAAGCTGTAGCTCCCACACAGCCGTGGATCGCCATGAGACCAGCTCCCTGTGACCAGTATTTATTTACAGCTTTGCTCTCAGAGCCGGGGAAGTGGTGGCGCCTGACCCAAGTGTGTGGCCACCTATGACTTCCTGAGTGGGGAAATGGGGGGAGGGCCCTGAGCAGTTCATGGTCCGGAGGCCTTACTTCAAAGGAGGGGGGAGGGCCCTGTGTTGTCACCATGACTGATGAGGAACGCCACAGGCAAGGTTGGGACATCAGAAGCCTCCCGGCTGCCTCGGGTTGCCTTGGCCATCAGGGTCCCAGAATCTTAGAGCCCAGAGGGGTCTTGGAGACAGCCTGTTACAAGTCCTTTTTTTTTTTTTTTTTAAATCAAGTCTCACTGTGAGGAAGTGACTTTTACCTGAGAGGGGCTCTGGCCAGGGCAGAGCTAAAGCGCCTGGAACTTGCATTTTTGGACCTGCCTCCAGAACCCTGGGGATTTCCACCAGGGCAGCGAGCACCCCCACCGAGAATTCTAAGCTGCTTTGAGGTCCCAGGGAACACAGACAAGTCCCCAGCTGTGACTCTCTGCCCTGCCCATGTCCCCAGGGAGGAGGAGGAGGGAGCCAGCAGCCGCCCAAGGTGCTCAGACAGGGAAACTCTAATAGCAGTTCCTGAAAATCTGGGGCACAGTTCTTTTTTCTCTCTGACTTGTTTTCTTTTTCTCTCTCACTTTAAAGAATGACTGGACACTCCTAAAGCCTTCTGTCACCATCCAGGGGATTTTTTGCACCACAGAGGGTAATTCCTGCCCCATCCCTGCTGTGACTCAGCTGTGACGTTGAACCACACAAGCCGACGAAAAGATAAAGTCGTCAGACTCCTGCTCACCAGGCAGAAGCCGCCTCTTCTCTCAGCACGGATTCCACAGGGCTGGTCTCTCCACAGTTGCTTAGACGGGAGCCCCTGGCCAACCTGGGACCCCAGGATGGCCTCTGGCCCAGCCAGCAGCCCCCACCCGGCCCCTGATGAGAACGAGTTTCCCTTTGGGTGCCCCCCCACCGTCTGCCAGGACCCATCAGAGCCCAGGGCCCTCTGCTGTGCCGCCTGTCTCTCTGAGCACGTGAGGTGAGGGGTCGGAGGAGCAGGGGGCGGGTGGGGAAAAGGTGTCAGGGAGGGGGCCCCTGACGGGAGGCAAGGGTGAGAGGAGCCGGTGGCTTTAGGCAGGTGACTTCACCCCATTGGGCCTGTTTCCACACCCTTTCCTTGTAGTCCCTGGCACTGGCCCTTCTAGTGATGGAGGGAGAAGTAGCCACTGGAAGATGTTAGCTCCCGCAGCGGAAGGCCAGCCAGGCTGGAGGGAGGGAGAGCCTCTGTACCCAGCAGGGCCGCTTACTGACTGCGTGGCCTCGTGCAAAGTGCCCAGCATCTTGAAGCCTCAGCTTCTTTAACTGTAAAATACCTCCAAAGGTATTTTCTACCAACCCAGGGTTGGTACAAGGCCCGACCTACAGTATACGGAAAAGTTCTTATAAGAACCAGTAGAACTCCCTTGGTAAATGACAAACTGCTATAAAATCCGAGCTGCTATAATACCACCCATCACCTTGTACTGTTTGCTGGCAACCCTTTTCAAGGAGACACACAGATATCTGTATTTATATATGTCTATATTTACATATTTCTATATAATATATTAAATTGTATATGTCTATATAAATACCTATTTATATAGATACACATTTTATATATGTATAGAATATAGTATACGTCATACATGTATATAATATGTAAAAATACGTATATATTTATATTTGTAATATAAATAACTCAGGTGTGACATTAATATGATCATCAGCATCCCCATCTTAAGCAACTATTAGGCACCTACTGTAGGCTAAGCACTCTTTCCTTGGATCATCAGAGGAGCCTTGAAAGGTGGATACTATTATTAGCCTGTTTTACAGATGGGGACAGTGAGGCCTAATGGAGAGACAACGTCAGCTTGCCCCAGGTCAGATTCCTGGCAGATGTGCTCCTAAACTGCCATGCGCCCCCATTGTGACCTTTGTTTGGGGCTTTACAGTGTCAGAAGGTGGGAAAACTGAATCAGGCAAGCTTGCGAAGTTCAAAGCCTCTGACAGAGGTCGGCTGTGAGGGGAGAGGATGTGGCTGTGGAAAAGCCAGGTAGGGAGTGAGGGGGCAGAGAGCAAAGCTTGACTGCTTGTAGCATCGAGCTGATGTTTCTGGGTTCATCTCAGTCTTTGGCTTCCCTCCCCATTCCTCCAAAACGTGACAGAGCAGGAGAGGGAGCTTACTGGGTGTCGGAGGGATCCAGGCCTGAGGCCTGAAGAGCTCTGCCCGGCTCCTGACTCAGTCTACTCTTGGCCAATGCATACGTCCTCAGGGCCTTGTTTTCCTCCCATGTAGGAAGGGCCTGACCGGTGGCTCTCACTGTGGGTCAGCATCACTTGGGAGCTTTCTGAAAGCACGTAGGTGCATGTGTCCCTCTGTTCAGAGTCTGACATCCACTCCTCGTTAAGAACCTTGGGTTAGTTCTCTGAGGCCCCTTCTCGTTCTAATGAACTGTGGTCATCTGTCATTCCTGAAAATCAGAGACCCAAAGCCAAACATATCTGCCATCCCTTACCTGAGCCCCTGGGGTCAGATGTATTTTGGAATTCAGAATTTTCCTGGTTTTAGCAAAGCAAGTCAGTAGCATTACTACATCATTCTTCCAGCAGAAATTGGGGCTGTCCCTTATAATCCAGCATATTAATATTTCTGCAATGAAACAGAAATAGTCACGCTCAGTGGGGTAAGGAAGGGTGACGATAGCCTCCGGTCACCCCAGGTCAGGTTTGGCTGCCAGCTAAGCTCACGGCAAACTACAGGAAGACATCAGGGGCACCTAGTCCTTTTGAGGTTCTGGAATGGTGGGTCTGGGGTGGTGGAGAGCCGGCTTACTGACATCAGCTGCCACACCGGGCAAGGTGTAGGCTTTGGAGCTATCAGGATGGAGGTTGGTGCCAGGAAGTCGTGAGTGCTTCACTCAGCAGGATTTGTTCCTGTGTCCCCAGGACCGGCGAGGATCGGATCTGTGCAAAATGCAGAGGGGACGACTCCCAGTCTGTAAGCCCGGGAAGCCTTCTGTCTCAGGAGAAGGTACGTGGCACAGCCAAAAAAGGGTATTTGACCATTTTTTTTCTCCTTTTGTCGAAGTTGAAGCCATTAGGCGCCTGCCCCTTGTCTACAGGCTGGACTGAACTCAGTTTGTAAGCAGTGAGGAGTCATATTCACAATGACAAAGTCACTTGCCCAAAGATACCTCTCTGATGCATGACAGATTCAGGGTGAGAGCACCAGTCTAGACCTGGGGTCTACAAGCTACAGCCTATGGGCCAACGCCAGCTTGCCACCCGGTTTTGTCTGGCCCACAACCTAAGAATGGTTTTTATATTTTAGATAGTTTGAAAAAGTCAAAAGAATGGCATTTTGTGACACATGAAAATTTTTAGGAAATTCAAACTTCTGTGTTCATAATTAAAGTTTTATTGGTACACAGCCACAACCCACTCATTTATGCATTGTCTGTGGCTGATTTTGCCCTGCAACGGCGGAGGTGAGTACTCGCAATAGAGGATTCAAAGCGCAAAATACTTGCTATCTGGCCCTTTATGGAGAAGCCTGTCACCTCTTGACCTAGACGGTTCTTTCTGCCCCGGTATGCCCTCAGACAGGGAGAAGTCCTTCTCTGCTTAGCTCTCAAGCTCTGCCAGGCTGTGCTTTGGTAGTGTGAGGGGCCAAAGAGACATTTTCAGGCACCACAGTTTAGAACTCTAGCCCTTCCGAGTTGGAAGAACCCTCACAGGTCTGTCTGTTCAGGGAAGAGGCTCCCACAGGCCAACCAGATCTGGTCCGTTCCCCCCAGGACATGACAAAGTGATAAAAGTAAGGAAATTGTGGTGAGTTTTTTTTAAAATTGAAACCTTTTTGTTTGTAGAACCAACCTTTGCTCTGGGATTATATCCTCCCTATCCGTGTCTTTGTACAAATGAAATGATGGTGATAGTCGATGATAGGATTTTTGATAATGTTTTTACCTGGTAAAATAAAAAAAATGGCAATCTTGTTCATCTTCCAATTAAAAAATAAATAAATAAAAGCAAACTTGTATTGGCCCCAAGCTGTAAGAACCACTGCTCGAAATCTAACCCCCGGTCTTACACATCAGGCCCCAACATCCACTGGGGAGTCTCAGCACAAAAGTCCCTAGTGACCGGCATCTCACCATGTGGCCACCCTCACTCTCTGTGAGGTTCCTGGCTGCTTTCAGCCAGAGCTCCCTCCTTGCCCTGAGACCACAGCCCAGTGCTCAGGAGCCTGGTGTCCGGGGATGGCGTCATAGATTCTGTGCATGGCCAAGGTACTGCTCACACCTGTTTGTCTCTCTGTAAAATGAAGACGTGAAGTTTGGTCTGCAAGGCCAGTCCGGGACCTGTGATGTCCAGCTTACCTGTCCATGGCTGGCCGTAAGGAAGCCAGAGGCAGACAAGTCTTCACACCTTCTCCCTTCTCTGTTCCGGCCCGTCACCCTCAGAGAGCTGGAGGAATTTCTTGCCCCCACCGGAGTGGCCTCTGAGGGCTCTCCCATCCTCTTCTCAGCAGCCCCTCCCCTGCAGGCCCTCAAGGGAATCATAGTAAGGACCCATGCATTTTCTCAGAACTTTCCACTCTGCAACGTGATAAGAGCTAATTGGATACACTGACCCATGGCCTCCCTGTCTGGATGTCTTAGTGAGCTAGCCGTGAGATGCCTGCAGACCCGTACGTAGCTGTCTTTAGGGGCCTCCGTGCTCCACCTGCAAAGGGGAGGCCGTGTGCTCCCTGCCTTCTAAGGCTCCTGCCTGCTCGAGTGCCCCAGGAAGATTGTTTCCAATTTGTCTGATTTTTTTTCTCTTAACAAAATTAATACACATTCATTGTACAAATCTCAGATGATAGAGGGAAGAGATATTTTCAATCTCATAGTCCACTGGTTTTAATTTTCCATCTTTGTGAATGTGAAATCCGATGAGAGTACAAGTGGTCTGATTAAGGGGGAGCCTGGCACCTCATCCTTTTAGTTATCCCATTTCTTTCTCCTGTCCAAGACCCTGAGGGACTCTGGGGGCTCCTGGAGTCCTACAGAGCACAGTGTGATGCTTGCTGCCTTAAATCAGATAAAGTGACTCTGATGGTAGAATTATAGGTACTCTGGCAGCCTTCGGGGTGCGAGCGGGTGCTGCCTCCAGGGGGGCAAAGGCAGCAGCAGGCCTCCTGCCCCGGCTTTCCCGCCTGATGTGATGTGACCCGCCCCAGTGAAAAGCAAAAAGCCGGGGCGTGGGGGGCGCGTGAGCCAGTGGTCTCACACCTGCACGAAGCCACAGACCGGAAAGACCAGAGGCTCCTCTGGCTCCTGACCCCAATGGGAACTTTGGGGGACTTTTGACCAAAGGAAAGCAGCTGATTAGAAGTCAATACTTTGCATATGCGGTCATTCTGAAGTTTGCGCATGCAGGAAAGCCTGGGGAACAGGGGTGCTGGGTGGCCAGAGACCGGCCACATCGATCCCAGAGGCGCCCAGCCTCGCGAACACCTCCCATGCCATCTGCTTATCAGCATGTCCTCATCCTCTGACATCATTAGATTAATATCTCAGAAACGCTCACAGCCGTGGACCAGGAACTAATGGAAGACCCAGATATTAAAGGATCACTGTTGACCTAGTTAGAGGCCAGGTTCTTGCCTGGAATGACCTTCGTCTAGAAGTGACAGTGAAATAAGGAACAGCCCAGTGTCTGGAAAATAACGTTCAGTTCTGTCTGCCCGTGACCCTGTGAGGACGATTGGGGTAACTTTCTCCCCTTTCTCGGTGTCACTTGAAGTGTGTCGATCCTGTGACATCCTGTGTCATGGGTGGTGGTAATATCCCTGTTTTACCTAGATTTTAGGTAAGACATTGAGGCTGACTGACAAGGTGTGCCTGAACCAAAGTCCTATCACAAGGGAGAGGCAAACCCAGGTTCCAACCCCTGCGTCTTTTCTCAGTGGATCACCCCAAGTGTTTTATGCAGATTTAAATAACACCGTCAGCCCTGAGTTCTGGAGTCCACCGGGTGCTACGGGAAAGCAGGAATGGGCAAGACTGCTTTCAACTAGGACGCTCAGGCGGGGCTTCCTGGAGGAGGTGGCTGTTGAGCTGAGCAGAAGTTGCCGAAGAGGAAACAGGCTCTGATACAGAGGAGGGCAGGAGCTGACAGGCAGACTGACCAGGTTCCCCCCTGTCACGGTGAAGGACCTCTGTCCCTCAGCACCAGCTGACCCCCGAGCAGAACCCGAGCCGGCCTGTGGGTCCAGTGCAGCAGTGGGGTCAGTGCTTGGCACGCTGTTCCAGTGGCTTCACAGAGCTCTTCTGCTCCTGGCACCGTCTTCGTGCTCACATTCTCAGAAGCCCACAGGTCCCCTAGTGGGGGGCCTCTTGCTGGGACCCCCTGCTGACCCCATCACAAAGGGCCTGGGTGAGCACGGTGGCCCAGAATCCCACACACCCCCAGACTTCTCGGACACAGACAGAAGGACAAGGATTTTGTTTTCTGTTTCTGTTTCCTCCTCAGAGAAAATTCCACTGTGGATTTTATTTTTAGCCATTTGCAAACACTGAGGCCACTCACAGGGGCCGCTTGTGGCACCAGACATACCAGGCTTGGCCCAGGACAGATGCCCTATTCCTCCTCTGCAGCCCTAGCCTGATTCCCTCTCCTGGCCCCTCCGTCCCCACCCTTTAGGTGAGGCCACCCTTCGGGTAAGCCGAGGACTCTCCGGTTGGGAGGAAGGACCGTGATCATGGACTCTAGGTCCCCAGCCTCTACCTCACCTTTGCCCGGAATTGGCGTCGCCCCCTGCAAATCCCTGGCCATCCCTGAGCTTCGGATTCCCCACTTACACGAGAAGCAGAGCCTCAGAGCTCCGACCTCCTTGTGGTGCTGTGAGATGGACGGGGCCGTGCTTGCACAGCTGCTGAGAAAGCAGCAAACCCTTGCAAGGTCTCGTAACTGGGATAGAAGAGCCAGATCCAGGTGACTCCTCAGTGTTCACACTTCGTGGGACCGCAGACCGGCCCTTACTCAGCTTTCCATCTGCATTAAGAGGAAGCTAATCCCACCCAGCCTGCCTCCAAACGTCACTGCAGGGATCCTCTGAGAAAACGCAAGAATGCTTTGGTCCCGTGTAAATACAAACACAGTTAGGATGTTCCTCATCTCCCCGAGGAAATCCAATGGCAGAATAGGGTTTTATAGGATTAGTTATTAAGAGTTCAAAATGTGAGAGGGGCGTCTAGGTGGCTCAGTCAGGTAAGCATCCAACTCTTGATTTTGGCTCTCATGATCTCGGGGTCCTGGGTTCAAGCCCTGCATTGGGCTCTCCACTCAACGGGGAGTCTGCTTGAGGATTCTCTCCCTTTCCCTCTCCTTCTGCCCATCTCCCTGCTTATGCTGTCTCTCAAATAGATAGTCATTTTTAAAAAGTTCAAGATGGGAGAATTAAATGAGAAGCATGTATATGACAGCCCTGGGAGAAATGAAAAAAAAAAAACAAAAAACGATATTCCAAGGGCAGTGCTTTATCCATGGAATAAAAATACGAATAATATACTCCTACAGCTACTACTTATGGCTAACATTTATTGAGCGCTAAGGTAGGCAGAATGGTGTTCTCCAGAGATGTCCACATCCTAACCCCCAGAACCTGTGAATATGGTACCTTACGTGGCTGGATTTGTCTGCTTCGGCCGCCATCACAAAACACCGCAGATCGGGTGGCATAAACAACAGAGATGTCTTTTCTCACAGTTTTGGAGGCAAGAAGCTGAAGGCAGGGTGGGTTTCATCCGAGGCCTGTCTCCCAGCTTGTAGACGCTGCCTTCTTCCAGTATCATCGTATCATCCTCCTGGTGTCCGAATGTTCTCTTGTTATAAGGACACCAGTCGTATTGGAGGAGGGCCATCCTGCTGCCCTCATTTTAACTTCGTTACCTCTGTAAAGACTCTGTCCCCAAATGCAGTCATGTTCTGGGGGTTGGGATTCCCAACTCTGCCCATAACAATGGCAAAAGGGACCTTGCAGATGTAATTAAATTAAGGATTAAATTGAGATGGAGAGATCACCCTGGATTATCTAGGTGGCTCCAGGGTCATCACAAAGGTCCTCAGAAGAGGAAGACAAGCGTCAGAGCCGGAGAGATCGGAAGATGCATTGCTGCAGGCTTTGCAGATGGAGGATGGGGCAATGAGCTAAGGGAGGCAGGCAGCCTCTAGCTGGAAAAAACAAGGACACGGAGTCTCCCCTAGAGCCTCCAGAAGGAACACAATCCTGTCGACACCTTGATGTGAAGGCTTCTGCCCTCCTGAACTGTGCGATAATTAATTTGTGTTGTTTTAAGCCATTAAGTTTGTGGTATTTTGTTACATCAGCAATCAGTAACTAATGCCAGCACTTACAAATATCGTCGCGTGTAATCCCCACCACTCCATAAGGGAGGGGGGTACTGTTATTATCCCCATTTTTCAGATAAGGAAACTGAGGCAAGGAGAGGTTAATAAGTCTCCTAGGACCAAACAGCTAGAATGTGAAGTGACAGAAGCAGGCTTTGCACTTCTGCAGGCTGACTCCAGGGCCAGCCGCCTGGGCCTCTGAAGTGCTCCCGAGTCACCCTGCCCCTCCTCTGTCAGCCACTGGAGGCCGGTCATGGCCCACTCCCATGCATGCATCGTGATACATCCAGACCACACTTCCCAGGCTGCAGTGGGCTTTCCAGACACCAGCAGGGCTCGGCAGTCAAAAGAACATGTGCCCCTGCACCTGCAGGTGATCTCTCCAACTCCACCCTTAGTTTTCTCGCTTGCGCCTCCTTATCCCTCCTATGACTCACTTCAAGCTTTGGGCCCAGGAACTTACCCCTGGTCCGCTCACCCAGGAACCAGGCCCACAGCCAGCCTCAGGCCCTCTGTTGGTCCCCCTCCCCCCACACACACCGTGCTCCCACCTGCTGGGAGAGGCTGCGTCACTGCACACTCCCTAAAGCCAGCACCGTCTCTGCCAAGGCCACCCTCTGCCCCCGCCCCAGTGGAACATCTGTGTTCTATTCCTTGTTGGGAACAAGTTGTGCTTGAAGCCCAGGGCAGGGGGTGAATGAAAGAGAGGATGGCCATTTGCTGAGCTGTGCTCTGTGCCCCAAACCAACGGTACTCATTAAACCCACAGCTCTTGCTTATTTTACTTTTAAAGAATAATAACTAGTGTGGCTTTGTATTTGCTCAGCCTGAAAGACCTCTCCACCCACCCCTCGTATCCAAATTTGCCTTCATTTTGCCCCATGAGAGCACTCTTCTTAAGAAAACAACAACAGAGCCCTGGAAAATCAAGATACCAGTGCTATGCAATAAAATCCAGTCCTCTTGAGTGTACCGTGTGATGAATACCGGGAAATGTATACAGTCGTGTGACCGCTACAGCAAAGGGGGTGAGCGTTTCTACACTGGAAAAAGCTTCCTTGTGCCCTGGCTAGGCAGTCTCCCCGACTGCAGCCCCAGGCAGCCACTGATCTTTCTGTCACCCGCATGTTGCCTTTTCCAGAATCTCGTAAGAATGGAGTCCTAGTATGTACTGTTTGACTTCTTTCATTTGGCATAATGCTTTCGAGGTTCCTCCACATGATTGCTTTTGTTCATATTTTAGTCCGTCTGATTGCCAGGGAGCGTTGCAGAGTATGGATAGAGCACACTTTGCGTTTCCATTCACCGTTGGGTGGCTATTTGGATTGCTTCCAGCTTGGGCTATTATGAATAAAGCTACCCTGAACATCACATGCACACGCAGACGGGCGTTTCAGGTTCGCTTGGGCAGATTCCTAGGAATAGAATATGTGGGTTGTACGCTTACCTTACAGGCATGGTTTGCAAGAAAGTTGCATTTTACGCGTGACTTAACTTTGTGATACACTTGCATGGATTTTTCCAAAGCGGCTGTACCATTTTGTTCTTCCACATCCTCGCCAAAACTTGGTATTATCATTCCCTTTTGCACTTTACCCATCTTGTGAGTCGATAGTGTATTTCACTGTGGTATTTCTTATAATTTGCATTTCTGGGATGACTGGTGATGTTGAGCATCTTTTCATAGCCTTATTTGTCATTTATATAGCTCCCTTTGTGAAGTATCTGTTCATTATTTTCCCCATTTTATTAGGCGGCTTGTCTTATTTATTGAATTGTAAGAGTTCTTTATATATTCCAGATACAAGCCCTTTCTAAATAATGCATTTTGGAAAGAATTTTCTGCCGATCTCCCAGGGGCTTATTCTTGATAAGAGATAGTGATCTGGCGTGGGAAGAGCCCTGTGGCCATGCCACTCCCTCGCTGTGCCTTCCTGGGCAGATTCTTTCCCCTCTGTGAGCCTCGTTTCTTCATCAGTCAAATGGGAACAAAAAAACCTCTTCTGCCTTCCTCACAGTGTCGTTAGGGGCCTGAGAAGAACTGTGAACATGAAAGCGTTTTGTAAACTCCTCAGACCTATAAACGGGTCAACAGTATTGTCCAGTTGCTGTTGAATACTCAGTCTTGTCTGTGTTGCTGCCCTCGGGCTGTCCATCATCTGGAAGGGACGGCGTGCAGGGCAGACGTGCCTCGGTCGGTCACGAGAGGATGGCTGAGGAGGGAGGTAGATGGGAGTTGTGAGGAGAGGCCCCCTGGGCTTCAGGAGGAGGGAGATGTTCAGTCATGCCTCTAGCACGTCCCGAGTGTCTCCTCTGTAATAGACACTGCCCAACACGGGGAGCACAACTGTGACCCTCACAGACCCCCTCCCCCAGCCCAGTGAGGACCACCAAAGAGTGAATGATGGTTGGAAAGCTGGGTGGAACATATCCTGACAGAAGAGACAGCCACGCTGCCCAGGATCACAGCAGAGGCCTTGATCCTGTTTTAAAGGAGGGTCCCGGAAGGGCTGATGCTCGAAAGGTGGGAAGGAGTCAGCCAGGCAGAAGGAACAGCATGTGCCAGGTCATGCGGGCCAGCCCCGCTCCTGCCCTGGCAGATCCTGGTGCTTTGCAGAGAGCCCCAGTGGTGGCCACTGGGATCCCCATCACATCTGGTGACGTGGTTGTTGTTTCCAGGATCACCCTGAGGTGGCTGAGGCTGAAGTTGGGTGCCCCTTTGCTGGTGTTGGCTGCTCCTACAAGGTAAGCATCTGGGTGTGAGAAAGGAGAGGGGGCTCCTACAGTCCTGGAGCTCTGGATCTCCTTCCAGATTTTCCCATCAAGCTACTCCTCCGGGTGTCTCTTACATTAACCACTCTTCAGAGCAACAAATCCCACTAGTAAATCCTCTCCATACGCAGGGAAGTTCTGCTGAATGTCCCACCTGAGCACTGTAGCTGCACTGAAATAAGCCCCCCCCCCCCCACCTCCCTGTCCCTCTCCGTGGTCCTGAATTACCGCGGCGCTCATGGACAGGGCAGAGCTGTTGCTCCAGAGACTGGGACACGCACGGCTCACCCGGGGCATGTCTGATGCCAGGGTCCTCGTCCAGATCCCTCTTGTGACACACAAAGCATCTTCCCTTTTGCTGGGGGAATGGACCTGATTTTCTTTGGCAGTCTTTGGGTTGCCGAACTCTCCCCCGCTCCCTGGTTCTCCTCAACCTCCTCTGTTTTCACTGACCAGCCCCCCGCTCTCTTGGCAGGGGAGCGTGAAGCTCCTGCAGGAGCATGAGGTCGCCTCCCAGACCACCCACCTCAACCTACTGTTGGGGTTCCTGAAACAGCGTAAGGCCCAGGAAGGCTCCGGCCTGGGGTCCGGGCCCATGGCCCTGGAGCAGAATCTGTCAGACCTGCAGCTGCAGGCGGCCGTGGAGGTGGCGGGGGACCTGGAAGTGGACTGCTACCGGGCGCCCCGCTCCGAGAGCCAGGACGAGCTGGCCCTGCAGCACTTCATGAAGGAGAAGCTCCTGGCTGAGCTGGAGGAGAAGCTGCGCGTGTTTGAGAACATCGTTGCTGTCCTCAACAAGGAGGTGGAAGCCTCCCACCTGGCATTAGCGGCCTCCATCCACCAGAGCCAGCTCGACCGGGAGCACATCCTGAGCTTGGAGCAGCGGGTGAGTGTGGGAGGCAAGCTCCCGTTCCGGGAGGGCTCAGGGGGGCCCCTTGGCCCTGTCTTGTCTTCAGAACAGTGGACCGGCAGCCTTCCTCCTGAGCATTCTCCCAGCTCGGAGCAGACACTTCCCCCCCCCACCCTGCCCCGGCCATCCCCCCACCATCGAAAAGAATCTGTCCCTTGTTCCAAGACCCTCTAGGAAGAGCACTGAGTCCCAGGTTATAGTCCAGGTCAAACTCCCCCTGTCCGGTGTGCTTCATTGCCTTGGCTTGAACCTCTCCTGTGATAGGACACTCCCTTCCCAAGCATTTCATTTCCCTGGGGGACGTTTTTCACGATGAGAAAGTTCTTCCTTATGCTGAACTAAAATCAGCCTCTCTGAGTCTTCCCAGCATTGTTCCTGGCCCTACGTTTCAGGGCCCACTGAACAAATCTGCCTTCCAGTCCCTGTGGAGGCTCTTTAGAGAGAAGTAGTCACTGAATGTTTCCGTCTTGCAGCTCAGCACCCCCAGTGCCTTCACCCCTTCCTCAGAGCACCTGGCTCTGTGCTGTCCTCATAGGCTCTGGCTCAGTGTCTGAAGGATTCCACACATTCAGAGTGGTGCTCCCAGACCAATTCCAGATAGTCCACCTATCTGACAGTTCTTGGTTGAGCAGGACTATGCCCTCCCTTATTCCAGAGCTTATACTTTTCCTAATACAACCAGTCACCATGCTGATAATGCTTTTTTTTTTTTCCCCTGTCCAGCAACATTCTATCACTGCCTCATGTTTTGTTGGGCCTGGATTTTAGTTCCAGCTCCACCATTAACTTGCTGTGTGGGTCTGGGCAAGTTGCTTCCCCTCCCAGAACTACAGCTTCTCCATCAGGAGTATTAGGGATTCAGTTTCCTCTAAGGACACCCACTTCCATGCCTGCCTTCCCAGCTGAGCACACCCAAGACTAAGCCTGTATTTTTTCAAGCGTTCATGGGGGAGCGCACCAGAAGAACACGGCAGTGCGTATAGTGACTGAGTAAAGCCTTTAGTTATGTAACTCTTGCCCCAGTGAGAAGGTGGGCTCCCTGAGGCCGGCAGCCATGTCTTCAGTGCATCAGGAACCTTCCTGGCTCTAGTCCCACGCACACCATGCAAGGCCTGAAGACAGAGAGAAAATGAGCATGGGCCCAGCCTTCGTTAGGGGAAACCGTCTCTCTGATAGGAAGGGCAGAAAGCCGTATCTTAAGAAACTGCTGGAAGTGCCCTGCAGAACACCTCTGAGAGAGACCAGAAGAGCTGGGGCAGTAGTGAGAGGCTTCCCAGAAGAGGGCTACGTGAGCCAGGTTCCTGATGAATAAAGAGCAGTCGGCCAGTGGAGAAGAAAGGCCACGGGGTTCCAGGCAGGAGGGACAGCACGGACATAGGCAGATGCGTGTGCCCGAGGGAGGCGTGGTCAGGAAGGCATATTGGGGGCAGGTCTATCTCTGTACCCTACCGTCCCCACCCCGTCCCCAAGCTGTGCTCTGGTGCCCCCTGGCTGAATGGGCTTCCCCACAGGTGGTGGAGCTGCAGGAGACGCTGGCTCAGAAAGACCAGGCCCTGGGCAAGCTGGAGCAGAGCCTCCGCCTCATGGAGGAGGCCTCCTTTGACGGCACCTTCCTCTGGAAGATCACCAATGTCACCAGGCGCTGCCACGAGTCAGCCTGTGGCAGGACCGTCAGCCTCTTCTCCCCAGGTACGAGCTCCCCAGGGGCGCAGACCAGCAGGGGGAGGCAGGCTTCCCCGGGCCTGGGAAACCAGCAGGGCCAGAGGCCAGCTCCCTGACTGCCGGGCCGTGTCTGTGTGCATTCGGGCCACGCTGGGAGCGAGGAGGTGGCAGGCTCCCCGCTCAGCCACACGGAGCATGGGCTGTTTGAACCGGGCATGCCTTCTGCCTCCCTGACGTCGGTCATATTCTGCAAATGGGAATAAGATTGTTGGCCACTTCTGTGGATCTCAGATGTGACAGAGAGAGTGCTCTGAGCCAGAGCTTGTGGAAATGAGAGGGGTGCAGAGGATACCCTGCCCCGGCCCTCAGAGAGCCAGTGGTCTGAAATAAGGCCCCTGGAGAATGAGGTGAAACGTGCGTTCGTGGGTCGTGAGTAACATGTGAGTGAGTGCTCTGTGAATCCGCGCGGTTCTCCTTCATTGCTGGGGCCTCCGGGCCTGGCGCGGTGTCGTGCGAGGAATAGTTACTCAGGAGATGTGTCTCTTGTTTTGGGGGTTTGTTTTTTTTTTTAAAGATGTTATTTATTTGAGAGAGAGAGAGTGAGCAAAAGAGAGAGCCCATGAGCAGGGGCAGAGGGAGAAGGAGAAGCAGGCTCCCTTCTGAGCAGGGAGCCCAACGTGGGGCTGGATCCCAGGACCCTGGGATCATGACCTGAGCCCAACTGAGCCACCCAGGCGCCCCAGTAGATGTTTCTCTTAATTGATTGGTCTCCACTGATGTAAGAATGTGTATATTTGCGCATGAAATTCTCAGACCTGCATGCTTTTCCTCTCATTTTAACAGCCCTGTGCATTTTCCCGGGTTCGTACCCTTCCTGTCCATCAGCTCCTCTGACACACCCACCACCGACAGGGCTGGGATCCAGACAGGCACTGGTGTTTGCCCCAGGCCACAGAGCAGGGCTGGCTCCCACAGCCAGACCCCTGTCCTCCGGAGCAGCCTGTTTCATGGGGTGGCCTCACCTCCTCCACAGAGCCCTTCCCCCCTCCTGCCCCCCGCCCTTCTTTCCAAAGAGGAAAAAAAGAAGCAGTGTCTCTGACTTCCTGTTCTACCAAAATGTAAGGGGACAGATGAGTCAGATTGTCAGCCCGACCTTCCTCCCCCTCTTCCGGCCTGCTCCCCCACCTTGTCCCCCCTCAACCCTTCCCAGAGGGCCCCTTGCAGTGACAGCCAGTGGCACCCACACTTGGATGGTCCTTTCAGCTGCCCACGGAGAGAGCCCACAGGTCCCCCGGCATAATCAGCAGGGGCTGATTCATCCCCCCGGGGCCTTCGCCAAGGTGGCTAGCAGAACTGTGAGCTGCCCCAGGCTCCCCCAGCCTTCAGTGGTTGGGGCTGCTTGGCCTAGGGCAGCAGAGCGAAGTCAGTGTTGTGAGGCAGGAGACCAGGCCCAGCCCCTTCCCCTCGCTGGGCTTGGTTTCCCCACTGCAGAATGCAGGTTCATTAAATCAGAAGTGGTGCCAGGGCCAGCAGCATCACCGTCCCCTGTTAGAGACGCACGTTCTCAGTTCTTGCCAGGCACTCGTGAGTCAAACTCCAGGCCCGGCTATCTGTGATGCAGACGGCTGGCTGACACCCTTGGGCTAGATGATCGCCAAGAGCCTGGTTCGTCCTCCTTGCTGCTCTAGAATCGAGAGGAGTGCTGCACTCCAGCCCCAGACTTCTTCGTGTTGAGCCACTGACCTTGGGCATCCTTAACCGTAGGCCCCGGTTACCTGGTCCGCTCGTGCGACACCATCCAGCTCCCTCAGTGCTGACTCTGCCTTCCACATTTCAGCTTTCTACACTGCCAAGTACGGCTACAAGCTATGCCTGCGCCTCTACCTGAACGGGGACGGGACAGGAAAGAGGACCCACCTGTCTCTCTTCATCGTGATCATGAGAGGGGAGTACGACGCTCTGCTGCCCTGGCCTTTCCGGAACAAGGTATGGGCTGGGCAGGGGAGGGGGCGAGCCCGGGCCCTGGTCCTCTCTGTGTTTTCAGTTTCACCTTTTATAAAACATGAGCCTGAGTCCGTATCTAGTACCTGGGGCTTCATGAGTCCAGGGGCTAAAATGCCTGCAGCAGTGCCCCAGGAAGGCAGGTAGCAATGATGTTCCCACGCTGTAAGTAAGGAAAACTGCCTGGAGGAGGTGCTGTGGGGCTAGCCTGAACTGGCAGCGATTTCAGAGAAAGTGAACGAGGCAGATACCACCACACCCCTTTGAGAGTGGCCAAAACACTAGCAACACCAGGTGTTGGCGAGCATGTGGAACAGCCAGGACTCTCATTCACGGCTGGCTGGAATGCAAGACGGAAGATAGTTCGGCAGTTTCTGGCAAAACGAAACATACTCTCATCTTATGACCCAGAAGCCACCCTCCTTGGTATTTACCCAGATGAGTTGAAAACTTTGGTTCTCAAGAACCTGCACAGAGAGGCTTATAGCAGTTCCATAGATAAATTGCCAAAACTTGGAAGGAGCCAAGATGCCCTTCACTGGGAGAGCGGATGCATGAACTGCAGGGCATTGAGGCAGCGGAATATTGTCAGTGCTAAAAAGACATGCGCGATCAGGCCATGGAAAGCCCTAGAGGACCTGTAGAGGCCTATCCCTGAGTGAAAGACACCGGTCTGGAAGGGCACGCGCAGACTGCATGATCCCAGCTCTGGGACGCTCTGGGACGCTCTGGGCAAGGCACACGGTGGAGACCGGGAGAGATGGGCAGCTGCCAGGGGTTGAGGGGAGGGAGGGGGCGGAGGCAGAGCACAGCGTATTTTTAGGGCAGTGAAACTCTTCTGTGTGCTCGAATTGTGAGTACGTGTCATCGCACATCTGTCCAAACGCAGAGAATGCACACACTGTGGGTGACCCCGGAGGTAAAGCGTGGACTTCGGGTGACTCCCGATGGGTCCATCGCATGTAGCAAACGCGCTTCTCTGGTGGGGGCTGCCGGCCGGGGGCAGGGGCAGGGGCTGTGTGGGAGCAGAGGGTGTGCGGGAAATCTCTACAGTTCCCATTCACTTGTGCTGCACGCCAAAAAACAAAATCTATTACAAATATTTAGAAGGACGACAGGAGCAGGGAGGCAAGGCCTTCCCTCCAGGTGAACCAGCCAAGGGGGAGGGGAAGGAAGGGGTGGGGCCAAGAACACAGGCCCCAGCTAGGGTGGAAGGAGGTCAGGGCACACAGGTGGGGCAGGGTGGGGATGCCACAGTGGTCTGGATATGAGTCATTAGGTCACTGGTTCCCAGGCCTACCAGGGAGGGTTTTAAAATACCCAACGGCTGGGTCTCACTCCAGTACATGGTGAGGCCTGAGCGTCAGGGTTCTTGAAAACCTTCCCAGAGCCTTCTAAAGTGCAGCCCAATCTAAGAGCCGCTGTGGCCAGCTGAGTGTTTCAGGGACACGCGCCAGAGAAGGGGGTCTGTGTCACTTTGAGATCCTCAGCATCTCGGGGTACACACTCGTGTTGCTGGACACGGATTGACAGCCCCTCCGGATGAGGCCTGTCTGTTCTTGTCCCTCCGCCCTGCCCCGGAGATCCCAGCTATAGCTGATGGATCAGACATTCCAGAGCAGGACGGGGCTCCATAGGTTATGGGGTCTGGCCTCCTTGTCAGTGCCTGGTCCCACTGTTAGCCCCCGCCATCCAACCAGAGTTGACCGTGGCTCTGAACTCGCCCCTTGCTGGTGGATGGAACATCTGATCCCTACTCACAGGCCAGCCCTTGAAGACTTCCATTCCAGAGGGCCTTGCTGCACGCCCAACGTGATCCTTACTTCACTTCTTTGACTCCTAATCAGCCTGAGTTGGGGTCAGAGGTGCTGTACAGGGGTCCCCCGGTGCTGCTGCTCAGGCCCTGACCCCCAGGTGCCCCCCGCCACACAGGTCACCTTCATGCTGCTCGACCAGAACCACCGCGAGCACGCCATCGACGCCTTCCGGCCCGACCTGAGCTCAGCGTCCTTCCAGCGGCCCCAGAGTGAGACCAACGTGGCCAGCGGCTGCCCGCTCTTCTTCCCCCTCAACAGGCTGCAGTCGCCCAAGCACGCCTACGTGAAGGATGACACCATGTTCCTCAAGTGCATCGTGGAGACGAGTGCTTAGGGCGGGGAGGGCCGTGCCAGCCGCACCTGGCTCCCGAGGGAGTGCCGAGTGCACTGGGGGGTTGGGGCCTATCCGTGGCGCCCAGGATCCCAGGGCACTGTGATGGGCGGGGCCGGCACGATCTGAGCAGGACTGACAGACTGACCGTGGCTGGCCATCAGCTTCGGCGGCGGGGCCCTGGGCTGGGCCCACAAAGGTCTGGAAGGAGGCGGTAGCAGGATTGTTGTCCTCTGCACTGAGCATACGACACTGGAGGTCTGGGACCCACTCCAGCCCTGAATGTTGAGGCAGCCTGTGACCAAGATGGGGAGGAAGGAGGGACCGGCCTGGGGCCTGGATGGTGAGCATGGGCAGGAGGCAAGAAGCTCTCTGAGCAAAGCCACTCTCTGGACAGGAAGGTCTCTGTACTGGGTGGGGGGTGGGGGTGGCATCAAGTTGGGACTTGGATTTGAAGACCTTGAGGTTCCTTCCAGCCCAGAAAGGCTCCAGTTCTGGGCCTCCTGGTGCAGGAGAGGCCTAGGGCTGCAAGGGTTCTGGAAACATTCCGGAGCCTTGCGGCTTCCAGGTTCATCAGCCACTTTCACTGCCACCACGTGGCTGGGCCGTCTGCGCAGCATCTGCCACCCTGGGTCCGGCAGCTCCGTTCCCCAGCGGGCGGGGCCCCACACAGGCCTGTGTCCTGTGCCTCCGCTGGCAGGACTCCCCTTCACCTCCTCCAGGCAAAACCAGGTCCTCAGGTCCCAGGAACAGCTGGAAGACAGGTGGAGAAGGAGGGGTCCGTAAGCCCTCTGCTCTCCCTCCCTCAGAGGCCCCACCTTCGGCGCTTTCCAGAATCTCATGTCACCTAATTAACCACGGTATTTCCTTCTTTCAGTTCACTGATTGTGGCCTCTGAGCCACTGAGCGGTGGTTGTCCTTTTAAATATGTATAAAACCAAAGAAAGTGATTGTTTTAATGTCTGTTGAGGTTTTCATGCAGTGCCTGGTTGTGGGAGTTGGTTTGAGCTGTGCCAAATTTGAAAAGCCCATTACCGAGTCCTGGGTGGTGCTGTCAGTCTCACAGAGGACGGCCCCGGCCGGCAGGAGCATCCCTTCTGGGCTCGGGCTCCTCCTCTCTGTGCAGGGGGTAACCTCCCCAGTCTGCCTCCCATGCTGGGTCCTGAGAACCTCAAAGGGGACGCCATGCCGAAGAGGCGGCGGAAGAGCCCCAGCATTGCTGCCTGCCTGGCCTGGCCCACACTTGTCTTCCCACTGTGCAGGCCTCACACACCCAATTTCTGCAGGGACCCTCCCCTGGCTTCCCAGAGACCCTGAGCCTTCATGTGGCCGCCCAGGGCTCCAGCTCGGGACCTCACTCCTCTGCCCACCAGCCTTCCTACAGCTTACTCGCCCTCTGCTTGCAAGGCTGCGGTAGACTTCACTGCTCACACCTGCAGTGTTCTCATCTGTAAAATGGGTCAGCAGCCCTGCCCGTTCTCCCTAGCTCAGTGCCTGTAACATATCAGAAAACCCAGATCCAACCTGGGCCCAAACCTAGTATCCCGTTGTGCCTGAGCCTCTTTATTTGAAAATGGGGGGCAGCCCTCTCCCTGGCCCTGCCCCTGCCCAGCTCACGGGGTTTTCACGAGGCCCAAATACAACAAGGGAACACACTAGTGCTTTGTATGTGCCATGGCACCTTGCCACGCATGACGGGCTACAGACGTGTCAGGGCTTTTTCTTGCCCCCACTGCTGACAGCCAGTCAGCAGCGGAGACGGACCTGCTTTCCCTTGACGAGTGGGAAGAGCAAGTAAGGGTCTGGCCCAGCGAGTTCTGGGAGCTTCTGCCTCAGCACCTGTATCCTGGCAAATCCATCTTCATCCCTGCTCGCTGAGTGCTGAGCTCATGGAATTGAGGACAGGCTGCTACCGAAGACAGCAACTACTCTTGCCTTTGCTCGCTTGTTTCCAACGGGAAGAGACACACACTTGCTTCTAACAGTGTGAGTCGCAGCCACTGTTTCAGCAAAGCCTTCCCGGGACCCACCTGTCATCCGCTGGGTAGACACTAGGGAGGAAAGGTAAGACTGTGCCCTACCGTCAAGAAGCTCTTAGTTCAGTGCGGGAAGCAGGTCCGTAAGTAGATCGTTGAAACTGATCTGGAAGAGCAGCTTGGAGAGAGCACCGGATTCCGGATCCACCAGGTGAAGCAGGGAGGGAGGGCTTCACGGAAGAGGTGACATTTAAACTCAGCCTTAAAATATTCTGAGATGCAGAGGATCAGGGTGTGGGGGAGAGGAAAGACCCCACGGTGGGGAGCAGTCTCGGCTGCATGTGGGGTGTGTGAGGCAGAAGCATGGAGAGGAGGGGAAAGCATAGGATGGGCTGCAGCATCGAAGGCACGGCAGGGGCGGGGATCCCAGCTGCCTGAAAATAGGGGACGTGGGGGTGGGAGGGGTCTCAGATCACCTGCAGGTGGTCCTTTGGGCTGTTCACAGCAGGACGAGACAATGAGTTAAAACATTTACCAATGTGTCTTCCAGCAAAGCCCTGTGATTAGTGCACCAGGTGCTTGGCCTCCCCGCGTTCTGGTGATTCCGGGGGGCGGCGGTGGGGGGGAGGCAAGATGGAGGCCAAGCCACTGTTTCATTGGATCCTCACTACTCCCCTATGAGGTGGGCGGCACGGAACCCCGTCTTAAGGTCCGGGAAGCTAAGCCACGGTCAGGTGGGAGCAGGGGAGGCAGCTGGAGGTAGAAGCCAGGTCTTCGGTTTCTTGTTCTTTTCCTTCCCGTTCAAGCTTCCTTTTGGCTGAAGTCTGTGTCTGCTGCTGCGATGAGGTCGGGAGGCAGTGGGTTCCGCCCGAGGGCCAGCCCTGCAGCCTCCCCCAGGCCAACCCCGATGGCCCCTGGGAGGCGAGGGTGAGCACGGTCAGCACCCAGCACGGTTGCCTCGCTCTGACCCTCTGACAGCCCTGAGCAGTACCCATAGCTACTTTCTGTGCCTCTCATTGCTGACTGCTTACTGTAAGAGACACACGGTGTAGAAGAAATTGGGGGGAAAAGTACAGAAGTACTATATAGGGGGAAATAAGTCACCCATGAGCCCAGTGTCCAGAGGGACTAGGGACATCTTAGTAAATTTTCTTTGTCTTTTTGAAACAATGGATACAAACACACACGTAGACTTTTTTTTTTTTTTTTTTTTTTTGAGAGCACGTGAGTGGCGAGGTGCAGAGGGAGAGAGAATCCTAAGCGGGGTAGATGCCCAGCGCAGAGCCCAACATGGGGCTCCATCCCACGGCCCTGAGATCATGACCTGAGCCGAAATCAAGAGTTGGCTGCTTGACCAACTGCGCCACCCAGGCGCTCCCCACGCACAGACTTTTTAAAATGCAATGAAAATCATACTAATTACAGCTTTCCGCTCTCCTGTGTTCAGGAGCATCCCATTATAACATTCTACCATTAGCCTCTTTTTATAGGCAAAAGCGCAGAAACTAAGCAAAGGGAAGTAACTCAGTCAAGGCCACTCCAGATAAGTGGTGGGACAGGGATTCACACTTTTGATGTGATTAACACTCAGATGGAGAAACTGAGGCACAGGCAAGGGGAGTGACCCACATGAGGTTGCATTCCTCCTGAGGGGTGAGCCCCCACCAAAGGTCTAGACTCTTCTCTGCCCTGCATCCGGTGCCCAGCAGGGCTCCAGGAGATCCCAGGAGAGGATTTGCTTGGTGGGTCTGGAGGAAACGACAGGTCCAGAAGCTTGTGGGCAGGACACTGTGCCCTCAGCCTGGGCCTGGGGAGAGTGGTATGTCCTCTGCCCTCAACAGCTGATCCCCAGCAGAGCAAACAGGACATGCTCTCCCCTACTGCTCCCTGCTTCCCTGCTGAGCTCCAGAGCAGAGACTGGCTAAGCCTCAGTTTCCACTTCTGCCACGTGGGTGATAATTATGCAGCCCTTTAGGACCTTGTGGAAACGCCAAGAGGAAACATGGCGACGACCTTCCCCGTGTGATGGACGAGGAAACCCAAGCTCTGAGGAGTAAAAATCACACCCCCAAGGTCACCCAAGGTCCAGGAGCCAGAACTTGAACCCAGATCAGTCCGTGCCAGGTCAAACCCTTCAGTCCAGTGACTTGATCAGCATAATGTTGTGGAATGGCACAGCATGTGAACAGTTTTAGTTCTCCCCAGACTGCAAATTGATTTTCTAAACAGCCCTGACAAAATGACGATAGCTGTCACTTATTAAGCACCTGGTTGCTTTACTTGCAAGCACCTCACTTAATACTCATAACTGGCCTGGGAGGAAGGTGTCGTTTTCTTCACTTTACAGATGGAGATATGAGTTCAGAGAGGCCAGGCAACTTCCTCAAAGTCACACAGCCCCCACAACCAGAGGGTTTGCCCATCACAGTGTCCTCTCTAGTGCTTTGGGGGAGGGGGAGAGGGTCAGACAAATGAGAAATGATGGGTCTTCTGGACCGGCTGCCAGCCGTTCTCCAGGGGAGATGCCTGTGCCTGGAGCCCTCAACCCTGCGGCACCACAAGGGTGGAATTGTTGGGCCACGGGGAAGAAGAAGGATGAAGTCAGGGGTCAGGGGAGCCGCTGATGTGCCAGTGACCCTTTGCCAGGAGCTGGATCTCATTTGCCACCTCCGCACTGGGGACACGTGTGCTAAGCAACACACACTCATGTGGTCCAGACTTTGGGGGACCATTCCAGAGGGGGCTGGGCCATTACACTCATCTGGGCCAGGGACGTTCTTCCTTCTTGGGTCCTTTCCTCAGTCCCCACCCATCTCATGGCATTTTCCTCCTCAGAAAGCCTGTGGTGTATGGTGCTGATGTTGTCATAGCTGTTGGGGTGGACCGCTGTGCAGGCAGGAGGTCAAGGTCACTCAGCAGGTTGGTGGCTTGGGGTGGCAGCTGGTGATTCCTATCTTGTGGGGGAGGTCAGCTGAGCCCTTATCCCTCCCTGCCTGCCGTGCGGACCCTGTCACCATGCCCAGGGGCAGTGGGCTCCCTTCTGGCAGCACAGGCTCTGTTCTCTTTGTACAAATGGAAAGAAGGAGCTCAGATGAGAAAAGTGACTCACTCGGGGACATCCAGCTGCCAAGAGGCAGAGCCTGCTTGAGCCCTGGGTCTTCTGCCACAATGCTGAGGCCTTCCTCCTGCACCCAGTAACTTGGTATCGATACCAAAGATTCTCTTTGTGGAAACAGCTGATATCTATCCCCACTCCCACCCCCACACACAGCTCCATCTGTCAAGAAATCCCAGCGCCATCAGTGGGGTGGAATCCACCCAGGACTCAGGCATCCAGGACAGTGGTTGAGAGAGCTCCTCTCTCCTGCTACTGTCCTCCCACCAATGTCTGGATGTCTGCTGGGTGGGGGTAGTGAGGTCTCTGGGAACCCCCAAGACCAGCGGAATGTCCAGTGTTCAGCCTCCCCGGAACTCCATACTCTTGCCGCGGGATCTTGGGCCAGGCACCTGCCATCTCTGAGCTCATTTTCCCATCTGCACGCTGGATACAGGCCTCTAGATCTGACCAGGTTGGAGTCTGGGCACAAAGAGTCTGACTGAGAGAGAGGCCCCCTTCCCATGGGAATCTCCGGTGGTATCTTTTCATGGCCCCGGCCCCTTGTTTCTTGAGGACCTAAGGATCTGGCCCTGTCTGCCCTCACAGGGCCACCAGTCAGGGCATCCCCACAGCACATGAGCTGGATTCCCTCAGTAATGGGTCAAGGAGTGCGGGCCACTTAAGAATCACACCCCAAGCCTCACACTTGCATGTGGTCAGGAGTGCATGTGTTAGAGTCCAACAGTCCAACTGAAGTCCTGGCTGTGTCATTTAGTAGCTGTGTATCCTTGGGCAAGTGACTTAACAGCTCTGTGCCTCAGTTTCCCCATGTGTGAAATGGTGATAAATTCCTATCTCCTGGGGGTTTTGTGATGAAGCAAGCCCTCCCACAGGCACGGAACCTGATGAGCGAGGGGGTTAGGTTGTTAATACCCCGAGCATTCCTGTTTTCAGAGCCTTACCGCTCATGCCGGCAGCCACTCCTTCTGGCCCTGGGGTCTCCCTGTCGCTGCAGAGGACAGCCCTGCTGGGCCCAGGGTTCGAGATGGAGCCGGAATGCTGGGAGGGAGGGGAGAAGCTGACCCAGACCGCAGCTACCCTTGGGTCCCTGTTTCACCCCGCCTCCCACCCTGGCTCCCACCAGATGCTGGCCCTGCCTGTCTGTGAAGGGGAGAGTTTGGTTGAGGTATAAGCTATCTTTTGGCCCCTGTAAGGACAGGGAAGGGTGCCCCAGAAGGCAAGCGCATCTGGTCTAACCACACCCAGCAGCAGGAGGGGCCAGAACAGGAGCCCCAGGCTCAGGCTTTCCACCCCCTCGGCCTCAAAGAGCACTTGGCTGGTCCCCTGCCCCCAACCAAAACACAGCCCCCACAGGAGGAGCAGAGCTAGGTGAGGGCCAAGCCTTGGGGAGGTCCCATTCCAGGAAAGGGCCTTCAGCCCCTTGTCAACAAGGAGAAAGGCAGCCTCCTGCTGCTCCCAAGACTTGGTTCTAGAAGGGGGAGAAGGGATAGACGGGAAGACAGGAAGAGCTTGTGAGGACACTTGGCAGGCCCCCTGAGGTCCTCGGAGGTATCTATCCAGTGGACTGCAAGCTAGGAGACAGGGGCTGCAGCTGCCTTTGCCCCGGAGAGATACTTACTGCCTGTGCCCAGGTGTCATCGAGGCCTTCCTTCACATGACCCTCTGTTCCCAGAGCATGTTCAAACCTGAGACATCCTTTGATCTTCACAGTGGCCCCGAAAAGATGTCATTACTATTTGCATTTTATTTATTTTTATTTTTTTAAGTAGGCGCCACACCCAGCATGGAGCCCAACGTAGGACTTGAACTCATGACTCTGAGATCAAGACCTGAGCTGAGCTCAAGAGTCAGATTCTTAACCGACTGAGCCATCCAGGTGCTCCACTATTTGCATGTTATAGGCCAGTGGAGTGAGGCTCATAGGGGATGAGCAGTGGGACATGATGGGAAGTTCCCACTGGATCCCCTCCCTGGCTCAGCTCCCCTCACTGGGAACCTTTAGCAAGCATCTTCCAGCTCTGGGCCTTGGTTTTCCCATGTGTAAAATGAGGCTGCTGAACCAATGGCATCTGAGGACCCTCCAAGCAGTGAGGTCTCCCACCACGGGGCAGCGCAGCCTCCAGCCTGCCCCTCTTACAGTTAAATAAGCACTTATATGCCCGGTAGCTCGTTGCATTTTGTCAAGCATGGTCATTATCACCCCCATTTTATGCACAAGGAAAGTACTGTCAAGCAGGGATGTGACATGACTTGCCCAAGATCCCACCGTGTGTCAGTGGCGGGGCTGCCCTGTGAAGCTAGGAGAGCTCACCGGACTTTTCACCTTGATTCCCTGGAACTACGCTGTCCGGTCCGGTGGTCACCAGTATGTGTGGCAGGCTGACGTCCACATCCCGATCCCCAAATCCCTGCAGATGCCACCTTCACGGCAGAGGGACTTCACCGATGTGGTGAAGGATCTTGGGACCGGGAGGTGCTCCTGGATCGTCTGGCTGGGCCCAGTTTCATCACGAGAGTCCTCATAAGTGGGGAGTCGAGAGGGTCCGAGTCAGGGAAGGCAAAGCGATAACCAAAGCAGGGGGAGAGTTGTGCCCCTGAAAGCAGGAGTTGGAATGATGCACTTTGAAGATGGGGGTAGGGACAGATGAATGGAATGCAGGTGGCCCCCTGCAGCTGGAAAAGCCCAGGAAGGATTTCTGCCCTGGAATCGCCAGGAGGAACACAGCCCTACTGATGTCTCATTTCAAGACTTCAAGTGTCCAGAATCGTAAGGTGGTAAATGTGTGCTGCGATTGTGGTAATGTGTTGCAGTGGCAGTCAGAGCTAATACAGGGCTTGCAGTGTGGCCACTCCCAACTGGGATGAGCCCTAAGTCTAAAATACACGCATTTCCCAGACCTAATACCAAAAGGAGAATTTAATCTATTTCATTACTATTTTTTATTTTGAGGACATGTTGAAATGATCAACATTTCTTTTCTTTTTTTTTTTTTTTAAGATTTTGTTTGTTTATTTGACAGAGAGAGACAGCCAGCGAGAGAGGGAACACAAGCAGGGGGATTGGGAGAGGAAGAAGCAGGCTCCCAGCAGAGGAGCCTGATACGGGGCTCGATCCCAGGATTCTGGGATCACGCCCTGAGCCGAAGGCAGATGCCTAACGACTGAGCTACCCAGGCACCCCAGCATTTCATCCTATTAGATGAAATCTATTATTACAATTAATTTCTCCTTTTTTTCTTTAAGGTCAGTGTTAGAAACTTTGCATTACATATGTAGCTCACATTACATTTCTGTGGGTCAACACTTGAGGACTTTGCTCATTGTCTTGGCTGGAAGGAGTGGGGGGGGTGCCTACTCTGCTGTAGGTGGGGATGGGGGCCTTGTGCAAAAGAATCAGCCCCACACACACATTGCAGGCGAGGGTGCTGGTGGTGGGTGGGTGTCCCGGCGCCCTCCTCCCCCACTCCCATCTGCCTGGGGTGAGCACTGCTTCTGGGCCAGCCCACGGCCCTGCTAGACGTGACTTTTATTTTTAGCAGCTGTACTCGCTGTCTCAGCACAGCTCGCTCTCAAGCTTGCTGGGTGCGGGCCAGCCCCACGACTGCCATCTCCCTGCCAGCGGGGGTCTCGGGACAATACAACTCCATGGTTTGGGGCCTTCCAGGGCCTGTAAGCAAACCTCTCAGCATCCCGTGGCAAGTCAATATTAGCATCATCTGCACGTTTTCTATGACAAGGCCGAGGCTAAGAGGGCTCTGCAAGCGAGGAGGGGGCTGAGCAGAGGCCGAGCCTTTCTCCCAAAGGCCTAACCCTGCCCACCGAGTGTGGGGTGCTTGCCAGGTTGCAGGCAGCCTTTCTCCGGGGCATTTTATACCTTGGGAAATATTCGAAGCAAGAGAAAAGGATAGAAGCAATTTGGAAGGAGGCGGGTAAGTGGATGAAGCTTAGCTTCAGGCTGTGCAGACAAAGCAGGTCAGAGTAATAAAAAAAATCCATATACACATTAAGGCAAAACTACACGGAAGCCAGAATTGCCTTATGGTTCAGAGCCCGAACTCCGGCATCAGGACTACCCAGCTTCCAGTCCCTGCCCCAGCCGTTAGCGTGCCCTGGCTTGGCCTTCCCTGCTCCCGGTATCCTCCACTCCACGCCCTGCGAATGCTTGGAGGACCACTGAGGTCTTGGAGCCTCAGTGAATGTTCCATTCTACTGTGACTATTCACCAAGGGCTCCACGTGTATCAAGCACTGTGCTTAACAGTTACATAATTCCCCTCATTGATACGCAACAAGCTCAAGTTCCCGCTGTCACAATCACCATTAAACTTAAGGAAACTGAAGCAGAGGCAGGTGGGGTCCCTTTTCCAGGTCACACACCTTGCGAGGGGCAGAGCCAGGAATTTTTTGGTATTAAGATATAATTCAGGGGCGCCTGGGTGGCTTAGTCGTTTAAGCATCTGACTCTTGATCTCAGTTCAGGTCTTGATCTCGGGCTCATGAGTTCAAGCCCCATGTTGGGCTCCATGCTAGGCGTGGAGCGTACTTAAAAAAATTTTTTTTAATTTGAAAAAAGATATAATTAAGTTGTAATTCACATACCATACAATTCACCCATCTAAAGTGTAAAATTCAAAGGTGTTTATGTATATACGTAAGATATACATACACGTACATACTGGTGTAGTTTTCTCTGTTTCTTTGGTGGAATCCTACCCGATACAGTCCAGACTTGTTTTTCGTTTTAAATAATGTTCTATTTTCTAAGAACACATTTGTTTTTAAGTGGACAAATAACATAATCATGTAAAATAATATAAAGGTAGGGTGTATTTTGTGGTAAGTAAATTATACTTCAATAAAGCCATTGAAAATAATAATATAAAAGTGATAGGTGCTCATTATTTTTAAAAAGGGATGGGGGAAATAGAGAAAAGCATCGCTCCGCTCAGAGTTCACTGCTATTAACATGGTGGTGGAGGGGCGCCTGGGTGGCTCAGTCGTTAGGCATCTGCCTTCGGCTCAGGGCATGATCCCGGTGTTCTGGGATCGAGCCCCGCATCGGTCTCCTCCGCTAGGAACCTGCTTCTCCCCCTCCCACTCCCCCTGCTTGTGTTCCCTCTCTCGCTGGCTGTCTCTCTCTCTGTCAAATAAATAAATAAAATCTTAAAAAAACAAAAAACATGGTGGTGTATTTCCTTCCAGACACAGATATGGGTACCGGGACAGAAATTACACACACACACCATCTTTAATATTAGGATCATTCTTTATCTTGCATTTCCGGTTTCCTATTAACAGTTTTCTATACCATTAAAAAAATCTATGAAAAAGGTTTATTTGTGGCAATGTTGTAGTCCATTATATGGAGGGGACAGAAGTCATTTTACCGTCCTCTTACTGTTGGCTAGTTCAGCTTCTCTCCACTTTGATGAACTGTCTTGTGCTTAAGTGTTCGGTGGCGTCTCTGATCACTGCCTGGGAGAGATGCTCGGAAGAGCGAGAAAGTATCAATGGATGTAAACACTACGAGGGCTTCTGATACACATTGAAATTTGTTTTCCAGAAATGACATACACAATTCACATTTCCCAAGCAGCGTGTCAGAGTATGTCTCACCTAAGCGTGATTATATTTTTAAAATAAGTGCTAATATGCTACTTGAGAAATGGTATGTTAAGATGTTAACACAGGTTCCTTTGGCATCAACCTGTTTCATGTGGTTACTAAGCATCTACATTTTGTTTTATGTGAATTGTCTACACGTGCCCTTTGTCCAAATTTCTAGGTAAACGTTAGTATTTTTCTTATTAATTTGCAAGCAATCGTTGCAAAGTATGGTAATTATCCACCTGCTATACTTGTTGCAAGATTTTTCTCACTTTGTTATTTCCCTATTTTTTATGATCTTTTAATATACAAAAGATCATTTTTTTTTTAAAGTAAGCTCTATGCCCAACGTGGGGCTTGAGCTCATGACCCCAAGATCAAGAGTCACCTGCTCCACCAACGGAACCCGCCAGATGCCCCAAAATATCTCATTTTTTAAATGGAGCTGTATTTCTTATTATTTAATATGTCCTCATTCAACTAAGTTCGGCAGTTCGTTAATAGTATTGTACCAATTTCAATTTCCTGGGTTTGAAAATGCACTGTGTTACATAAGAGGCTGTCATCAGGGAGAGCTAGGTGATGGGGGACACAAGGATTCTGGACTCTTTCTGCAACTTCACCGAAGTCCTAAATTACTTCAAAATCAAAGGGCAAAATATAAAAACAAAGTGGAAAAATCATCGTTTAGATTTTCTCTTAATTTTTATGGACTCTTTCCTCCATAGGAAGTTTATTTTATACACAGTGAGAGGCAAAGGCTCTGACTTAATTTTTTTCCGGAAGGCTGGCCAATTGTCCTAGGCTTCCCCTTGAACCATCCCTTCTTGACCTGGTGTTCCGAGCTGCTGTCTTTATTATCATACACTGAAGCCTACAGATGATAAGTTTCTGGGCTCATTGTGTTTTTCCAATCCTTTTGCCCTTTCTTACATCGTTACTGCTCTGTTTTGATTTTTATAGCTTTATAGTATATTCTAAAATGTGCCATAACAGGTGGTATTTCCCATTGCCCATTGAATTATTCTTTTTTAAAAATTACTCTTATGTTTCAACATATTTTGATTTTTTATTCTTCCAGATACAATAGATGTGATGAAATATTTCAAAGATTTCTTGTGGGAGTCTCATTAAACTTGCAACATCATTTGAGAAAAGTCGACGTCTGTACAATATGATGGGACCTCCATTTATTTATCTTTGCATTTCTCAATAAAGGTTTGTAGTTTTCTTCTTATAGGTTTTTCAGATTTCTTGTTAGTTTCCATCATAGGTGTTTCATAACTGAGATCTTTTAAAATTATATTTTCTAGTTGGTTTTGTGAGTATGTGGGGGGTACAGATACCCAGGACTGTGACCACCTTTCATACCCGGTCACTTAAGTGAACCTCTTCTTAATTCTAGTAGCTTTTTCAGTTAATTCTCTTGGTTTTCAAGAGGGACAGACAGGTCCTCCTGAACCCAGCATAATTTTGTCTCCTTTCCAACAGCGATGACACTTTGGAGCCAAGAGGACCATTTGGTGGATAAACATAAACAAGTGACTTAAGATCTGCGAATTTTAATTCCCTTATAAGTAAAAAACGAAAATGGTACTAATACATGAAATAATTACCTAGCTTGTTGCGGTGCTATGAGAACCAGATATAAAATTTGATATAAACTCTAATTTCAGAGTCCTTAAGAAGTCGTGTGTCTTTCCTCTCACCGTCTTCTTGCTCCACATCTTACTGTGGTGGCTTCGATTTGCAGAACAATGTTGAATAATGGTAGTAACCCACGTCCCAGCTGGATTCCTCACGGCTTCTACCCAAAGAGCCTGTTAATCAAGCTCTCGTGCTCTTCAGCCGTAAGGTAAACACAACACGAAAATCACAGACTCCTCTTTAAGGCACTCACACTCCCCTAAATTTGAAAGCCCAAAAGCCTCCAATAATTTCATGTGTCAACTGTACATCAGTGAAGCTGGGGGGAAAAATGTTTTTGTAAAGCTTGCTGGAAGTGTCTCTGCTTTGTTTTCTTAAGGAGTCAGTTCCTGTATGAGTTTCAGTAACTCTGGAATCCAAGTGAGAAAAGACCTAGGAGGCCAGGATAAAGCTTCAGCAGGGCCTGTCTCCCTCTGGAGCTCAGACAGAAAGAGCACGGGGCCTGGAGTCCTCTAACCTGGTTTCAGGCCCTGCGGGGTCCTTGTCCAAAGTCACGTTACCAGCTCTGAGCCCAGCTGCGATCAAGGGTGGAGCTGGATAACCAAGTCCCTGACCAGTGCGGGTATGGGGGGCAGCTGGGGTCACGCATACAAGGTCCTGACACAGGGAAGTTTCCCAGGAATGTTCGGTGGGAGGGAAATGAGTGCTCTGGGGACTGTGTGCTATGTTTATTTAAGGGGGGAGAATTCCTAAAGCCTTCTCCCAATACATTGTTTATTAAGTGTTCACTCATCAAATCCTCCTAACATCCACGTCCCTGGCACTGTGCTAGTCTCAGTAATCAGTGGTCAACATCCCTGCACACAGGGCGGTTGGGGAGACAGACAACACACGAGCAAAAAAAAAATGCGCTTTCCTGCAGGGAGGGCCGGGCAAGGGCCTAACCGGGAAGCAAGGGGCTGACTGCCAGAGTCGGCCCCTCCTCTGGCCCGCTCGGGTCGGGCCCAGCACCGCCCCGGCACCCGTGGCCATAAGGAATGCATTGAGCGGCGCCTGCATTCCAAGCACGCGGTTCTGCTCCCCCTGGAGCCTGTTCCCGGACAGGCCCTCCCCAGGCAGCCAGAGCCTGTCCTGGCAGCGGGGCCTCAAGGTCTTGATGAGCGGGGCCCGCCAGGACTGACCCCGGAGCACTGCCCAGGGGACGAGGGCAGGGGGCAGATCCTGGCTGCCCCTGCACAGGGGATGGGGGGGCGCTGGGCCGTGGGGCTGCAACGTGGCCCATGGGGAAGGAGCCAGGGGTCCCTGAGGGCTTCTGGAATCAAGGGATCCAGTTGCTCTGTTGTAGAAAAGTAACACAAACATGTCAAATAAAAATCCTAAGGTTGGCATTAGGGCCCAACCAACCTTTCTAATCCGGTTTCCCACAACTTCCCTGATGGAGCCCTTGTCCTAGGGTCTGTGAGTGATTCCCAGCCCATCACAGAACAGCAGCAGGTGGCAGCCTACCCCCCACATTGAGGGGATTGCTCAGTACCAGTCCTGTGCCCGGCACGATTCCCATGTTCATCTCATTTCCCTGCAGACACCCGCTGTAGAAAGCATCGGCCCTCCTTACAGGTGAGGCGACAGGCTCAGAGCTAGAACCCAGGCTTTGCCCTTCCCGCTGCTCCACCGGTCTACAAATGGGCCGGGCATCCAAATCACCCTGAGGGCTTATTAGAACACAGAGTGCTGGGCCCACACCCAGGTTTTGTGACTCAGTCGTTCTGGGGTGGGGCTGGATAATTTGCATGTATCACACATTCCCAGTTGATGCTGATGCTTTCAGTCGGGGACCACACTCCAGGAGCCTTTGCCCCTGCACAACAACGGTACCCCTCTGGATCAATTTCAGCATTTAGGCAGACCTTACATTCCCCATAGGCCACTTCCCATGGCAAGGATCCCTGAGGAATGGCCCTACCCGTAACGATACTACAGGGTGACACTCCTGACTGTCCACCTGATGTCCCATCCTCAGAGGGATGCCCCAGGGGTTACCTTCAGCCCTCCGTAAGTGCTCCCCCTGAACACCACAGGACATGAACTTCCTACAGTGCGGGTGCAGCCATCAAGCGATGAGAGCAAATGACCGTTCATGATGAATTTGCTCCTGCGTGATCACCAGGAGAGGGGCTGGCCAGTCAGGGCCAGGGAAGGAACTGGAAAGCTCGGGGGAAACAGTGAGAAGCTTCCAGAGGAGGGGTGTTTGGGACTAGGGCTGCGGAGCTGAGTGATGGAAGGGGCAGGACAGAGTCTTCAGCACCAGAGTATTCTGGAAAGAGAGTGTTGGGGCAGAGGAGACTCAGACAGGAAGCTACCTGCCATCAGCGCTGTAACCAGGGGGGCGCTGGGCATGGTAAGCAGAGACCTGGGACACAGAACTGAGGGAATCGAGGGCTTCCCAGGACTCATTTCCATTTTATTCCCCAGCAGGTACATGTGGCTTCTCCATCAGACTCTAGCTGGCTTGAGCAGAGTGAGAATATTCTCACTCATGCTGCACGATTAATTAGGCTCCTAAATACTGACATCATAGACGAGGCCACTCTTATTATTAATAGTCACGGCAGCCATTTATTAAGCACCTGTTGTGTACCAGGCACTTTACCTGCGTGATCTCATTCAGTCCTCCAACAACTCTGATGAGATGAGTGCTGAGATTATCCCCTTTTTACAGGTGGGGAAATGGAGGCTAAGAGAGTTTAAATAATTTGGTGAAGGTCCCAGTGGCTAGGAAATGACAGGCCTATTGTCTCCCCCTCTCTAAACCGTTGCTTTCCACCCCATCCTCCTGCGCTCATTTCCTGAACACCTGCACTGGGCAGGTCTCTGGGTGGGACTGCAAGATGAATCATTCAAGTAGTCACTTATTCAATAAGACTTCTTTTTTTTTTTTTGAGCACTTACTACTTCGTATGGGCTTATGTATTTATAACATGGCTTATTCCAGAAAACAGAGACTAACGGTGCAGATGTGGTCACGTGACGAGTGACAACTAGAAAACCGAAGCTAAGAGGGTCAGGAGAACCCAGGAATGAAGCAGGCACACAAAGTGCAGGCCTTGCGGTCCTGCATCTTGCAGAGACAGGCCCCAGACTGTCCCCTGAGCTTTCCTAGCCGCCAACCCCGATCCCATGCGGTTCAGAGTCCATAAACCAGTCGTGGAGGAGAACCGTGACTCTCCCAGGCCCCGAGGCCAGAGAGGCCTTCTCCTGATGAGCTGGCGAGAAGAGAGAGAGCTCGTCGAATGTAAAGAACAACGTCCCCAACCGTCCACTTCGGTGCAAGTCTCAGGGGCTCTTTCCGGGGTGCTCTTTGGTGCTGGCCCAAGTCCCCCAGCTTCCATTTAGAGGGGAGAGGGTGACAACACAGGGCAAGTATGCCTCCCCCCGACTTAACCTATACACAGAGTTTATAGAAAACATTTACAGTACACTGGCAGTGCATTAGCTAAATGCAGGCCTCAGGTGAGCTTTGTTTGGCCTGAGAAGTGTATTTAAATTGCCTGAATTACAAAGGGTTACATGCACCAGGATGTTTATAGCGGGATTGTCCACAGCGCAGGTGTCCAGCGGCTGATGAATGGATAAAGAAGATGTGGTATCTATTCACAATGGAATATTACTCAGCCATCAAAAAGAATGAAATCTTGCCATTTGCAATGACATGGATGGAGCTAGAGGGTATTATGCTAGGCGAAATGAATCAGCCAGAGAAAGACGAATGCCACGTGATTTCACTCCTGTGTGGAATTTAAGAAACAAAACAAGCAAGCAAAGGGAGAAAGAAAGAGAGAGAGAGAGAGACAAACCAAGAAACAGACTCTTAGCTGTAGAGAACGAACTGATGATTCCCAGAGGGGAGGGAGCTCGGTGGGGGGGAGGGGGGGTTGGGGAAACAGGTGATGGGGATTAAGGAGGGCACGCCTTGTGATGAGCACCAGGTGTTGTATGGAAGTGCTGAATCACTGGAGTCTACAGCTGAAACTAATATTACACTGTGGGTTAACTGGAATTTAAATAAAAACTTTAAAAAGTTGTATTGAATTAGTTGTCAAGTTTAAATAGTTACATTTCACAGAAAAATCCAGATTTTTTTAATTTAAAAAAAGGGGGGGAATTTGACAACATGGGGCCCACATTTCCAAAGGACAAGGATTGGCTAGGTCTGGGTAGTTTTCCAATCCACCCCCGCTCCCATGGTTCCCTCAAGGCCCTTTATGTTTTTAACTTCCACGCCTGGCTTTGCAAGCCCTGGGAGCTTACAGCCCCGAGTTGCGGCACACAGGTGTGCCTCAGAATCCCCTGGTAACTTGTTTCCACTGCGGGTCCCAGATGGGCTCCTGGATTTGCGGTGGGGCTCAGACAGGCATCCTTCTCCCAGGTATTGTGACGCAGGTGGTCCCTCCTCGTCGGCCCGGAGGGCTGGGGGGCCGCAGGGCGGGGGTTGGAGAGCTGCTCAGCACCGCTGATCCAGGTAAGAGGACGAATGGTGCTTCTTCCAACACCACTTGCAGCAAGTACGGTGGGACTGGGAGTTCAAGGTGATGCCTGCGAGAGGCGCCCTGAGTGCAGCTCCTCGGAGTTGCTGGGCCGGTCCCGAGTCAAGCGCTGTAAGTCACAGAGCTGTTCAACCTTAGCTGCACATTAGAACCACCTGGGGAAATTTTCAACCCGTGTGCCCCAATCCCATGCCTAGGTCACCCCCCCCCCAGATCGATTAGGACCTGTGAGGATGAGAAACGGGGTGTCTGCATTTTAAATCTCCAGAGGTGATCCCAGTGGGCTCCCAGGTGTGATGGGCAGGACGCAAAACCAAGCACCCTCTCTGAGCCAGATCTGGTACGGACTGTCGAGACACAGAGGTGAGCAAAGCTCCGGAAGGAGAGTGGACTTTACAGTAAGTGTGGTGAGTACTCGGGGGGAACCCACGCGGGGGGAACCTAGCCCAGCCTGGGAGACGCAAACCATCTCCCCCCATCCTCTGGAGGAGAGGCCTGGGCTAAGTCTGGGGAGTAAATACCATCCAGCCACATAAAGAAGGGGAAGGAACATCCCGGCCAAAGCAAGGGTACAGTCCGACACTCTGAGGCCCGACTGGAGGGGGGAGGAGGTGGAGCTGAAGGTTGTCGGCATGGCTGGATCAAGGCTGGGGTGGGGAGCATAAGAGGCCCCAGAGGCGGCGGGAAAGGACCAAACTGCAAAGCCATTGAACTTGACCCTGAAGCTAAGAGGAACCTTGGGGGGGTTTAAGGCAAGGAGTCATACGGCTGAACAAACCCATGATGAGCTGGAGTTAGCAAGGAGGGCTTGCTGAGGAGGTCAGACTTGAGTTGTGGGGTGGGGGGGGCGGGGTTTAGGGTTTGGAAAGCTGGCAGGGAGGGAAAGGTGGGGGCATTTTGATTAGCTGCTGTGCTTAAAGCTCTTGAAGATCCTTCCCTCCCCCACACCCTTGGAAACCCTTTGAACCAAACAGCCTGTGTTAAAGATCTGTTCATCTGTTATTTGAAAGCTGTGGTTTCTCTTTAAGAGATTCTGGGCCCCATCCTTTGACTGGGAACCAGGAAGGAATGAAGAATGCATCCTCTTGCCCAGAGAGCTAATTATTGAAATGCTCTGGGCCTCACCAGGGTTTAGGGCGTCACTGATCTCTATCTCCCCAACAGCCCCTCATTTCTAACTGGTCAGTTTTCAGTACGTTTTTATGGGCTACCCCATAGCCAACTGGAAGCTTTCTTCCCATAAACTCTCCCTGAGACAAGTAGCCAGGTTTCACATATTAAAATGAAAATGTCAAAGGGGTTATTTAAAATATATATGTATGTACGTGTGTGTGTGTGTGTGTGTGTGTGTGTGTGTGTGTGTATAACCTCATTTGTGAAGCCTCAGCTCATAAAACCCACATCCAGAGTCCAAGAACATCTGCCCTTTTTTTCTGCAAAGCTGATGGTCAAGT
Organism: Ursus americanus; assembly: GCF_024610735.1. Taxonomy (NCBI): domain Eukaryota; kingdom Metazoa; phylum Chordata; class Mammalia; order Carnivora; family Ursidae; genus Ursus; species Ursus americanus. Next base: position 13,658,024 of record NC_142144.1, read on the forward strand.
TGGGATGTGGACGAGAATCACTTGACGGCGTGTTTATCCATTCGCTCAACAAACACTTCCTGGGCATTTACTAGGTGCCAGGTTGTGAACCGGGCACCAAGATGGAAAGATGCCTCAGGCGGATTGCTCCATCCCCACCACCCTCCAGGGCTCAAAATATTTTACAAAATGTTTACACGTGCAGTTTTGTGAGCTGTCTGTGTTGCTCTTCTCCCATTTTTCAGAGGAGGAAACCGAGCCTCTCGGAGGTTAGATGACAGGCCCAGCATCATGATGCTGGTCAGTGGTAGAAATTGCTCTTAGGTCATCCAAGTTCACATCGAAGTTCCGTCCACTCTACCTTGCTGGTTTTTTAGCAATGCCATCTGCTCCTGGCTTAAGTAAGACAATAGCTCCAAAGGTTTAACTGTTACTTGTAATCTGTCCAGTATGCACTCCCACCTAGAACCCTGATTCCCTTTTTGGAGGAATTCTCCATTGTAAGGAAGGAAAAAAACCAGCATTCATTTCTCATGGCCACCATTACTATGAAAGCACAGTGAAGCCGAATTCTTCGCCAGCCAGCATCGTCTCCTACCTGGATAGAGAATCGGCATGTGTGAAATACAACCTCAGCCAATCAGGTACTTGTTCCTTAAGCCGACTCTAGAGTGAGGGGTGAGGGGACCCTTGCAGCTGAAATTCCCTCTCAGTAGAGGCCCCTGGATCTGACTGTGGCTGCAGCATTCCATTGGCTGGGGTTCCCATGGCTCCCCTGGCTCTGCCCTTTGCTCAAGCCTGTTCTCCAGCCTCTTGTTTGTTCTGGGAGCCCTCACTGTCTTCCCACAAGTCCCTCCTTGCTGAAGATGGCCAGAGATGGTCCTGGTGACTTCTAACCAAGAATCCCGACTGAGACAAGGTCATAGGTCCTCATCCCGTTTACCGAGCTAGTGGGAAATAGCCACCTTGTGTGCTGCTGTGGGCTCTGACCTAGGAGATTCTTACCAGGAAAACCATTTTTGAAATGGAAATGCCCTAAAAATGTTGACACAGCCTCGGTTACCAGCGCCAAAGAAACAGCCCAGCAGACAGACCCAGTTGTCCAGGCCGCTGCCTGTCCCCTGAACAGCCAGACATAACCTCCCGTTCGGCCTCACCACACGGTTCTAGGCCTCTCCGCTCTTCCAGCTGCCACCGAGCTTGATCTTGTCTGGGTCCTTCTGGCCCTTTCACAGTCATGAGTGTGGAGAAGCAGGCTGAAGTAAACCCTGGGGGATGGCCTGCGGAAGGAGGGATGGGCTGGGGGATACAGACAGACGGACAGAGTGCCAAAGACTGAGGAATGGGGGGGGGGGACCTCCATGTGTACCATCAGGTGCTCAGGAGATGAGCCCGTCAGGGCCTGATCAGTAATCTGTAAACATTTATTTTATATGTTTGTGTGTGTGTGTGTGTGTGTGTGTGTGTGTGTATGTGATTCATTCATTCATTCATTCATTTAGAGATACCTTTATTTTAAGAAATTGGCTCTCGGGGTTGTGGGACTGCCACGTCTCGAGTCCACAGGCCAGGCTGGCAGGCTGGAAACGGGCAGAAGTTGGTGTCACTGTCCTGACAAAGCGTTTCTTCTTCCCCGGGAAACCCCAGATTTTGCTCTTCAGGCCTCTAACTGATCAGATAAGGCCCACCCACACTACCAGGCGTAATCTTCATTTCCATCAACTTACTGCACATGCGAACCACATCGACCGCATACCTTCAAAGCCACACCTAAATCAGAGTCGGATCAAATACCAGCGAGCTAGAGCCCAGCCCAATGGACGCTTAAAATTAACCATCACAGAAGGGCCGTCCCAGGGGGGGCCTCCTGATAAGTCCCATAGGCTCCTCCTTCCCGAGTGCCCACTGCTCTGGACCCCCTCTCAACTTCTCTTCTAACCTTCCCTGCATACCCTGGGCCTGTCCAAGCCTCACAGGTGATATCCAGACACTAATGATCTGAGCTCTTCTGGAATGAAGAGCTCTTGAGCTCACAGCCTCCTACCCAGGGTGTCTCCCACACAAGCTGGGCTGCCTCCACGCGGCTCAGGCCCAGATGTTTCCTCTCCTCCATGGCGGGAGGCCTAGGGGACTTTGAATTGTAATCTTGGAAGAAGCTGCCGTAGACGCAGAGCTGAGTGGTCCTAGCTGAGATTCTTGGAACTACCACCCCACTTTAGGCCCAAAGATCAGGGAGCAGGACAGATCAAAGACAGAGATCAGACCTGAGAGTTTTTTCTGAGGGCAGCAAAAGAGTGAGGATTATCTTGAAATAGCTGTAGAATTCTGGTGGCCCAATCCAGGCTCTCCAAGCTGAAAGGTCACGTAGATGTTTCCCCCACCCAGGTAGAGACTCCCTCTGAAATTCATGAGAATGTCACAGAACACTCAACCAGAAGGGTTTTTAAACAAGTTCTGGCAGCAGAGAAACTCGAGAGGAGTGCTGGAGATCCGACAAAAGCAACGTGACGTAAATCTCTGGGCAAGGAGGCAGAAGCCTTGATCGCAGGATGGCTGATCAGATTTACCACTTGACCTTGAACAAACTTTTCCTGGATGACCTTGAGCAAGCCTTACCTGCTCTCCAGGCACCAGTTTCCCCAGCTAAAAAGAGGAGTGGGCCACCTGACTTGGAAGGTCTTCTCCAGTTGCTGTGAATCCCGGCCCCCTGAGTCTGGTTTCTAACCTGTTCTAGCTACATGGTCTTGGGTACATCGCTTAACCTCAACCTCAGATTCATCACCTGCAAAACGGGGGAATCATAGTCCCCGCCTTGCTCATCTGGTACAGGGGCTTTGGGGATGGAGTGAGAGATGAGGGTCCCCTGGGGAAACTACCAAGCGCTATTCATATACAAAGTATTATCGTAAGATGAAATATTGTGCAATGTATCTAGGGTGTCTTAAACTGCACAAGCCCCTACGAGAGACCCAATAGCAATGTTCATAGGGCTCAGAGGGCATGGAGGTTAAAGGCTCTGGAGCCAGATTGGCAGGTTCATGGCTCACTCTGCCAAGTTGACTGTCCCCTCATGAGTGAAATAATAGCTCGTGTGAAACCCAGCGCAGTGCCAGAGGGGCCTCAGAGACCCCTGGTATTTGCTACAGGCCACCACTCTTTGTCTTGACCCCTCTCTTAATGCACTGTGACGATGACCTGTGGATTCTGTCCTTCCGATCCCACCGGCCAGCTCCGGTCCAGACACTTCTTGAGGCCAGAGGCTGTGTCTTACTCTCTATGGCACATCTCCCTCTGCCGTCACCCGTCTTTCTTGCACAGCACCCGCCCACAGCACGTTTCCCTTAAAGTCTCCGGAAGGTGGAATGTGAATAAAGCACGACTTTAACAGATGGCGAGACTACATTTCAGAGGAGGGGAGGGACCCACCTAGGGTCCCGCAGCAAGCCTGGGGGGAGGGCTAGTAGGATCTTCTGTATCTCAGCGATGTCTTTTTTCTCCCCTCCTGGGCTGGAAGAGGGGGCAGACCCTTGCCTTCTCTCATTTCCCCACAAAAGCCACAGGTAAAGGTGTTTATGGCTTGGCAGCTGACCAAGACCACAAGGGCTTCAATGGGTCACAGTCTGACCTTGTCAAATGGCGTTGTCGTTGTTGTTTTTCACTCTTAAATGGTGTTAACAATCATATTTTCTACTATAATTTGAAAACTCTCGGCACCTCCGTGCCAGGGACATTATACACTGATCCCCAAATTCGGGCAATGAAACACAGACCCATCTCGCTGGCCACCTGGCTTCGAGGGTAGAAGTAACTTCACTATAGCTATTTCCCAAAATTGTATTACAGCGATAATTATTCATATTTGTGAAAATCACGTCTTCTTTGCAGAGCACTCGAAAAATATTTCCGAAACTAAATTATGTTCTCTCAAAATAAGTTAGTGCTGTACTTTGAAAGCAGGTGAATTTATGGTGTAGGAACTACCTAGTAAAGCTTAGAAGACCGTGAAAATCACAAATGACTTTTATCTTCTTCAGGTGCTTTTCCCTATTTTCCAGGTTGTCCTTAATCGGTAGAAGAAACCGGGACAGCATATGCACGGAGAAGGATGAATTACCGCAAGGAGAGTGACGTCCTCTGGAGGTTCTTTGGTCTTTCGTCGTCTCCTGTGACAGGCAGGTGCTGAGACAGAGCTGAGAAGAGGGGGACCGGTCCTCCCTCCTCATTGTGCAGGACCCTGGACAAATCACAATCACTCGGCCTCCATTCTCTCCCCTGCCATCGGATCTGCCTCGCCCAGCTCCCCAAGGGCTGGCAGGCCTCTGTGACAGACTGAGTGGCAGGACGCGGTAACCGTGCTGGCCCTGCATACGTGACAGGTAATGCTGTTACCGACCTCCTCCGCCTCTCGTCAAGGTCTTTAAAATTACCAAATATTTCAGGGGTGCCTGGCTGGCTCAGTCGGAAGAGTGTGCGATGATCTTGGGGTCCTGAGTGTGAGCCCCATATCGGGTTGTAGAGATTACTAAAAACAAATAAATGAAATTTCCAAATATTTTAAACATACAGAAAGTACAGAAAAAGTTTCAGGCTTGAGAAGGAGAAGGGGTGCAGAGAACAGCTCTGGGCTGACCACCCAGTTCTGTCAAATCTCTGCTGTCTTTGCCTCAGATATTTTTAATTTCCTAAGAAATAAATCACCACAGATAGAATGAAATCCCGTGTGTCTCTGATCTCATTCCTAACCCTCCCTTCCAGACATAACCGCTAGTGTAAATTCAGTGTCTGATTTCCCGCACACATTTTAACACTCTTTGTACCTGACTGTGTCCCTAAAAAAATATATATAGGGCAGTTTTGAATGTTTTTAAAAACTTTTTTATATCACACTGTACCTATTCCACAGCTTGATGCTGGCTTTTTTAAATTTCTTCTAGAAAATATCTGGGTTGAAGTTTACAGCCTTGGTTTATTTTTATACCCCGTATATCATTACATTATATGAAGAGATCACGATTTATCTGTCTGGACAGCTGTGGATGGACAGTTAAGGTCTAAGTTTTCAGCATCACAGGTGGCGTGAGTGCAGTAGGGTCACTGCACAGCCGATATGGGCACCTTGGACTGTTTCTTAGAGGTTGTCAACACTTGTCCCATGTAGCCGTAGCCACTTACATCCCCATCGGTGGGGTATGAGGGTTCCAACCGTGCCACGTGCTCAGCAGCCCACCCCACGCCCCACGATGACAGACTTCTCACTCTGCCTGTCCGGTGGATATGAAACGGGGTAGCATGGCTCTTTTCATTTGCATGTCTCACATGACCAGTGAGGCTGAACTTCTTTTCATATTTTTGGCCATTTAGATTTCCTCTTTTGTGAATTGCCCATTGATATCCTTAACCATTTATTTGTTTATTTATTTATTTTTAGCCATCGGATTGTCTCTGTCTTGTTTGTCCCCACTTCCAACCCACTCCTGCCAGATCCCAAAGCAAATTCAGACCACCGCACTTCCCACCTCTCTCTCTCTCTCTCTCTCTCTTTCTCTCTCTCGAAGTGCACAGCTTAGCTCATCACCTTGCTCAGCGGCCCTGGTTTGCCTGGGGGCTGCAAACCGAGCTAAGCCCCAAAGTCAGCCCCACCTTCTCTTCCAACTGCCTCTTCCACTGCTCCCCTCCACACTCCCGAAGTCCAGCCCCATAAATACAGCCTGCTGTGTCCAGGCTTCCTGCACACACCCATGCACTCCACCTGGAAGGCTCACCTCCCTATTTCCAGATTCTGCCTACGTGCCACCTTTCCCATGATATTTATACTCTCTTCTCAATTCAAAGTTAGAGTCGTCTCTAAAGGATCACTGGTGATGCTTTCTACCTTGCTGGAGGTGTTTCCTATTTCCTAGTGTGTGGTGCTTTAACAGCTCCTCACTTTGCATACCCCTTCTTCCTTTACAAAAGTATCTGCTCCTTCATGATGCTATTTTCATCTTCATTCATAATCTGATTTTAACCCCATCTATGCAACCACCTATGAGATGGGGTAGTGTTCATAAGTCCATTGAACAAATGAGGAACCATGGCCGTAGGGCAGACCAGTTCCCCCAAGATCCCACAGGGGCCCCAAGGCAGAGCCAGACTCGAAGCCAGGACTCTCCCAATTCCATGGTCTACATCACTGCACCACACCTGTCCTTTGTGTATCCGTGTGTTGTCCCAGCTTGTGCCCACACTTGATTTTCCCTTGAGAATGTGGACCTCGTACCTCCCACTCTAGTCCCCCCCACCCAGGGTGCCCTCCATGAATATGTCATTTCTTGAAACTACAACAATCATGGCACACCCACTGGGTGCCAGGGGCTGTGCAAATATTAACTCTAATCTTCACAGCAACTCTATTCAGATAAGGAAACTCAGGGTCTCACCGCCGGTTATCAGAGGAGCTGCCCTCTCAGACCCCGAGGTAAGCCCTTCCTGCCACAATCTCCGCCCCTAGCATCCTAAAGGCAGAGCCAGCCAGCTGGAGAGATCATACCCCCAGGCTGGGAGGCAAAGAGCCAACAGTGGGCAACTTGACAGTGAGCAAGGAAGGCTGGGATGGGGATGTCCACCGACCATACCCATGCTGCACACGCTGCCCCAGCCTCGCGGGGGTGTCTGCAGAATGGGATGGTAGCAGGTCAGAGGCGGGCTGAGGGATGGGGTGGGGGGTTGTTTGCAAGTGTTCTCCCCCCCGCCCCCACAAAGAGTGAGTCTGGATCGGGACAGGTCTGCCCTTTCTCCCCTGGGCAAGGACACTATCTGACTGAAGCCGTGTCCACTGCCTCCGTCTGCTATTCCCAGGACCCTGCATGTTGTCTTTCACCGTGTGCAATTACTTATACATTGTGTTTGTGTACGTGGTATGTATTTGCGATTGTATCTTTGGGTTGTGTTTGTGGTGTGCTTTCTCTCCTGTGTTGTTACTGTGTTGAGGGTCTGTGCCTGTTGCCCGTCTGTCTACCCTACGCGTATGTGTTGTTGTGTGTCTATGCTGTGCACACCGTGTCTCTCCTTGTGTGTATCTGTGCCTATACTCTGTAAATGTCTCTACTGCGTGTTGTGTGTATCCTGTGTTGGGACCTCGGGTCGGCGCTGGGTGCGCGGTGCAGGGTTCCGCGGTCGGCTGGTGCTGTGTAGCTGTGCCGGCGGTCCACGCGGCGAGCGCGGGCGGCCGAGTGTTTACGTGTGTGAGTCCCTGGCGGCCGCCCCGGCTCCGCGGCTGGGCGGGCAGTCAGTGCGCGTCCTCACCTCCCCGCAGCGCGTCTGGGCCAGCGGGAGGTCCGCGCCCCGCGCGCAGCCTACTGTTTCCTCCGGCGGCGCGGGGCGGTGCTTCCGCGTGTGCCCGCGGCGTGGCCGGGTCGCGGCGGGCTCCGCGTCCCCGTGCTGTCCCGCCGCGTGCCTGCGCCAGGCGCGCGGGGCGGCGGGGATGCGCGCGCGGGGGGCGGGGGCCGGGGGCGCGCGGGGGCGGGCGCGGGCGGGAGGCGCTGCGGGGCCCCTCCGCCGCGGGCTCCAATGGCGAGGCCGGCGCGGCCCCCGCTAATTACATAAGCGGGACGTCAATAATTCGCGGGAAAACGCGAAAAAGATGGCGCCCCGCGCCCGGGGGGCCCCTTCCTGAGCGCCCCGGCCCCTCCCTCCCCCGCCTCCCCCCCCTCCTCCCCGCGGCGCCCCCGCCCCGCCCCGCCCCCGCCGAGACCCCGACCCCGGCCCCACGGGCGGACACTCGGCCGGGCAGCCGCGGGCCGCGCGCAGCCGCCTCCGCCGCCGATGCGCCTGGTGGCCAGACTCCAAGTGGGACCGGCCGACACGCAGGCTCGCGGTAAGCTCAGCGGGGACTCCCCGCCACACGCTTCGCTCCCGGCACACATCCCTCTTTGCGAAATCTCCCCGGACTTCGGCGAACCGAGCGCCTCGGGAGGCGGTGGGGGGGGGGGCGGTCGGGGTCCCGCGGAGCTGCGCGCCTGGGTTTGGAACGGGGCTGAGCGGCGTCTGCGGGGCGGGGGAGCCCCGCCCGGGTCCCCGAGCCTTCGAGGGGGGGGCGTGGGTGACAGGTCGCTGCTCCCTGGCCCCAAATCTTGACTTGTCCCGTTCGGGGGCGGCGGGGGGGCGGGGGTGGAGACCAACCCAGGCATTTGGGATTTTGCTCACGTCCGAAGTCAGGCAGCGGCAGGACTGGGACGGGGGAGGCTTGGCGTCGGAGCGACCGAAGAGAGAAGCGCTTGAGCCCGAGGGGGTTACCTCTGCAAGTTTTTTTTTCCCCCTCCTGAACACCCTTTTTTTTAAAAAAGCCAACGGCCGCCCTGGGAGAGGCCCCGGCGCATGAATCATCCTCGCTTCCTGCCCCCGCCCGGCCCCGCGCTCCTGGTGCCGCGGATTTGAACTGGAAGCCGACGGGAACCCGCAAACAGGCATTTCTTTGCAGATGGGTTTGAATCAGCCAATCACAGCCCGCGGGGGCCCGCTCCGGGAGGATGGAGGCGCGGGGAGGGGGCCGCCACCCGGGGGCCCCCGCCCGGCCAGTGGGGGCGCGGCGACCGGGCCGGCTCCCAACGGCGCGGTGGGGGAGGAAGTGTCAGTTTGTGAACCTGCCGCGGCCCGGCGCCCTGGCCCGGCGGGCGGGGACTTCGCAGCTCCCGGGAGCCAGGTGGCAGGGAGAAGGCTGGGATTCGGATTGCTTACCCTGCCCAATGCCTGCGCTGCTCTGCCGTCCAGAAAAGGGCAGAATGGGTGTGTGGGGTGGAAGGGAACGTGGCCACACCGTCGTCCGGGGAGCCAAGACCCCAACAGTGCCCTGCCCGCCCCAGGGCCCCTGACAGGCACACACATGCGTTTAATTTCACATACCCACTGACACACTGCCGCAGAGATCATGAAACACAATCTTACAGGAGTACACACGCACTGGCACAGCAAAACACACAGGACTCTCGCCCTGTCTACAAGTAATCATAATACCAGGAACCCGGTGCGGTGCAGTGGCAGAGAAGGAGGGGACCGGAGTAGGGGGTGCAGGGAACAGAGCAAGGCTGTGTTCGGCTCAGCAGAGAGTGTGTGGAGGGGCTTAGAGACAGGTGAGCCCAGAGAGGGGAGGAGGGAACCTTGGGGAAGGCTTCCAATGCCTGCGAAGACACTGGGGAGCCACAGAAAGTTCCTGGAAGGGAGAATGAGAAAGGGAGAAATAAAGAATTGGTGGCCCTGTGGAAGGGTCTGATGTGGAAACAGGAAAGCAGGGAGTGACCTGCACTGGGTGCTGGTGGTCTCATCCCCCATCCCAGCACCCCGCATAAGTGAACACAAGGCTCAGGAAACAGTTCTTGAATGAATGAATGAATGAATGGCCCAAGCGAAGGAGAGGCCTGAACTCAGACCAGGACAGGGACATGGAAAAGAGGGGCCAGATGCCAGAAATCTACTGGGCTTGAAGTTGGCCAACTGTGGCAACTGACTAGCTGGAGAAGTCTAAAGATGCTCAGGGGTTCTGGGGACCATTAGTGGTCCCATTAGCAGGAAGAAGAGAGCAGTGTTTTATACGGTGTGTTTTATAGGATGGTGAGAGAGACAGGTGCCCAGAGGGCAGCTTGTGTTGACTTACCTGCCTATGGCACATTTGCATCTCAGGAGAAGCCCAGAGTGAGTTTAAGTGTCCCAGAATTGGTTCCTATTAAATCACCCCATAATTGAGAGCAGAAAGGGGGATTATGGAAGACACAGGTGAATTGTCTATACCCGGTCACAAACCACCTAGGAGTTTTCCTTCCTAGGGGAGTTTACTCTGGCCAGATCTCAGGGCACGGGCTGGGGGGTGGGGTGGTAGTGAAGACTTCCTGCGGCTTCCCTGGAGAAGGCCCTCCACTTAGAGAACATGTTTGCTTAAAGGATAAAGCTTCAGGCTCCTAAGCCTGGGAGTTCAGGCCAGCGGGGCAGGGAGACTGCCCTGTGGTTGGTTGAGAGATTCGTTCTCTTTAGAAGGCAGCATGGCGTGTGTGGGAAGAGAGGCAGGGTTTCGAATCCACCCACCTGATTTGAGCCTTAGCTCAGCCTCTGCCCCACTGGCCACTTTCACTTGCCAAACCTCAGTTTCTCTGTCTGTAGAATGGGAATAACAATGTCTCCCTTGCAGGGTTGTCATGAGGATCCCGTGCAATAGCAGAAGTGCCTGGCGCCTAGTACCATAGGCTGTGTGAGGTAGTCTCCTTCCTTCCCTGGAGGGACTGCTGGAGCACGGGGGTGAGGAGTAAGAACTCTCTTCTCTTTCTCTTCCAGTGTCAGGGGAAGCTAATGGAGAATCGGGCTCTGGACCCAGGGACTCGGGACTCCTATGGTGCCACCAGCCACCTCCCCAACAAGGGGGCCCTGGCAAAAGCCAAGAACAACTTCAAAGACCTGATGTCCAAGCTGACAGAGGGCCAGTACGTGCTGTGCCGCTGGACCGATGGGCTGTATTACCTCGGGAAGATCAAGAGGGTAAGCCTTTCCTCCCTGGGCCCTGTTCCCAGGCGCAGTGTCTCTGCTCATCCTCTGGCCTGGGCCTCCCTTCATGCCCCTTACGCTCAAAAGATGACCGTGGAAGGAACCAGAACCTGCTTTTGCAGATGCCATCCTTAGGGCCAACATCATCCAACCAGGTCTTTAGAATAGAGCTCCGTGAGCCTGCAGAGCAAAACCAAACAAGGTTGGAGGGGATCTCAGATGACCACCTGGCCTGTGCTGTCCTCCGCAGTCCCACCAAGTTGTGGTCCCCTGGCCCCTGACTGTGCAGCCCCAGGGACTGGTGCACATTACCTCCAGAGCTGCTGTCTTTCCCCTTCCAGCCTCGCTCTGCTTTCCGGGGCACAAGGAGCAGGTGTAATCCCTCTGTCCTGTGGGGACAAAAATGGGAGAGGAAGACCATGTCCCGGCGGCTTTTCCTCAGCTACTTCTCACGTTGCCCCTCCCTCTCCATGCCCCAGGTCAGCAGTTCTAAGCAGAGCTGCCTTGTGACTTTTGAAGATAATTCCAAATACTGGGTCCTGTGGAAGGACATACAGCATGGTGAGTACTCCCTAAGAGCTCGGGCTCCCCTGCCCCATCCTTGGCCCTCTCTCCTCTTCCACTTCCATTTTTTCTCTTCTCTCCTTCTTTCTTGTACTCCTGGCATCTGGCCTTGTCCATGGACCCCCGTACCCCCTCACCAGCCCACCTGAGGAGATAAGATGACTAGCTGTGTGTTTACATGGAAAGGCACTTCTGACGTCTGTCGTGCCCTCAATCAGTCCCGCATCATGAGGGAGGCGGGCAGGTGGAGAAGGTGGCTCAGGAAGCTTCTGGAAGAGCTGGGATGGCACATCATCCACTTCTACACAAAGCTGGGGGTCAGTACAGGGCTAGGAACGGAGGGGGGAGGGGCCCAGGCAATCAAAACTGGCGCCTCTGGATGGGAGCGCGGTGTGAAGAAAACGAGCGGAGGCAGCCCTGGCCTTGGTGGAAAGCCCAGAAGGCAGAGATGGACCAGGGAGGGTGAGGATGGACATGCCTGGATGGAGCTAGATGGGCTTCAGGGTTGAAAGGGAGCTGAGTTGGGTGCCATCCCTGCGCGCAGAGAGCTGACATTGTCCCACTCCAGCCACCATTCTCCCTTCCCACGGACACGACAGACCCACTCAGGAGTCCCAACACTCATCTGTTTCCAAAATAGAGCTCCAAGTTTGGGCTCAGTAGACCTCGGACCAAGTTTCAGCTCTGCCGCTTGCTAGCTGCACGTCCTTGGGCAAGTGACCCCACTTCTCCAAGCCTCAGTTTCTTCATCTGAAGAAAGGAGGTGATGACAGTAGTGGCCTCACAGGGTGGTGACATGAGACCCCAAGTATAGCACTTAGCCCAGTGCTAACAGGGAAGCACGTCCTAAAGAATTTTTTATTGTAAGAAAGGATTTCAAGGAGCCTGCCAAGTAGAGACCACAGAACCCAGCCAGGTCATAGAGGTTCCAAACGGCCCATGTCCCCAAGATGTCGCAGCTGACGCAGACATGGAGACTTCATCAAGCCCCCACCCCTCAATTTCTTCTACAAAGGTCCAAAGCGATGAGGAGCTCTTCTCTTGTGTTACCCTCTCATTGAAGGCATAGGGAGCCAGCAGGTGCAGACAGACGCCTTAGCAGACATTGAGGAGAAGGGCCACGGTGTGCCGGGACCCCAGATGTGCTTCAGTGCTCACCTAGGGAACAGCTTGTCTCCCCAGCCAGATACCCGTGCCTCGCAGGCAGGACGGTGCCCCTCTGGCTTCACCCAAGATGAGAGCACAAGGCTGAACAGCCATAGTTACCGATTACTTAATGAAGCTTACTATTCTCCTGGCTTCCATCAGCGGCTTACTTCCTTAAGCCAGGGAGGGCTTACTGGGACCCACAGTGCCATATTCAGTAATAAGAGACAAGAGACCACGTTGTCAGCAAACGTGTCTTGAACACACGTGCTACACGCTGTAGGAGGTCCTGGGGACAGAGTGATGAGCAGATACCATTTCTGCCCTGCTAGGAGGAACAAGACAGAAACATGTGTCAGAATGTATTAAAATATTCACTCAAACCTTGCACACATAAACACACCTATTCTTCAACAATCACAAAAAAAAAAGGCAAAGAAAAAAAAAGAGATGAGAAAGAACTTGTAGATTAAAAGCAGTTGAACATACTTAAAATTGTTACGACATTTTTATTTAAGAAACAGTTGGAAATGTGAACACTAATTGAATTTGTTGGTGATATTGAGAAATCGTTTTTAATTTTTAGGTGCAATAAAGGCACTGTAGTAATTTTTTTTTTAAAGAGCATCCTAATCTTTCAGAATTACGTACTGAAGTACTTTTGGAAAATGGTTAGGTATCTGGGAATTGATTCAAAATAATACAAGGGGGGAAGTGGGTGGGAATACAGTCAAAACAAGATTGGCTACGAGTTCTTAATTGTTGATAAGAACAAGGAGTTTCATTATAACATTCTATTATTGTTAACATAAAAAAATGTTTAACGAACTAAATTAGGCAGAAGAGGCAGCATGATATGGTCAGAAAGAACAAAGGATTTGATGTCCAATAGTCATGGGTTCAAATTCCTCCTCTCCTACTTAACTTCTGGGACTTAACCTCTCTGAGCCTCAATTCCTCATCTCTAGAATGGGCTAATGATAATAGGTACCTCAGAGTGGTTGGGGAGATTCAGTGAGTGGGCCCATGGGGCTCAGTGCCAGGCCCCGCACCGAGTGGAGGCTCAGTGCCTGGAAGGTGAATTTTCAACTCTCCAATTCCTGCGAGCCGGATCTGACCCTGGAAGGCCTCTCTCTCTCCCTTTCAGCTGGCGTTCCAGGGGAGGAGCCCAAGTGCAACATCTGTCTGGGGAAGACATCAGGGCCACTGAATGAGATCCTCATCTGTGGGAAGTGTGGCCTGGGTGAGTGTGGTGCGCAGGGCACAGAGGAGGCCCTGACCTGTGGTTCCCCACCCCCCACTGGCCCAGTGGGCATGCCTCACTGTTGGGATCTCAGCTGGCTTCCTGTTCCTGTTGGAGCTCCAGAGTGACGGGGAGCCAGTGTCTGGGAATGAGGGCCCGGGGAGGTGACCCCTGGGGAGAGCTGGGGCTTCTGGAAAGTGAGACAGGGTGTGCAGGTTGGAGCTCCCCCTAGCCCAGGAGAGAGGCTGGGTGGAGAGATGGGGCACAGAGGCTGAAGCCAGACTGTGGTGTCTCCCACTGGGCCCAGGCTGTCTTTGAGTCGCCTGCTTGGACACCAGCTTGGCTGCCTTGGCGAGCATCGCCAGCCAGGCCCCCAGGAGCTGGCAGGCACACGGCTCCTCCAACTTGCTGCCACCCTCCCCAGCCCCGTGGCCTTTGGGCCGACTGGCCTGGGGGCCACTGCTTCCCGTGGCCACTCACCAGCCCCCCTCTGCTGTAGGGTACCACCAGCAGTGCCACATCCCTAGAGCGGGCAGTGCGGACCGGCCCCTGCTCACACCTTGGTTCTGCCGACGCTGCATCTTCGCACTGGCCGTGCGGGTGAGCCTTCCATCCTTGCAGTCCCTGCCTTTCCCCACTTTATCAGGAAGCCTAGACTCCCTGGGCTCAGGCTGGATTCCAGGTCACAGAGCTTGGGCTTTGGAGGCAGACAGCACTGCCGCCACTGATCGGCAAGTGGTTTGTCCTTGGCCGGGTTCCTTAGCCTCCCTGAGCCTGTTTCCTCAACAAATGGTAAAATGGATATGGGTTTGGTGCCAGGGGTCCGAGGCCCCCAGTCAATGGTGCTTTGCAATCAAAAGACAAAACCCACGTGAGCACCCCCACTCAATGCATATTGGTTATTATTGTTAACTTTATTGTTGCATGTTAATACTGTTACTAAGAGAAACTTATGGGATGGAGAGAGGATAGATTTGAGATCGATGAGAAAAAGCTTCTTGCGTTTCTGACTACACTGGAATATCTGAGGGTCCCCGGGGTCAGCAGGTCCGTTGCCAGCCGCAGCGTGCTGACTCCTGTGGCCGCCCCGCCCCCGCCAGCCACCAACCCCCTGCCGGGACCCCACGGCTGAGCCGGACCCTCATTTTCCCGCAGAAAGGCGGCGCGCTGAAGAAGGGCGCCATCGCCAGGACGCTGCAGGCCGTGAAGATGGTGCTGTCCTACCAGCCTGAGGAGCTCGAGTGGGACTCGCCCCACCGTACCAACCAGCAGCAGTGCTACTGCTACTGCGGCGGGCCGGGAGAGTAAGGCCGCGGGGGCGGGGCCTTCCCCCGAGGAGCGGGGCGGGGGTGGGGTCGGGCGGTGGGGCGGGGCCTCCCCGAGGGGCGGGGTCGCGCCGCGGCGGCGGGGGCGGGGCCCGGAGGTAGGGCCGCGGGGTGGGACCCGCAGGCGGGGCTCGAGGCGGCGAGGCTCGCGCTCCCAGAAAGCGGCTCCTGGGAAGGGAAAGAAGTATTGAAGCGAGGGTCCAGATCCTCCCAGCCCCCTCCGCAGCCCCTGAGCGCAGTTCTCATCGTAGTGTTCCCGTTATATGGTGTTTGTGAGCAGAGTGGCGATTAGATAATTCATATAAAGTCTCACCCGGTGCCTGGCACTTGGTCAGCACTTAATAAACGTGAGCTGTTACTGTCGTGCATGGAATTGAAGGTAAACCTTTCTGTTGTCAGAGTCAATGAGACAGGCTGGTGGTGAGATATTAAGGTACTTCCCTCTGGAGGTGTGCAAGCAGGGGTTGGGGGTCATGTGTAGGGTACTGTGGAGGGGATTGCTGTGGAGGGGATTCTTGCCCCAACTACAGGAGTCTTTGATTGCTTCTTCCTTACCAGGCTGGGTCTCCATATAGCCATGGGTGCTCCTTTGGGCTGACTGCACTAGACACTGTGGCAGGAACGACGGAAGTGAGAGGTGGGGTCTCTGCCCTCAGGACACAGCCTACAGGATACCCTGAAGTCCTGAATCTTAGCCCCAAGCACTATTGACAATAGTAGGGGTCTGGAGGCTGGGCTCACGCAGCCCAGCTGGGTAATTTGGGCAAACTGCTTGAAGTCCTTCATCTCTCAAGTGGGATCAGCTTCCCTGTGTGTGGGAAGGTCTTTGTGATTACAGGGAGAAATGCTAAAAGAGACCTTTACAGAATTGAGGCAGTGACTCTTGGTGCTTACTGGGCAAAACTGCTCAGGGTGATTGTTAAGAATGCATCTCCCAGGGGCTCCCCTAAAGATTGAGTAGGTCTCGAGTGGACCAAGGAATCTTCATAGTTTGATCTAGAGACCCAGGTGACTCTGACGCCACAGGCAGTCCAGGGAGCTCACCTGGCAAGCTGCTAACAAAGCATCAGTTGTTAAAGTACCACGTGGCTCTCCATTCACATTCCCTGAATAGTCGTTGAACGGGCGAGACAGGGTAGATACCGCGTAAGAAACACCAGACACGGTGCTGCCCACGGAGCTTCCAGGAGCCATTAGTCTCCCATGACGTCTCCTGGGCAAACCTTTCCATCCCGGTAGCGTTTGAGAAGCAGTGTGCGCGCTGAAGGTGGGGGCTCCAGGGTGGCACGAAGAGCACAGGCTCTGAAGTGAGGGAGGCCAGGGTTTGAGTCACCATCCACCACTTGTTTCCCGAGCGACCTTGAGCAAGCCTGTTAAGCTCAGACTCTTCTGTAAAAGTAGGGCAGTGGCCGGTCTTTTACCAGACGGTGAGATGAAACGGTAGAGCATAGGCCTGCTCCCCGCCCGCCCCTGGCGCAGCCTCCGTGCTCGTGCTTGGTGACTGTGAGTTCGCTTCCTTCTCCCCGCCGGCGTGCGAGTTGCCATAGGGAGAGGTGGCTGAGGCCGATGCCTGGCTGGGAGCGTGGGCCTGGCTGACCCTGGCTGCTCTGGTCTCCAGATGGTACCTGAGGATGCTGCAGTGCTACCGGTGCCGGCAGTGGTTCCACGAGGCCTGCACCCAGTGCCTTAATGAGCCCATGATGTTCGGAGACCGGTAGGTGCTCATCCGGCCCCACTCAGCCTTGAGGGGGAGGTTGGGGGGGGGGGCAAACAGGGGCAGGGGCAGCAGCTCTTCCAGACCACCTGCCAGGCCCTACGCAGGGTCTCTGATGGTGGGCACCTGTCTAGGGGAGTCAGCTAAGGGCGAGGGAGGCCTTCGCAGTAGAGGAACGTGCCAGGCCACAGCCCCAGTTGCCACTGACTTCTGGGGGGACCTTAGACCAAGTCCCACCTTCCCTACACCCCAGTCTCTTCCAGTGTCCCGCCCCACCCCTACCTCCACCCCTAGTAAGAGGAACCACTGGGAAGGGGGGATGATCGATCTGGCTTCTGACAAATGGGGCTAAGCTAACAGAAGGCTTATGTGTGTCGCACCAGATATTGTGTGTCTTGGTTGGTGTGTCGTGTTTGTGATTGTGTGTGTGTGTGTGTGTGCGTGCGCGCGCGCGCATCTCTCAGAGGGGAAGAGGGTGCCCCCTCCAGCCCAGCCTAGCTCAGCTCACTCTGAACTCAGTCACGCTCCAGGATAATGACGACGTAGGGGAAGGAGGGGTAGGGAAGTATTTTGCGGTCTTTGCCCTGCCCCATCCTTACTGCCCCATTCCCTGTAGGGCCACTAGCCCTTGGGAAGAGGACGACACTGACTGTGGGAAGGCAGGTGGGGAGTGAGGGGCGAGGGGCTGGGCTAGGGTGGGGTGTCAGCCCCTCCCACCACAGGCCCCTCTCCACCCGCCCCCAGGTTCTACCTGTTCTTCTGCTCGGTGTGTAACCAGGGCCCGGAGTACATCGAGCGGCTGCCCCTTCGATGGTGAGAGGGTGGGGCTTGAGTCCCCTCCCAGCTGCTCCGCTCCCACCTCCCACCGGGAACAATTCCATATCCAGCCACCAGCTCCCAGCCTTGCCCCTGCCCTGCAGCCTGGACCCGGGAGGTTCCAGCCCTGGCTGGGGCAGGCTGCCACCTCACCCCCGCCCCACCTACTCGCCCCCTTGCCCAGGGTGGATGTGGTTCACCTGGCCCTCTACAACCTGGGGGTGCAGAGCAAGAAGAAGTACTTTGACTTTGAGGAGATTCTGGCCTTTGTCAACCACCACTGGGAGCTCCTGCAGCTTGGCAAGGTACGCAGGACCGCGGGACGGCAGAATGGCAGGAGTCCGTTCCGCGGTGGGCTTACTGAGCTCCAGAGCGGGCCACACGGTGCAGGACTGGGATCTCGGTGTCTAACGGATCACTCTCAGTAGCGCTGCCTGTCTGTGAGGGCTGTTGGCTGGGAGAAAGACCCAGAGCCTCTTAGCTGCCCCGTCCCTGAGTCCAGGCCTGTGAGGCAGTGCCCGGCAAGGGGCTTCCTGACCCAGGCTTTGGCCGTGGGCGGGTTGGGGTCTCACTGCCTCAGCAGCAGGGAGCTAGCGGTGGATCTGGCTGGAGCAGGGCTCTCTGCAGAGATGTTTGCCCTGCTCCGGACCACCTGGCTACAGTGGAAAGTGAAGTCGGCCTGCCCCCTGCTGGTCTTACTCCGAATAGCAGAAGTGGTCCCCGGGGGGCCGGGACCCAGGCAGTGAAGTAACAGGAGACTTCCAGGATGTCAGAGGGGGAGAGCGACTTGCTGGTGGCCAGCAAAGCCCCAACCTCTCCCATGGTGGGGCCATGCGCCCTTTTCCCTAACGGTAACCTTAGAGTCCTCTCCACCAATCCAAAGTGAGGTGTCTTCTCTACTGACTGCCCCAAATCTCTGATGAGACAGGTATTTAAAAAAAAAAATGACCTTTATGCTTTGCAGAAGCTTTTCATATACTAACATCTTCATTTATAGTGTTTGATAATTTCTAAGACATAAATATTGTCAGGGCACCTGGGAGGCTGAGTCAGTTGAGCAGCTGACTCTTGGTTTCTGCTCCGGTCATGATCTCGGGGTCCTGGGATGGAGCCCCATATAGGGCTCTGTGCTCAGTGGGGAGTCGGCTTCAGGATTCTCCTCCCTCCCATCCCTCCCCCTTCGTGCACACGCGTGCCTGTGCCTGTTCTCTCTCTATAAAATAGAAAAATAAATCTTTCTTAAAAATACATACGTATTGTAAAGCCTTAAAAGATAGGTAGAGCTGGTATTTTTTTTTTTTAAGATTTTATTTATTCGACAGAGATAGAGACAGCCGGCGAGAGAGGGAACACAAGCAGGGGGAGTGGGAGAGGAAGAAGCAGGCTCATAGCAGAGGAGCCTGATGTGGGGCTCGATCCCATAATGCCGGGATCACGCCCTGAGCCGAAGGCAGACGCTTAACCACTGTGCCACCCAGGCGCCCCTAGAGCTGGTATTTTTAATAACTTTTTTCTGATTTATAAAAAGAACATATATGTTCCTGGTAGAAAAACGGTTAAGCGCTAAAAAGTGTAAAGAAGTATACTTTAAAATCATCCAGGGGTTCCTGGTAGAGCAGTCATTTAAGTGTCAGACTCTCGATCTCAGCTCAGGTCCTGATCTCAGGGTCTTGAGTTTGGGCCCCGTGTTGGACTCCATGCTGCGTGTGGGGCCTGCTTAAAAAAAAGTCATCGTATTCCCCATCACACCACGTGACACAACTGCCACTAATGTATCCCATCCTTCCTTCTGTGTCTGTTTTTCCTTGGTTTACACTATATAGTTTATAAAATTTTAAGCCATCTTTTTTTTTCCAGTTTACATTATATCATAAATACTTTTCCATATTCCGAAAGCGTTTTTATCAACATTTTTAAAGGCTCCATTGGTTTCCACCGTGGTTTACTTACTGCGTTCCTACCTCTTGGGCAGGTAGTTGCCTCGCTGCTTTGCACACCTGCCGGTCATTAGGACTGACACTCTGGGGAAGCTTTGTTAAAGCTTTGTTGTGTTTCACGTTCTATTTCTATGATAGAGCCCAAGGAATGGCTGACTGGGTCAAGGGCATGGGCATTCTTAAGCCTTTTTTTTTTTTTTTTAAAGATTTCATTTATTTATTAGAGCATGTGTGTGCAAGAGAGAGAAAGAATGAGCTGGGGGGGGAGGGGTAGAGAGAGAAGGAGAAGCAGATTCCCTGCTGGACGGAGGGCTCGATCCCAGGACCCTGGGATCATGTCCTGAGCTGAAGGCAGATGCTTAACTGACTGAGCCACCCAGGTGCCCCATTAAGCCTCTTGATCCATCTAGGACAGGAGTCAACTCTCTCCATTTCCAGATGGAGAAGTGAGATCAGAGAGGTGAAAAGATTTAGAATCCTAGAAGTCAGGGTCCTCACTCAGAGATCGAGGAGGAGGGAGGGGACGAGGGTCATGTGCCAGGTCTGATTCTCCTGCTGGCTGCTCCCCCCAGCTCACCAGCACCCCTGTGACGGACCGAGGACCACATCTCCTCAACGCGCTGAACAGTTACAAAAGCCGGTGCGTGCGGGGAAGGGAGGGAGTGCGTGGGGCCCCCGACAGGTGGGATTGGGTGGAAAGCATCTTCCTGCCTCATGGCCTTTGCTCAAACTGTGCTCCAGCCTGGGTCTCCCTCCCCTTCTCTTTGACTAGATAAGTCCTGCCCATTCTTCCAGATTCAGGGAGCATCCCACCTGCTTTGTGATGCCTCCCAGACCACTCCAGCAGCTTGATGCATTTGGATCCTGGGCTTAGCGCCCTAGGGGGTGCACCTGATCTTTGAGGGGCCCTCCTCCCCTCGCCATGGTTCTGGACCAGGCACTGAAGGATCAATTCATCATCTCCCGGGTGGGCTGCAACCTCCTAACTCGTCCTCGGCCCACGTCTTCCCCTCCAGACTTCCGAGTCCTTCTCAGAACACACAGCTGACACCTCCCTTGCTGCCACTGCAGGGACTGCCCAGGCTCCTGAGCGCGGCATTCAAGGCCTCTCATGAGCAGACCCTGCCCATGCCTTTTGCCACCGACCCTTTGCTTTATTTATTCTGGGTGTCGGCTATCCTGAAGCCACTGCTCTCCCACTCAGTGCTTTTGCTCAGACCCCTCTGTTGACTAGAATGCTCTTCCATCCGTTTCACTCATTTGTTCCGTGAACGACTTTGGACTGCTGCTCTGTGTCAGCCCTGTGCGGGTCCCGAGGACTAAGTAAGGAACAGGACATGGCCCCTGCTTTTCTGAAACCTCTCCAGACATCTCTAGATAGAATTTTCCACTCTTATCTTCCACCTTCTCATGGTTTGGGGCCCAGACACAGTCCTATGCTTGAATAGTGGGGCCTTCCGCCTTCCCTGTGGCCCGTCTCCTGAGGGTAGGACTGTCTGGGGCACCTCCCCTCACCTCATGGCAGCTCAGCCCATGTTGGAAAGAGGAGGGAAGCGCCTGGAGGTATTTTCAGTCTCCTGGGGGAGACCCGAAAACAGAATGGTGTCGAATCCAGCAGTTCCACTGGGAGCTGGAGGAGGCCTTCCTGTAGGAGGTGACCTTGGGGCCAGTTGAGGCAGAGAAGAAAAGGGAGAGGAGCAGCAAGACCCATACATAACAAGAGGAAGGACAGGGACGAGCCATCGGCCACATTCCCAGCCACCACCCGGGACCCCTGGTCCCACAGGCCTTGAGGAATCAGCATCTCTACAGGCAACCCTGGATTTTAGCTCTGGGTCCAAGGAGGCAGAGAGGGTAATTTTAACGCTTGACTGTCCTCCCCAGGAGGAGGGACCGACAGACTCCAGAGCTTTCTCCTCCCCCTGCCCACCCCCCAGGTTCCTCTGCGGCAAGGAGATCAAGAAGAAGAAGTGCATCTTCCGTTTGCGCATCCGTGTCCCCCCCAACCCGCCAGGGAAGCTGCTGCCCGACAAGGGCCTGGTGCCCACTGAGAGCGGCGCCTCCTCTGAGCTGCGGAAGAGAGGAAAGAGCAAGCCTGGGTCAGTGCCTGGGGACCGAGCTCGGGGTCTCCACTACTCCCAGCTCCAGCCCCAGCCGCTGGCTGTGCAGTGGGCCCAGAGAGGACGGTGGCATGCAAGTGAGCAGGGAGGACCTCCACCCCGATAGGCCCAGCTGGAGGCACCGGAGAGGGCCAGTTAGCAACCGAGCTGGGACTCGGTCCCACACTCTGGGCTTCTTCCACCAGAGGAGCCTGTTGCCTTGCTTGGAGGGCAAGCCAGGTCATGGGGCCCAGTCTTGCTGGGTTAGGGCTTAGGCAGAGAGGGAAGGGGAAGTGAGAGTGTGTAAGGGGTCCCTGGCTCTCCTCGCTGAGCTGAGCTCCTCGTCCTGGGCGTCGGGGACAGAGCAGCTTTCTCTCTCTTCTGCCCACCATTCCCCCCCCACCATGCCCTCCCACACCCACTGCCTGGAAGGAGCACCTGTCCCCACCCGCACTGCTGTGTCCCCAGCCCTGCCTCTCCTCCCTCTGGGCCTTCAGGCTCTGACCCGGCCCCCCTCTCCCCTTTCTGTCTCCACAGTTTGTTGCCTCACGAATTCCAGCAGCAGAAAAGGCGAGTTTATAGAAGAAAAAGATCAAAGTTTTTGCTGGAAGATGCTATTCCCAGTGTTAGTTTCTTGTTTTCTTGCTCTCCACATTCACACACAGGGTCAGCACATGTTAGGGAGTCCTGTGCAGGAAACTGAGGCCCCCCCAGGCCCAGGGGGCGCTCTCCCACATCCCTTAAAGGAGAAGCCACTTCCTCCTAGGGCTAACAAGCCAAGGCCAGGCACTGCAAGACCACTCCCTTATCTCCCCAGGTTCTCCCCAGAAGCCGAAGGGGGCGGGGCAGGGGAGGTAACGTCTTTGCCCCCACAGTCCTATGGGGTCACCGCAGACTAGGAAGGGCCAGTGACTCTCTTGAGGTCACACGTCAGCCAGTGGCCAAGGCCAGCCTAGAACAGGGCTCTGGAGCACTCCTTCCTTAGTGGCCGGGCATGGGCGCTCCGTGCGGGCAGGGACACTAGCGGTCCTCACGCCTGCCCCGCACCTGGCGGCGTGCAAGGCACCTGTAGTCAGCCCCTCACTCGGCCCTGCGTCCCAGCCCCCGGAGCAGGGAAGCACCACAGCTGCTCCTGTCCACCCTTTGCAGTTCAGGTGACGGAGGCCCGAGATGGGAAGGTCGTGCAGTCAGCTAGAGACGGAGTCAGGGCTAGAAGCGGTGTGATCCGGCTCCTCGGTCGGCCTGGGACCAAGGAGCAAGGGACCGGTCTTTCCCTCGGAGAGCCTGGGTGGCCATCGGCAGAGAGAGTGCGCTGTGGGAGGCGGCTCTGACGCCCTCTGATCCCCCCTTCCTGTGTCCACAGAGCGACTTTACCTCAGCCTGGAGCACCAACCACCACCTGGCCAGCATATTCGACTTCTCGCTGGATGAGATTCAGAGTTTGAGAAGGTGAGGGCCCCGGAGACGGCCGCCCTGCAGTGCGGGGTGGAAGCAGGCCGCGACTCCGTTCCCCAGCAGTGAAGGCAGGCTCTGGAAGGGGCCAAGCCAAGAGCCTTTCAGGAGTGGGAGCTCCGTCGGGGTCGTTTCAGTTACAAGGGTGCATACTGCAGCAGGCGACCTGGCCGCCTGCCCTAGAGCCGTCTCTGCGATCCCTCCCCCTGCCGGAAGGTGGCCAGGACCCCGGGGACCGCTCCCCAGAGCTGGGTCACAGGCTGCCTTGCCTGGGCCCTCTGGTCCTCTCCAGCCCCTCTCCGGCTTCTTCCAGCCCTCACACCGTATACCAGAACTGCTTTGGTTATCCCGCATTCCCGTTCCTCCAGGGAGCCTTCCCTGACGCTCCCCAGGCTGTGTCAGACGCTCCCGTGTGTTCCCACAGCACCTCGTGCTTGGTGCCCCTCAGGGGAGGGACCTCAGGGGAGGGCTTCAGTCGGTCAGGCCTGGGCTCCAGCCCCTTACTTTGCAGTCACTAGCTGCGACTTCAGCCTCTCTGAACCTCCTCACCGTGTCTGCACGGCTGCCACGAGACTGAAACAGATGCTGGAAATGAAGGCCCTTTGGGTCTATAGAGCAGCTGGGTGGCCGGGGCCAGGCTCCTCAGTGCTCCTGTCACCACCAGGGACGGTGCCGGGGGAAGGCTTTCTCCAGTGTCCCGTGACTCCTTGGACTTGGAGGGCTGGCTGGGTAGAAGACGGACAGGCAGAGGGGCTGCCACGGCAGGCACAGTGGGTGGGGGGAAGCTCAGCCTTTGCTGGGGGCTGAGAGACAACTGGAGAGGCACGAAGGGGTGGCCAGGGCCAGCGCAGGCTCACCCTCTCCTCCCTCTCAGTGCCAGCTCAGGCCAGACCTTCTTCTCAGATGTGGACTCCACTGATGCCGCCAGCACCTCCGGCTCGGCCTCCACCAGCCTCTCCTACGACTCCAGGTGAGGTTCCGGCCGGATGGGCTCGGCTTTGGCTTCTCCTCAGCCCTCCCCCTGCCCCCTGGGTCTCCTCAAGCTCGGGGACCTGGGCTCCTCCACTCGTGAGTCTGGGCCTGGGACCATCTGGTTCTGAGTCCTGGGGTTCAGACGGGGTTGCGTGTGGCCCTTCAGGGTGTTGTGCCTTGGCTGCAGGTGATGTGACACTTGTCCCTGGGCAGTTCCCTCGCTAGGGTTCTTGGCCTCTGCGGGCCATGGCTTTGCATGACCCTGCCTCTGCCCGCAGGGTGCCCTGCGTGGCTGTCTAAACCTAGGATCTGTCTTCTGGGTCACTAAGGAAAAGAGCCATTCATGTGGAAGCCTGATGGAGGGGAAGTGGCATCGTGCAGGGTGTGGGGTCCAGGAGAGGGGACAGAAGTGCCCAGGGACCTAGGCAAGGCTGCAGTCTGTTTGGTGGCAGCCGGTCCCCAGCGGCGCCGGAGGCTCCCGCAGCTGTGTTCCAGGACACTTGTGCCTGGCTTCTGTCCGCCCGCAGGTGACTGTGGGTGTCTCTCTCTGCCAGCACCCCTGTATTTGTGTTTGGTTCCTCCTGTTTCTTTGGTTCACAAGCTCTTCGGGGCTTGGTTCCTGTATCTAAACACCTGAGGACACACACCTCTTCTTTTGTGTGTCCGTCTCTCGCCCAGCGCTTCCTGTCCCCGTGTCTGCCTTTCTCCAGCTCAGGCTCTGGGGCCGAGGTCCGTTAATGCTTCTCCCCACCCCCCCCGCCCCGCTTGGACTCCGAGCTGCCAAGAGTCCAGGGCAGGGACGAGGCGTGCTCGGGGAGAGGGGCTGGGCAGGATGACTGCGCCCCACTCCCGCGCCTTCCTCTCCCCATCCCGCCGTAGACGGACGGTGGGCAGCCGCAAGAGGAAGCTGGCAGCCAAGGCGTACCTGCCACTGCGGGCAAAGCGGCGGGCAGCCGAGCTGGGTGGACGCTGCCCCTCAGACAGCAGTGCCGAGGGGGCTTCGGGCCCCGAGCGGCCGGACGAAGGCATCGACAGCCACACCTTCGAGAGCATCAGCGAGGACGACTCGTCCTTGTCCCACCTCAAGTCGTCCATCACCAACTACTTCGGGGCGGCGGGGCGGCTGGCCTGCGGGGAGAAGTACCAGGTGTTGGCCAGGAGGGTCACGCCCGAGGGCAAGGTTCAGTACCTGGTGGAGTGGGAAGGGACCACCCCGTACTGACTCGCTCCAGGAGATGCCAGGAGCCCCGAAACCAACAGAGAGAGCGCTCTCTCCAGGCTGGGGTGGGGGAGGAAAGCAAGACACCAAGTGCCTGGCGAAAGGCCCCTCGCGCCTGCCTGCCAGGCTGAGGCCCGCGCCGCTCTGTGTGCCCACCCTGCTCTTGGGCCTCCTCGGCTCGTCACCCCTTTGCCTGTGTCTCCAAGGTCCCCCTGGCTATTACCCAGTGTCTCCACACACTCCCTCCAGCTGGTTACCTGTAACTCTGAATTTGTGGCCCCCTGGCTCTCCGCCCCTTTTCCCTGAGGCCTGAGTCTTTCCCTGTGTCTGCGTCCCTCTCTCTCCCACCCCTGTTGGGCGTGTGTGTTTACACACCTACGTGCGTGTGGCTGTCCCTCTCCTGGATGTCCTTCACTCCTGACCCATGGGCAGCCAGTCGTCCCGGGGATCACATTGTAAGAATGGGAACCTTTAAGCATGGCTGAGGGTGGAGAAGAGGACGCCTCTCAGCTTCTCCCTCTGGCTTTCCCGCCACCCCCTGCTGCCCTTGGTGAGACGGCCTCCGTGAAAGCCTGGGAGGCAGAGACCCCGGGACTCTCGGATCTGAGGCGTGAAGAGGCTGGGTCTCTGCCTCAGAAGGCACTGGCACCAGAGCCCAGTTACTAAGGCTGAGTAAAGGCTGTGGGTGTCAGCTTCCCAGGTCCCCGAAGTTGTCCTCTCCCCGGCCACACCCCCTCTTAGTTGCCAAGGAGCTGTGCCTGGCCTTGCAAACCTGCAGGACAGGGAGAGGAAGTGGGAGGAAAGGAAGCCATGTCCTGCTAAACTTCAGACTGTCTCCTGTGCCTCCCACCCCCAGACCCACCACACACACAGCCAAACAATACACACTCACACAGAAGCTCCCACCACACGTGTGCTTTCACCCTCCAGGAGTGCATACCACACACACCCACACCACACACACACACACACACACACACACACACACACACCACACACACACACACTCCCACTCCCTCCAGTGCCAGCCTAGTTCCTGCCCTTGGCTCTCCCTTGGCCCTCTTCAGGGGCCGTGTGCTGCAACTTAATGTGAAAGTCCAGCCTCTGCCCCCTTCTTTCAGCCATGAACCAGCTGTGACCCTGCAGGGAGGCTCAGAGGACGCCTACCCTCTTCCTTAGCCCCTGCTGTGCCCTGAGATTGACAATCACTTTTTGGGACAGGTTGGGATTTTTAAAGGGCTTGTGTTATTCAGTCCCCTCAAAGGAAATTCTTTGTCAGTGGGAGTAAAAATAGAATTCTTAGAACTGACATTATAATTCATACCCATCTGGAGGAAAACCAAAAGTGAGAAGGGAAGGGGACCCCTCATTTTTGCTGCTTCCAGAGATATTAGAAACTGACTCAGATGATCGGAAAGTAGAAAGAAGTGCCTTCACTAGGGCAGGGGGTGGACCAGATGGGGACCAGCCTTGCCAACCGCTGCTGTGGCCTCCAGCTTGGCTGGGTTTTGCAGGCTGCCAGCTGCAGGGCGAAGGTGGATGAACAGAGGGGTGGCGTGGGGGCAGTGGGCCTGGGGAGCTGGTTTTTCCATTACTAGGCTCGGCCCCTCCCCACCTGCGAGCATCAGGGAGTCCCTGAGATGGTCCAGATGCCCCTTGCCTCAAACCTCAGCTCCTACAGTGCCTTTCTCACAGGACCTCACGTCCTGCACATGGCCCACCCACTTCCCTCTGCTTCCCTAGCGTGAGCCAGGCAGGGAGCAGCTGGGGGTGGGCCCCGTTCTTTCCCTTCTCAGCCCCACAGCTGCTGCCACTGACGCCCCCAACTGGGGCCAGATGGAAGGGGAGCTGAGAAGCCAGCCCCCAGCCTGGCTGGGGTGTGGGACCTGGGATCCAATCGGTGGCTTCCTGCCTGGCTTCAGAGGGCACAGCAACCCCCAGGCCTGCTTTCCAGGCTTCTGAGAAAGCACAGCATGAGCAAGGCCTGCCGCAGGACTCCTGCACCCTCTCTACTCGAGCCCCAGAGAGGCTCTGGGCTTGAAGAGGGGGAAGGGAGGAAGGGGGTGTCTTCCTCGTTTGGAAAGTCAGCATAAGGCCTAGCAAGGCCACCCAGACTCCACATCCCAGCATTTCATTCATACCAGTTAACAGCTGCATTACTGCCAACTGACCTTATAATAACCCTGTGCACCTTTGAAAAGATTTATGGTTTTGAATTGCTGCTTTTAATAACATTTGTTATATTAAAGTTATAATTAATGTGTCTGGTTTATAATTTAAAAGTTCCCTTTGAAAAATTAACTATCTTGCCTCTAGCAAATGAACTATCAGCTGTTGGGGACCAGGAGGAATTATCTGGTTTCTGGTCTTGGTTTCCTGGAAACTGAGGAGGAATGACAGGACCCCATCTGGCCACCTGCCACTCCTTCAACTGCCTCCCACATTCTCCCCACAATACTCTCACCCTTACCACCAACAGGATGTGGAACTTTTTATCTGTGAGTACCTGACCCATGAAGGCAAACAGCATTAGCTGAGGGCCGTGGAGAAGTAAAAGATGGGAAATGGCCTTAGAAACAGACCTTATGAAAATACTTATGTACAGCCACTGTAAAACTACTTACTGCACACAATCCTAGAAATCTGCAGTCAGTCCTAGGTCTGTCTTGCTAGTTGTAACTTACAGCGCTTTGGGTAGGTTCCTTTGCGTTCCTCACCCTTCCAATGCCAGCAATAATCCCTGCTGAAGTCAGCTCCCAGGTGAAAGAGGAAACCATTTCCCATATAAATGTGATGGATTAGGACCTTAAACTTGTCTAAATTTGAGAAAAACTGGCATGAAGGGATAGGAAAAGTCAGCAATAGGGAGGTGCAGGCCATGGGTTCCAGTGGATTCTGTAATTTCAGGGGTGGAGTGCAGCCTGTTAATCCCCGAGTATCGATGGCTGCACTTAGAACTCTTCAGTAACAACTGTGGCTCCCACTTTTTCCTACCATGCTTTCTGCTTTGGCCTTTTAACTGCCCTTAGAACAAAACCACAGTGGAGCCAGGGTAGGGCAAGGGGGCGGGATTATTCTTTGGGCTGAGATCAGTGTAATGGAATGAAAAGTGAGTGGTCTGAAGCGTCAAGAGACTTGGGTTCCAGGCCAAGTTCCAAAGCGAACAGCTGTATAGCCCTCCTGAGACCAGTGGTCCTTTCCAGGCTGACGAGTGCCTGGTTCTCTGTGGTCTAGATTCGTGATTCAGATTTACAACAAATATTTACCTTTGGACCTTAAGGGCAAGAAATTAGAATTCTCAAAAATTCCCTAAATCATAAGTTATTCTTAAAATATTTGAAACACTTTTCATATTTTCCCCATTATCATAGATATCTGAAAAAATTTTAACAAATAGGAATCTTAAGCTCAGTAGTATTTAGAAAGAACTGTAGCCTATAAGGACTATTTAAACACTGGAAACGTTATTGGAAAGTATTTAAAGAACAAATATCCTAGCAAGGTTAAGAATACACGAAATCACGTGTCAGAACTGCTCAATTAAAATTTATTTTGCTTCCAAAGCTGATTTCTTCAAACAAAGCTCATAGAATTTGTTTAAAGTATACTATGTGTATAAACTTATCTGCAAAAATAACTCATGGTTTGCAGCAGACAGGGCTAGACAGACACACGTGGAACACGGCAACAATCACAAGACTGATTCCATGATAATCGTTTCTCTCCTGCACGCTCCCGTCCTGGTTCCCTTCACCCTCAACTCCGCATGTTGGTGTTTCGTGCTCTTTTTTTATCTAATGATTTCTTCAAACCAGTTAACATCTCGATGCTTTTAAGCTTTAGTATTCACAGATAATTTTCATATTTTTTTCTCATTTCCTCAAGTGATTTTTCTGGAGATTCTGGATTCAAAAAACAGACCTTTCCTGAGAAATGCTGGGAAGGCAATCCTGCATGGAGCCACTAGTCTAGGTCCTAGCCCAGCCCCACAGCAGCGCTCTCGGGGGACAATGTGGTCTAGGGTAAGTAAGCTGGGAGTCCCTGAACTCCTCTAGATCTGTTCCCTCATCTGCAGAATAAAGATCCTGTCACCAGCCTCCAGATCTGTGGGTAGAAGTAAACAATACAATATACTGTATATACAATACATTTTTAAGTGCCAGACCAACTTCCTGCATTGTTATTGGTTTTTGGAACCAATAACCCTTCTTTCAGAGTTGGCTACAGTAGGCTCTCTAGGTGTTTGGCCTACAAAGGGATATGTCCAACCTCTCTGAAGGAGGCAGTAAGAGCATCAGATCTAGAATTGGACACGTGGGTTCACAGCCTAGCTTGGTCACGTATTTTAAGTGTCATGCTCTCTGATCTCAGGAGTCAGCTGCCAGCTGAGGAGAATACTGAGTTAGAAGGATAAAATAATGTGGAGAACCTAGGAGAGCGCCAGAGAGCTGGCGTTTGTCCTCTCCTCTCCCATTTCCTGTAGCCAGCTGTGACAGAGGCAAAGGAAGTCCACCAAGAAACAGTTTTCTGTGCACAGCCAGCACAGAAAATGCTCCAATGAAGGCCAGAAATAGAAAAATCTCCTTTGGAACTAGTCCCAGTTTAAGAAAGTTCAAAGAAAAAAGGCGGGATTTTGCCAATTCCATAAATTAGTAGCTGTGGGCTACAGAGAAAGCTTTATTCAAATCCTTGAAACATCAATTTGGGAAATACTTGTCCAGTCCTGTGCAAGAGATCAAACAGATTCAGACATGCCCTTGCCCTTGAGCAGCTCACGATCTAGAAACAGGAGGCTGACCATGATACAAAGGATAACAGGGACACCAAGGCCGGAGAGCTTTCTTCCAAGCGGGGGAGCTGACCTCGCAAAGGGGGAGATAGATTTCACAGGCGTTTGTGCAGGAGGGCGCTCCAGGCCGAGGGGAGGCCCGAACACAGGAATAACTTCACACAGCATACTGGAGCCATTTCCTTGCCAGCGTGGGCAAGGAGAGGTGGAAGGTGAAGATGGAAAAAGTGAAGTGAGGCAAGGCTATGAAGGGCCTTGAAGGCCAGACCAAGAAACTGGGCTCTAACCTGAAAGCAACAGAGGCAGTCCTTTTGGGGTCCCCAAAGCATTTTCCCTAGGGTTTACTTTATACAAGATTTTCCTGTGTATCAGAAACACCTGTTGTAAAAAGGGACGTCACCATTATCATTCTCTCTGTCCTCCTGAGGCAGCCTCCAAAATCCCACTGGCGATCCAAAAAGGATCTCTGGACCTTTGGAAGAGCCTCAGCCTTATGTCCCTACAAGGGCTTCACAGCAGGGCCCTGGGAGGGCCTCTGTTTTTTATTTGGAGGAACTAAGGTTTAAGAAGCACAGCGTGTGTCAGAACTAGAGCCTGGCAGTAAATACCCTTCCCTCTGGGAAGAACTGGTGTGGACCCCCACCCGAACTGCCCACGAGTCTCCCCAGAGCGAGGTTACCTGGTGACAGATTCATGGAGGGGGCCTAGCTCAAGTCTTTCTTCTCGCACCAAAGGGGCTCTGCGTTCCCTGGCCTCTTCCACCGGAGACCCAGGGAAGCAGACAGAGGAGCAGCGGACACGGGAGCAGGCCTGGCCTTACCATCCTCAATGCGACAGGCCACCCCTTGCGGCACCTCCATGCACTTCAGTGTCCTTCGGTGATCTATAAAATGGAGACTGGCTTAGGCCACTGGTTTACTAGCTTTTAACAAAGAACATGTTTAAAAAATGAAAATAAAAAAATAAAAAAAATCTTACAAGGGAGCTTAATATATAAAAATGATAAAAGGTAGTTATACTGGTTGAGGAATGGATGGGGAAGCCTCATACCCTTACCCCCACCCAGAAGCACCCAGGGTACCTTCTGTCAACCTCTAAGGCCCAAGGAAACAAGTCTGGAAAACACTGGTCTGGCAGTTCCCCAGGGGTCTTTCCACTTTAGGATGCTCAGTGTCAATGCTCAAGTGACAAGGTTAGTACCACAGGCTCCCAACCTATGTCTCCAATGAGCAAGGCACCAGAACCTTCTGACACCTGTCACATTCAGGCTATGGAAGAGTCTAGATCTGCTTCTAAGCCATGAGGCTGTGTCTAATTCCTAATATTCCCCCAGTCCTACCCACACCCGTGAAGCCCATTCCCACTTTCTCAGGACTCAGGAACAACTATAAACTATAAATCTTTAGTTACAAGAAATAATCTTGCTTGTCCCTGAATTTCTACCATTAGCAATTCATCCTTTTGGATAAAGTGCTTGCCAGTTCCCCTAGAAGGCGACATTCATCCCACATGCTTCGGGTAAACAGGTCACCAGGTCCATTCCTCCTCATAAGAAGCAGGAGAGTAATTACATCCTGGGCACTCAAGGTAGGCCCAGTGACTGAAGGCGCAGATGACAAACCTCATGCTCACTGCCACCTCCCCTTGGCCCCCCCACATAACCATCCTCACCCTCCCACCTCGCCCTGGCCACCTATAAGCCTGAAGCACTCGAGACAAGTTCCACCGGGTTCTTGCTTGGCCCGACCAACCCAGCCTCTTCTTCCAGCCCCCGGCGCTCAGGCCTTCAGCCTCTCAAGTTCCTTAGCTCTTCTGTGCCGACAAAGACATGGAATCCAGAGGTGCTACGAAGCCGAGAGAGGCCCCCTGCCCCAGAGTGCAGCTGCTGCAGGCGAGAGGCAGCCATCAGCAGACACAAAAGCCCCCCCACCCCTCAGTCCTCCTCCATGCCCTCCTCCAGCCACTTGAAATAGTGGACATCTCCTTGGTCCATGGGAAGACTGAAGATTTCTGGGATTTCAAAAGGATGCACCAACCTTTGGAAAGAAAGCAGAGCCCTGTGAGTGACGAGGATTAGAATCAGCCTATGCAATTAGACCCAACTGGAAAGCCTCACTCGAGCTGCCCTGCGATCTGCCGCAGCCCACCTGTCCCTGTGAGGCACTGGGCCCCACTGCTCCCGAGCCTGTTTCCCACTTGTCAATAAGGGATGAGTTGGGCCAGATGACTTCAGAGTCTCACAGTCATGGATTCAAATTCTAAGTCTGCCCCTCAGAGCTATGGAACTATGGACAGATCACTTAATTTCTCCAAAGGCCCCAAAAAAGGGGATAAAAATAGTCCCTCCATGACTAGATTGCCCAGGAGTAAATGTGACGAGGCACAGGAAGCGCTCACCTGGTATACTGACCAGCCTGGTGTGCCCTCATTAAATGTCACTTACTGTCTTCATCACTATCCCACAGCCCTCACTGTGCCTTCCCCAAACAACCCCCCCATACCTCTGGATTCTCTTCTCCACCTAGAAAGTTCTCTGTTGATCATTTAAACGCCTATCTATCCCTCAAGGCCCAATTCAACGACTGACCTTCTCCAAGGGATCTTCCTTGACCATCCAAACCCACAGGGATCTTTCCCTTCTCTCCATTTCTTTCACCTGGCCCTCGGCACACAATGCAAGTTCTCTTCACTTCTCAAACCGAAGATATAGGAGGCCTCGGGCCTCAGTACCCCATCTGTCAAAGGGGGGTGATAATCCCCTGCTTCCTTTCCAATGAAAGAGGCACTGTCAAGTTCTCATGAGATAGCAGACTTAGTAAATCACGACACACGCACAGGTGCTTAAACATTTGGGAGTTGGGGTAATTTTATCCATTGACTGGGGATAATGAATTTTCTTATTTTAGGGACACACATCAGCATATGTGTTTGTTTTATTTTGGGGGGGGGGTGAGGGGCAGAGGGAGAGAGAATCTTAAGCAGGCTCCATGCCCAGCACAGAGCCTGACATGGAGCTCAATCCCAGGATCCTGAGATTATGACCTGAGTCGAAATCAAGAGCTGGATGATTAACCAACCGAGCCACCCAGGTGCCCCTATTGTTGTTATTTTAAAAGAACTAAAAAATTTTTTAAATTTCTAATACAATAAACTTTAATATAACCCATGTAAACAAAGCTCCTCTGGGTCCTTGATAGTTTTAAACGTGTAAAGGGATTCTGAGACCACAATTTTGAGAACCATTGTCTCAACTAACTCATTCTAGCCTCCCATTTTACAGACGGAGACTCTGAGGGGCAGGGATGTGCCCGGGGTCATGTGGGAGGCTGGTGACTAGGTTCTAGGACTCCTGCTTTTCAAGCTCATTCACTTAGTCCCCAGCACATCCGTGGCTGAGAAGAGATGCCAGCATTACCTGATATAGCTGGACAGCACGTGGACCCTGGAAGTCTTTGTCTTTATTAGCTGTAAAAAAAAAAAAAAATCCCTGCTTTAGGGAGGACCTCAGCCCCAGTCGTGCAGCTGCTGATTCATCTGGCCGCTCAGGAAACAGCATCCTCCAGGTGACCAGGCACTGGTACATTCACAAAGTAGCCTAGGGCATCCGATGTTGGGCAAAAACCTCAACGGGCTGATCTTTGCTCAATTTTACTTGGAACCTTGGAAAAGGCCTTGGTCTCACTCTTCCCCTAACAAGGCCCCAGGACTCCCCATCCTCACTCACCAAAAGGATCTCAGTGGCTTCTTCAATTTCTCCATTCCAAAAGTACCTGGAGAAGAGAACAAAACCAAATTATGAGGCTCACAAGAGGAGCCCAGTGAGGTGCCAAACCTGGCCCAATTGGGTGACTTACCAAGGTGGAGACCTGAAAATCTTTCCAAGCCCACATAAAAATGTCTGGAATTGGCCAAGTCCCCAAAGGTCACCTAGTCCAACCACTCTAATGCATACTTCTAAAAGCTGCCTAAATGTTCCTGGGGGTGAGAGGCTCGCCATCTCTTGAAGAAGTCCATCAATGTACCTTACAGGCTTTCACATGGGATGGTTTTCTTTATGGCATGCCAACATCTGCCACCCAGTCGTTTTCTCCAACTTCCACATAAAGAGCCACCTCAAGGCAGCCCCGCAGAGACCCCTATGTTTTCTCTTCTCCAAAACGGGCATCTCCAGCTCTTTTGGATTTTATTTTTATTTATTTATCTTAATAAGAGAGAGTCTCAAGCACACTCCGCGCTAAGCATGGAACCCGACGTGGAGCTCGATCTCACAACCCTGAGATCACGACCTGAGCCAAAACCAAGAGTCAGACACTTAACCGCCTGCGCCACCCAGGCTCCCCTTCAGCTCTTTCTATGCTCATCCTATACTCCTGGCTTCTAGGCCCTTCCCATCCTTTGGACTGGTGCTACTTTTATTATTGACTCTCAAAGTGCAGTGCCTATAAATGAATAATTAAAAAAGCAGGGAGGCTTCAGGGAAAAAGTGAGCCTTATAACAAAAGCTAAAAGACAAAGTCAGTAATGAAGTTCAGAAAAGAGTACAAAAACAGTATCAAGGGAAGGGAAAGAAATTTGGTCTGAAAGTATCTACACTGACTCAGGGCAAGTCTAAGATGACGTAGGCCACTGGTGCTATGGTGAAGGGGTCAATTATAAAAAGGATGGACATATGAAGGGAAGGTGAGGCTCAAATTCCGTTCTAGTTTCCACACACTTGTTCCCAGACTGGCTTTATGTGAATTGCCTAAACGATTTTTAAAAAATTCAGTGACCCAAGCCCCACCCTCAGGGAGAATGATAGAGCAGATCTAGAATGGAGCTCAGGAATCTAAAACACAGACGAATTTGGGAGCTATAGCTATAGATGATGTGAGTCCCTGAGGGGGTAACATCGCTGGGGGAGGGGTGTGGAGGGAGCTTCCATTATAGAGCACTTTTCTGTTTTGACCTTCAGAGTAGATATTATTTCTCTCTCCTCCCCACCTCCAACCAGGGGAGGAAGGAGATGAGAAACAGGCTGATGGGAGAGATCAAGGCACAAGACAAATCCTGCACAGCTAGTTCTGGGATGCTGACATATTTTGATGAGGGCAATGGAACAGACCAGAATTAACTAAAGGGAGGGTGTTAAAGAAAAGAAAGGCAGATAACAAAGAAATAGCTTGTCACAGAGGCCAACCCCTCAGAGAACCCCCAGAGAATTCAAAAGCAGTGGGAATTATTTTCTTTGAGATCCCTAATAGGCTTACTCAGGGATGGAATGCCCAGTCGGACTTCTTTGCTAACAGCAAGCTAACTCATTTAAACAAAGTGCAAACAAGATTCACTGTTCCTAAAATACAGGCCTTTTTCCTCCCTTCTCCATTAAAGGCTATTTTTGCTTTTGTTGGTTGACAGATGTCCACTAGGTGACTTCCTCTGAATACAAATTAACAATGAATTGTTTATTAAACTAGTACCTTTGAGCAGTTCTTTGAAAATTTCCCAGTAGGTCAGTGCTCTTTCCACCAGCAGGACCTGACCTAGCGCCCCCACACCCTTCTACAGGCCACAGCAAAACTCACAGTGAGGACGCCTTGGGCAGGATGTTCACAGAGGCAGCCAGCTTCTTATCCAGGCTAGCCCTAAAGCAAACAGACAGAGTCACCGTCACCAGGGTAAGTACCCAGCATCTTAAGAAAAGGGACAAGGGACGGGAGTTCCTGGGAATTACCCAGGAAATGAGAGTCTAAGTAGAGAACCATTTAGAGCACCCCCTCCCCCTCAAACCAAGACATTCCATAACCAGCATGCACAAAACTTCTGAAGACAGCGCAGTTTATAAATCCTTCCCTGGGTGGGGAGAAAAGGAAGGAAGTAGCTACGGCAAGGCAGTTTTAAGGCCAGGCCCTGTCTGGGGAAGGGAAGCTGATTAACACTGGACACAGACCTGGATTCCGTTCCTGAGCGTGCAGTGGATGGCTGTGTGACTTTAACCACGTTCTTTCTTTCAACCCAAGAATAAGTATTTGAGCACCTACCCAAGACGGGCATGCCCCCCTCACTCAGGCTGACCCCCTGCTGTACCATAACAGGATCAATTCGGCCACTGGCTTCCAAGCCTTCCACCGTCGTTTTATCCTATCACCACCTTCTGCCTTTATCTCTCAGGTACGTATCGGGCTGACACTCACTGCTTCTGCTCTGTAGATACCCATGTGACCGCACAGAACAGCTATAACTCCAAGTAAAAGCAAAACCCCCGTCCTACCTTGTGTTTGGCAAATATAGGCTCTTTTCACCTTTTTTTATGAAAAGGTTTCTACCACAGCCCTAAAAGCACAGTCATCACTCTGCAGACCTCTAAGATTTTGGGGGCAGACCACAGCCTGGAGCTCCTGGTCTGAGGTTCTGATTCTTGTGCCGAGCCCTGGGGAACACAATCAGATGTGCCTTAATTAGTGTACGTGTCTCAGAAACAGGGGCACCACCAGCTCATCGATGCAAAGAAGCATTCCCAGGCATCAAAGCCGGAAGCCCTCAGAATCAGGCAGGCCCTGACAAACCTTTCTCAGGTCTCAGGCCGCCAAGAGGGACTGGTCTGTGCTCTGAAGTGCTTGGACCCTGACAGATAAACCTCGTCTGAGCCCTGCTCACCGATCCCTCCTGCCCTCTGCTGCTGCCAAGAGAACTGACCTACTTTCTCTTCCATGGGTTCCAGGCTCAACAGTGCTCTATTTAAGGCTCCACATTAATGTGGCATTCCCTTGGAGTGTTCCAGAGCTAAATAAATCCCTGTAAGCAGAGGCACATGGCACAAATCTGTTTAAGCAACCACGGCAAGACTTACTCACTCAACTCTTCACTGAGAAATCCCATTTTATTGCTCCTGAAGGTGGCAAGGAAACACAGGGAGTGAGTTAAACCTTTAAAAAAAATAATCGCATTGTCTCAAAGGCCCAGAATATAAACTCCTCGGTGACGGTGACGGTGACGGATCCCAGCAGCCTGTCCACAGGTAGAAGACTGCAGAAATCCGGAGGACTGTGTTATTCAAAAAGACCCTATGGCCAAAAAAACCCAAAACAAAAACAAAAACAAAACCAGAGGGCGTGAGAGCAAAAGAAAGCACGTCAGCTGACTGATGACACACACACATACACCAACACACACAGTGAGTCAGAGATGGGAGCTGGAGCCCTCATGCCCATCTGAGAAGAGCAGAAGATAGAAACACATAGAGCTGTTAGGGCCTCGAGAAACTGCCAGGTTCGCAGACTAGTGAATCACAGACCGCAGACATGGTTTGGCTCTTACAGCATTTTAAAAAATCTTGACTTTGTTACTAATACTTATTACCAGGATATTTCACACTCAAAAAATACAGATTATCTATTTCTCACCAGAAAGTTAAGTCTTGTAACATTAGAACTACAGTCCAACAAGGTCACATTTAGCTAAAGCTGAGCAGTGGCTACTCCCTTGAGGCGTGACATCCGCTTCTCAGGTCCACACAGTTCCCACTGCTTTCCCTCCTCCCAACACACAGGAGGAGTCAGGGTTGCTTATCCCCCATCACCTGCCCTCATGACACTCCAGTCCACTTTGCTCATTTAGGGGCCTGCCTGTAGGTACTTGTGTTTGCGCCCTTGATCTAATCCACTTCCCTCTACACACAGGAGATGGAAGCCAAGAGATGGAAGACTTGCCTAAGGTCATATGGGGAGCTGGCAGCAGAGAGGGCACTAGAATCCAGGTCTTCCGATTCAACACTCAGGATTTTCACCCTGGCCCCAACTGGAAATGATTCCAGTTAATCTTTCTAGCTAAGAATGTGTCTTTCAATAAAGAGATCTAAGAACCTGCCAGGAGCCATACATGAACAATCCAGAACTGAGAGGCAGCAGACTAAACTCTAAAGAACACTACGGAAGACAGACCACTAGCCCGGAGCTGAGGGACCAGGCCTCAGTGCTGGCTCTGGAGCTAAGCTGGGGTTCCTGCCTGCTCCTGTTCCTGGGGCCCTCCCCATCATGTACCATGTGCTCTCCTTCTACAGATCCTGGCAACGAAACCTGTCTGCCTCTTTTCTATCAAAAACATTAATAAAAAACACCAAACAAAACAGGCTGAGTGACAGCTCCACAGCCACACCCCTAAAGGCTCCTAAAGGTCAAGCAGGCGGACTAAACAGATGCTGCAGCCTTGCCTTTGACAGCAGACCTTAGAAACAACGGGAGACACTCATCACTCAGCCCTGCCAGCACACAGTAAGGACGTGTTACGTGCCAGCGACCACGAGGAGGCCCCAAAGAAGAAAAGGTCACCCTGAGACATGAGTGGGAGCGTGCAGGCAACTGCCACAGAAGATGAGAGCAACGGTGCCTGTCCGCAGGCGACAGGAACCAGAGCAGGCAGGAACTTGGAGGCAACCATCGAGGTGAGTAGCTGGGACACCAGGGCAGTAGCAGGCGGACCCCTGAAATCTGCCAGGGCCCAGGCAGGAGCACTAAGTGCTAGGAGAGAAGTTACGAGAGCCCCCAGCCCACATTCTCTAAAAGCAGTGCTGCATAATGCCAATTCCTAGCCGCACTGGCCCCCAAGGGTGACTACAAAGATGAGCGAGGTCACAGCTGATCACAAGTAACTGAGGAAGGTCAGTAACTAAGAGAGACAAAAACTGAACAAACAGAAGAATTTACACAAGAGAATCAGTTAATAGAACATTCAAAATTAAGATTTTAAAATAAGTAAAATTATGTGTACTTGAAAGTTGCTGAGAGCAAGTCTTCAAAGTTTTCGCCACACACACGCACAAAAGGCAACTATGAGAGGTCATGGATGTGGTAGCTAACCTTACTGTGGTAATCATTTAGCAATATGTATTTATATAAAGTATCATGTGGTACACCTCAAATTTACACAATGTTATATGTCAATTATGGGTCAATAAAGCTGGAAAAAAATTTAAAATACATTAAGTATAATTAATATCCACAGAGAGATAAGGCAAGGTTATTGCATCCATAAAATATGATCAGATAATTATGAAATAAGAGCAGTTGGTTATTAAAAAACAATTAGAAATCTTGAAAAGGAAAACTATTAAAAAACTATTTTAAAAAACTGTAATTGTTTAAACAAACAAACAAACAAAAACAATAGAAGGGCTGAATAGCAAAACAGCTGAGAAACAAAGAAGAGAGAAGACTGCTCCGAAATTCTCCCAGCATGCAGAATAAAAAAACAGAAAAATATAAAAGTTCAGTCCCAGAGAACAAATTCAACATCTACCTAACTAGGAGATCCAGGAAAAGGACACAGAAAGATAGAGAATATTTACCAAATGAATAGTTGAATATTAAGACAGAGAAACTTCTAAAATCAGAGACCAAAAGCATTGCCTACAAAGAATGAGACCTCGACAAACACCTGACTTCTCATCGGAACCTTGGACACAAGAAGGCAAGAGAGACCTCTCCCCAGGCACACACGGATCCATTTACTGAACGGGCCTTTCGACTAGGTAGGATCGAGGCGTTAAGAGTCCTTTTCCTCCCAATACCCCACCTCACAGATGTCAGCTGATGTTGTTCCCTGACAGGACCCGGAGTGGGTGATCCGAACAGTTCAGCACATACCCCAGGTATACCAGAAGCATCAAAGGGATTTCAATTCCTTGCTGCTAAATATTACGGTCATATTTCTGGAGTAATCATGGGTTCTTTCAGACAAGTGCTAGTCTCCGAATATAATATTAATGAGGGAAAAACAGACATTCTGGTAGGGGGAAGAAAAATGGAATAAATTGCGAGGTTAATCTGTGACCAAGAATTTGGAAGCTGTGTGTCCCCAAAGACCAGATTCGATTTTAAAATACCGTAACTTAGTCTATCATCAAATTTCAAGATGGCTGAGTTATAGAGTAAGCCAAGTCCATCACCCTCCAGACCCACTAACCCTCTTCAGAGACACATCCATAAAAAGGAATGAGGGGAGACATTCAGATACAACAGACATTTAGTGAGCATCTGCTATGTCCAATTTACTGGGGTAAGAACTGTACATATTTCGTATCATTTCACCCTCACAGTGGTCCTGTGAGGTAAGTAGCATTATCCTATGTTGTAACTCAGAAAACTAATGCTTTGAGAAAGAAAGCAACTTGCCCAAGGTCACACAGTTACTGACGTGGCACAGCCAAGATTCAAACCCTGGTCTGATTGTAAGTCCAGCGCTCTTTGCACCACACCATAGCTGCTTTTGAATTTGCCAAATACTGGGGCACCTGGATGGCTCAGTCAGTTGATCGTCCAACTCTTGATTTCGGCTCAGGTCATGATCTTGGAGATGTGGGATCAAGCCCCACCACTGGGCTCCACGTTCAGTGGGGAGTCTGCCTGGGATTCTTTCTTTCTCCCTATGTCCCTCCCCCTGCTCACACACTCTCTTTCTCTGTCTCTAAAATAAATAAATAAATTTTGAGAGAGAGAAGGAAGGAAGGAAGGAAGGAAGGAAGGAAGGAAGGGAGGAAGGAAGGGAGGGAGGGAGGGAGGAAGGGAAAGAAAGAAAGAAAGAAAGAAAGAAAGAAAGAAAGAAAGAAAGAAAGAAAGAGAAAAGAAAGAAAGAAAGAAAGAAAGAAAGAAAGAAAGAAAGAAAGAGAAAGAAAGAAAGAAAAAGAAAGAAAGAAAGAAAGAAAGAAAGAAAGAAAGAAAGAAAGAAAGAAAGAAAGAAAGTTAGTTAGTTTACCAAATACATGGAATAGCCTTTCCTCACTTGCCCTGGTGAGCACCTCTGGGAGTAAGCTAAGAGCATATCTCCAAGAAGAAAGAGAGCTGAGCCAAGAGTTAGAAGACTTAAATTCTCAGCCTGCAGAGTTCCCCTGTCCTCTGACCTTAACACCTTGGACAAGCCACCTAGCTCTCTTCGCCTCATGTCCCTTAAATGCTCCCATGCACCACTCAACGTTTTCAGGCCCAGCAGCAGGATCTGTTGGGGACTATCGGCCGTGCTCCTCTTATCACCCCAAGCAGACAGCTGCGTAGTGGACACAGTAGAGCATCCCGACAGCTCCTCCAGCCTCCCGGGGCAGCACCTACGCTCCTTCACCGTACCTGGCAATATCTCTGGCAATTTGCTCATTGGGACAGTTGACAAAGACGATGGAGTAAGTGCCGGAGACATAGCTGCCGGTGACAGCTGAATGGAGCCACAGGCTAAGGGTCCTGAGCATGGGGTATGACACGAAAGAAGCTGTCAGGATCTACATGGTAGGGAAAGAAAAGCATAGGTCAGCAGTGATACACATCTGCCAGCTCAAACAAACTGGAACCAAGGCTAAGCATCATTTTTTCATCCCCATTCCCCGTCCACGAAATGATTCCTGGTATCTGTACTGGGCTTTAGCACTTGAGGTTTTTGCACCTAGATGTTTTCCTCTGCATTTTGCAGGTGATAAAAAATGAAGGCTCAGAAATCAAGATCATATAGCTTGCAATTGGTGAAGC
Source organism: Ursus americanus (assembly GCF_024610735.1). Taxonomy (NCBI): domain Eukaryota; kingdom Metazoa; phylum Chordata; class Mammalia; order Carnivora; family Ursidae; genus Ursus; species Ursus americanus. The sequence goes on from NC_142144.1 coordinate 13,699,271, forward strand.
CATGGTTAGGAATCGTTGTCTGGATGAGCGGAAATCCATTCTTACTGTATAAAACTGCTATTGGAGGTAATGTCAACTGGAATCCACTGAGATGCTATCATCCTATGGGGATGATTTATGAATGATCTACTGATGTCGTAGAGAGTTAATTTCACTTCCATTCGTTTGTGTCTGCGCAGGCACTGTGGGCAGTCCAGTGGAAAAGGTAGCCTCATTCCAAGTAATGTGACCTGTGCTGTTGTAACTGAGACGTGGTGGGACCTAGAGGAAGGCTGTACCTGAGGGAGAAGAGGCTTCGAAGAAAATATACTGTTTAAGGTGGATCTGAAATCATAAGTACATTTACAAGAGGAGAGGGAGGTACTCCTAGTAAACAATAATATGTACAAACTCAAGAGGTATTTAGGGACAGATGAGCTATCCAATCTGCAGCTATGATATCAGGAGGAAACGAGACTGTCTAGCCTTATAAAGAAAGGGTCAGTCAGAGGAGTTTGGGGTTTGTACTCATGGGATAGGGTGCTTTTGGAGGTTTTTTAAGTAGGAGAGTAATAACCATGGTCAAGCTAGGCAGAGTAATGTTAGAGGAGTGACCAGAAGGCAGTACACTACAATGATCTAGGAAACAGACCTTAAGATCTTCAGCAAAGAAGATGGCAGTGACAATGTGAGAGCAAAAGACACTCAAGATACAATTGTTCTTACTATTTTAATGATAAACATTTAAAATAAGAGGAACTGAAAACTGGAGAACGGCTTCCATTCCAGGGCTCTCTGCTTGAGGGAGATCATGGGGCCATTAACAGGATAGAGGCGACTTACAGGGAGGCCCACGGTGACTCAGGCAAGGCTGAACAGAAGTGTGCTTCTCCTGCCTCCCAGCCCAGGGCTCAGGCCTCACTCAAAAAAGCCTCTGTCCTCCCACCCCTTCCACATTATTGCCTGGGGCTTGGCTCCTACTTCTTGGCAGGGCCTGAGCAGGATTTTTATGTTTGGAGCTTCAGTTTGACTGGAGGCCTGTCTGGGTTGGGTTTCTCATTCCCTCCTACTACCTTCACCAACACCTCCAAATCAAAATACCAGTCCTCTGAACTAAACTAGTGAGCATACAAGAACAAAAGAACCAGGCTTTTCAATGAAGCTTTTATTGCATGTGTGCGTTTCTTAATGACAACTCAATTAGACTATTAAGACAAAAATAAAAGCACTAGAGAGCAGGATTTAAATCCTAGTGCCAGTACTGCTAACTGCCCCGTGGCCTTCGACAAGTTAGCTCCTCTCCCTTCTCTGTTATTAGAGAATGCAGATTTTGACATTTCTGTTGCCTGCCTCAGAGTTGTCATGGGTTCAAACCAGATAGGAAAAAGACTTTGTAATCAAAGGGACCGTGCTTTGCTCATCACTGTACCCCCAGCACGGTTTATGGCATGCAGAAGATTCACAATAAATACTAGTAAACTAGTGAATTAATAATATGCCAGCAAGATGTGGTTATTAAGACTAAATAGCGGGGACACCTGGATGGCTCAATCAGTTAAGGTTTTGCCTTTGGCTCAGGTCATGATCCCAGGGTCCTGGGATCGAGTCCCACATCGGGCTCTCTGCTTGGCGAGGAGTCTGCTTCTCCCTTTCCCTCTGCCTGCCGTTCTGCTGACTTGTGTGCTCTCTCTCTCTCTCTGTGTCAAATAAAGAAATAAAATCTTAAAAAAAAAAAAAGAAAGACTAAATAGTGAAGTAGATAGGGCTTTTGAGTCACCCACTGTTAGCTTTGAGCTGTACGGCTCCAAAGACTCTAAAGTGGCTTCCAGCACAGACTCTAGACAAAAGGGGTAGTGGCCTGTCCCCCAAACAAAAAAGCCATTCCTAGGGAAGATGTGGAACATTTCAGCCAGCAGGTATCAGTGGAAAACTGAGCTTACAGGATTAACTATAAACTCATCTAAAATGTATTCAAAGTCTCATATGAACTCAGTCAAAATGCTAAGAGGTAAATGGGCCCTCAGGTATCTAAGATAACCCTTCATTTTACAAACAAGGTAACTGAGAACATACAGAAACTCTGTGATAGAACCAAGACTTGAATCCAAGACCCCTGCATCCCACTGTGGGTTCTTTGAACTGTAGTGAGCATGTCTAGGAATGGGTTTAGTGGTGTCATTTCAGCTTCACATACTCCAGTGGTTCTCAACACGGAGCAGTTTTACCCCCTGGGGGGCATCAGACAATGTCTGGAGACAATTCTGACTGTGATGACTGGGGAGGAGATGCTCTGGGCATCTAGTAGGTAGGTAGAGGCCAGGGTTGCTGCTCACATCCTTCCGTTGTTCCATTGCTCACAGTGAAGTACAGACAGCTGTTTACACATGTCCACGGTCTCCACCGCCCCCCCCCCCCACCGGCCAAGTGGGCATGAGCTCTTCAGTCTCAATCATTTTCACATGCACAGGACTTTACCACCCCTGACAGGGAGGTTTGAGAAATGTTTGTGCGCTTAGCAACAATGTATTAGAAGCATGAGAGGCCAGTTTGGAACCAAAGGTGGACTAGGATATATTCTATGACATATTCTGTGACATCCTATGAATGCAAAATTGACGGAAAATACACACATCACAATATTCCCCGTTAGAAACATTATAATGGAAAAAGATTCACTATAATTTTTAAAGTCTTCATAAAATTTTCATACTTACCTTTTACTAAACACTTTTTCTAATTTTACATTCTTTCAAAATATTTTATGTGTCCCTTTGGTTCATATTTCATTCTGCCATTTTTTTTGTCTTGGAATATTTACATAGCTTTAAAGAGGTTATGATAGACTTTACAACCTGTGTTAAGGCAGAAGGGGCCTCGGAAACCACCCAGTGGTTCTAACGTTCCAATCGACCTAATTTTAAGGAACTCTGGAATTGAGTGCTACATTGTATTTACCTATACATTTTCCTTGTACAAATCCAAATTTTCACACACACACACATCAAGAAAACCTACAGTTCCAAAGCGGTTAAGAGCCACTGATCTGTGCCAATTTTTCAGATGAGGGATGTAAGGGCTAGAGAGAAGAAATCACCCAAAAAGTGAACAGCAAGACTTATGACCCTCTCCTACAGTTCTTTCCACCTCGTGCTCAACCACCATTACCACACCACTGGTGGTACTCTGGCCACTTCCAACCTTAACATTTTAAGATATTGCAGAGATGACAAAACCAAGCTCTTCCCCAAATGCATCAAAGCAAGATGGTGCCTGCAAGAGAAAGATTAAAAGAATCTACCATGTGATCCCTAGATGAGTCTCCGCCAGCAGACAGCCCTTCACCTCCCCGGACAACCCTGGCAATGAAACGCAGCCCAGCCGCTCCTCCTCACAAAGTGGGGAGTGAAGGGTTGCTGGTCATCTTCAGAATCATGCTATAGTCTCCAGGACACCTGGGTGGGGGGGTCTCTTGGGGGATTTCTCCTTCCATCTCCTGCCTGCTCCCAGCTCAAAAGCCCAGGAGCAGAAAAAAGAAATGCACCTTCTCCCCTCAATCCCCGGGCTGGAGGTTTAGGGGTGAGAGAGTTCACAGAACTGCAGCCTGGGGCACTCACCAGGAGGCATATGAGGACAGAGGGCCGCAGGTATCCTGGCAGAGGGCACCGAGAGCCCAGCCTGTCCATGGCGTCGCTGGTAATTTAGTAGCACAGCCGTAACAAACTGCGGCCTCGAGCTGAGTTGCAAGCTGATGGGCGGGCACTGAGGGCCTACACTGCCCCATCCCCTCACCACCTGCTGCCTGCCCCACTGTCCAGCCAGGCCCCAGCCAGGCTGGCTGGGAGGGGAGAGTGGAGGGGGCAGGGAAAGAGGGAGTAATTCTCACTAGGCAATTCTCTTCCTAGAAACAAAAAACCCAGACACCATATGCAGACCTACAACCCCTGCAAAAACAAAAATACTAATTTTCTGTTCCCATTCTAACAACAACAAAAAAAGACAAAATACCCACATGTACAGATAAAGAGATCTAAGTTTCTTAGATATATAAAACTTCCAGAAACCACGGCACACAAACACTAATACACACACACAAAACTCTTCCACTTTATAGGGCCCATCCAACCAACAAAAACAAGGGAAGCACACATACACACATGCGTGTATACACACACACACACACACACACACACACACACGAACACACACAGCTGCCTTCCCATCCCCCACAGCACCTCCTCCTCCCAGGATCTCCCATCTAATTCTCCTTGGCTTAAAATACTCTTGTTCCCACCTGCTCTCCCTAGGAACTCATTCATCTTTCTAGGCCAGCTGCTCCATGCAGCTTTTTGCAGGGTTAATCCCACAGTCCTCTATTTCCCCTAAGGCACTCTGTACACACTTCTGTGGCAGCATTCGACATCATCAACCATGCAGAGCTGCAAACAAATAAGAAGAACCGCAAGCTAATGACTGACTGGGGCCCTTCAGGAATGCGGAGTCCACTGATGCCAGGCTGCGCAATTTTTTAATCCAGCTTTTTAATGTGAAATATTTTAATTTTTAAATGATCTCTCTGGGGCAGGGGAAAGGACGGAGCACACAAAGCCACGAGTAAACTTTTGTAAGTTAAGGAAACTGTTCAATAGCTCGACTGTGGTAGTGGTTACACAAGTGTTAAAAAAATTCAACAAACTATGCACTTATATTGGTGAATTGCATCGTTTGTAAACAGCACCTTAAGGAACCGGGGAAATGCTGGAAACCAATTCAAAATTGTCGTATGCTGGGCAGACCAAACAAAACACATCTGTTAGCCAAATCTGGCTTGCAGGCTGCCAGTTCACAGCCTTTGTGTTTATTTTAATTATCTGTTTACTGTCTGTCTCATTACTTCGGACTCTAACTTCTTAAAGGCCCACACTTCTCACCCTGTCTGACAAAGTAGTTTATAAACCATTTGTAGCCCTGGTCTTATCATTTACATGATTTGCTGTGAAGACTCAGGCCAATTACATAAACTCTCTCAGCTCTGGGTGGGGAGGGGCAGTGGTAAAGGAAGGGCTGAGCTCTGGGGGGAGGGTGGTAAAGGAAGGGCTAATACCACCTTCACAGGTCTAAAGTGGAGATTAACAAAGAAAATTCATGTAAGAATGTTGTAGAAAATGTAAGACCATGTCAGCTTTTCAAAAGCAAGTAGTCTCAGGACTCCGGGCTGGCTCAGTGGGAAAGCATGTGACTCTTGATCTCAGGGTTGTGAGTTTGAGCCCCACACTGGGTGTAGAGATTACTTAAAAATAAAACTTTTAAACAAACAAGCATCAAACGAAACAAAAGTAATCTCATACTGACTACCACGGTTAACTCAGAAAATTTCCATTTGTGATTGAAGAACTTAGTATCTGTGGAAAAACTGGATTAGAGAAAATGAAGCTGTGGTCCTAAGAAAACCTTTATATCCAAAGTCCAGTAAAATAAGGCTGTGATCTTTTATACCTATTACATTAATAAGAAATGTAGCCACTGGTAAATGACCATTTACCTTAGATCCTGAGATGATTTCCTGAGATGCTGTCCCCAAGTTTAGCACAGGACCCCACACAGCTTATGCTCAATAACTGTTTGTTGAATGACTAAATGATATGAATGTGTGGCTGGTGATGATAAGGATGGTCATGATGAAGGTAGATGTTGGGGCAACAGGGGAAGCATGGCAAGAGATGAACTGTCATTTGGAAGGAACTGCCTCTGGATTCTCTTATTCCTTTAACTCAGGAGCGTCTACTCTCTCCAGATTCAATTCCAAGGTTAGATTCCAAAAGTCCAATTCTGCATTTATGGCTTTGGCAGATTTTTCAGATATAGTAAGAGTCTCAGTGCCACTGCCTGAGGGTCCAGAATCTTCTTCTGGAGGCTTCTTGTCCTCTTTCTTTCTCTTTACCTTCTCCTCCTCGTGGGATTCAGATTCGGATTCAGACTCGGATTCAGATTCAGACTCGGATTCTGATTCAGACTCCAGTTCTGTACCCATCTTCTTCATCCACACTGCTTCCTCTTTGTTTCTATCTTTTTCACTCTTCAACTCCTTTGCTTTATTTTGAAGGTTCTTTTGCACCTCTTTATAGGTATATAACAATTTATTAAAGTCTTTTTTAAAGGCCAAACTTCGGTCCAGGAAAGGATCCATATCAATTGCAGCATCAATGAGGTCTGAAGCCTGGCGTAAAACAGCATTCAATTTCCTTAGATTCATCTTTACCTCTGGTTCTGGGGACTTGTCTTCTTCCGTATTTATTGATACAGACTCTCTCTCCGTTATGGCCAAAGCTTGAAACTTGAGCAGTTCATTAATTTCACCCTCTTCAATGTCAAGGAATTTTAAGTCCATCCGTTTTGCAGACTCTATGATTTTTGCAACTTCTTCATTAGCTCTAGGGAAACATGCATAATCATTTACAACATCAGCCCAAAGTTTCCACCAGGCTTTATTAAGAGCAGCCGGTTTTATATCATCCATTGCCTCTTTTATCACTACCAAAGCATCAGCAATGCTGTACTGTTGCCATGTTTCTTTCAAAGTAAGACAAGGGTTTTTTTCAATACAGTCAGCAAAGTGGTCAAACATATGCTTGGTGTAATACCTCCTGAATGCTTCAATTATACCCTGATCCAAGGGCTGAAGATAGCTAGTGCCTTCCAGAGGGAGGAACACAATATCAACATTAGGATGAGCAAAGAATAATGAGTCTGGGTGATTGGGACCTCTGTCCAGAATTAGCAACACTCTGAACTCAAGATTTTTTTCTATTAAATAACTGCGGGCCTGATGGATAAAACAATTATGAAACCAATCCAAAAAGAGGGCAGCGGTTAATGATACTTTGGGGTGCGATCGCCAGAACACAGGAAGGCGGTTTTTATCTTTTTCCAAAAGACACGTGGGATTAGGGTCTTTATAAAGCAGCAAGGGTTTAATCATTTTGTCACCGGCGGCGTTGGCACAAAAAATGAGGGAAATCCTGTCCTTCGCTTCCTCTAAGCTTTCGGGACTTTTGTCTTTTTCCCTAAAAGTACGTGAAGGCATGCACTTCCAAAACAGGCTCATCTCCTCGGCGTTGAAGACCTGTTGAGGCACATAGCCTCTGGCTCTGATCAGTCTCTGGAGTTGTTTGGAATACTTGGGAGCCGACTGGGCATTCAGTGGTTCTTCCTCCCCCATCAACCTCGAATTTCGCAGACTGTAGCGATTTCTGAACTTCTCAAACCATCCCTTGCTCGCATGAAACTTATCCGGGTTGCCCTTCCCAGTGGTTTCCACCAGCTGCTTGTAAATGCGTTTGGCCTGGCTGCAGATGGCCTTTAGCGTCAGAGGCCGCCCCCCTATGGTCTGGTCCTCCACCCAAAAGGTTAACTCGGTCTCCATCTTCTCGATGTTTACGTCACGGGGAATGCACAGCACCTTGGAGCAGACGGGCGAAACACTCTCCATGCTGGCCCTGATGGCCTTCTCGTTTTTCTTAATGGTGCGCACGGTTGACTCGTTGATGCCAAACAGGCGCCCCACGTCGGTGTTACTCACGCCTTCTTCCAGCTTCTCGAGAATTTTCATCTTGTCTTCCAGAGGCATGACCCTCCGCCTCCTCTTGATTCGTGTCTGGCCCGGGAGCAGGATGCCCATGGCCTCCGCGCCGCCTGGGGTGGCCTCGGCCGCTGCCCAAGCCGCGGCGGCCTCCACCACCGCCGCCCTCGCCGCAGCCGACAGCCTGGCTTTAGGGCCGGGAGGCCGCCCGCGGGGCCGTTTAACCTTCTGTGGGTCCTCATTGTCACCACTCCGCTTGCCGGGCATCTGCCGCGTCTTCGCTCTCTAAGGGAAATACGCAAGCCGACCGGAAAGTCGGCCTCCGCGACCCACCGAACGGCGCCCACGATGACGCCCGGCCGCGACCCCCGCAACCACCGGCGACAGTTGGCCCGGCCCCTGACGGCCCCCGTCTCGCGAGGCTTGGCGGCCCCCGAGCGCGCGCGTTGCCCGCCGGCCCCACATTGCTATTGGTGCGGCCGGGGCAGCTCGCAGTCCCGGCCGAAACCCCGGGAAAGGAGACTGCGCCCCGCAGATCTCGCGAGGCTCGGAGCGGCGCGCCGGGATCCCGCACCCGCAGCCCCGCGAGCCCCGGCGGGAGGGGCGCGATGGCGGTCCAGGCGCTGGCGCTGCTGAGGGAGGTATCGCGACTGGAAGCGCCGCTGGAGGAGCTGCGCGCGCTTCATTCGGTGCTGCAGACCGTGCCGCTCAGCGAGCTCCGCGAGCAGGCGGCGGAACTGCGCCTCGGCCCGCTTTTCTCCCTGCTCAACGAGAACCACCGGTGAGACGACCCCAAGCTTGGAGACCAGGGTGGCTGCGAGGAGGGGAGGGGCTCTCCCCAGCCGCAGGGAGGATAAAGAAATCGCGGACACTTTAGCGGGAGGGACCGTGGGTCGGGAGGCCAGATAGGGCGCTCAAGTCCAGCGTTAGTTGTGTGCCCCTGGCCGTCGCCCGGCCTCACTGCCTTTCATCCTTGAAATAGGAATTGGAGAGGGAAAGCGAGGTTGCCCACCTAGAAGGAAGCTCCGCAATCGTGTGTACGGGTCTTGACTTTTTTCTCTTAAGAAGGGGTCCTATCCTGGCAATTTGGCAAGATCCATCCACATTTTAAATTAACTTATCTTTGATCCTTAGGCATTGAACAGGCAGGTATGCTCGCACTCAAAATGTCCTATATAGAGAGAGAGATGCATGGCAGAAGGTGACAGCAAAAAAACTAGAAACAACCCAAATAGCCATTAAAAGGGGTTGGAAATAAATAATGATACATTACTGTGTAACCCTGTGCAGCTGGTAGAAAAACTGAGGTCGATCTATATATGTGGACATGGAAAAACCTCTATGTTGTTGAATGGAAAAGGAAAATTATGTGAGTTTATGATCCCATTATGTGTAACGTTTTTAAGGATTTCAATCGCCCGCCCCCACCCCCAGTACACAGACTAGTATAACACTGAGAATATCCGAAAGATACAGTAGAAACTATTAATACATAAGTGGGACTTAGGATGGCAACTTTTTCATTTTATGCACATATGTACTGTTTGATTAAAAAACACTTTATATTTGATCATTCGATAATTTAAAACAGTTTACAAATGTTTGTGATCCAGAAATGTAAAAGTGACCCTTCTACTTGAAAAGGTAAAAAATCACTGGATCAATCCTGGGTGATTTCAGGGGGCTTTCTTGGCAATCTCCTTCTGAGAGTCCTCCCTTTTTTATACATGTTGCACTTCATTAAATCCATTAGTTAACATCCGGTTCTGCCTATGAAATATCTCTTTTCTGTCCCTCATTTTCTCCCTCTTGCTATGTCTCTTGCATGAGTCTGACTCACTACCTTTAAGCTTCCTTGTCCAGCATGTTCTTCCCACACAGGAACCACAGTTAACTTCTTGGGTCATTTGTCTCAAATCTTTTCCATGGTTTCCCATTGTCTGCAGTGTGAAATCATGACTTCTTTTTCTGGCATTTGGGCCCTTACAGTATATTTCCATCCTACTTTTCCAGCCTCATCTTTTCCCTCCACTCCTCTACAATATTTCATCTGCTTCAGCTATCATGTGGCACCATTTACTTTCCCTTGAGCATGACTTGGCACTTTCCTAACTTTGTTCTTGCCAGTCCTTCTAACTGAAATGCCCTCCCTCTCTTCAAATTCTTTCCATTCCTGAAAGCCCAGGTAAAGTGCTGTCACCTGCAAAAAGTCTCACTTGGCCACTCCAGCTTCAAGTGAATGGTCCTCAGATCTCCTGAGAGACATTATCATCATTTCTGTTAATGCTACTTGACACTGTTGCATTATATTATAGTTCTTTATGTGTTTACTTCTAGTTTGAAAATTCTTTGAATGCACAGGATGTATTTTGTGCATCTCGGCATCCCTCTTAGGGTGTAGCACATAGTACAATATATGCCAGATAAATGACCAGACTCATAAATTTTAAAGAGGCCACCTAGTCCAACTGCTTTATATCATGGATGAAGAAAATTTCAAATATCATACTACAAGTTAACACCAGAGATACAGTAGGGATCTATTGCTGTTGGTGCGGCCGGGGCAACTCGCAGTCCCGGCCAAAACCCCGGGAAGGGAGGCTGTGCCCGCAGATCTCGCAAGGCTGATCAAATGAAATGCATGGGAGTTTGAAGAATAAGGTCCGTGGGGGATGTGTTTTGCCTAATGAAGGAGCAGTGCTCTAGAAACAATTTTAATGGAAATTTTAAAACAGGGTAATTCAGAATCGCTTCTCGGCCTTTTGGCTAAGATCAAGTGCAGGGTAATTCAGGACTGGGTACATAGTAGATACCAGTTGCATTTTGTGGGAATAATTCTTCTGCAGATAGTAGATTGGCAGTCTCTAGATCTATTTCTTTTATCCTGGCAAAACCACCCAGGTTGCTATATATTGGTTCAGAGTCTGATTTAATAGATGTAAATCTAGAATCTTGACAGGAGTTTTTGTGATAGAATGTAAGTCCTAAGATTATTGCTTTACAACGTGGAGACTGATAGTAGATTAACTCTTTGGCTTTTTGGTATAAAGGGCCACATGTGACCTAAAATTTATGCACTATACAGCTTAACCTATGGCTGCTTGTAAAAAAAAAAAAAAGCTTTATTGAGATGTAGTTTGCATAAAATAAACTCCGCATAATAAAATATGCAATTTGAGGGGCACCTGGGTGGCTCAGTCGGTTAAGCGTCTGCCTTCAGCTCAGGTCCTGATCCCAGGGTCCTAGGATCAAGCCCCACATCGGGCTCCTTGCTCAACAGGGAGCCTGCTTCTCCCTCTCCTGCCGCTCCTCCTGCTTGTGCTCTCTTGCTCTCTGTCAAATAAATAAAATCTTTAAAAAAAAATATGCAATTTGGGGTGCCTGGGTGGCTCAGTTGGTTAAGCGTCTGCCTTCAGGTCAGGTCATGACCCCAGGGTCCTGGGATCGAGTCCCATGTCGGGCTCCCTGCTCAGCGGGAAGTCTGCTTCTCCCTCTGCCTCTGCCTGCCGCTCCGCCTGCTTGTGCTGTTTCTCTGTCTGTCAAATAAATAAATAAAATCTTTAAAAAATATATGCAATTTGACAAGTATTGACATATGTATACACCCACGAAATGATTGCCACAGTTAGGATAGCAAAGATATGCCTTACCCCCAGAAGTTTCCTTGCGCCTCTTTGTAATCCCTTTCCACCTCAGCCAGGCAGCCACCAATCACTATAGATGAGTTAGCCTTTTTTTAAAAAAAGAGGTTTTTTATTTATATTTTATATATATATATGTATATATGTATGTATATATTTATATATGTATATATGTATAATATATATATATGTGTGTGTATATATATATATATATATATATATATATATATATATGGAATCCCACAGTATGTACTCTGATTTCTCCCACTCCTCATAATTATTTTAAACTCATCCGTGTGGTGTGGATGAATACTTCATTCCTTTTTATTGCTGAGTAGTAGTTGCTTGTATGGATGTACCGCATTTCTTTAAGTTTGCCTGCTGGTGAACACTTGAGCTGTCTTCAGTTTGACTATATTACAAATAATACTGCTTTGAACATTTGTGTACAAGTCCTTACATAGACATATTCTTTTCTCTCTGAGTTAATACCTAGGAGTGAAATGGCTGGATCGTATGGTGGGTGTTTAACTTTTTAAGAAACTGCCAAACTGTTTTCCAAAGTAATTGTACCATTTTCCGTTCCCACCGACAGTGTATGAGAGATTATAGGCCTAAATATAAAACCTAAAACTATAAAACTTCTAGAAGAAAACCTAGGAAAGAATTTTTATGACCTTGGGTTGAACAAAGATTTCTTTGGTGTGACACCAAAAGCATGATCCATAGAAGGAAAAATTGATAAATTGGTTTCATCAAAATTAAATACTCTGCTCTTCAAAGGTCACAGTTAAGAGAATAAAGAGGCAAGTCACAAATGGAGAAAAGTCTTTGCAAAGAATATATCTGATAAAGGACTTGTATTCAGAATACATAAAGAACTCTCAAAATTCAGTAACAAGAAAAGTATTCAATTTAAAAATGGGCAAAATATTTGAACAAGAAGATATATGGATGGCAAATAAACACATGAAAAGATACTCAGTATCATTAGTCATTAGGGAAATGCAAATTGAAATTACAATAATAAAGCAATTCAAGTATCTACCAGCAGATGAACGGATAGACAAAGTGTGGATACATACAGTGGAGTATTATTCAGCGTTAAAAAGGAAGGAACTTCTGACACATGTTACAACATGAGGAAACTTGGAGACACCATTCTAAGTGAAATAAACCAGTCACAAAAGGACAGTATTGTATGATTCCAATTAGATGAGGCACCAAGGGTAGTCACGTTTATAGAGAGAGAAAGTAGAATGGTGGTTCCTGGGGGCTCCGGGGAGGGGAGAATGGGAAGTTAGCATTTAATAGATACAGAGTTTGGGGCACCCGCGTGGCTCAGTTGGTTAAGCATCTGCCTTTGGCTCAGGTCATGAATCGGGTCCTGGGATGAAGCCCTGCATTGGGCTTCCTGCTCAGTTTCTCCCTTTCCCTTGCCTTCTGCCCCTACCCCCCACTCGCTCTCTCTCAAATAAATAAATGGATCTTTAGAAAAAATAGATACAGAGTTTTCCATTTGGGAAGATGAAAAACTTCTAGAGATGGTTGATGGTGACGGTTGCACAATAATGTGGATGAACTTTCATGCACAGAACTGTACATTAAAAAATGATTAAAATGGTAAATGCTGTGGTATATACAGTCACAATTTTTTAAAAAAGAAAAGAAACCCATATCCATTAACAGTCCCTCCTCTCCCTTCCTCCTCTCTATCCCTCCCCCAGCCCCTGACATCCAGGAATCTGCTTTCTGCCTCTATAGGTTTGTCTGTTCCAGACATTCATATAAATGGAATCATCATCAAAAGGATGCTTTTTATATCTGGCTTCTTTCACTTAGCATAATATTTCCACACTTCATCCATGTTGTATAATATTCCATTGGATGGATAAAACCGGGTTGTGTTTAATTGATGTGCGTTTGGGTTGTTTCTATTACTATGAACATCACATACAAATTCTTGTGTGGACATATGGTTTCAGTTATCTTGGGTATAATAAACATTCTTGATTATTCCCTTAGGTGCAATTATACAAAGTGGAATCCCTAAGTTAAAAAAGTTGTGTTCATTTTTAAGCCTTTTTCTATGTATTGCTTAATCAACTTTTAGAAAAGTGGTATCAGTTTAATTGTATACTCCTATTAACAGTATGAGTACTGGGCTATTTACTTGCACTGCCCATTAAGAGAAAAGGAAGTTATTCTTGAAACATCTTCTGTATCCACAACTGGTAGTCATCAAGTTCTGATTCATTTACCTCTTTCATTGCTCCTGAATCTTTTCCCTCTTCTCCATCCCTCCTTACTACTCCCCCGTTTCACTCCCTCATCACCTGCCTTCCAACTGAAAAACTCTATATATACTTCATGGCTTGCCATATGCCTTCTGGAAAAAGTCTGAATTCCATAGCAAAAAAGACCCATCAGAATCTGGCTTCTGTGCATCTTTTCTGTTTCATTTCTCCCCATTCGTACCTCCCCTCTTACCTTCTCCCCACTTCTCTCCCATTCTTACCCCAGTGATATGGAGTTCCTTATACTTCCTTGAACATATAACACTGCCTCATTCCTCTATGCTCCTTCATGTGTTCTACCTGGAACTCCTTTGTCCTCCTAGATAATTCCCACTTTTTCTTAAAATTTAGCTCAGCTATTACCCCTCTGGGAGGACTTCCTGGTCTCCATGTTCTTTTTTGAGCTCCCGTAGCTTCCAACCCTAACCTCTAACATTTATGCATCTGATTATAGTTGCCTTTCTGTTCTTCTGTATTTTCCATTAGACTGACCTCATTGAGGCTACAGAATATATATTCTTCTTTGTAGCCACAGCACAGGCATGGCACATAATAGGTACTTAGTAAACGTTTAATAAATTAGTAGAAGTTAGTATTTTTTTAAAGATTTTATGTATTTATTTGAGAGAGAAGGAGAAATAGCATGAGCAGGGGTAGGGGGAGAGAAAAGCAGGCTCCCCAGGGAGCAGGGAGCCCGACATGGGGCTCGATCCCAGGACCCAGGGATCATGACATGCACCACCCAGGTGCCCCCAAGGTTAGTATCTTGAAGGGTGAAGATCTCATTGAACCAGGATTCAGATCTTAATAGGTTGTTACTTTGTACTTGGCAGGACACAAACTAATGAGATCTGTGACGTCTCCTTTAGGGAACAGACCACTTTGTGTGTATCCATTCTGGAGAGATTGCTCCAAGCTATGGAGCCAGTTCATGTGGCCCGGAACCTCGGGGCTGACCTTCAGAGGGGACTGACTCACCCCGATGATTCCGTAAAAATTCTCACTCTGTCCCAGGTATGAAGTTTTACTAGCATATAATAAAGGAACTGACACTTAGTGACCACTTGCTTTGGACCAGGCTCTGTGTTGGGTGCCAAAGACAGAGAGATAAAGAAAACATGATCTCTCTCTGTGCCTAGGAAGTATCTAGTCTGTTCTAGTGTGCATAGCTAACTATAACCAGGAGGATCCCAGCTAAAGTAATGAGTTCTAGTCAGTATTATCTGAAATATTCGTTCATCAAATACTGACTGAATTCCTTTTTCAGGCCAGGCATTGTGCCATATGGTGTTAGAGCTACCAAGATAAATAAAGCCGATTTCTTTCCTTCAAGGAGCTCCTAATCTAGACAAAGTAATTGCCATATTAGGTCTTATAGTGGCATGAACAAAGTATTATTGTAAAGGCCACTAAACCAAGAAATTGAGACAGTAACTCTTAAAACCTTGGTAACCAAAATACTCTATTATTTGGGTGAAGAGCTGCTGCTGAGGATTATCTTGTTCAGATGTTAGGACCCAAGCAGTTAGTATTCAGTAGGCATTCAAGTACTGTTTTTCCTTTTCTCCTGTGGAAGTATTAATTCAACAGAAAAGGAGAAAGTATTGATTGATTCTCTGACCGTTTATGTGCTAGACACAGTGGTAGGTACTTTTCCTATTTAGTCTCCTTTAGTCGTCATAACTATCCTGCAATTAAGTATTGTGTTCTCATTTTACAGATAAGAAATTAGGTTCAAAGAAGTTAGTTAATTTGCCCAAGGGCAGTGTAGCTAAAAATTGATAGAACTAGAATTTGTATTGTCTTCTCTCACTGAAGTGTCTCAACTCTTTACTGTTAATTTTTTTCTTTCTTTTCAATAATGTGACTATACCAGGAGTGTGTTCAGCTTTAATGAATTTGGGTCATTTTGAATTTTTTAATGGCTTGTCTTATAGCTGTAATCAGTAATTCCTAAGATAAATGCACACCAAGGGAGTTTCTGATTGCTTTTTTATTTCAGGTCGGAAAAATTGTTGAAAATTCTGATGCTGTTACTGAGATTCTAAATAATGCTGAATTACTAAAACAGATCGTTTATTGTATTGGTGGAGACAATCTGTCTGTAGCTAAAGCGGTGAGTCACCTAGAACCATCAGCTTAAACACACAGAGTATCCTAAAAAACAAAAGAAGGCCGTCTGGATTGAGAGGTGGAAGTTTAGGATGGATGATTTGTATAGTTGAATTCGTAACCTAATATAGATGGTATCAGATAAATAAATGGTGTCAAATGAATACCAGTAAACCCCTTCTGTTTTCTAGAATACACATATCTAAATTATCCATCATGGAGCTTGTATTAGGTTGCTTGATAAGAAATAAAATTTACATCATCTGTTTTCTAGAAGGAATACTATGTATCTTTTTCAGTTTTAAATAATGATAGCTAAAACATAGTGAATGCTCATTGTGCAAGATGCAGTCCGCACACTAATTTCACATCAATCTCATGAAGTAGATATTAATATTCTGCATTTTTATGATTCAAGAGGTATTTTCTTTCCTTATTAGGCCATTAAGTCCCTGTCGAGAATATCACTAACCCAAGCAGGACTGGAGGCTTTATTTGAAAGCAATCTGCTGGATGATTTGAAAAGGGTAATGAAAACAAACGACATTGTTCGATACAGGGTGTATGAGGTAAGACTAAAAGCATGAGTTTTTTGTGGTTTTTTTTTGGAGAGAGTGCACGCAAATGCAGGGAGTGGGCAGAGGGGAGAGAGAGGGAGGGAGAGGGAGAGAGAATCTTAAGCAGTCTCCACACTCAGCATGGAGCCCAACTCAGGGCTCGATCTCACAACTCTGAGATCATGACTTGAGCCGAAATCAAGAGTTGGACACTCAACCGACTGAGCCACCCAGGTGACCCTGAAAGCACACTTTCTGATGCCTACAATTCAGAATGCGGTAGAGCTTACACTGGAAGGCAAGATGGCTTGTTTACCGTGCACTTACTGAGCAGGTAGTCTGTGTTAGGCCCTATATTAGATGCTGGGGATATGAGGGTGACCTCCCAGCCTAGTGTGTGAGACAGTCCTATAAAAAATATTTACAGTGCACTCCATAAAGTGCTACAATAGAGGAGATAATGTTAAAACTAGACTTTGGAATAGTTATAGTGGTAAGATGAAGAAATGACTCTCATTTGCATGGGCTTTGTACTTAGCATTGTGCTAAATCTCCACATAACTTGTCTTCAGTTTTTACGGTAAACCCTGTACTTGATGGTCATTAACCTCACTGTTGATGGAGTAGCTGACCCAGGCCGTACAGTTAATAGGCTGCATATTCAGAATGGAACCCTTGTTCTAATTCCCTGTTCAAAACACGTTTTTACTTTGCATGTCCCAGTACCATGCTATCCTGGCTTCCCTTCTGCCTCTCTAGCTGTTTCTTCTCAGTCTCCTGGCTCATTATCCTCTACTGAATTTTTTGAATTGTTGTAGTTCATGAAGGTGAATTCCCAAACCCTGTTCTCACTGTATATTCATTTCTAGGCAGTTTTACTCATCGTATGATCTCAGTTCCTGTCTATCTGGGATGACTCCATAAACCTCCAACCCAGGCCTCTCGTCTGAGCTCAGACCCTCATGTCCAGCTGCTTACTCACTGTTCTCCCTTTGGACCTATGTATTCTAGGCCCCTCACACTCAGGCTCAACCCAAACTCCTAAGCTTCCTTACCCAGCCCATGCTCCAACCAAACATAGCAGCAACACATTGGCCCTGTATCCTAGTCAGCATGGTTGGGTATTAGACCTTGGGCTCGTTCTCTGTGAGGCCTTGTTCTCCCTGCCACACATCCCTGAGATCATCCTGCTTTGTCAGTTTTACTTAAACCACGCACTTCTCTTCCCTGTTACAGCCACCACCACCCTAGTCTAAACTACCAGTATCTCTCGCCTGGACTACTGTATTTCCATCCAGACTGGTCTCTTCTCATCCATTTTTGACACCACTAGTCTGTTTTCAGATGCGGTCGGGATGATCTTTTTAAAATTCAGATCTGGTTCTGTCATTCCTCTGCTTAAAATCCTTCAGTGTCCTATATCTCTCCATAAGCCCTCAGGACAACCTTGTGGAATGAGTACGTGAATGACCGACTGATAGAATGTATGAATGAATGAATGATTTTTAGCAATCTTTTTGCTGATTCAGCCTTCGTACCCTGATTAATGAATTGATGATTTCTTAAAAAACAAAACAAAACAAAAAAAAAAAAACCCCACAGATACAATCAGATATAATGGAATATTTCTGTGCCAAAGTAATTTTTACATGTTCATTGACGTTTTTCTACTTATGGAGATAAATAATGGATTTTTTTTAAAAATTCAGTTATATAAAGTGCCTAGTCCTGTGTTTAATTTAAAATGAGATCTAACAGATATGGGACTGTTTTGACCTTTTCGCTTTTTCTGTTTTTTTTTTTTTCTTTCAGTTAATTGTGGAGATTTCTTCTGTTTCACCAGAATCTTTAACCTACTGTACCACCAGTGGATTGGTAACCCAGCTCCTCAGAGAGCTGACTGGGGAGGATGTGCTGGTCAGGTATGTTGGCTGAGAGAGCTCTTAAAGCAAAATGTCTTTTTTTTGGAGGCACGGGAAACAGCCTTGGGACTTAAGAGTGATCTTCCCTATGAGACCCTGGGCCTGGGTTGCAATCTCTTGACTGCTGTCCTAAAGAAAGGGCCTTTAGAAATTACTCAAGTTATATTGTGACAGTATACTGGAATGTAGCCGAGCCCCCCCCATCAACCATGACAATTCAACTACTTTAGATTAACCGTATTCCCTGTCCTTAGGCATGTGTGTTTTTGCAATCACATAACTGCCATTTTGTATTAATAGATTATCCTACACATTTTATGGCGTTGTTAAATAAAAGCACTATGGCATGATAGAAGAAACATGGGCTTTTGGGGCGCCTGGGTGGCTCAGTCGTTAAGCGTCTGCCTTCGGCTCAGAGCTTGATCCTGGCATTCTGGGATCAAGCCGCGCATCACGCTCCTCTGCTGGGAGGCTGCTTCTTCCTCTGCCGCTCCCCCTGCTTGTGTTACAAAGAATTTTTATCAATTCTTAAAATACGTGGAAATGGCATTATAATTGTGTGAGAAAATGTTCATGTTTTTTAGAGATGCATACCAAATTATGCAGGGAAAAATGGCTAGATGAGTAGAATTTGCTTTAAAATAATTCAGCAAAAATGGAAGAAAAAAGATGAAAAACAAAATCTTGTCAAAACCGTATGTAAGGCAAAATCTTGAGAGCTGTGCAATCAGGATTATGGGTACATCGGGGCTTACTGCACTGATCTCTTTACTTTCGTATATGCATGACATTTCAAAATAAAAATTAAAAAAAATTCTTTAGGAAGCAGCTCTGTTACAGTGGAAATAGTAATGGGCCTCAACTCAGAAGATCAAAATTTAAGTCTAAACTCTACCTTGTAATAACAATGTGATTCTGAACAAATCACTGCAATTTTCTCATCCTTGTGTCCTCATCTGAAAAGTAGAGCCAGGATTACTGACCTTTCAGATTAAAACAATTAAGTAAGATAGCCTATAAAAGCAATGTATAAACTATGTTATATGCTATATAAACTATGCAAAATCTTGGCATTTCAGAGCCACCTGTATAGAAATGGTGACATCACTGGCATATACTCATCATGGACGACAGTACCTTGCTCAAGAAGGAGTAATTGATCAGATTTCTAATATAATTGTTGGGGCAGATTCAGACCCTTTCTCTAGTTTCTATTTGCCAGGTAAGAAATACTGATTTCTGTGAAAATGATGGTGTATGTTTTTTCTGAGTTATCTCTGACAGGAGAGGCCAGGGATTATTTTTTCTTTAGAGCAGATTCCCTTTAGATTATACCCACAGTCCCTTAATGAGGTGGAATCTGTTGTCCTGGGAGCCGTGCATTATTGATTCTGATTTTCTGGAAATACCATTGCTGTTTAGAGCATTAGGATAGTTTCTTTCAAATGTCAGTCAAAAGCAACATAAATAAAAATACTACTAATGACATTTATAGTGTATTTCACAGATTCAGCAAATCTCTGGTGGAGTCTTTATCTAACATAGGATCTACTCAGCCATGCTGTTCTAGGACATGGCTAATTAGTTTTTCTTGAGCACTTGCAGGAATTGGAAATGTATTCCTTCCTTAGGTAGCCTAGCTTACTTCATCGATGAACATCTCTGTTTAAAAATTTCTTGGGGCGCCTGGCTGCCTCAGTCAGTAGGACATGTGACTCTTGATCTCAGAATCGTAAGTTCAGGCCCCACATTAGGCATAGAGGTTATTAAAAAAAAAAAAAAATTATTCGAACAATCACTCCAAACTTGTTTTCCTATAGTTTGTATCCAGTGGTCCTTGTTCTTTGCTCTTCCTCTTGCATGTGACAGTGCTTCAGTATTTAAATCCAGCTCCATTGACACCCTGGGGTTTCTGTTCTCAGCACCACACATTACA
This sequence comes from Ursus americanus, assembly GCF_024610735.1. Classification (NCBI taxonomy): domain Eukaryota; kingdom Metazoa; phylum Chordata; class Mammalia; order Carnivora; family Ursidae; genus Ursus; species Ursus americanus. The sequence continues at coordinate 13,719,291 of NC_142144.1, forward strand.
GGTCCTTCGGTATCTCCTTATGGGCTGTCTGGTTGCCGGTCAACCAAGTACAGTACTATAACCATTCTCCCCTTCCTGGCCAGTAGTTCATTACGGCCCCTATGAAAACATAAGGCCCACAATTTATGTGGTCTTCCTCCTCTATTAACGTATGTTTTTGGAAATACCTTTAGGATTTGTGAAGTTTTTTGGAAACCTGGCTATCATGGATAGTCCTCAACAGATCTGTGAGCGTTATCCTATCTTTGTGGAAAAAGTCTTTGAAATGACTGAAAGTCAGGACCCCACCATGATTGGTGTAGCAGTGGACACAATTGGAATCCTGGGATCGAATGTTGAAGGAAAACAAGTTTTACAAAAAACAGGTTGGTATGCCTTATTTTGGCTTTCTTTAGGAGTATCTTCATTTTTTTTTTTAATTAACGATTTTATTTATTTATTCGACAGAGATAGAGACAGCCAGCGAGAGAGGGAGCACAAGCAGGGGGAGTGGGAGAGGAAGAAGCAGGCTCATAGCGGAGGAGCCTGATGTGGGGCTCGATCCCATAACGCCGGGATCACGCCTTGAGCCGAAGGCAGACGCTTAACCGCTGTGCCACCCAGGCGCCCCGGTATCTTCATTTTTGACAAGGATTCAGTATATAAGCTCACTTGCTGGCGCATTAACTACATTGTAGAAACTGCTCTTGGAGACGGCAGTCTTCTTACTGTGACCTTGGACTCATCCCAGAAAGTCTCATAATTATTATCGAATTTTTGTTTATTTATCTTTTACTTGGCTAGACCAAGCACTGTGTCCCCTCTGCACCCTCCTTGATGGTATTCCTGGTCCAGAGACTGTGGCCTGGAGTCAGAAAGACCTGGGTTCATGTCCCAGTTCCAACACTGACTTTGCTTTTTGAACTTCATATCCTCATTTCATTGCTATACGCCCTCTTTTCCTCATTCATTCATAAAACGGGTAAACAGCTGCTTCTGGGGATTGTGAATATTTAATGAAAACACACGTTTGTTTTATATTTGTAATGTCCAAGAAGAAAAAGAAACAAAAATTTGTTGCGAATTTTATGTTAAGAATGATACTTTTACGGCGCATTCATGAGTATCTTAAAACACTCCTGAATTCTTTTTTTTTTTTTTTTTTAAGATTTTATTTATTTGACAGAGATAGAGACAGCCAGCGAGAGAGAGAACACAAGCAGGGGGAGTGGGAGAGGAAGAAGCAGGCTCATAGCGGAGGAGCCTGATGTGGGGCTCGATCCCATAACACGGGGATCATGCCCTGAGCCAAAGGCAGACACTTAACCGCTGTGCCACCCAGGTGCCCCAACACTCCTGAATTCTATACAAAAAATAATGTGGTCACTATTAAAACCTTGATGAAATATATCTTGAATTGAAAATTAGTATGCTGTTGTGTATCACAACTAGTATCCTTGTTATATATACTTTTCCTAAGTGCTTTTACCTATGACATGTAATCCTTTTACAGTCCTGCAAAGAACATACTATGGCATTCTCATTTTATAGATAAGGTAGCTGAAACTCAGGGAAGTTAAGAATATTTTTAAGATCACACAGACCGTGGGTCATCTCGTACTCAAATCCAAGTCCTTTGATTCCTGAACCTCTGCAGTTTGGCTTATATAGATATGCTGTATTGCATATGAATGTGTGTTTTAGGCCTGTCACTTGGTCTCTTCCACTATGTGTTTAATTTTTGTGTGTGTTTAGGTTGATAGAGGTCATAGTATATGAAAGCATACTTTAAAGTGAACATCGTTCACTTCATACCCATCAGGATGGCTATTATGACAAAAAAAAAAGACAAGAAAAACAGAAAATAACAAGTGTTGACAAGGATGTAGAGAAATTGGGACCATGGTACATATTTGTTGGGAATTTAAAATGGTACAGCTGCTGTGGAAAACATTATGGTGGTTGGTTCCTCAAAAAATTATACATAGAGGGGTGCTTGGGTGACTCAGTTGGTTGAGTGACTGACTCTTGGTTTCAGCTCAGATCATGATCTCAGGATCCTGAGATTGAGCCCCACATTGGTCTCTGCACTCAGCATGGAGTCTGCTTGAGATTCTTTTGCCTTCTCTTCCCCTCCCCCTCTGCTCCTCCCCCCGGCTTGTGTGCATTCTCTCTCTCTCTCAAATAAATAAATAAGTAAAATCTTTTTTAAAAAAGTATACCATATGGTCCAGCAAATACACTTCTAGATATACACCCAAGGGAATTAAAAGAGGTATTTGTACACCTGTATTCATAACAGCATTATTCATAATAGCCAAGAATACAGAAACAATCCAAAATGTTCATTGATGGACAAATGGATAAACAAAATGTGTATACAATACAGTGAAATATCCAATCTTAAAAAGGACTGAGGGGCACCTGGGTGGCTCAGTGGTTAAATGTCTGACTCTTGCTCTCAATTCCGGTCTTGATCTCAGGGTCATGAGTTCAGGCCCCATGTTGGGCTCCACGCTGGGCGTGGACCAGTCGGAACAAAAAAAAGGAATGAAATTCTCATACATGCTATAACATGTAGGGACCTTGAAGACATTATGCTAAGTACAATAAGCCAGACTCAAAAGGACAAGTATTATGTGATTCTGCTTATATGAGGTACTTAGAGTAGTCAAATACACAGAGACAGAAAGTAAAATACTGGTTATCAGGGTAGGGGATGGGGGAGATGGGGAGTTACTGTTTAATGGTTTGAAATGAAGAAGTTCTGGAGATGGATAGTGATGATGGTTTCACAACAATATGAATATACTTAATGTCACTGAGCTGTATACTTAAAAATGGTTAAAATGATAAATTTTATATTAACTTTACCACAATAAAAAATATTTTGTTATCCTTCAAAGGAACTCGCTTTGAGCGCTTGCTCATGAAAATAGGATATCAAGCAAAGAATGCTTCGACGGAGCTCAAAATTAGGTGTTTGGATGCAATTTCATCTATTTTTTATATATCGGTAAGTAAATTGGGAAATTAATGAAGGACAGTGGGATATGTTTGGGAGAATAAATCTGTATAAGTCAACATAATACTGGTTAACTTAATGTAAATGTTATTCAACTTTTAGTAAAAGAAGATAACCCTCACTATATTACTGGTGACATTTTTTAAGTTAAAGTGGAGGCATCGAGGTTAGAACTGGAGAGAGAGGACCCTAGCGCTTGCCTAATCAACCCGATCAGGAAAACAAAAAACAACTGGGGAAGTCTGAGCTGGGTTTGGGAAAGTATACTCCAGACTTAGCAGAGATCACGTAGCAAACTGAGGACAGTGTGCCATCAGACCCAGGCTTCCTGACTTCCAAAGGCTTGAGATTTTCCCTTTCTGCCCTGTAGCCTGAGCAGCAGACTGATGACCTCCTGCGGATGACAGAATCCTGGTTTTCTTCTTTATCCCGGGATCCACTGGAGCTCTTCCGTGGCATAAGTAATCAACCCTTCCCTGAACTGCACTGCGCTGCCTTAAAAGTGTTCACGGTAAGCATCCTCTTCTTTTTCACGGGTCCTTCTGGGATGAAGCTAGTTCAGCATGTGAGTGCTTAGAGTGAGCCAGTGCCTCTGCCATGCCCTGGAATATACCAGTGCGTAGTGCAGGTTCTGCCCTATGCTATTAGTGCAGACTAATGAGGGAGACAGATGCGTAAACAGATTGTTTCAGTTAAAGATATTAGATATTGTGGCAGAGGTTTGGACAGGATTCTATGGGATCACAGAATTAATTCCAGATTCCTTATCTGCCATCAAGCCAGCCCTCTACTGACCCAGCCCTAGTCTTCCTGAGCCTTACTTCCTGCCATTCCCCTTCTGATACTTAATGCTCTAGTGATACCAAACTGCTTCATATCTCTGGACCTTTATGTGCCCTTTACATTCAACACTGTTCCCCAGCTTTGCTTGTTAACCTCTTACTCATTCTTAAAGGACTAGTTCAGGTATGTCTTCAGCAAGCTTTGCCCAGACCCACAAGGTTGAGTTAAGCAGTGTCAGTTCTCATAAAAGCTGCTTATTTATTATTTTAGAATTTGGAAAACATTGCAAAGTAGGAATTTTTGAAATCACTTAAAGTTAGACCTGTTTCGTGTATTTCCTTTTAGTGTTAGTATTTATTTACTTTTTTTTTGGTGAAAAAAAATGTTTTAAGATTTTATTTAAGAGAGAGCACATGCACGAGTGGGGGAGGGGCAAAAGGAGAGGGAGAAGCAGACTCCCTGCTGAGCAAGGAGCCTGATGCAGGACTTGATCCCAGGACCCTGAGATCATGACCTGAGCCAAAGACAGACGCTTAACCAACTAAGCCACCCAGGCATGCTTTGGTGAAACATTTCAGACAGCAGTAATACTTTCCAATCTCTGCCAACCCCTTCCCCTTCCTCCCTCTCTGGATTTAATCACTGTCATGCATTCATGGTTTCCAAGCCTATGCATGATTTTATACTTTTACTACATATGTGTGTATCTTAAAACAAATAACGATATTTTGCATATTCTTAAACTTTGTAAATGGTATCATGCTGTTCATATCCTTCTTTTCTCGTCAACATTATGTTTCTAAGGTTTGTGTATATTAAAAGTGGCAATTAGAAAGTCTTTATTTCAGGGGCACCTGGATGGCTCAGTTGGTTAAGTGTCTGACTTTTGATTTCAGCTCAGGTCATGATCTTAGGGCTGTGAGTTTGAGCCCCAATTGAGCTCTGCAGTCAGTGTGGAGTCTGCTTGAGAGTCTCTCTCTCCCTCTGCCCCTCCCTGACTTGCACTCTCTAAATAAATAAAGTCTTAAAAAAAAAAAGTCATTATTTCATTGTATAGCCACAGTGAATCATTCTCCTATCTATGAAGATTTCAGTATTTGTCTATTACAAATGGTACTACAATGAACATTCTCAAAAATATTATCTTGTGCACACATATGAGAGTTTCTTCAGGGTAGTCTTTTCTTCTCTAGTTTTTGTTTTTATTTTTCCACTGTTGTAATCATGCCATGTATATAATTTGGATCTACTTTTTTAATATCATAGATTTACCTATTCTTTATAAACATTATTCTTAATGTTTATTTTTTCTTGCTATATATCATAATTTACTTAACATCCCCCCACTATTAGATATTTATAACTCACACTATAATAAACATCTTTGTATACAAAACTTTTTAACATTTAGATTCTTTTTTTTAAAGAATTTATTTATTTATTTATTTGAGAGAGAGAACGCGCATGAGTGGGCGGAGGAGCTGAGGGAGAGGGACAAGCATACTCCACGCTGAACAAGAGACCAGCATGGGGCTTGATCTCATGACCCTGAGATCATGACCTGAGCCAAAATCAGGAGTCAGGTGCTTAACTGACTGAGCCATCCAGGCGCCCCTAGATTATTTTCTTAACTTAGATTTTCAGAAGGGAATTTATTTAGGCAAAAAGTATCATTTTTTTAAAGATTTGTTTTTATTTACTTGAGAGAGAGTGTGAGTGGGGGGAGGGTCAGAGGGAGAGAGAGAATCTCAAGCAGACTCCCTGCTGAGTGTGGAGCCCAACATGGGGCTCAATCCCAGGACCCTGAGATCATGACCGGAGCTGAAATCAAGAGTCAGGCGCTTAACCGACTGAGCCACCCAGGTAACCCAAAAAGTAACATTTTTAAGGTTCATTTTGCCCAATTTTTTTTCTAAGGATTGTGCTCTCCGAGTAACACATTTAACTTCTTAAGGCTCAGAGGAGTTGTGATCTTTCTGCTTTCCATTTCAGGCCATCGCAAATCAACCCTGGGCTCAGAAACTTATGTTTAATAGTCCAGGGTTTGTGGAGTATGTGATGGACCGGTCTGTGGAGCATGACAAAGCTTCAAAAGATGCCAAATATGAACTGGTGAAAGCACTTGCCAATTCCAAGACAATTGCCGAAATCTTTGGGAACCCAAATTATTTGAGGCTCAGAACTTACCTGAGTGAAGGTCCATACTATGTGAAACCTATTTCCACAACAGCCGTGGAAGGAGCTGAATGATTTCCTCTAGAGTCTAGACCGTTTTTGACCAAAACTCCTAAGGCATTTGACTTCACCTGTATTTTACAAAAGAGGCTTCCCTTCCCCCAGAATTATCATGGAGTGTCTAACGTAATTATATCACTACATCTGTGGTGTTTCTGCATGGAAACACGGTGTGCAAACAGGAAAGCAGGCAAACTTGGTCTTAATTGCACCGGGTGTTTTTCAGATTCTTCTGACTGCCTTAATCTTTCCAAGATGGAGGTTTTGTTCTCCCAGAAAATTTTCGTGGAATTACTCACTGTCTTATTTAAAATTCGCTTCAAATAGAATGGAACCAAATTGTTTCTGAATTCTTTTTACCACCTTTTTTTTTCTTTTTGGTCCTTTTCGCCTTTCTGATTTCACTTTCAATGTCTCAGATATAAATATTCTTTGAAAAACAATATGGAATCTTGAAATTATGTTCTCCATGCTAAGAATAAATACTTTTAATAAGGTGTCTTTGGATTTTTTGTTACCATTGTATTCCTTTGGAAAATGAACAATAAATCTTTTTAAAATGTTTCTAATGTTCTTTGCTATTTTTGTTGTTTATCATTGAATTTTACTGTGTTGTGGTTTGTGGTTTGGAAGGAGTGCTACATGCTAAAGCAGAAAGATTCCCCAAAATCTTGTTTTACTTATTTGTGGATCATCATTGTTGAGGGTTTTGCTTTTAATCTTTCAGATCCATCAATTCAGAGAGAGAGACACTGACTCCTAATAACCAGAGTCAGATGGCAGGACACTGTATATAAACCAGGATGCCACCACATTGATTAACAGAGGATGCACTTTCTTTTCATTGACAAAAAAAATGTTCCCACCTGTTTCCTTTGCCCTGCTTTCTAGCCGGAAAAGCACTCTGCACACCACTCACCAGTCAGACGTTTCGGCATGAGTGTGCTATCAGAGTGTGATTCAGAAGAATCCAGAGGTAGGTCTCTTTTAAGCCATGGTGATGTTGATAAACCATTCCCCTCTGTAACAAAATGGTTCTCAAGTGCCTGGAATTCTCTTGTCCCAGATGGGTCATCTCATTTCTACCATCTCTGATATTTTGTTTGTTTGTTTGTTTCCATACTGATCATTTCTCCACAGCTAATACCACTAATTAGGCTACAGCCAAGTCTTTGCTGGCCTGAGAAACATTCTATTTCTAAGATGACTTTTGTTTAATCTCATCCATGATGTTGATTTTATTCATTTAATATCAGAGTTCAGAGAGTTGCCTTCTCTCCTATGTGTGGCCTACACACTCATTCTGATTTTGCATCTGTGACTTCTTTTTTCTAAGATTAAATAAGATTTGCAAATTATTATTTTATTTTGCATTTAATCAATAAACACTATTAACTGCTCATTATGCTTGGCATTGGGAAGAGTGTTAGACATTGTCCTAAGTGCTAAGTTCATCTCGTTTACATTTTTACATCTGTATTTCACTGATGAAGAAACCCAGGCTCAGAGAAACTAAGTAGCTTATCTCAAAATCACCCAGGTAGCAAGCGACTAATAGTGGAGGAAAAGAGAAACTAATTTCTGTTAGAAATAGAACATTAGTGTATAGTAAGTACAATAATAGAGAAAAACAGGAAACACCTACCCTAGACTTGAAGGAAGGTTCTCCAGAGAAGGAAACACCTGAATCTTGAAGAACCAGTAGGAGAGAGTCAAGTAAGAAATAACAGAGAGTAGCAGGGCAAGCAGAGGCCCAGACATGAAAACAAGAAACATTTGGGGAACTACAAGGCAATATGACCAAACCCTGGAACTTAAAAGGGGAAAGTTACAAAATTCCTTATCATTATTACTAATAGGAGCTACTATTTCTGACAAATTTACACTCCAGAGCTAGAATGTTCACCTGGCTTCCTGGTGGCTAGTCAGATGTGTTACTTGATTATATTTTGAAGATAATAGCAAACAAATGTTTGTTAAGCATTGTTCTAAAAGTTTTTCAGGGGCACCTGGGTGGCTCAGTTAGTGAAGCATCCAACTCTTGATTTCAGCTCAGGTCATGATCTCAGGGTTGTGAGATTAAGCCCGGAGTCAGGCTCTTTGCTCAGCAGGGAGTCTGCTTGTCCCTCTCCCTCTGCTTCTCCCCGACCCCCAAAAATAAATAAATAACTTTTCATCTATTAACTCATGTTGCTATCCTTCCTCTCCCAGGAATAAAATACTGCTATTACCCTGTTTACACCTGAGGCCAAGGCACAGCACAATTAAGGACCTTGCACAAGATCACATAGCAAGTAAGTGGAGCCAAGATTTGAACCTAGGCTGTTTAACTGAGAACATACGTTTTTAAATGCTGCCTCATCCTTTTATTGGACGTGTACTAGGGGCCAAATCCAATGCTAAATGCTTGACGTATCTCATTTCGTCCACAAGTCCTATAAGATTGATTTTGTACATAAACTGAGGCTCAGTATATTTTAGTAATATATCAAAAAATATGATCTAATAAGTGTCATGGCAGGGATGTGCAAAGTGTATTACTTTGGGGACACCTAAAATCCCAAGAACCCCAGGATGGGAGCTATTGATCTAGTGCTTAGTCTTTATACAAGAGAAATCAGAAAGTGTGTTGTAAGTTGAATTGTGTCCCCCCAAAAAGATAATGTTGAAATCCTAACCCCTGATTCCTAATGTGACCTTATTTTGAAATAGTTTTTGCTGATGTAATCAAAGTAGGATGGGGTCATTTGGGTGCCAGTCCAATGACTGGTGTCCTTAGAGCAGGAACATTTGGACACAGCACAGAGGGAAGATTACGTGAAGTCACAGACACACAGGAGAAGGCATGTGTGAAGATGGAGACAGATTAAAGTGATCTGTCTGCAGGCCAAAGAATGCTAAGGATGGCTCCCCACCACCAAACCTAGAAAAGATAAGCAAGGAGTCTACCTTCTATAGGCTTCAGAGAGAGCAGGGTCCTTGGGACGCCTGGGTGGCTCAGTCGTTAAGCGTCTGCCTTCAGCTCGGCATGATCCCGGCGTTCTGGGATTGATCCCCACATCAGGCTCTTCCACTGGGAGCCTGCTTCTTCCTCTCCCACTCCCCCTGCTTGTGTTCCATCTCTCTCTGGCTGTCTCTCTCTCTCTCTCTGTCAAATAAATAAAATCTTTAAAAAAAGAGAGAGAGAGAGAGAGCAGGGTCCCGCCAACACCTTGATTTCAGACATCTAGTCTCCAGAACTTTGAGCATATACATTTCTGTTCTTTTAGTTCACTCAATTTGTGGTACATTCTTACAGCATTCCTAGGAAATTAATGGAGAGTATACACATAACATGAAACGTGAATTTGTTGCATCCCATCTGTAAAGCAGTGTCTAACTAGGACTTGAAGAAAATTGCTTTACAAAGAGTTAGAGATCCAAATCTTTGGTATGGTTTAAGTTAACATATACTAGGTGGTTAATACTTTCAAGTTAAGTGTATAATTCCACCACCCGATTACTAAAATATTTGCTTACATCCAAGATGAAAACTTGTTAACACATTCCTGAGTGTTTTCCTTGAATTCTGAGCATTCCCCAAAATCAATCACCTTTGTTATTGCCAAGTCATGACAGTTCCACAGAATATGATGTTTACAAATTCACTAACTGTAAAGAGAAACACGACTTCTGGTTATAATTAAATTTAATGTTCTCTCATTTCTGGATTTATGTTGTTTTTTTAAAGATTTATTTATTTATTTTAGAGAGAGAAACAGAGAGACAGAGCAGCAGGGAGGGGCAGAGGGAAAAGGAGAAAGATTCTTAAATCAAGCAGACTCCACACCGAGTGCAGAGCCCGTGTGGGGTTTGATCTCACGACAGTGAGATCATGACCTGATCCGAAAATAAGAGTCGGACGCTTAACTGACTGTGCCACCCAGGTGCCCAAAAAGGTTTTATTTTTAAAAGAATCATGCTCTATCAACTTAAATTTCATAAAATGAGATCTCAATATGATGTCGTACATCACAGCACTAATAACATTTTGCAACTTGCTAAGAGAAACTATACAAACACAAGGAAGGAGGGATGCTTTCTATAACAAGGTATGAGTTAATTTAAAAAGAACACATTTATAAGAAAAAGCAAAAAAAAAAAAAAAAGTCCTAATCACCAAAATACATGCCATTGTTTTTTATGGTACTCATGTGAAAACGTTTAAAGCTGTCAAGGTATGTCAGAAGTTTGCAGGAAATGAGCCCGTAGTAAGTCTCAAACAGGGTACATTCTTTCCCACTGTTAATTTCCTTCCATGCCAGGGGCATTTCAGCATCTGTAGTTTCTGAGGACGTAAAAATGAACTTATAGCAACATCTGTTGTATCTGATGTGCTTTTTCCCAGAAAACCTTGAACTGTGGATGGGTATAAGGCCAATGGACTTGGCACAAATCCCTACAAACACATCAGCAGGAACCATAATGGGTACTTCTTTAAAAACCACATACATCATCCGAGCCACTTCTTGGGACATAATAAAGGCCTCACCACTGCAGTAATCTGGGTAGTACTTTTCTGGGTACTCGCTAAAAGGGACAAATTCTTGACTATTGGGGTCTCTGTTGGGTGTATCCTGATGGATAACTCTTCCTACATAGGTATCCTCAAGGTGTTCTTTCAGATTGAGAAGATAGTCTACCAAGCTTGGTAGGTTGACAAACATCTCTTCATCAACCTTGAGAATGAATAGGGCATTAGGGCAGAAAGTCACAGCCCACTGCATCATTGTGATGATCTTCAGGGTTTGGTTCTCAGTGCTGTCCAAGAAGATTCCTTCAATTATATCATTATTTTTATGGGACTCTTTGTCTATCTCTTGCTGAGTAGTTACCAAAACAGGCATTCCCAAAGCAAACATCGTGAGAACGTGGTGCCCTTGGACACTGGTCACGTTACCCCAGGTTTTCCTGATGAGGTCTCTCCTTGTTCCATTTCCTGGGCTACTGAAGATAAGAGAGAGTAAAAATATGTTCTTCCCTTTACACAACTCCGACTGGCTCAGGATATAATACTTGGAAAGATTACTTCTTAGGGGTTCCACGTTCAATTTTCTTGCCTTATCCTTTATTTCGAGAACTTTCATATCTACATAAGGCAAAGCATGCAGAAAGTATTCTTCCACAAAATCAGCCCCAAAAAGCAAGGCATGGAATAGGATAACATTAAATAGAATGAAACACCACTGGTGAGTCCGGATCCTGCAGAATGTCACCTAAATAAGAAGAAAACACATGTTCATTCAAACTTCATCTCCATTCTTGTTTTTGCCCCCACTGAATGCTATAAGTACTTCTTAGAGCACTTTGAGTACACTATTTTAGGGATTTCTGATTTATTTTTGTTATATGTCTCTCCGACTAGATCGTGGCCCCTTGGACAGGTGGCATCATGCCTCTCTCCTCCAGTGCTGCAGAGTTCGGTGTTCGGCACAAAGTAGAAACTGAATAAAATGTTAGTTGGTTGTTTTCTCCCTTGTTTGGATGGAAGCCTACTTACTTTATGCAAGGCACTGTGTTAGACTCTGGAGAAGCAAAGAGGACTCAGACATAGACACATGGATACAAAGTAGCAAGCATTGTGCTAAAAACCTACAAGAAAATATATGATGTTCTTTCTGGAAGTGAAGCACTTGGATCAGTTTCTTCTCTAATTACAAAGGTCAAGGGAAAATTTTCCATGAAGTAGTTGCTTTTGTTGGCCAGTGAACAATGGGTACTATCAAACATTTACATCCTTCTAGTATGACTTTCCAATTTAATCTAATACTGAATTCTGACATTGTCTGTTTTGGCAATGTCCTCTAATCCATCTGACACATCTATCAATATGGGCAAATTCCCGCTATCTGCATAGCACCCCTTCGGAGAGCTAAGATGGACCTGTGCCAAATTTGCTCCACATCATCAGAGAATATGGAAACTTTCCATCTGGAAGGGTAAATATAGTATTGTAACGTAACAGAGCAAGGAAACATTAAAGGAATTAAATTTCTACTGGAGCTTCGATTGACAAAGCCTCCTATAATAACAGTAACCTCTTACTGAGCACTTGCAGTGTGCCAGGCACTGTGCTAAGCACTTTACATGCCTTAATTCATTTAGTCCTGGTAATAACCCTTTTAGATAGGTTATCTTCAAAATTAAGGTAAGCATCCAAGTTTCGTAACTTGCTGAAGATCACTCAATGGTTAAGTACAAAAGGTAGGGCTATGATTTGAATTCAAGTCTGCGAAATTCCGAAGCTCACTCTTAACCACTGAGAATCCTCTCATCTTTTCCTTTTCTATGTCTACTAAATTGGAAAAGAACAACAAAACAAAACGAATTATATGTTCTTCCCTTTACACACCTCCGACTGGCTCAGGATGTAATACTTGGAAAGATTACTTCTTAGGGGTTCCACGTTCAATTTTCTTGCCTTATCCTTTATTTCGAGAACTTTCATATCTACATAAGGCAAAGCATGCAGAAAGTATTCTTCCACAAAATCAGCCCTGCAATTATAATCTGAACTCCTTTCCATTTTCTCAATGCTGATGATTTGCACATAGAAGAAACTTCAGCTTTTTCAAAGCCTGTTTTAATAAATATCAAATGCTTCAAAGATTTAAGAAACTTACCTGCATGTTGTCTGTGAGCAATTTCAGGGCTTTGGAAATTATTGAGTCCAGATGTCAAATGATGCCCAAATGTAGCTGAGCACCATTCCAGTCTAACAGCAATTGAAGTGAAGTACTTTGTGCCTGAGACTTTAAGGATAAAGTTTCTTCCTAATCAACCTGAGCTTTTGTCCCAGAATACCTGCTGGCTCCATAGGAAATCAAGTGCATATTATGTTACAGCTAGAGTGAATCCAGAACAAAGAACAAAGAACACAAGCCTGTTCAAACACTTCCAACCTGTGTACCTCTCAAAACTGACCCCTTGCCTTTATGCTGAATTCCTGGTGAAGTGTGGGAGTTGAAAAAGCAGTTCTCCTACATCACCCCTCCACTCATCATCACACAAGGAGAAATGTCATACAGTCCGTTTTGGAGTGCTCTCAAGGAACTAAACAATTGGAATAGTTCCTGCTCCCTGGTATATGCATGTGCAAGACATGTACTAAACATCAAGGAATACTTGTCATCCCTAATGGGTACATTTTTTTCTCCCCAAAGAAACATCATAGGTGAGGCTCGGCTTATGTCTCATCGGGAAGGATTTTGAACTCCTACTATAGGCTATGCAAGAACTTTACTAGATCAGTTATCTGTCACCCAGATTATCTCTCCAGGAATTTTTACCTCAAAATGGAAAGCAACATGTAGTCCATTTTAGCCAGAATTGAAGAAACTAAGCACTTAATGTCTGCCATTTTCCTAGGGCACGAATGTGTAGGAATTATTCCAAACACTGTTTCTACCAGCAAGTTGAAGAAAAGAAACAACATGCAGCATATTTTCATGTTCTTGTCACATAAGCAGTTGTACTGAGCATTCTGTTTTCAGGCAGGGCTATATTTCATCTTTGTCTTTTCACATGTTGATCTCCTGCCTGCCGTTCACAGCATTTTTTTTTTTTTTTTTTTGTAATTGGTTGGCTAGGAAAATCCCATTACATTCAAAGTTGGCTATGGTTTCTCAACCACTGTCATGCAATCTTGGAAATTTTTACAAAGTGGGAAAATCTAACCTAGAAAATGCAAGTGAAAGGAAATTTTTTATACATTCTAAGTTTAGCAATTAAATACATCTTGTATTTAATTAAACACAAATCCTATTTTGCAATTTTCATTTCTCAGAGCTATAAATTTTGTTCCCAGATCTCCTCTTGGCTTCAACTTAGACAGTGTGGTTGTTTGGTCCATGGGTAGGTCAAACAACATTATCTCCAGGCAGCTCCATCTGGGATTTTCAGTTTGAGTCATCAAACTCCTACCATGTTGGGGTTGAGACACATAGGGGTGCTTGGTTTCTTTAATTACCTTGGCACTGCCTTCCCTTTCATGGAGGTTATCTGATCTTAGTACCCATGTCTTCCTAAATTTTCTTATAATGTTGTCATCAGTCACTCTTTGGCTAGAGAGGCTTCCTGCTACCTACCAAATCAAATTTGCTCTCTTGAGACCTGACTCTCAAGACTTCTACCTCACATAGTCAAATTTTTATTTCCCATGTTTCAAGTACACCAGATGGACCCAGGATGCTTGGAGCCTTGGCCATTCTCTACCACTAACTGGATATGTGACTGTCGTATTGTCTATATAATGTGCTATATCTCTTGGACCAGTCTGTTCAACAAGGTAGCCGATAGCCACGTGTGGCTATTTAAATTTAAATTAATTAAAATTGTATTTCCTCAGTCATATTAGGCATTTTCAAGTGTTCAATAGTCACAAGAGGCTAGTGACTGCCCTATTAGACAGTGCAAATAGAAAATATCATTGCTGAAATTCTTATCAGATGGTTCTGGTATAAGATACGATTGTGTGCATGCAGTTTATGAGCTTTTACAGAGAGACAAGGAGAATTTATGCTCTGCAGGGGTCCTGGGGTGAAATCCTATGATAGCCAGCTAGTAAGACTCTGGGCAAGATAATTAAATCCCTTTTGACCTCGGTTTCCCCTTCTCTAAAAACGCAACTAATAATAGAAACTACCGTGTAGGGCTGCTGTGGGAATTGAGTGCGGTGACCCAAAGCGCCTGGTACATAGGAAGCAGTTTTAGTTCTTTGACACTTAAAGATTTATGCTTCATCTTTCAGTCCTCAGAAGGATCACGCGAGGAGGGTACTATAACTACTATGCAGAAGAGGGAAATAAATCAGAGTGGTTCAATAAGTAGGCCATAGGCACAGCCGGAGTGTAAGACCTGGGTGGGATTCGAATCCAGATCACCTGACTCATTCTTTCGCTCACCAATCCCCTTAACTTGCTTAATTTTTCTCCTTAGCACTTGCTAAGACTTGCACCATGCCTTGCTTAGTTATTTAACTGTCTGCTTCCCCCGCTAGGACGTAAATCCCAGGCGATCGTGTATTTTTGTGCTTTTCGCTCATCTCTCGGAACAGTGTTTGGGAAAAAATAAGTGGCACAATGGGTTGTTTTACTTTGGACAGGTCTCTGAAATTTTCCTCCCTCTCCTCCGAAAAGAGAGGATAAGAAAAAGTGCCACACAGTGCAAGGTCAGATCGGAGGAGAGGCGGTTCCGATATATAGCTGTGAAACAAGTTCAGGAAGAAGCTCCACAGGTCTAAGCTGTAGCGCGCATGCTCCCCCTCCCTCCGCGCTCTCCCCGGCCAGCCAGCTTCCCCCGCGAGGCCGGGGCCGGAAGTGCACCCGCGTCCGCTGGGCGCCGCGGGCGGAGGGACGCGCGGAGATGACGCAGGCAGCACCGGAAGCCGCTCCCCTGTGAGGTTGCAGACCCCGAGCGGCGGCCGCTGGTCCAGGTCTGTACGTGAGGCGGGGCCGGGCCGAGGAGGGGGCTCTTAGGCCCCCGCGCCGCTGCTGACCAGCCGCGCCTCGGGCCGTTTGTCTTTCTCTCCGTGCAGGCGCCATGGCTGCGGAGCGGACCCGGCCGCTGCGAGGCTTTGGCGGCCCGAGCGCGCCTAGTCGGTGTGAGCCCGGCGCGAGGTCCCGGGCCCCGGGGCGCTCGCTCAGGTCAGTGCTGCGCGGAACACGACTCTGGAAGCAGGGGACCTGGGAGCGACGAACGGGTTGAAGGGATCTGGAGTTGATTTTAGAGATGGGAAAATTGAGTCTCGGAGTTACTGCCTCTTAGTTCCTCAGTTTCCTTAGCTGCGAAATGAGTTAACAATGATGTCCCAGGGGAGCCATGACTTTAAAAGATGATGAAGTGTGGCGAGGTGGTTTATGAAGTACAAAGCGCTGTGTTAATGTGAGGGACTGCGCCATAGTTGTGGGTATGCGATGGAAACAGGTGTGTATGTGGGGTGCCGCTTGAAATACAGATAACAATATTAATGCTAAATAATAATGGTAACTGGCGTTTCTTGGAGGCTTACAGTGTGTCGGGTACTGTGCTAAACGCTTTACGTGCATTATCCGACTTAATCCTCACAAAAACCTTAGTAGGGAATGCTGTGCGTGGTTGCATTTTACAAGTGAAGAGATTGGACCTCAGACGGGTGAAGTGATTTCTCCAGGGTCACTCAGCAACAAGTGGAGTTGCAGAGCCTGTATTTAACACTGTATTCTTTCCGAGCTGTTTTTATTTATCTTAAAGGCGGTTTTAAAATAAATAGTATATTCACATGGTTTTAAATTCAAGAAAGGGCTCCTCGCACCTATTCCTTAGCTCCAGTTTTCTCTGGAGGCAACCAGTGTTACCAGCTTCTTGAATATTCAAAAGATAACAGGCATGTGTATGTTTATAAATACACGTTTTCAAAACCTCTGTACTGTAACGGCCGATAATGCTTGATAAGAAAACAGAGAAGATGAAGCCACCTCTCCAACAACAAATGTCATGCTTTCATTCTTAACTAGGCCGGGTCCTGGTGGAGAAGAGGAAAACACATATGTGATGTTTTATCCAGAATGGCGGTCTCTAATAAAACCTAGGGGTATAGGTTTTGTTTTGTTTTCAGAGGGTGGGGGCTGGGAAGGATGTTAAGCTGCTGCTTCCTATGGGACCCTGGGAAAGTCACTCCACTTCTTAGGCCATACATTTCCTCATTTATTAGTTAAGGGCAGTAGTACTGATACTTCCCACAAAGTTCTGATAATCAAAGGAGTTACTGTCTATGAGTAGTACTTAAGTCTTTTAAAACCAATACAAATATGAAAGTTGCCTAAGAGAACATAGGAAGTGAATGGCAGAACTAGAGACCAAATCCAGACCTCCCATCTTCCAGTTTAGGAGTCTTTCTCACACCACCCATGTCGGAGCCTTGTGATTGTTAATATTGAGGGCAGAAGGGCAGGTTTAATGTTTAATCTGAAGTGGGGAAAAAAGGGCAAGGCAGAATTGAAGTGTGGGAAGAGACAAAAGTGCACCTAGTGGGAAATTCTAGCCTCAAGTCAATAACTATCCTTAATTATGAAATTAAACCCCAGTAAGTTTAATCCCTTGAGTTTTTCCTCCATATATTTTAAGCCATTTTAAGGGAAACTTTATGATAAGGATCATAGGATTGAAAGGGATGTTAGTGGTTCTATCTGTTCCAACCTTAGGGCTACTATAAGCTTTCCTGGCAGGTATTCATAGTAATAAAACTAACAAAAATATGATGTGAGTTACTTTAGACTGTGTGTTAAGGATGTCCCTGCCCTATTTCTGATTTTCATAACTCTCAAAGTGATAGCTTCCATTTTACACATGACAGAACTGAAGTTTAGAAGTTGGTCAAAGTTGTCCATGATTCTGCAGGAAGTGGCTGAATCAGTAAAAGATTTGACTCACTCCAGAGCATTTTCATTTACCTCATTCTCCCTCTATTTCTAACTGTCCTCAACTTTCCCAGCAATGGGAATCTCACACCATTCTGGAGACAGCCCTTATATTATTGGAAAGCGCCTGTTGAATTGAAACCCTGCTTCCTGAAGTTGTCCCATTTGGGCTTTGTGCTGCCAGTACATGATATTCCTAGAGGCTCTCTAAAACGGTTCCTTTTAGACCTGTAACCTGCGATCTTAAGAAAGTTCCCTCCAAAGACAGTTGATTTTTTTAGGAAAGTAAAAACTGGTGTTTTTTTAATAGTGCAGTGTTGGGGAAAAAATTATTAGGGGTTAAGAGAATATCTGAATCTCAGAAATGGCTGAGTTTTTTAAAGGTGCTCATTGGAAAGTTTGTCCCATAATCTTCTGTGGTGTCATGAGTACATTAATTTGGCATTCTGTAGGATGTCTCTTAGTTTTTGTCAGTGGTGGAAACCTGATAATGTTTTCATGGGTATTATAAATTTTCCTTGTAGTCATTTAAATAATAATTCAGCTTATAAGCAGAAATAAGTATTTCTGTGATGGATGTATGGATACTTGTGTGTGTGTGTAGATGTGAGAGAGGATGTCCTCCACACTTCTTCCTGGGTAGATGTTTTGGTGTTTTTAATTGGCCAGTATTAATTAATTAGCTGTCGTGACATTTTGTGAACGTCCACAGAAAAGAGTTGTTTTGCCTTACTGTGCGTGGTTTTTTTAGAGTAAAAAATTTCCAGAAATGTTACAGATAGAATGATGTTTGGATTCAGAAGGAGGAGGCTTGTTAGCTTGTTTTGTTGATAAAACTTTTGGTGAACTGATTATGTTTTGGCTGCCAGGTAAATCCTTAAACTAATAAATCCTGCCTAGCCCAAACCCTGAGGATTCCAGAGTATTATTTTAAAGTTCATTCACTGTTCCCCAAACCAAACTATCAGATATGATTGGAAGGTTTGGTTGCTTTTACTCTTTTGTGTCCAATAACATTCTTGTCAAATTTGGTATTGGGAAATAAGTGAAAATGATTTTTACTGACCTACATGAACAAAGTGGGAAGATGAGATTTGGCTTTTGATGTAGACTTGACCTAGATGACATATATGGGAAGGAATTTTCCTCTTCTGCATTAATTTGGATATAAATTTTTAAAATTAGTATGACAATCTGGTGGGAGAATAAGTGGTCAGATTAGAAGGGAAGATGTTTTTTTTGTTGTTTTTAAATTGTGGAAATGTTTAAGCATGTGATAATAAAGAGACCTCCGTGTACTGATCATCCAGCACTAACATCTATGAACATATAGCCAGCCTTGGGAAAGATGTTTTTACTGATTTGCTTTGTTTTTTGTTTTCTTTTCATTAGTTTAGTCCGTTTTGTTAAAAGTGGGTTGACACCTTGACACAGTATGTGATGCTGTATATTGTAAGGGTTTTTTTGTTCCAGTTAGTCCTGGAGCAATTTGTCATTCTCCTAAAGGAGAAGGTGCTGTAATCAGATAGTTACAGTGCCTCCAGATTTTATGACCAGGTTGTGATTCTCCTGGTTGTAGCCGCCATCAGAAAGAGACAGCTTGGTGTGGGTTGGAAGAGTACTGACGGTGAGAGCACTGACCTCCAGGCTGTTCTGATGCTATTTTAATAGCTCTGTTGACACTAGGCAAATCACTTACCCTCTCTGACTTTTAACTTCCTCCTCTGCAAAGTGGAGATGATGCTACCTGGTTTTTTTGGTGTTTGGAAGCACCAGGATTACTAATTTGACTTACTTGTGCAGGCTTCCTTGACCTCATGGTTAGGAGTTGTCACCAGCTCATATGAGACTTATAAAAACTGTGTAAGGTCACCTGAGGCCTTTGGTAATTCATGTTCTAACAGGCAGTGCCATAAACAAAGTAGAAGAGCCAGAATACCTGAGCCACATAACTTTTTACATCTGCTTATTTTTCTTCCCTAAACCTTTTTTGCCTGAACATCTATTGAAAAGCCAGTAGTCAGTTTTGTGATTTTGGTAACAGGTCAGGCTGTGCCCAGCATGATAACTAATAAATCCAGTTACTGCTCAGAAGACTTGCCTTCTGGTGCTTATTTTTGTGATTTTAGTACCCAAATAGGATGTATTAAGGAAATTGTGTTATGATGGTTTTGATGTGGTGGGGGAGAAGTATGTGGAATAAACTATTTTGTAATGAATAAATACTTTGTAAATCTTTTACTGTGAAGATGCGTGGAGCATGTGCTAGACTTCAAAAGGAGCAAGTCACATACACCTACATAAGTCTCACTGACTTGTGTTTCAGAGATCATGATTTATTAAAATATGTTTTCTCAGATGTATTTTCCTCTGTGTGCATGGAAGATTTTCAAATGCAATTTATTAACTGTAAAGTTGTAATGTAGTAACTAAGCATAAAGTTGTAATGCCACGTTTTTTACACTAATTTTCATTTGTTAGCAGTCTTGCTTGAACAGTCTTTTTGAGCAGAACTAATACAATATTTTGATGTGCCACAGGTAAATTTTTCCATAACCTTATGGAGAGAAAGGACTTTGAGACATGGCTTGATAACATTTCTGTTACATTTCTTTCTCTGACGGACTTGCAGAAAAATGAAACTCTGGATCACCTGATTAGTCTGAGTGGGGCAGTCCAGCTCAGGCATCTCTCCAATAACCTGGAGACTCTCCTCAAGCGGGACTTCCTCAAACTCCTTCCCCTGGAGCTCAGTTTTTATTTGTTAAAATGGCTCGATCCTCAGACTTTACTCACATGCTGCCTCGTCTCTAAACAGTGGAATAAGGTGATAAGTGCCTGTACAGAGGTGTGGCAGACTGCGTGTAAAAATTTGGGCTGGCAGATAGATGATTCTGTTCAGGACGCTTTGCACTGGAAGAAGGTTTATTTGAAGGCTATTTTGAGAATGAAGCAACTGGAGGACCATGAAGCCTTTGAGACCTCATCATTAATTGGACACAGTGCCAGAGTGTATGCACTTTACTATAAAGATGGACTTCTCTGTACAGGTAGGAGACCCTGGAACTGTTTTGTTGTTGTTTTGCATTTCGTAGGGTATAATCTTAGAAACAGAACAAACTACTCCTTAGGGTTGAGGATGGCAAGTATTAACTATATATCTATAGAGGCATTCCCTCCACCCCCATCCCTGAGTGGTTTTACCTCCCTTTATCCTCTTTCCCTCTAGAAAACAAATCATTTTTATAAAATTGTATGAGAAGAAAGCTCCAGACATTCTTTTAAATGTGATGTGAATCAGAAAGCTGTAACTATTTTTTTCAGTGCTTTTTTCTTCCATGTACAGTTCTCCATGTTGGTTAAAAATTCTTTTTTCTGTCAGCAATGTTTTTTGAGAAAAGTCAGTGGAAAAGTTGGTGTCTAGACCTAGCAAGTAGTTAGATCATCTTGGAAGAATTACTTAACCTCTCTGTGTTTGTTTCCTTGTCTATAAAATATGGAAAGGGAAGTATTTCTCTTTTGCTGTAAATTCCTGTGGTTTTAAGAAGAATTAGAAGAGGCTGAACATGGAAACAAAGTTAGATATTTTAACCCTAAGCAATTAAGTAACTATATAACAAAGTAATCATTAAAATTTGAAATTATGTGTATCTTCTTGTTATAATGGGCATATGTTTCTGCATATAATTATAATCAGCGCATATGTTTTAGGCAATACATTTTGATAGGCATTGTAAGTAATTCTTAGACAATGTCTAGAATGGTTCCAGGCAGTTCTTATCAATGATCCCAATGCCTAGTCACTTTCATTGTATATAATATTTAGGGATACTTGGTGTTCTTTCTTCATTCAAGATAATTTCTTTCTTTTTTTTTTTTTAATATTTATTTACGAGAGACAGGGAGCACAAGTGGGAGGGGTACAGGAAGAGGGAGAGAGAATCTCAAGCAGACTCCTTACTGAGCATGGAGCCCGACACAGAGCTTGATCTCACAGCCCTGAGATCACAACCAAAGCTGAAAACCAAGAGTCAGGTGCTTAACCAACTCTGCCATCCAGGCGCTCCCCAAGATAATTTCTAATGAACATTTATGAGTATTATCTAAAGTACATAGTTGCCTTTTTTAATAGCACCTCCTGTTCTTTTATGTAAATATGTCATCATTATTTAGTTGAATATTAATGCATATTCAGGTTGTTTCTATTTTTATGAATTTTTTTTTGCATTTTTCCCCTCGAATTATTTACTTGAGGCAGAAGCCTCAAAGAAGAAGCACAGATCCAGAAATATGAATGATTTTAAAGCTCCTCTTACTGTCCTTTGCAGAGAGATTGAATTGGTGCCATGGCCACAGCAAAGTTTTTAAATAACCTGCTTCTTTCTGAGAGTTCCACTAGACTCAATTTTAATATTTTTGAGATGTAGGATTTCTCAAGGATATACATTTTTCTCATGTGGTGATATAGTCTCTGAAATGCCAGATATTTTGCCAGTTTTATAAAATTTAAGGCTTTCATGGTTTTGTTTGTTTGTCATCCTAAAGTTACTCCGTGCTCATGTTATTCCCTGTCCTATAAGCCAGATTATTGGAACGGCATCATCTGTTCTTTTATACTTTGATGTACTTTCCCATTTGGGGTGATAGCTTTTCTGTATCCTTTTTGCTTATGATCAATGGCAGGTAGTTTTTAAAGATTAAGACAGCATTACCTTTGAGATTTGTGGTCACTTGCACTTGAGTAAATACTGTCAGTTGACTCATTTTCAGAACCACATTGAGCATTTTAAAGAAAAAAATTCTCGTCAAACTTTACTTTTGAAATGCAGTAAAACTTCAGTTACTTGAAGCAGAAGTGAATGGGACACATTCACTGAATTCTTTAACTACCTGGAAGGTTAATATCTACAATAACTGTGAACCCACCCCTGCATTTTAAGGTTATTTTCTAAGTGGCCTATATTCTGTATTTTGTATTCTGATTAAATTCATCAGCTTTGCATACTGAAAATTAGGCTCTATTGAAAATAATCCAGAGCATTGGTTTAATTTTTCTTTTTTTTTTAAAGATTTTATTTATTTATTTGACAGAGATAGAGACAGCCAGCGAGAGAGGGAACACAAGCAGGGGGAGCGGGAGAGGAAGAAGCAGGCTCATAGCTGAAGAGCCTGATGTGGGGCTCGATCCCATAACACCGGGATCACGCCCTGAGCTGAAGGCAGGCGCTTAACCGCTGTGCCACCCAGGCGCCCCTGGTTTAATTTTTCTAATAGCAGCATCCCTGGGACTGTAACCAGTGAGAGAAGTATTTGTTATACCATTATACATGTGTTTGTTGCATGCTATTACTGAAGAGCTTGTGTTTTCTCTTTGGTTGAATTGGGAAATTCTGAATTTGGCAATAAGTTTACAGTGACATCTTTAGATTAGCCCCTTGAACAAGCAATAAAATAGTATTGCCAAAAAGATTGGTGGCTGATGCTAAAAATTAACACAGTATAGTGAATTAGGTAGTTATCCTTCTGCTTTGTTCTGAAATGGTAATTACGAAAGGAACCTGTTGTGCTTTCTGCCATTCAGTAGATATTTATAAAATGACTTCTGTGTGAAAGACAATGTCAGGGCATGCATGGATGAATTAGGACAGTTCTTTGCTCAGAGAACGTACACACTGGGATCGGGAAGGTAGCCTGATTAAGTCTCCATGTAAACTATTGCTAATCAGAGAGCACTTGCCCTTCTAGAGAGGGTA